>NC_073404.1:9228742-9828742 GCF_028641065.1 Leucoraja erinaceus
AAATAATTTCTCCATATACCACCCCCACCCCCAATCAAATCCTAGAAAGATACAAAAAGCTAGAGTAACTCAGCGGGTCAGGCAGCATCTCTGGAGAAAATGAATAAGGGATGTTTTGGGTCGAGACCCTTCTTCAGACTGAGTGTCTGGAGAAAGGGAAACAAGAGATATACATGGTGATGTAGAGAGATATAGAACAAATGAATGAAAGATATGCAAAAAGCTAATGATGATAAAGGAAATAGAGCATTGTTAGGTGGGCTCAGTGAAAACGAGTTACAGACAAAGAGACTCAACAAAACGACTTTGAAGCTAGTACGACTTGGGTGGGGGAGGGATGGAGAGAGAGGAGATGCAAGGTTGGCAAAGTGACCTTCACTCAGTCCTCCTGGACCTACCTGATCTCTTGGTTGCCAAACACTTTAATTCCCCTTCCCCCCACAATGACCTTTCTGTCCAGCTTTTTGTGTCTATCTTTGGTTTAAACCAGCATCAGCAGTTCCTTCCTACACACCCAATCCAAACCTCAGTTTTTAAACACCAGAATGTAGAAACAAGGGACTTGCTGATGATGGTTTTACAAAAAAAGACCCAAAGTGGTGGAGTAACTCAGCGGGTCTCTTAAATCTCTCCCCTCTCTCCTTACGCCTGTGCCCTCTCATTTTAGAATCCTCTATCCTGGGATAAAGGGTGTGTTTTCTTTGTCCATACCCTAAATTATTTTGTATTCCTCACTAAGGTTAAATAGAAACTCCATTTTATCTAAAATGGACTATTTGCTGTGAGCTCTGCCATTAATCTCAGCCTCATCTCCTCTCATCAGACACCCAACACTGCTGGTAACACCCACGCAGCCCAAACCATAAAACTATGAAAATCTATTTCACTATGAATGAAGAGACATACTTACCTGAAGGTAACACCCAATCAATAGGTTAATTACTATTAATTTTGCAAGTTATTGCTAATTGATTTGAGATTGACCGGCAACATTAAACAACAGATTCCATTACATTACGTGAGGAGCAGGTTGGCAGAATAAAAACCAGATGAACCTCGACCAACATTTCACCAACATTTTCAATCTTCCTCTTGTCAGGTTCTCCTAAAAGGAGAAAATAATCAGGATCTCAGGACATCGCAAAGTGTTATATCGCTGAGATCTAACATAAGGTGACAGATATAACACATTTGATATCTATCATGAGATATGTATTAAAATCTGGTCAGTATGGGAAGCTCAGGAGCTGAAATGGAACCACAAAAACACCCAAACAGCATTGTGAAAGCAGCAAAAAAAGATGTATTGTAATGAGATGTGTGGGAAGGAACTGCCGATGCTGGTTTATACCGAAGATCGACACAAAGTGTTGGAGTAACTCAATGGATCAGGCAGCATCTCTGGAGAAAATGAATAAGTGGTATTTTAGGCAAAGTCATTCTTCAGACATGATTTTCAGGTATGGACAAGTTGGGCTGAAGAGCCTGCTTCCATGATGTATAGCTCTATGACTCTCTGCTCAGCAAATGCAGTTCATTGAACCAGCTCATTTTGTAAGGGGATGTTGTCTGATAAAAACACTGTTGATAATGGCCGATAAAATGTTGGAAAATATCAACTCCAGAACGTCGGCATTGCCAACCAGCGAAGGAATGAGGCCTTATTTAGATTTTCCATCTGCATTTCCGCAGTACAGCTCTAAGGCTCTAGCCGACTTCTACAAATGCACTGCAGAAGCATCGCGGCTTGGTTTGGCAGCAGCTCTGCTCAAGACCACAAGCAATTGCAGAGAGTTGTGAGAGCAGAGAGAGCCCTGTCCATCACACATACTAGCCACCCCCACCATGTACCCTTCACACTGCCCCGGGGGAGCAGCCAACATAACCAAGCACCATCCACACCCCAGCCATTCCCTCATCTCCATTGTCTGGTTGGGCAGAGGTTACAAGGCTTGAAATCATGTACCACTAGATTTAAAGAACAACTTATTCTCCACCGTCATCAGACTACAGAATGGACTTCTTATACACTAAGTCTTCATGTCCCAACCTACCTCTCTGTAACACTATACAATAATAACGTATAATAATTTAACGTGGGGAGACTGGTGCACAGACAGCCACCACACGATCATTACGCCATTATTCTCCTGGCACTACCTGTTGTACTTGCGCCTAGTTTGATTGTATTTGATTTATTTTTTATAGTATGCAAACAAAGATGTATCTTGATAACAATAATAATGAACCAATATCAATATGGAACATCGACTTGGCTTTTGTGCACAAAACCTTCTGACTTAAGGTGCTCCAAAAAACCCACAGCTAACAGTTAAAGCGTAAGAGAAATAGGAATGCGACTGTTTGTCGCAAAGGAAGCGTGCGGCCATTCAGCGGATGGTTTTGGGCATTCCAGTGGTTTCGGACATGGATAAACCACTGTGAGTAGCACGGAAACTGCAGCTTCTGCAGCTCCTCAAGTGACTGTCACAAACCAGGCTGAACATTCAAACCAAGCTGAAACCAAGCTGGGCATTGAAATCGGCATCTTAGAACTTCATTGTTAGTTATTTCCCATTTGTGACCATGAAATTGTTCGATTGTTGTTAGAAACCTAGTAGCTCATTAGTCCAGTTGGAAGAAGTGTCCCGACCCAAAATTACACCTGTCCATTCCTTCCACAGATGCTGCCTGACCCACTGAGTTCCTCCAGCACTTTATGTTTTGCTCAAGATTGCAGCATCTGCAGTTCCTTGTGTGTCCATAATGTTGCTCATGAGTCTGGCACCTTAGTGATGCCCGGTGCCTTTGGAGAGACTCAGTTGCCCATCACCTTTTGGAGACAGTGAATGGATTGGAGAGATTGCCCTCTTGCCACCACTGTCTGCAATTCCCTCCAAAAATAATGGAGAGCAACCCTCTGCTCTATCCAACCTGCCCTACACAATTTCTAGACCTTGTGTGTAACATTATATACTGTACATTCACCAGTATATACTGTGTCACCACCATATCCCTGGGCCAGCTCTATCTTCTGAGTCAAAGGTTGCCCCTCCAAGGTTCAGCAGGGTCTTGCTTAGATCAAAGGTACGGTCTAGTGTCTCACCTCCTGTGCAATAGATACACTGGGAGAGGAGGAAAACCAGCTGTAAACAAATTGGGGTGGAAATGAGATGGGTGAATATCTCTGTGAACTTCCTCTCTGATCTCAGAACTCAACAGGTCAAGCGGCATCTGTGGAAGGAAATGGACAGACGACGTTCCTTCTTCACGCTCTGAAAAAAGGTCCCAACCGAAACGTTGTCTATCGGTTTCCTTCCACGGATGCTGCCTGATCCATTGACTTCCCCCAGCAATTTGTTTTTTTGACACGAGATTCCAGCATCTGCCCTCTCTTGTGTCAACTCTCTGTTTTAGAGTCGTTGTCCTTCCCGATCAGAGTGAGGTCTTACTGGGAGGAATCCACAGTCTCCAGCTGACCAGAGACTCGGTGCAGAGATCTTTAATTCCCCACGGCATCAGCAAAACCCACTCAGCTTGCAGGAGTGTGTGAGATCCCCGTCTGTTCATTCATTTCCGCTGTGGATCTCGTAGCATGATTCCCTTAACCACAGATTGTGCCTCGAGCTAATTGGATCCATGGTTGTTACAGGACGATTAATTCTCTCCCAGATTTGCATTAATCACTGTCGCGGGGTAAAGTTTTGAAGCTGGAAGTGTGAATGAGACACAGGCAAGATTTCTCCTCTGGCACCTCCACCAAAGTCCCTACCAGTGCACTGTGCTATTTGGCAATTCTAAGCACCACAATGCCACACCAGGCAGTATCGCAGCAGGAATGCTGGAAGATTTTCCCTCCTCCATTGTTCTCCTCCATTTTTTCTCCATTAATAGAATATACAGTGATTACAATCACAATGTGCCAATTAGTTTTCATTCATTACATTGAATAATTCAATGTTTCAATAATCAACAGTCTAGAGTGTTTTATTGTCATATGTGCCAAATGGAACAATGGAATTCTGACTTGCTGCAGCACAACAGAATATGTAAACATAGTACACTGTAAACAATATGATAAACAAGAGAGAAAAAGAAGTTCAGTGTTATATATGCAGATATCCACAAGTACACACACACACACACACACACACACACACACACACACACACACACACACACACACACACACACACACACATCCCTTATACTTATAAAACTCTGATCTAGGATGTGTGTGTATTGTACGATGTTCGTGTGCGTTTCACATCTCCTCGAAAACACGATGCACAACAGTGAACATTTTACATATTCCGATAGAGATTGACGCCATGATGTAAAAAATCGCTTTATCTGAAAATTTCATGCATTATTTCTCGAGTTATTTATGAAAATGTTCAAAAATTTCAAATAACTTCAAAATAATTTCAAAATAAACGAGATGGTTTAGCTGATGACGTCACAATGGATCTAACTGCCTGCCTCTGCTCGCGCTGTGAGTGACGTCACCCCTGTTCTGTTTTTTGTACTTCTTGGATTCTTAAAGCCCTGTCCCACTATACGAGTTCATTCAAGAGCTCTCCCGAGTTTAAAAAAAATGATACACGTGGTAAGCACATAGAGCTCAGGGACGTCTCTTAGCGGCTCGTAATGCCAGCGGCAGGTACTCGGGAAATGCGGTAAGCTCGGGAAGTTTCGTGAAGATTTTTCAACATGTTTAAAAAATTTCCACGAGAGCCTCGAGTACCGACGAGCGGCCATTACCGTAAGTCTCCAAGTTTGAATCAGGGCAAACTCGGGAGAACTCTTGAATGAACTTGTACAGTGGGACAGGGCTTTTAACTTTCACTTCTTTACATTTGTCACTTAGCGTTTTTAAACTGCTGCTCAGTGCTGCGCGCTCCACTAGGCTCCTTGAAGTTCTAGAACATGGCGGCGGCGGTCGTTATCGCCGCGCGGGTGCGGGGCAGTGCTTGGGGAAGGTGGCCGTGGCGGCCATTACTCCCTCTGGGAGAGGTCGTCTATGTAGACCTGCGATTCCTCCGTCGATCGCAGGGACTCGTGGAATCGTGACGCCTCGTGGAACAAGGGCTGGCTGCTCTCACGCCCGGCGGAGGGGGGGCCCGGTCGATCGCAACGAGGTTCCAGACTCTCAACAAGTCCCTGTAGAAGCCGGGCACCCCTACCAGGACGGCACGGTTGATGCCCACCATTGGGATCCGCGTACCTCCATGAAGGCAGCGGCCCCATTGGAATAAGTGCGTCGCCTGCACGTGCCACCTGGGAGGATGCTCTGCGTACAGGTATCTCTACAGGGTCCTGAGACAGAGAGCTGCCAACTGGGTGCGAATGCACACCAGCGACTGACCGCCCTCCTCGACTCAGGAACGCCCTCCCCGATCGGGAGACTCAGGGACCCAGTGCTTTCCGTTGCCCCAGAAGAAGTCCACCAACTTCTTCTGGATGATCCCAGCAAAGGTGGCTGATGGGACCAATGTGGTCAATCTGTACCAGAGCATGGAGGCCACGAGTTGGTTAATGACCAACGCCCTGCACTCTGAGGAGACCCGCCCAGCGCCCCAGTCAGGTGACGACTTTCACCTCCAGCTCCTGGCAGTTTGCCGGCCAGGTCTCCGCTCTGGGACTCAGGTAGACTCCCAAGTAGAGGAGGTGCGTACCCAGGTGGCGGCTCTCCGACTCAGGACCCTGCGGAGGTACGTCTACTCGGACTACCCTCCTAAATGGCTGGCAACGTAATTTTTCCGCCAGGGGGCGCTGCCTTCAGGAGGGCTCACAGCTCCCGGTAGCGGGTATGAGTCGACACGCTGGCGGAAATTGCCTGGCTTTTACCATGACCTCCTGAAAGACAGGAATGTGGTCACCTTCAGCCAGGGCCCTGCTCCTCAGGGGGAGGGGGGTGTTGTGGCTGTGACGGTGGGTGTCGAGGAGAGGCGTGTGTGAGGAGCGACTCAGGTCGAGCTTACCCCCGCTCCGTCGGAATTGTTCATTGGACCCATGGCCCGGGTCACTCCGCGAGAGCTGGCCCCACGCAACATGAGCCGCCTTTCCGAGATGCCCAGCGTGCCGTTCTGTGATGCGGTGAGGCGCATGTTGTACAGGCTGCTCTTGCACACTCTCCACTTCCTCGCCCTCGTCTTCCATCCAGACACACCCTGGCGTGCCGTGTTACCACCTGACAAGGGGAGCGGTCCCCAGTGGAGGTCTCTCCATAAGGGAGTCCTCCCCCTTTACATTGGGGACCTGGGGTGGAGAGTGTTGCACAAAGCCGTGGCCTGCAACAGGTACTTGAGCTTCTGCGGCGAGGAAGAGACCGTGTTCCGCAACTACATGGAGTGTGAGATGTTGCAGCCCCTGTTCAAGTATCTGAAGGGGCTGCACCTCAAGTTTTGGCTCCACTTTAATCCGACTCTCCTGATATAATTGGGCACCTGGCACAGAGGGGGGAGGGGAGGGAGGGAGGAGGGGGTCTCCTTGTTGGTCTGCTCCTGGGCCTGGCCAAGATGGCCATTTGCAGGTCCAGGCAGTGGGCAGTCGAAGGCCACACAGTGGTCGGCTGCCTGCCCCTTTTCCAGGGTTATGTCCGTGCCCGCGTGTCCCTAGAGAGGGGATCACGCGGTGTCCACGGGGACTCTGGCGGCCTTCTGTGAACGCTGGTCACCGCGGGAGGTCGAATGTATTGTTGATAAAAATGTTAATATTTTAATTGGATAACTATGTTTGTAAAATGCCAATATAGGCATTCTTTTGATCGTGTTACTACTTTGTATTTTTGTTTGTTCTGAATAAAAGCATCTTGTATGGGAAAACAAAAAAAGTAGAGGAAGTGCGTGGAAGACCTCATCTCCTCCAGGAGGGACTCCACATATCAGGGACCCATCAAGAGTCCAGAACATTTCCCCCAGTTGGTCCTGGCAGAGGATGCAGCCGAGAAGCCTCGTTGCCCTCACGCATCCCCTGCAGGTCGACGGGGTCGGTGACCATGAGGTGCACGTCATCAGATAGACCGAGAGGACCACCTCCATATCCGGCGTGACCAGCTTGGAGCTGATGATGGTATTGAACTGCCTATAAACAACAGCCTGACATAAGTGTTTTTATTGTCCAAGTGGTCCAGTGCGGAGTGGAGAGCCAGTGAGACGACATCCTCTGTTGAGCTTCTTGTTGAGGTAGGAGTTGAGATGCCCCATAACCAACCTCTCAAAGCATTTCATCACCACAGACGTTAATGCCACTGGTTGATCAGTCGTTGAGGCACGTCACCTTACTCTTCTTTGGCACCGGAATTATTGGTGCCCTCTTAAAGCAGGAGGGAACTTCAGACCTCAGTAATGAGTTGTTGAAAATGTCTGCAAAAACTCCAGCCAGTTGGTCTACACAGGTTTTGAGAACACGACCGGGTATACCATCGGGTCCAGGCGCTTTCCGATGGTTCACCCACCTGAAGGATCTTCTGACGTCGGCATCTGTGACTGTGACTGTAATACCAGTGTTCTCCCTATCGAACCGTGCGTAGAATGCATTGAGCTCGTCAGGGAGTGATGCTTCGCTGTCGCTTGAGCTGCCTCCTGGTTTTGCCTTGCAGGAGGTGATGGCATTCAAACCCTGCCACAGTTGCCGAACATCCGCCCCGTCCTTCAGCTTTGAGCGGAAATCCCTTTTGGCCTTTTTGATGGCCTTGTCAAGGTCATATCTGGACTTCTTCTGGACCTCTGCACCACCAGACCTGAATGCCCGGGATCTGGTCCTCAGAAGAATGCGGATCTCCTGGTTCATCCAAGGCATCTGGTTAGGAAATACTCGGAAGGTTTTTGTAGGAACACAGTCCTGCACACATTTCCTTATGAAGTCTGTAACGACTGTGGCGAATTCATTCAGGTCCATTGCCGAGTCCTTGAACATTGCCCAGTCTACTGACTCCAAGCAGTCCTGTAGTTGTTCCTCTGCCTCCCCAGACCAGCTCTGAACAGTCCTCACCTTTGGGGATGTGCTCTTCAGTTGCTGCCTGTATGCAGGAAGAAGCAGCACCACTGAATGGTCGGATCTCCCGAAGTGAGGGCGAGGGATAGAGCGAAGGCATTCTTGATGGTCGTTTCACAGTGTTTAATCCCCTGGTGCTGCAGTTTGTGAGTGATTTTTTCAGGCTAACTTTGTTGGTCCCCAGCTATGGCTTGGGGTACGCTGTCTTGTGCTTGCTGACCAAGGCGTGCAGTTCCTCCAATGCTAGACGGAAGTCTGCCTGGAATGGATGTAGACCTCGGTCAGGATGATGGAGGTGAATTCGCTCGGGAGGTAGAAGGGACGACACTTCGCAATCAGATGTTCCAGGTGCGGAAAGCAGGAGTTAGACAGAACTGCCACGTCTGAGCACCACGAAGAGTTGACCATGAGGCAGACACCCTCGCCTCTTCCTTTCCCAGATGCCATACGATGAATGGAGAAACTTTCAGGCTGGACGGCTGAGTCAGAACACAGAGCATTTCCTCAGCTCCCTTTGTTAAAGCAGCCTTGACCTTAAGTCCTCCACTTTATTTTCCAGTGATTGTACATTGGCTGGTAGGATGATAGGGAGAGAAGGTCGTAGTACCCTGCGCTTCAGTCTAACTTGTAGTCCTGCCCGCCAGCCACGTTTCCGGACACAATGGAGGCCTCCCTGGTGTTTCCAGGCACAGTACTTACTGTTCCTGCGATCCTTCACCAGGTTGGGGATTCCCCTGCGATCGGGAAGTCCAATGGTACTTTATTATCACATGTACCAAGGTACAGTGTCATTCTTTGCATATAGTTCAGTAACAATCTTACTATGCATTAGGCACAATCATACTTAAGTACAAGGGTTTAAGATAGTGGGTTAGTTTCAGAGATACAGGCCCTTCGGAGTCCAGAATTTAGTGGAAGAAATTTTGAAAGATTTTGAAATTAAGAAAGACCAGATTCTATGCACCACTGATAATCCTTCAAATATGCAAAGCACAATAGAAAAGATTAATAAAGTTGAAGAAGAAAAAGTCACTACTGAAAGGGAGATCTCTGATGCAGATTCTGAAACTGAAACAGCAGAAATAGAACTGAAAGATGAAACTTTAGATGATATTGTTGAGGAGGCATCTCAGCTCTGTCTAATCCAACATGTGCGTTGTGCTATACATACATTGCAACTAGCAATAAGAGATGGATTGAAAGAACGCCATGCAGCTACTCTGATAGGTCAGGGGAGGCAAGTAGCTAGAGCAGTCAGGACCACTATAATTGATGGTATCCTCAATAGACGTGCAGGAAAGGGAGCTATTTTGGACCAAGCAACTCGCGGGGGCAGCACATCTATGATGGTTAGGCGTTTGCCTGACCTAAAACCCTTTCTAGAAGACATTGATAATCCCAGTGTCTTACTGACTAAAAGTCAATGGAGGTTGGTATCACAATTAGAAGCTCTGCTTGCTCACCCTTATTCAGTCACCAAATAGCTGCAAGCAGAGGATTTAACTCCTGGCACATTCCTATGGGAGGGGAAACATTTAATATTTCACCTATCCAAAGCTGGAGGATTAATTGCTTAAGGAATTGTACCATCAATGAAGAAAAGAGAGGGTCTGCTACTTGAAAATCAGATCCTGTTAGCTGCTGTCTACGTAGATCCAATGAACCAAATCTTGTTGAGCGAAGATCAAATTGCTAAAGCCAAAGAGGCCGTCTGTGATGTTGCAGGTCGGATATAAGGGCTACTGCCTGAAAGGTCAGAATCTCAACATGAAGATGGGAGTACCAAATCCTTCTCATCCTCTTCAAATGATGAAGAGTCAGATTTTGCAAAGTATTTAGATAAAATTGAACAGTCGAGAGCGAAGCATTCCCGTGTAAACGTGCAAAGATAACCTTTTGATGTTAAACTAATGGAATTTAAGCAAGATTTTCTTGGTGGTTTAAAAGAAGTAGAGAAATATGATCGCTCATCTAAACTTACAGTACAAGAAGTCATCCCTGCTTATCCGGAAAATAGTAAAATTTGCAGCTATGATAGTAACAGCCATATCGCCCACTCAGGTCAGCGTGGAGAGACTGTTCTCCGCACTGCACTGAAAATAATTAAATCAGATTTAAGGGCTTCAATGAAAGAGGATCTGCCAGAAGCAATTCTGTTCCTAAAGACAAGTTATTAATAAATTTTAGGTATGTGCTTTTGTAGCAAACTTTACTATCTATGCATTTAGTTTTAACTTCTATTGCACATGAGAATTTTTTTATTGTCATAATTTAGTCATTTAGCTCATATCTGTGGCCTTAGTTTAATACATTTTGAAGTAATGCTTTTACAATTTTTATTTAATTCAATGGAATTTTAATTTTGTCATTGTGTTACATGTAATTTTTTTTTCTTTTAGCCTAATGAGTTATGGGGTTTTTTCAAGAATAAACAATAAAACAGCCACAATAGCATATCTACAACCATTAAACTCAAAACTTTAAGGACACGGGTTTAAAGGGCAGCCTGATGATTCATGTAGTTCTTATGAAATGCTTCCATGTGTAATGTCATCATAGCAGATTTAGAATTATTATACCTAGGGGTCATAGAAACATAGAAAATAGGTGCAGGAGAAGGCCATTCGGCCCTTCGAGCCAACACCGCCATTCATTGTGATTATGGCTGATCGTCCCCTATCAATAACCCGTGCCTGCCTTCTCCCCATATCCCTTGACTCCACTAGCCGCTAGAGCTCTATCTAACTCTCTCTTAAATCCATCCAGTGACTTGGCCTCCACTGCCCTACTGTGGCAGGGAATTCCATAACTTCACAACTCTCTGGGTGAAAACGTTTTTTCTCACCTCAGTCTTAAATGACCTCCCCTTTATTCTAAGACTGTGGCCCCTGGTTCTGGTCTCGCCTAACATTGGGTGAGTCAAGAACACAAGCAATCAAGGAGTCGGAGTTGGAGTTGGGTGTTTTGGGTATAGACTCCACTGCCCTGCCGACCAATGATCACCTGTAAACTGGTTCTATCCAACCCACTAGGAACAATTTTAGAGAAGCCAATAAACTACAATCCTGCATGTCTTTGGAATGTGGGAGGAAACCAGAGCACCCAGAGAAAACCCACGTGTTCATAGGGAGAGCATTCAAACTCTGCCCAGACAGCACCCCTGGACAGGATCAAACCCGGGTTTCTGCCGCTGTAAGGCAGCAACTGTACCGCTGAGCCACGGTGCCAGTCAGAATGTAGGAACCTCAGTAGTTTATTGAGGCCTAAAAGCCCTGTCACACGGTACGAGTTCATTCCAAGAGTTCTCCCAAGTTTGCCCTGATTCGAACTCGGAGATTTACGGTAATGGCCACTCGTCGGTACTCGGGGCTCTCCTGGACATTTTTCAACATGTTGAAAATACTTCACGAGTCTTCCCGTGCTTACCTGCCATTAACGGGTCTTCCCGAGTACTTGCCGTTAGTTGTTACTAGCAGCTAAGAGACGTCCCCGAGCTCCGACGTACCCGCTACGTTCATTCTCGTGTGTTTACCACGAGTTTGATTTTTTTTTAATTCCGGAGAGCTCTTGGAATGAACTCGCACCGTGGGACAGGGCTTTAAGCGCGGAGAATGAACGTTTTGCAGTCAGTACTTGTGATAATTAAAGACCACTGACGATTAACGTTTCATCCTTAAACAGTGCATCAGTGAAATGTTTGAGACGCTGTTACGTGGGAGTCAGCCCTTAGGAATGGATTTAATTTCTGTCCTAGTTCAGAGATATAGGAAGAACGTGTGATCCCCAGATCTGCCTCCCAAGTGGCAGTGGAGCAGCTGGCAGTGTTGCTTCCTCACAAACCCAGGGACCTGGGTTAGATCCCGAACTCTGGTGCTGTCTGTGTGGAGTTTGCACGTTCTCCCTGCCACCTTGTGGGTTTCCCCCGGGTGCTCCGGTTTCCGCCCGCATCCCAAAGACATGCAGGTTTGTAGATTAATTGCCCCCAGTGTGTATGGAGTGGACGCAAACGTGGAATAAGACAGAACTAGTGTGAACGGGTGATCGATGGTCAGCGTAGACTCGGTGCACTGACGGGCCTGTTTCCACGCTGTATCTGTCAATCAATCAATTCAGTCATTCAATCACAGCTTGGGAACAGGGCAACATGCAGCAGGATTCAATCACCTGCCTGAGCCCAGCGAGTCTCAGCCACAGTCATTTTACCTGCAAAGAAGGCAGAGGTTTCAGCCAATCAATCACTCGAATCTTTAAGGCAACCGGTTCAGAAAAACAGTTTAGGTTGAGAGGTGAAAGAGACTGAGAATGCGCCAGGCCGCAGACGGTACACTGACCCCTAGCGTTGTCTTTGTGAAGCGATGCACGGAGAAATAAGGCTGGAAGAGTGAAGGACAAGGCTGAATGTCAAATCTATTAATCACACCACGTAGACTCGTATTTCACAGCCAGCCGTTCCCTCTGCTGCTTCTACTTTCCATCGCTGTGTATCCAGACACTATCGCATCCCCCAGCATGGGTTCGGAACAGGGTGCAGGGCTGCGGCGCTGTGGGAGGGGCTACGCAGTAGGGACAGAGGACAGCACCAGAGAGGGGCTGTGGTGGCAGGGGGGTGACTATCCATTCTGGAGGTTGGGATGTCAGAAGTTTAGCTTTAGGTTCAACGAGGTACAGTGAAAAGCTTTTGTTTGTGCGCTACCCAGTCAAAACAAATAACACTATGCACCGGATACTATCAAGCTCTACACAAGTACAACAGATAGAGCAAAGAGAAAAATACCCGCGTGCAGAATATAGTTTCTCAGTATTGGAACTGTTGCAACAGCTCCAGAGGAAAAGTCCAATCTGCACAATGTCATGTTGCAAAGTCAGGACCGTACCCCAGCTTATGGAAGAACCGTTCAGAAGCCTGATAACAACGGGGAAGAACCTCGTGAGGTGTAGATGGGGGTCAATGGTGGGGAGTCCGGTCGGTGTGATGGACTGAGCTACATCCACAACATGCCTCGATTTCCTCTGGTCTGATATAGAGTTGATATAAATGCATAGGGGCCAGTGTCAATGGGAGTCAAGGGATATGGGGAGAAAGCAGGAACGGGGTACTGATTTTGGATGATCAACCATGATCATATTGAATGGCGGTGCTGGTTCGAAGGGCCGAATGGACAACTCCTGCACCTATTTTTTCTATGAGTACAGTGGAGGGAGTATTGGGAAGAAGTTTGTGGTGTTCCAGGTGGGCCCAACTCAGCTTGTAATGAGGGGAGATAGAGAGACTGTCTCTGGTGATAAACAGAACCCTGGAGGACTATTGCCCTCACCTACCCATTCCCCTCACCTCATTCTCCCACCCATCTCCCCTCTATGCCATCAGTCTGAAGAAGGATCCCAACTCAAAACATTATAGACAATTATCTGCCCCTTTCCATCCATAAATGCTGCCTGATCCACTGAGTTCCTCCAGCTGAACATTCCAGCGTCTATAGTTCCTTGTGTCCCCTGGGAAGGGCAACCTTTTGACTCCTGGAATATAGACTTGCTTAGGGATATGGTGACGACACCGTGGTTAGATGACCAAACGTGTAATCAAGGGGCCTAGACTAACATAAATTCAAAACCCACCATGACAACTATCGAATGTGCAACAATCGTAGGATAATCTATTTAAAATCCAGATTTAAAGGTAAAATAACAATGGTGATGTTAGTCTGTCACCTGGGCTGTATAGATCCGCCCAGCAGGCCACAAATAGAGATGAACAATAGACACAGGCCTTGCCAGTGACAACCATGTGTTCACACACACACACACACACACACATACACATACATACACACACACACGTGCTTGAACACATACACACATGTGCGCACACGAACGCGCACACGCAAATGAACTAAATCCAACTATTTCCAGGTTCATTTCCCCCACATGTCATCGTCTGAGAGAGATTGCTGCTGGAAGGGTAACACCCACTGCCCCAGCATGCAGCCTCCAGACGCTCCATCTCTGCCGTCTCCCCTTCTCATCCTGATTTGCCTTCACCTCCTGCATCTTGGTGATTACCTCCCCTGCCACCATTCAGTACCTGTGGCCTGGCACAAAACTCCAGCTGCAAAATGATGACCCTTGTTCTTTTGCTGCCAATTCCACATGCCCACAGCCCTCTGGGCTCCACCAATTCCATGTTAGCCTTCTCTTTCATCACCTCCCATTGGTTTTACACTGTCCTGTTCTCTCTTTAAGATGTTATTTTACCAGAGGTAAAACTCTGGTTTATTTCACCAGAGGTTCGACAGAAAGCTGCTTGGATTAAAGGGTATTAGCTAGAAGGAGAGGGTGGACAAACTTGACTTGTTTTCTCTGGAGCACCAGAGATTGAGGGGAGAATTAAGAGAGCCATGGATAGGATAGACAGTCAGAACCTTTTTTTCCAGCGGGGAGGTGTCGAAGACTGGAGGGCATAGCTTTAAGGTGAACGGGGCTAACTTTAAAGGAGAGGTGCATGACATGTTTTTTTACAGAGACTGGTACGTGCTTGGAACATACTGCCATGGACGGTGGTGGTGACAGATATGACAGTGGCATTTAAGAGGATTTTAGATAGATACCCGGATATACAGAGTAATGACAGATATCGATCATGTGCTGGCAGACGAGATTAGTTTATTTTAGCATCATGTTCGGCACAGGTATTGTGGGCTGAAGGGCCTTATCCTGTGCTATATTGTTCGATGTTCTATGCCCAAAATTCCTGTGCATGGCTGCCCAGCCAGCAACTCTGTCTTTTCATCTTTTAATTTTTATTTTAGTTAGTTAAAGTGTTTTGTTTGGAGGTCTAGACTTTTTTATGTGGGGGGTGGGGGGAAAGGGGAAACTACCTATCAAGGTCCCTACCTGGTCGGAGAGGCAGATTTTCCCCGGGCTGCAGCTTCGACCCGTCCTCGCGGCCTACCAGCGGGCCTGGAGCGGCGTTTCCTGTCGGGGACCGCCCAGAACCTCGGCTTCGGTGGCGGCACAGCGCTGGAGCGCTATCGCGGAGCGGGCGGTGCCTTGCCGGATCGCCGCGCTAGAGCTCCGGTGAGCTGAAGATCGCTGAGGAAGACATCGCGGAGCTGCGGGACTGTGGAGCGGCCAGCTGCGGGCGGCGGCGCTGAACTTTACACCGGGAGCCTGGGATCTCTAGATGAGATCGCCAGTTGTGGAGCTCCAACCGGTGCGGCCTTGTTGGCTTTGGAAGCCGCGGCCTCCAGTACGGAAGCGGCCGTTCCAGGGTTCCCAAGCCGCTGAGAGGACTCTCCCGACGCCGGAGCAACATCACCCGGTGAGAACGGCCTGGAACATCGGGCCTCCGTAGAGGCAACTGTGGAGGCCTCAATAGGCCCGACTATGGGTGAACTGGGGTTGGGGACTGGACTTTGTGCCTTCCCTCATAATGGGAACCATTGTGGGGGGATGTTCTTTATGTTTAAAACTCTTATTAATGTTATGTCTGTATTCCTTCTTTATGTGCTGCAAAATGGCAAGAAGCATTTCACTTCACTACACCTAGGTGTATGTGAATGTGACCAATAAAATACCTTTGATACCTTTGAAAACCACCCATTGTCCATTCCTTTCACAACTTCCAATGAGGTTTCTCTAAAGTACTTTGCTCTCATGGAAGGAACATGGGTGCCTTCATGTAGCAGCTCCAAATGAGCCACAGATCTGTCCCAGTGGTATCAAACAGACCTCATCCCTGAGTAATTGGTAGTTTCCAGGGTGAGACAGCCTCATGAGGGAGGCAGGAATGGAAAGAAATGCTCACAGCCTGTGATAAAGTAGAAGGAGAGGAAGTGCATATGGAGTGTAATCACGTGTTGGGATGAATGGCCCAATCCCATGTTATAAAGTTGAGGGTCATTCCACAAACAGGATCACAAGGTGCTGCTTGTTGACTGTAAATCACATACACAAATCAGATACATAAATAGCCCAAGCATCTGCTTATAACGTCACACAACTCGTCATCCTTTCTCTGTGTCGATGTCGTTTTATCCCCATTATTTAATTAAAAAATTATATTAAATTAACAATAAAACATGGACCAGTAGGGCCTGCTCACTGACCCAGACACAGTACTGGAGACAAGGCTTAATTGAAACTGCCTGGTGCAAATAGATGACTGACGATTAACTGTCAGTTTCAATAGAGTGGGGATGTTGTCCTGTGTCTTGTTTCCATTTAGTTCCTAATTTGTTTTGGCTCATTCTGCTTATGTCTTCACAATGTGTCTGCTTCACCCTCACCGTTCTGTCACAGTGGTGCAGTTGGCAGAACTGCTGCCTCACAGCACCAGGGGCCGAGGTTTGATCCTGACCTCAGATGCTGTCTGAGTGCAGCTTGCACTTTCTCCCTGTGACCGCGTGGATTTCCTCCAGGACTTCTGGTTTGCTCCCACTTGCCAAAGACGGGTGGGTTTGTAGGTTAGTTTGCCTCCTGTAAATTGCTCCTAGTGGGAAGGAGCTTTTTAGAAAGTGGGATAACATAGCACCAGTGTCAATGGGTGATTGATGGCTGGCGTAGACTCGGTGGGCCAAAGGGCCTGTTTCCATGCTGTATCTCTGAAACTAATACCATTCCTTGCGCCCTCTTTCCCGCTGCTTAGCGTCAGTCTTGGATGTGATGAGGTGCTGCACAAATGCAGGACTTTCACTGCAATCCCAAGTTATCTCCAAAGTATTGAGTAGGTAAACATTGTAAATAGCAGCATGGCACTCTGGATATTATTGCTTGACTAAAGGGCCTGTCCCACGAACATGTGACTCCATGCGGCAAGCACGACCTAACGTGATCGTTTGAGCCGTACGGCCTCGCGGGACCGGTCCCACTTCGATCGCTGGAGCCGTATGGAGTTGTGCGAAGCTGGTCCCGATATCGCGCGGGGCTCCGAAAAACTGACCGTGTTAAAAAATTCCACGCGGCAACGGCCTGACGCCTCGATGCCGTACGCAGCGTCTTGACGCCGTACGTCACGCACGAACTTCCCGCGGACTTCGCTCGAACTTCATGTCACTCACTCGACCTCCGCGCGGCCCCCGCTTCCGGTTTGGTCGCGCTCGCCGCATGCAGTCACGTGCTGGGGGGACCGGCCCTGTACGGGGATTACTCGACCTCCGCATGTTCCCCGCATCTGGTTTGGTCGCGCTTGCCGCTTGCAGGTCGCATGCTCGTGGGACAGGCCCTTTAATCTAACACAGGAAAATACAACAACAAAATAACTACAAAGGGCATTTATATTGGGATTGCACTGTAATGTTAAGGTCAAACCAAATTTATATACAACAGTAAAATGGAGACACAAGATACTGTGAATGCTGGAATCTCACGGGTTGAAAGACCTGTTCCTGTGCTATATTGTTCTGTATTCTATAATCAGTTCTCTTGTACCGCTTTGTATATTTAGTCTTTACAAATTCAGTAACTTTCAGGTTTATGGTATTATTTATCTGCATTTGATTTCCCAGCTGGTGCAGTGGGATCAGTAGACTAGACCTTTCCTTTCCAATAACAGAACTGTTGTAGTCTTATATATAACTCTACTGCCTCTTTCACCTGACTGCTAATCTGTCCCTATTTTCCAGCACCTGGAAGCCCAGCTTCAAGCCCTCAGTGTGCCCTACATCAATGTCCTGTTATCCGAGATCTTCCCAGACAAACTCCGGCTTTTCCAGGAGGTGGATGCGTAAGTACACTACCATTGCTGGCTGCGGCTACAGACAATAAAGCTAATGTGCAGATACAGTGGTAAATAAGGCATATGGTTTGCTTGCCTTGATCGGTCGGGGCATTGAGTGTGAGAGTCAGGAAGTCATGGTGCTGCTTTATAGGACTTTGGTGCAGCTGCATTTGAGATATTGTTTGCAGTCGAATTGCAGTAAGGATGTGGAGGCTTTGGAGAGGGTGCAGGCAAGGTTTATCACAATGCTGCCTGGATTGGAGAGTTGGACAGACCTGGATTGTTTTCTCTAGAACGTCGGAGGTTGACGGGACCTGATAGAAATCTATAAAATTATGGGAGGCTAGACAGTCAGACCATTCACCCAGGGTAGAAACATTAAAGACCAGTGGCCATAGCTTCAGATAAAAGAGATAAAGTTTAAAGGAGGAACATTTTTAACATCCAGGTTGCCTAGAGTGTATTGCCAGGGGTGATGGGCAGGCAGATACGATAGTGGGGGTTAGGAGGCTTTTAGATAGGCACATAGATATGCAGGGAATGGAGTCATATGGATCATGTGCAGACAGAGGAGATTAGTTTAACTTGGCATCATGTTTGGCACAGACATTGTGGGCTGCAGGGCTGGTTCCTGTGCTGTACTGTTCTATGCTCTATGTCGTATAAGGCAGTGTATGCAAATCCACAGGCTGCATCATTCTAAAGGGCAGTGGCTCTCAGATTCTGTGCCAAATAAATGTTTTCAAGCACAGCTTGCTTTTCCATAACTTTCTGATTATTCTTACATCAAAGAACATCACTCAGCAGCTTATAAGAGACAGGATCTGTGAACAGCAATGGCATTCAAAGATATGAGACAAGGATGGTTATGTCACAGATTAACTATCATCTAATTGAATAGAATACAAACTCATGGGGTTAAATGGCGCAACATGTTCTTTAATTCAGGGGCACAGATTGTGATTGAAATTCCAATGTACTTTTCACAATGTCACTATGTGCCAAATCATCGTACATTTTTGAAATCGCGATTCTAACATTGAGAAATGTTGCGGACAGTTTTCTCACAGTAAACTCCCATAAAAAACAGTGAGATCAAAAACGATCAGATTATTTATTCTGGAGAAACTCAGCGGGTGCAGCAGCATCTGTGGAGCGAAGGAAATAGGCAACGTTTCGGGCCGAAACCCTTCTTCGAAAACCCGAAACGTTGCCTATTTCCTTCGCTCCATAGATGCTGCTGCACCCGCTGAGTTTCTCCAGCTTTTTTGTGTACCTTCGATTTTCCAGCATCTGCAGTTCCTTCTTAAACACTAGATTATTTATTCTGGTGGATTGCTTGAGGGTTATTGGCCAGAACCCCAAAGAGAAATACTCAGGTCTTTTCCAAAGCACCTTACATCTGTATCCTTCAGTTCTTGCCTTTCAACGATCAGAAACGGATTACTTACTGTGGTTTAACGTTTCATGATTTCATATGACAAGTCAAGTCAAGTTTATTGTCATATGCTTGAGTCGAGTGTGGTAAAGGTACAACTTATATTTTAATTGTGTTTTACACAAATGTCTTGCTTGTTGCACAGTTTTATTTCACTGGCTTTGTAAAATGTATGTACAATTTACTCTTTTGTGAGTTGTCTGAGTTTATGTACCGTGATACTCCTGCTTGAAGCAGCATCGCAGGTACAGAGACAGACAACATGCTGGAACGAACTCGCTGCCAGGGCTGGGAGTTGAGGCAGAACCAATGATGGAATTTAAGAGACTTTTGAACAAGCACAGGGGTAGGCAAGGAATGGATTATGTGCGGGGCAAATACGATTTGGTATCATCATAATTTTCAGCACAGACATTGTGGGCTGAAGGGCAGTTCCTGTGCTGTACTGTTCTACGCTCCATACATAGAGGCACCAGTGCACCTGCTGGGGCCAGGATAGGTCATCCAAGACGTCAACGCTCAGGAATCTGAAGCTGCTCACTCTCTCCACCATGAAAATTTCAATCTATTCTTCTTCCCTGCTCGAAGGATTACCTTTTGTGCCCATTTAATCCACAAAAATATAATCCCGCTCTCCCTCGAACCTATTCATCAGTGGCCTCCTGCAATGTTGTACTGAAGCCCAAAGTAAGCTTGTGAAAGAGCTCCTCATCTTCCACCTGGGTGCAATGCTCCCTTCTGGAGTGGTAGGAGATAGGGAGCTTAGTAGCACAGTGTCAGGGCAGCAACCTCCCCCTCAATGTCAGCATGATGAAGGAGCTAGTTATCAACTTCAGAAGGCATAGAGGAATGCATTCCCCGATCAGCATCAATGGTGACGAAATGGAAATTGTTAAGAGCTTAAAGTTTCTCGGTGTAAATATTACCACCAATCTGTCCTGGACTAACCACATTTGAAGTTACAGCCAAAAAAGCACACCAATGCCTCTACTTCCTCAGACACTGAGGAAATTCGGCATGTCTCCATTGACGTACCAAGTTTTATAGATGCATCGTAACATGCAAACTGTTGGCCTTTCGTGCTTACAGCGCCAGAGACCTGGGTTCAATCCCGACCATGGGTTCTGTCTGGAAGGAGTTTGTACGTTCTCCCCGTGGGTTTTATCCGAGATCTTCGGTTTCCTTCCATGCTCCGAAGACGTACAGGTTTGTAGGTTAAGTGGCTAGGTAAATATGTTGTACCTTCTGGAGTGGTAGGGTTGCATCCCAGTTAGGTTTGGGAACAGCTCTGCCCAATACAACAAAAAATTGCAGAGTCTAGTTTAGTTAATAGATACAATGCAAAAACAGGCCCTTCGGCCCACTGAGTCCGCACTGACTAGCGATCCCCACACATGAACGCTATCCTACACATACTAGAGACAATGTTCAGGAGCTCTGGCTTCCTCCTTTGTCTCTTGCACGTGTGATATTGTAGGTTAATTGGCGTTTGTAAATTGCCCCTTGGTGTGTTGGGAAAGGATGCAAACATGGAGCAACGTAGAACTAATGTGAATGGGTGATTGATGGTGCTGTGGACTCAGTTGGCCGTCGGGCCTGTTTCCATGCTGTATCTTTCAATCAATTAATCAAGACTGAGACAAGAGCCACTTGGTCTGCTGTGGTGCTGTTGATCCAGGACTAAACATTGGGCAGTTCACGGCAGTGAGTAGACTTAACGCCTTGGGATCTTTACTGTTAACCTGCAAATGTTGATTTGACATCCAATGTGAAATGTCAGTGCAGCATTTCCTCAGTAGTGCATTGGGAACGTCAACCCAGATTATGAGCTGAAGTCTCTGGAGTCGGACTTGATTTCAGTACGTTCTGACTCCCTGCCGAGAGTGTTATCAACAGAGTTTATTGTATCATGCATCATGATATAAGATTACAGGTTAGTCAATAAGAAATTGGAAGAGTTCTGGTAACAAGAGACCTTGTTATATTTTTAAACATCTGCTTCTGTCTCTTACATGCAGTTTGACATTAATTGTTGTCTTGCAGCCATTTGGGCTCGAATGTTGTACTGTGGGCAATAAGGGATAGATCGACAACATGCTGTCGGTGTGGGCTGGTAGCTTCAGAATTGAAGTGGTGCCAAGTTAGGGGCAGGCTTGTGGCTCATACTCACAAGCTATTGGCGGGAGATTCATACTACAGGCACTGTATGTATTCTTTTTCTGAAAATGAACACCGTAATCCAGATGTGCCTGGTTTGAAACCAGCAGCAAGTCACACCACCTGTTTGTTGCTTTGTTAGGACATTTTTCCACAAGTCTGGTCTAAGACGGGCCAAGTTCAAATGTTCCAGAGGAGTTTCAGACAGTATACAAACACACACAGATTCACCACCCTCTGACTAAAGAAATTCTGCATTTTCAGAAGACTTTCAATAAGGGACTGCAGAGTGGATAAACAGTAACGTGGGTTAGTAAGGGACCGAAATCTGGCTCAGAAACAGAAAACAGAAAGGCAAAAAAGTTGTGTCACACAGGCACTGATACAATGGGGAAACTGTGTGGCAGGAATCATTGCTAAGGCCACTTTGTTATTCGCCTGTTAAGGAATTGAATGTATCATTTCAAAATCTTCAGACTGAAGAAAATTGCGAAATATGGTTGATAACAATAAATACAGAGAAATATCAATAAATCCTGGGGTGAAGAGATGGGCCGAACGGCCTGTTTCTGTGCTACAGCACTAAGTACAGTAATACCACTGAAGGTAGCAACAGCTCAGTGACCAGCAACTAAAGCTCTTCCTGGTCAGGATCGCCATGGATGCCATGGCTAACAGTGAATCAGGACAATTTACTGCACACAACTTCTATAACCTTCCCTGTGGACTGAACCAAATCATTCAACTAAAATAGAATTAATACACTAGAAATTATGTTCACATTTTGCACTGACAGTGTTTAGAAGTTCCCGAGTCAAAAATCACACC
This sequence comes from Leucoraja erinaceus, assembly GCF_028641065.1. Lineage (NCBI taxonomy): Eukaryota > Metazoa > Chordata > Chondrichthyes > Rajiformes > Rajidae > Leucoraja > Leucoraja erinaceus. Next base: position 9,250,879 of record NC_073404.1, read on the forward strand.
ATCCGTCGTTTCCAATTCAGTTTGGATGCATTCCTGGAGTTTCAGTGCATGGCTTCACACCTGCAGTCAACCCACTCAACTAATCAGCCATTTCCCCTCCTCTTTTATGTAACTGAGGAGAAATACTTTGTAATTATTGATTTTCTTCTCTTCTTCTTGTTGCTCTCAGTAGGATCGAGAACATTAAACAATTTTAAATTAAGAATTTTCAGGGCAATCTGTGGATTTAATATCCTGGGCTAAACTTCACTGCAGGTTCATAAATTCATAAGTCTTTGGAGCCGAATTAGGCCATTCAGCCCATTGATTCTACCCCGTCATTCAATCATGGCTGATCTATTTTTTCCTCTCGACCCCATTCTCCTGCCTTCTCCCTGTAATCTTTGACACCCTTTCTAATCAAGAAATGAAGGTGATGGTTCTTGCCACATCAACAGCAATCCAGAGCCTTGACTGAGTATCTGTTCCCCAGCTGCAAGTGAAGGAGCGTTACATGCCTCGAGTGGGCAAGACGGTGGCAAAGCTAGTAGCCGCAGCCCAGCGGGGCCAGCGCCACGGTTCAATCCCGACCTCGGCCACTGTCTGTGCGGAGTTTACACACTCTCCCTGTGACCATGTGAGTTTCCTCCCGCATTACAGGGGCAGGCGGGTTGGCAGGTTAATTGGTCACTATAACTTGGCTCCAGTGTGTATGCGAGTGGTAGAATCCGGGGGAATTGATGAGGATTCATGGAAATAAAACAATTGGGATTATGTAGGATCAGTGTAAATGTGTAGATGATGTTTGGCTCGGACTCAGGGACCCAAAGGCTGTTTCTGCACTCTACCCCTCTATGACTGCATGACTCTACCATACTCTGCGTATCCACATGAAGAGGCTTCACAGTTGCAGGATAGGAAATGCAACCGACACAAACAGCAAGACAACACGAAGCAGCTAATTTAATGTTTGTATTGATTTTGCATGAGTGATCTATATTGGCCATATTGCCAAGCAGAATTTCTCAGTGCTTTTGCAAATATGCCTGGGGCTCTTTAATGTCCACCCGAGGGGGCCTTGGTTTGACGTGTTATCCCAAGGACGACACTGAAGCTACAGCGCTCCATCTGTATCACATTGCAGTATCAGCCTGGAGCTCGTTCTCAGCTTCCTGGAGCTGAACTTCAACCCAATGCCGGGCGTAGGCTGGAGGGCTCTCAATGAGCCACAGCTGGCATTCAGCAGACTCAGTGACCGTGAACACATCCCCAACCATTCTCCAGCTAGCGGAGCTGCCACCTCACAGCAGCAGAGACCCAGGTTCGATCCTGACCTCGGGCGCTGTCTGTGTGGAGTTTGCATGTTCTCCCTCCGTGACCGCGTGGGTTTCGTCCAGAGGATCCAGCTCCCTCCCACATCCCAAAGACGTGCAGGTTTGTGGGTTCATTGTTCTCTGTAAATTTCCACCAGTGCGGAGGAAGTGGATGAGAAAGTGGGAAAACACAGGACTAGAGAGAATGGGTGATCGATGGTCAGCACTGACTCGATGGGCTGAAGGGCCCGTTGCCACTCTATCTCTAAAACTAAAAACTAAAATGGATGTCAGAAGATCATTTGCCAGTTTTCATTGGCAGATCGGCGGTGGAAAGAGTTAGCTGCTTCAAATTACAGAACATTATCATCTCGATTGACCTATCCTGGTCCCAGCACATCGATATAATCATGAAGAAGGCACATCAGCACCTCTGATAAACTTAGAAACATAGAAATTAGGTGCAGGAGTAGGCCATTCGGCCCTTCGAGCCTGCACCACCATTCAATATGATCATGGCTGATCATCCAACTCAGTATCCCGTACCTGCCTTCTCTCCATACCCCCTGATCCCCTTAGCCACAAGGGCCACATCTAGCTCTCTCTTAAATATAGCCAATGAACTGACCTCAACTACCCTCTGTGGCAGAGAGTTCCAGAGATTCACCACTCTCTGTGTGAAAAAAGTTCTCCTCATCTCGGTTTTAAAGGATTTCCCCCTTATCCTTAAGCTGTGACCCCTTGTCCTGGACTTCCCCAACATCGGGAACAATCTTCCTGCATCTAGCCTGTCCAACCCCTTAAGAATTTAGTAAGTTTCTATAAGATCCCCTCTCAATCTTCTAAATTCTAGAGAGTATAAACCAAGTCTATCCAGTCTTTCTTCATAAGACAGTCCTGACATCCCAGGAATCAGTCTGGTGAACCGTCTCTGCACTCCCTCTATGGCAATAATGTCCTTCCTCAGATTTGGAGACCAAAACTGTACGCAATACTCCAGGTGTGGTCTCACCAAGACCCTGTACAACTGCAGTAGAACCTCCCTGCTCCTATACTCAAATCCTTTTGCTATGAATGCCTGGGGTATTGCCTGAGGTTCATAATTCCACTGAATACTCTAACTAACTTTTACAAAAGTATCCTAACCGGTTCAATCATGGCATCGTGCAGCATCCCCAACACATGGTGGTGACTTCACCCGGTCCATCATGTACACAACCCTCTCCACCATGGAAAGCCTCTCCATAAGATGCTGCGTCTATCATAAAGGATCTCCACCATCCGGGCCGTTCCCTCTTCTCACTGCTACCGTTGGACAGGAGGTACAGAAGTCCCACACCAGCAGTTTCAGAAACAACTACTTTCCTACAACCATCTTGAATCGACCCACTACCATGGACTTGTTACTTTTCTAATTGTGTTTTGTGTTAATGTCTTGGGGTTTTTTTTCAGTCTTTGTGTTACTCTTGTGGAATTCTATGTGGAATTTACGTATTATTTTTTCTGTGAGTTGTCTGAGTCTATGTGCCTGGTGCTGCTGCAAGCAAGACTTTCATTGCGCTCATACCTTGTGCAAAAGACAATTAAACTCAACTTGACTCGACCTGAAAAATATCAATGAAGACTCTGACCTTTGGCCCAAACGCAGTGTTGTGTAGCAAAGACGATCAGTTCCAATTGATTAGATTCTCACAGTTTTCTCAAACTGATTGCCCATCTTGAATTGTCCTGTGGTCAGTGCCAGTATCATTTTGCCTACTGTGCTTCTGCTTCCTCAGCAGCTGCCTAAATATATCTCTGCATCAATTTAGAAACAAAGTGGGGAGAGCATGTGGGGTTGGGAGGAGTGGTGGTGAATATCAGGCTCTGACAGGAATGGGCTTTGAAGTCTGGTAATGGCAGGCTAAAAAGGTTAATACGATTAAAAGTAAACCTCAAGCTCCTGCGGCTTGGAGCACTTTGCTTCATGACTGACTTCTGAACTACAGTGTCTTGTTAGGTAAGCAAATATTCATACAGAGAGACCCATGGCTGGGGCAGGTGACAGGTTAATCCTGGGGGTAGCCCTCTCGGATGGATAGTTGTTGATTTAAAACTCTTCAAAGGCAAAACTCAGGCTTACACTCGAGTGTAGCATAAAGACTGTCCTACACTCTCACCTGTCTGCACCAGAGAAACAAAAATCAATCATTCAGCTAATCCAGCCTTCGTGACTGATTTGTGACCGAACTCTATCCAGCTTTGCCCCTTATCTCTTGTTAACTTTAGTCAACAGAAATCTGTCAACCTCAGATTTAAAATTAAGAATTGACTGCATGTAGCATCATTTGCTGTTTGCACAACAGAGTTCCACATATCGACCAGCTTCAGCTTTTGGAAGTCTTTCCCAACCTCAGTCCTGAAATGCCTTGTGCTCATTCTTAGATAATACTACCAGCTCCTAGCCTCCGCAACTTGTAGATACTCTGCCTCCAATAACCTCTATCAGTTCCCTTCCATGTCCTGAAGCTTCTGATCACATCTCCTTTTAGTATAGAGCAGTTTTAATGGTGAGTCAAGTCAAGTCCAATTGAGTTTGTTGTCATGCACAAGTACAGTGCGTTACAGCTACATTTACAATCTTGCTTGTAGCAGCAGCATCACAGGCCCATAAACTCAGACCACATGCACGAAAAATAGTATACATGAATTATTATAATTGTACAAGGCAATGAAAAGAAAATGACTGCAAACAACAAGACAGCACAAAAACACGATGAGGAAGCCAGCCCTTGGTGTGCAAAATGTGGTCTGCAGTGTTCCATTGCTGAGGTGGGACTAGGGTTGTGCAATTCGGGCAAGAACCTGATGGTTGTAGCAAAGTAGCTGTTCCTGAACCTGGTGGCATGGGACTTCAGTGAGACAAAGGCATGGCCCAAATGGTGGGGGTCCTTGATGATAGATGCTGCTCTTTTGAGGCAGCACTTCACTGTTGAATGTTTAGTAGAGTGTTAAATTTGTTCATGATATATGTATTTTTATTTCTATTTATTTTTAATGCACACTGAATGGACACTGGTTGAGCAACGTTTTTTTGTTTCCTCTGGGTATGTGAATACTCAGGAAATGACAATAAAGATATACAATACAATAGATAGATGCAAGTCCATTGGGCGGAGAGCTGTGCCCGCGATGGACTGGGCTGATTCCATCACTCTCTGCAGCCTCTTGTGTTTCTGTACGTTGGGGAATTGATGTATCAGCCCACAATGCATCTCCGATTATGTGTTACTGTTATCCAGGCACGTTCAGGGCAGATTGGAGAGAGGATGAGTTAGTATCTGCTGTTAATCCATTGTGGCGATGGGCAAATTGAAGCGATTCCAGGTCATTTCTGAGGCAGGAGATGATTTGCGTGATAACCAACCACTCAAAGCACCTAATTGCAGTGGATGTAAATGCTACGTATGGCAATCATCGAGGCAAGTCAACATGCTCTTCTTAGGTGAGTTAGATGCCCTTTTGAAGCAGATGGGAACCTCAGACCACAGAGAATGTCCTTGAATATTCCAGCCCATGGGCCTGTACAGCTCTCGGCCAGGCTTGGCATTGGGCCAGGTTTTGCATGGATTCACCCTCTTGAAGGATGCTCTGATATTGGCCTCAGAGTCTGGGATCACGGAAGCATCAGGGGCTGTTGGGGTGCCAGGTTCGTGTGTCACTGTTCTCCCTTTCAACGCGTGTATAAAAGACAATGAGTTCATCCGGAAGAGATGTGTCATTGCCACTGACGCTGCCCACTTTGCCTTGTGAGGTGGTGACAGCATGTAGACCCTGCCACACCGGTGGGCCATCCTTCTGTGTCTTCCCCAATGACGACAGAACAGAACTGGGCGGAGTAAATGCAGAAGCCACTGGAAATGCTCAGCGGCATCTGTGACGAGGCAAACAGGGTTAACGTTTCAGATTGATAATCTTTAAACGTAGCTGGGAAAAGTGAAACAGCTTTGAAAATACTCCAAATGCCAAGTGGCTCTGATGAAAGGTCATCAAACTGAAGTGTTAACTCAGTTTCTCTCCCCACCAGTGCTGCTGGACTCGCTGAGTACCTGCAGTGTTTTCTGCTTTCCTTAAAAGTGCAAAGATGGCAGGGTGGAGGGAAAAAGAGAATGAAAAAGAGAGAAGAAAGGGAAGGGTGGAAGAGGTAATATTAAATGAATGAAAGCATGACAACACGTGGGGCAGGATGGTGATAGGAATGGGCGGCACGCACTCTTCCCCTCCCTTTTCTTCTCTCTCATGAACTCTCACTCTCTCTTTCTCTGTGTTTATTGCTCTCTTTCTCTCTCACACTCTCTCTGTCGCACAAGCTTTCTCCTCTTTCTCCTTCTCTGTGTGTCTCTCTGTGTCTCTCTCTCTCTGGCTCTATCGCTCTCCTCTCTCTCTGTCTCCGTCTCCGTCTCTCTCTCTCACTCACTTTCTCCTTCGTTCTGCCTGTGTCTCACCATCTCTCTCTCGATCTTTCACCTCTCTGTTCGTCTCTGTCCCTATGTATCTTTCCTCTCTCTCTCTCTCTCTCCGTCTCTCTCTCTCTCCATCTCTCTCTCTCTCTCTCTCTCTTCTCTCTCTCTCTTTCTCTCTCTCCTCTTCTCTCTCTCTCTTTACACACATGCTCTCTCTCTCACATACACCCACTCTCTCTTTCTCTCGCACACACCCATGCTCACTCTCTCTCTCTCTCTCTCACTCTCGGAAGCTTCATCTAAGCTTCCATTTGTATTGATTTCAAGTGACAGTGACTTATGTTCCAAAACTAACTCCTCTGCAGCACCAGCCAAGGACGAGACGTCCTCCCCTCCAATTTCCTTGCCTTTTAATCATTGTAATGTCTATTTGATTAACTGGGTTTAATGATTTTCACAGGGTGGTGTGTGTGTGTGTATCGCAGGGTTAAATGAAGCAGGTTTTAAGATTTGATCAATTGATGCAGGACTTGACAATTTTGCCCATTTTGTTACTCTTCCTACACTGGTGCAGAACTAAAAACCTTTCCCCCCTTGTGTTACCTGAAAGGGAACAATTAATGTCAGATGGACAATTCCAGAGGACTGTAGCTGGTAGCTCTCTGCTGCCTCTGCTGGAGAACTATTGGCCACTGTCCTTCTTCTTCTTTCGTGTCCATCATCTATGTTTCAAATGTTGGGCCAGGCCGGGCTCTTGCACAGTGGACGGCTTTCTCGTTTGCCACCGCTAGATCTTCCAGGCAGCATTGTTCACCAAGAAGTGGGCATCTTAGTAGGTGTGGCGTGGATTGTACAGATATTCCACATTCGCATTCTGTGTCTGCCACATCTGCATAGCCCCATTTGTTCCTATTGGTCTTGCATCGGCCCATCCCTGTACGAAGCCTATTGTGGGACTTCCAGCTCAGTGACCAGGTGGTGGCTGTTCCTTGGTTGGGATTGGCATCTTTACGTGGTGGTGGTTTTCACTGCGTTTCTTTTCCCACAAGGCTAGTCTGGTTATTTGAGGCTGGACTATGTGAAGGAAGCTCTTCCTCAACGTCAGCCATTTTGGGGCTGGGTGATGGGAGTGACAGGGATGGTGGGTGTCCCCAACTTGCCTACAACGTTCAGTTCTACTGGCAACTGATCTGCCGATTCCTGGTGGTGCAATACCGGCCAAGACATGCAAGCTATCCAAGATATTTAGGCAGTCAGTGATGCATCTGCAGTTGTCATTAAAGGCGGCATCAACTTTCGTCGCATGAGATGATCTCTCCCAAACAGGACAAGCAGCAGAGTAGCACAGCACAAGAGCAGTTGACCGCAGTGTGGATGCATTGGTGCCCCATGACGAGTCTGCCAGCTTGCGGACGAGGCTGTTTCACTACAATCACCGACAGCCACTTCCACACCGTACGGTAGCTCACATCCAAATCTGCTTTACATGCGTCGTTGCAAGAAATATACACTGCTAAAAATCTGGAGACATAACTCCGTCAGATTTTACTTTTCCCTTATCCCTTTCCAGAGAGAGAAACTGAATGCAATTTTGGCACTTGTAACACGCTGCCGTTTGAGGCTTTTAGATAGGCACATAGAAGTGCAGGGAGTGGAAGGATATAGATCACGTGCAGGCAAAGGAGATTAGTTTAACCTGGCATCATGTTTGGTACAAGCATTGTGAATCAAAGGCCCTGTTCCTGTGCTGTACGTTCTATATTGCTCCCAGCTGCCTACAACTGTTAAGCTCCAACTATATATTAAACTTAAGATAGACACAAAAAGCTGGAGTAACTCCGCGGGACAGGCAGCATCTCTGGAGAGAAGGAATGGGTGACGTTTCGGGTCAGGACCTTTTTTCAGACTGGTTAGGGATAAGGGAAACAAGAGATATTGACGATAAAGAACAATGGAGGCAAAGAACAATGAATGAAAGATATGCAACAAAGTAACAATGATAAAGGAAACAGGACATTGTTAGCTGTTTGTAGGGTGAAAATGAGAAGCTAGTGCAACTTGGGTGGGGGAGGGATAGAGAGAGAGGGAATGCCAGGGCTACCTGAAGTTAGAGAAATCAAACTTTGTATTAAACTTTCATCTTCAGTCCTCATCACAAACTACCATCTCTATCCCTTGCTCTGGCATCCATCTAACAATGGCACCTGTCTAACTGGCACTCATCTAACATTGGCTCCCAACTAACGTTGGCACCCGTTTAACAGTGAACTTGACACACTGCCGGGGCTAAACCCAGGTGGATTTTCAGACCTCACTGGTCTGGCCAATCTTGAATCTGTCTGGGACTCTGCTGCTGAGTCCTAACACAGACCGAGTTCCATCATCACCACCTTTGCGCCTTGTGACCCAGAGTATCTCCTGCTTCAGCAATGCCTTGATTTTAATGGTTAGGCTTGCTTTCCAATCCTGCTATGGCCCCAGCCCACCATGTCTCCCCACCACTTTCCCGTCAGCCTGAGATTCAGGTGAACAAAGGGAGTGAGGTGCTGCCACGATAAAAGGTGCCAAGCTAACAAGGGGAGATGCCCAAGGAAGAGCAAATGTAGGATTAATGGAAGACAACCCGATTTCCTCCCACATCCCATAGACGTGCATGTTTGTAGATTAACTGTGATCAGGAGTGGATGCTAGATGGAATAACATAGAACTAGCGCATACGGGTGATGGATGGTTGGCATGGACTCGGTGGGCCAAAGGGCTTGTTTCCATGCTGTATCCTTCAATCGATTAATCACATTTGTACTGGAGAAGCTGGGATTCTCTTTGAAGCAAAGAAGGTTGATGGAAGTGGACAAGACCATCTTGAGTGCTACAAGGGTAAATAGAAGGGAACCATTCCTATTAGTCGATGATTCGTGGAACAGGGACATGGAAGGGTGTGAGGAGACTTTCTCTTATCACCGAGCGACGAGAATCTGAAAACCATTGCCTGGAAGGATGGTGTAAACAAATTAATCCGATAATTTAAAAAATGAATCGGAAAGGCATGAGGTAAATTAATTTGCAGAACTAGGGAGAAGGACCAAGGGAATTTAACTGACTGGATTGCCATTTAAAGTGCCAGCACAGACTAAATGGTAAGGGTGCTTTAAGAATTCTTCGACTTTGTTTATTCAGCTTCCCTCGAAAGAGCTTCCTCATCACTTTGTATCACTACAGCCTCCCTGGTCCAACCATTCCCCCAGAAAGTCGCCTGTCCTGGGTTTCTTCCCGGCTCCACGAGTGATATTTATGGTCTGTGGATCGGGTTGGTACCAGCACAGCCTCCAGCAGCCACAGAGCTGATTAGCAACAAGTCAGCAGCATCTCTCTGTAATTTGCTGAGAGGCTCCTGGCAGCTTGAACGTGCCGGAGCTGACAGCTCAGGCATTAGTCAGACGGACGATCAGAGCACCAACTCACGATTCCAAGCACACCCCCAACGCGGGGACACCGGTCATTGGTCAATTCTACTCTACCTATCAGGCCCAGCAAAGTATATAATCTTATCTCTTAATGCATTTGTGAACGACTGACGGGAAAGAAAACAAGGATTTACAAAATATTTCTTGACAACACATCTCTGGGTTTGCATCGAGGCCTGTGTTTCCTTCTCTTGGTGAGGATTCGAGTCGAGAGTTTCCGTGGGTATATTGGTGGGAACAGTGGCACAGCAGTAGTGTTAAAGACGAGTCGCACCCTGGCCACTCCCTCTTCTTCCCTCTCCCCTCAGGCAAAAGGTACAGAAGTGTGAAAACGCACACCACCAGATTCAGGCACAGTTTCTTCCCAGCTGTTATCAGGCAACTGAATCATCCTACCACAACCAGAGAGCAGTGCAGATTACTATCTGTCTCTTTGATGCACCTCAGACTATCCTTAACTGGACTTTGCTGGCTTTACCTTGCACTAAACGTTATTCCCTAATCATGTACACTGACTTTATACACCCTAATCATGTACACTGACTTTATACACTGTAAATGGATTGCTTGTAATCATGTATAGTCTTTCTGCTGACTGGTTAGCACGCAACAAAAAGCTTTTCACTGCACCTCGGTACACGTGACAATAAACTAAACTGAACTGAACTGAATTGCCTTACAGCGCCAGAGACCCGGGTTCAATCTTGTCTTCGGGTGCTCTCTGTACGGAGTTTGTACCCTGTGGCCACGTGGGTTTTCGCAGAGTGCTCTGGTTTCCACCACTCCAAAAACATACAAGCTTGCTGGCTAATTGGCTTTGGTAAAAATTGTAAATTGGCCCTAGTGTGTAGGATAGTGCTAATGTACGGGGATCGCTGGTCGGTGCGGAAGGACCTATTTCTGCGTTGTATCTCTAAACTAAATTAAACTATTGGAATAGAGGCATTGCAGGCTTGAATCTTTATCTCTTCAGGTGTGGCTCTAACCCTCATGTCTCCATCCACCCATATGAATGTTGGTTCTTTCCTAATGTAGAAAATGTATTTTCTAACCATTTTTCAACAGTGAATGCACATGAAAAGAAATACTTCCATGGAGGTAACAGACATTTGTACAGTTTTCTCATACCCTTTTCGTAAGCCATGGTCGTACGCCGAGTACTCGTGCCCTTCAAAATATACCACCACATTGAACTGCTGTAGTCCTTACATGGAACTTAGAACAGTACAAACCCACTGACTGCCATAGCTATCTAGACTACGCTTGTTCCCACCCTGCTTCCTGTAAAGACTCTATCCCCTACTCACAATTCCTCCGTCTACGCCGCTTAGAAAACATAGAAAATAGGTGCAGAAGGAGGCCTTTTGGCCCTTCGAACCTGTACCACATCTGCACCCAGGATGAGGTTTTCCATACCAGGTCATCGTAGATGTCCTCATTCTTTAGGGAACGGTGGTTCCCTCTTCCATTATAGATGAGGCTCTCACTAGGGTCTCCTTGATATCCTAAAGCTCCCCTGCTGCTTCTTCTCCCCCCATTCTAACAAGGACAGAGTACCCCTTGCCCGCACCTCCCACCCCATCAGCTGTCGCATACCGCACATAATCCTCTGACATTTTCGCCACCTCCAACGGGACCCCACTACTGGCCACATCTTCCCATCTCCACCCCTTTCTGCTTTCCACAGAGACCATTTCCTCAGCAACTCCCTGGTCAACTCATCCTTTCCCAACCAAACCACCCCCTCTCCAGGTACTTTCCCCAGCAACCGCAGGAGATGCAACACCTGACCCTTTACCTACCCCCCTTGACTCCATCCAAGGACCCCGACAGTCTCATTCGGGTGAGGCAGAGGTTCACTTGCACCTCCTCCAACCTCACCTACTGTATCTGCTGTTCCAGGTGTTAACGCCTGTACATCGGCGAGACCAAGCGCAGGCTCGGCGATCATTACGCTGAACACTCAGTCCGCCTTAACCTACCTGACCTCTAGGTTGCTCAGCAATTTAACTCCCCCTCCCATTCCCACACTGATCATTCTGTCCAGGACTCCTCCATGTTCAGAGTGAGGCTCAGCGCGAATTGGAGGAACAGCACCTCATATTTTGCTTGGGAAGCTTACACTCCAACGGCATGAACATTGACTTCTCTAACTTCAAGTAGCCCTTGCTTTCCCTCTCTCTCCATTCCATCCCCCTTCTCTGTTCTCCCACCAGTCTTACTGTCTCCAGCTACATTCTATCTCTGTACTACCCACTCCCCTGGGACATCAGTCTGAAGAAGGGTCTCGACCCGAAACATCACCCATTCCTTCTCTCCAGAGATGCTGCCTGTCCCGCTGAGTTACTCCAGTGTTTTGTGTCTACCATAGAACAGTGCAGCTCTGGAACTGGCCCTTTGGCCCGCAATGTCTGTGCCGAACATGATGTTAGGTTAAACTAATCTCCTCTGCCTGCACGTGATCCATATCCCTCCGTTCCCTGCACATCTTTGCGCCTATCTAAAAATCTCTTAAATGCCACTGGCATATCGGCCGCCAATTGACCTCCACCACCACCTCTGGGCAGTGCTTTCCTGGCACCCATCATCCATTGGACCCGTTTTAAGAACAAGGAGGCGAATAGAGACAGATGCTGGACTCTAGAACAGAAAGCAAAGTGCTGGAAGAACGCAGCGGGTTAGGCAGCATTTGGGGAGGGATTGGAAAGGTGATGCTTCGGTTCAGGAACCTTCTTCAGGCTGATTGCTGCTGGAGTAACTGAACGGAACAGGCAGCATCTGCAGGGGTAAAAGGATAGTTGTATAAAGGGGGATGGAATAATAATAATAATAAAAATAATAAACTTTGTTACGGACTCGAGGTCCAGACAAGGGGCAACATTACATTTAAAAAATGCATTGCATATTAAAAAATATATCATAAACTACATATAAAATCTTAGTATATCACTTATATAAGCATCATAAATTATATTTAAAAAAACACAATACATGAGTTAAAGATCCAGATTAAAAGAATGATCAATGTCCTACAACGAGACAACGATACCAGTGTCTCTACAGCTGGGATTCGTAGCGTGTAATGCTAACCCTTATGTTTGACAAGGCCACAATAATTACATTTTTAGAGTCATTTATCCTGCAAATGAATTTATACATGTGATTTCTTAGGATAGCTTCTAAAGTACTGACTCCTGCAGCCACAAACATATTACTGGCACTACACCATCTAGGTTTCTTCAGCAGTGTTCTCATGGCATCATTATATGCCACCTTTAGTCTCTGCAAACTTGTTTTTCCATAGTTCGACCACAGGTGCGCAGTGTAGAGTGGTGTGCAGTATGCTCTAAATACAGAACAACCAAGAACCGATTGAATAATGGAAACAATCATGACTCCAGTATCGCAGGCAGCTCAGTGGTGCAGCTGGTAGAGATGATGCCTCACAGCGCCAGAGACCCAGGTTCAATCCTGACCTCGGATTCTATCTGTGTGGATTGTGCACATTCTCCCATTGATTATGTGAGCTTCCTCTGGGGGCTCCAGTTTTGTCCACATTTCAAAGACATGCTGGTTTGTAGGTTAGCTGCCTCTGTAAAATTGCCCCTCTTGTGTCGGTGAGTGGTTGAATTGGTGGAAAGGAGGGGGTGGGGGAATTGATGACAATATGGAGAGAATAAAGTTGGATAGATTAGTGTAAATAGGTGGTGGATGGTTAGTGTGGACTCAGTGGGCCAAAGGGCCGGTTTCCGTACTGTATCTCTATGTGTGAGGCTGAATGGCTTCCTCCTGTTCATGAGTCTTTGCCTTGTCACGGTGGTAACTAATCATCAGGTCAAACAGTGGAACAATTGAAAGGATCATCCCCAATAATTGACCATTTGATTATTACCTCTGAAGGGCATAGAAACGCTCAACACAGAAGATGCAATTCAGCCGATCGGACATGCATGTGTGTTATAACGCTCCCTCTAGCTTCTAACCTGAGCAATTAAAGTAAAGGACAATTTTTAAATTAATTTGCTGCCTCTTGAAGCTACGGTCTTTTGTTTTTTTTACAAATTTCAATATCTGGCTCATTTAATTGGGTAATTTACAAGAGTCTCTGGGAAAAAAATCAATGCCAATTTCAATAGGATGATCTCATCAGTAAATGGTGATGAAGGAATTAATGTGCGTAGAATCCCAACGGATGTATGTGGTCTGGAAGTGTTTCGTAGGCAGCTAAGTGTTTCTCTACATTGTTACCTCGGGCACTTATATTTGTTGCTTATCCAGGCAACTACTTTCCGGATGAGGATTGGCAGCGGGGCCATTCAACTGCAGGGGCAGCGCATTCATGCATCATAACAGGCCCAGTTATAATCATCGATTCGCACATCAAGGATGGCAGGGTGGCGCAGCGGTAGAGCCGCTGCCTCACTGTGCCAGAGTCCCGGGTTTGATCCTGGCGATCGGTGCTCTCTGTGTGGAGTTTGCATGTTCCCCCAGTGACCATGTGGGTTTCCTCCGGGTGCTCCGATTTCCTCCCACACTCCAAAGACATGCAGGTTTGTAGGTTAATTGGCTTCTGTAAATTGCCCCTAGTGTGTAGGATGCAAAAGTGGGATACTAATGTACGGATAACTAGTGTATAGGTTACAACTAGTGTACGGGTGATCGATGGCCTGCATGGACTCAAGTGGGCCGAAGGGGGCCTGTTACCAAGCTGTATCCCTAAATTAAACTAACGGAAATATCCCCATTGACCACACCAACTATTGGGCGCCCACTGAAGCTCGCAACCATTTCCACTTCTACACCAACTGGGGCATGTATGTACTGTACCTTGCTTCCTGAAGTCAATCACTGACATCGAGGGAGAGGTTGTCTTGACATCGTGTCACTCAGCTCTCTATCTCCTGTCCTCAGTCTCGTCGTTGTTTGACCGCCAGTCCGCTGCAGCGGTGTCACCTGTAAACGTGGAGACAGAGTTAGAGCAGAACTTAGCTTCACCATCATGAGTGTAGAGAGAGTACAGCAAGGGGCTGAGAAGGCATCCTTGCAGAATAATGTGCCATTTTGAAAGGGATAATTTCTACTCCAGTGTTGAGTGGGATTTACCTCGTCCCTAACGCCCCAAAGCGATGAATACTTGGATATCCCTCTACCCCAGCTGATTCACAACATTATCATATCGCTTGAAGTGAGAGCTCAGCAAAGGCTGCGGGTGGATCTACAAGTGATCAGACGATATTCGTCCACCCACATCTTAGGACACAGAGAGAGGACAAAGAAATCCACAGCTGCGTAAACTTGAAAGCATTCCTGTGTTTCAGCCTGCAAGTAGACACAGGGGAACGTGAGCAGATTCCAGGGAGGGGGCATCTCATTGTGGGAACATTTAAAGGAAAATCAATGGCAACAAAATGGTTCTATTGATGGTGTCAGAAGGTGGTATTTTCTGTCGATTCCTTTGACCGAGGAAGCGGGCTGTTAAGGTGAAATTGGAGGTGACAGTGAGAAATGTTGCGTAAAGACGAGAACATCAGACACAACAGCCGCCACTGGCCATTTGGCCCGTTGCACCTGCTCTCCCACTCATCACAATCATGGCTAATCTTCTGCCTCAACACCTTTATCCTGCACTATCCCCATCTCCCATGATTTCCTTAACTGCCCCGGTATTGCCAATATGGAAAGATGCAAAGTGCTGGAGTAACTCAGATGGTCAGGCAGCATCCCTGGAGAACATGGATAGGTGACATGTCAGTTTGATACCATTCTTAACATTGATTGGATTCAGACTGATGCAGATCAGTCTGAAGAAGGGTCCTGACCCAAATCATCACCTCCATGTTCTCCGGGGATGCTACCTGACCCGCTGAGTTATGCCCCTGTCCCACTTAGGAAACCTGAACGGAAACCTCTGGAGACTTTGCGCCCCACCCAAGGTTTCCGTGCAGTTCCCGGAGGTTTTTGTCAGTCTCCCTACCTTCTTCCACTACCTGCAACCTCCGGGAACCTTTCTCATCGGGAAGAAGGTACAAAAGCTTGAAAGTACATACTGCCAGTTTCGACAACAGCTACATCCCTACTGTTATCAGACTTGAATAGACCTTTTATATGTTTCCGACCTTCCAATCTACCTCGTTGCAGCCCTTGCACTTTTTTAAAATCTGCACTTTCCCTGCAGCTGTAACACTATACTCTGCACTCTTGTTTATTTTGTCTTTGCACCACCTGATGTACTCATTTGTGGTATGATTCCCTTGCACAGCACACAAATCAGCTTTTGTCACCGTATGTTGGCACACGTGACAATCGTGATAAACCGATGCCAATACCAAGTGAAATGGCTGGAAACTTGGGGAAGTCTAAATGGATTCAATCAGGAGGATGACAGACAGGAGTGTCTGCCGTAACTGACAACTGCGCAGAGAAGGTGATCCTTCAAGTGCAGAGAACTTGTTTCATTATTTATTTCATTTCTCTCTCCCGGGATATCACTCGAAAGGCTGGCGTTTATCCCCTCTCCATAATTGCCCTTGAGACGGTGATGGAGCAAGTTCATCTCATCCCTTATCTCCATCCTCCCGTCCCTGAGAACTCTATTCATTAAATAATAAAAAAGAACACACAAAAAAGCAAACAAAGTTGCCAGAAATGATGATGCAGAGCTATTACAAGGCACCCTGCCTGGCAGCTACTGAAGGATTTACAATGCCAGACCAGACTCTAGCAGATACTTAATGTTTTATAGGCATTGAGTGAACTTCCAGGAGATTGGGTGTTTTATGAAGAAGCATCAGTTCATCAGCTGTAAACTAGAATATAATGCAATCACCTGTGAGCCCTCCAATATCATCAAGCTATAGGGGGGTCTTGTCTGTGCAGGCAGAAGCTACAGCTTTCAGAAGAACTATATTTAGAAACAAGTTCTCAGGGTGAAGGATGCCCTGTTTATTTCCAATAATGGGGAACGTCTTTCCGATCATTTCAGAACTCAGTGCTTGCAAGAGGCAGTCTGAAGCACAACTTGAAGCACATCACAACTTTACACCAAAGGGACACAGCTGCCCGTTGACTGTGCAACGCCTTGTGGTGAGAGCTGGTGGCATTGAGGGGATGAAATGTGGGACTTCAGCATATGCACAGAGACCCTGATTCCCACATACTGACCCCTCCACCAGCGACTATGGATTGCTGCGTCTTGGACTCCAAGACAGATGTCAGAAATTTAAGGTAGCGCAAAAATAGCACGTGCCACTGAAATGTGATGTCCACAGAGAGGGTGGTGTGCATATGGAGGTATTCGTGGCAAGTACCATAACAACCTTTCAAGGGCATTTGGACAAGTACATGGGCAGGAAAGGTTTAGAGGGATATGGGTCAAATGCAGGTAGGTGGGACTAGTGTAAATGGGGCATCTTGGTTGACATAATAATAATAATAATAATCTTATTTATATAGCACATTTTTAGTCAACTTGCATTGACCCCAAAGTGCTTCACATAATTACATTACATTTACACACAGGCAAAGGTGGGTGAAGTGTCTTGCCCCAAGGACACAACGACAGTATGCACTCCAAGCGGGATTCGAACCGGCTACCTTCCGGTCGCCAGCCGAACACTTAGCCCATTGCGCCATCTGTCGACATGAACAAGTTGGGCCGAAGGGCCTGTTTCCATGCTGTTTGACTCTATGAAGGGAAAACCGGAAGGGGTGAGTGTATGAGGTGTGGGACGTTGTACGTGATAGAGGGCAGGGCATGAAACATGGGCAGTGCCTTCGATACAGCACAGAAGATGGAAACAATCATGACTCCAGTATCGCAGGCAGCTCAGTGGTGCAGCTGGTAGAGATGATGCCTCACAGCGCCAGAGACCCAGGTTCAATCCTGACCTCGGATTCTATCTGTGTGGATTGTGCACATTCTCCCATTGATTATGTGAGCTTCCTCTGGGGGCTCCAGTTTTGTCCACATTTCAAAGACATGCTGGTTTGTAGGTTAGCTGCCTCTGTAAAATTGCCCCTCTTGTGTCGGTGAGTGGTTGAATTGGTGGAAAGGAGGGGGTGGGGGAATTGATGTCAATATGGAGAGAATAAAGTTGGATAGATTAGTGTAAATGGGTGGTGGATGGTTAGTGTGGACTCAGTGGGCCAAAGGGCCGGTTTCCGTGCTGTATCTCTATGTGTGAGGCTGAATGGCTTCCTCCTGTTCATGAGTCTTTGCCTTGTCACGGTGGTAACTAATCATCAGGTCAAACAGTGGAACAATTGAAAGGATCATCCCCAATAATTGACCGTTTGATTATTACCTATGAAGGGCATAGAAACGCTCAACACAGAAGATGCAATTCAGCCGATCGGACATGCATGTGTGTTATAACGCTCCTGCTAGCTTCTAACCTGAGCAATTAAAGCAAAGGACAAATTTAAAATTAATTTGCTGCCTCTCGAGGCTACGGTCTTTTGTTATTTTTCATGTTTGACTCTATGAAGGGAAAACCGGAAACATGGGCAGTGCCTTCTATACAGCACAGAAGATGAGAAATGTGCAGCAACGCCAGAGATGTATAAAATCATGAAAGGAATAGATCGGGTAGATGCACAGAGTTGGTGAATCAAGTACCAGAAGACATAGGTTTATGGTGAAGGGGAAAAGATTTAATAGGAATCTGAGGGGTAACTTTTTCACAGGGTGGTGGGTGTACGGATCAAGCTGCCAGAGGAGGTAGTTGAGGTGGGACTATCCCAAAGTTTAAGATTGATTTAAGATCCAAGTACATGGATAGGATAGGTTTGGAGGGATATGGACCACACGCAGGCATGTGGGGCTAGTGTAGCAAACACATGTTGGCCGGTATTGGCAAGTTGGGCCGAAGAGCCTGTATCCACACTGTATCACTATATGACTCTATGAGATGCCAGTGGGTGAAGTAGAGAATAGTTTGAAATATTAATCAGGGCATGTTCTGCAAGAATGGGTGTATGATATGGAATTGTCTGATATGGCCAATGTGTGATATGGGGTGAGACAGAAGCAGGGTCTCAACCCGAAACGTCACCTATTCCTTTTCTCCAGAGATGCTGCCTGACCCGTTGAGTTATTCCAGCATTTTGTATCTATCTTCAGTGGATAGGACATGTGAATAAAAGCAAACTGCCATGTGATATAGGCCTGGGCATGATGTGGGATATTAGGGAGGCCGTGGGATTTGAATGTGACATTGGTTAGGGTGTGATACAGGTCTGGATGTGAGATACGGGATAGGGAGTACAGTAAGGAACTAAATAAGAGACACAGGTTTGTATGTTAAATATGTGTCATGCCTGAGATACGAGATTGTGTGTAATATGGGATATGAAATAGGTTTGCAATATGGAGTAATGTGTGCAAGATATGGGACAGTGTGTGAGATATGACTCACGGCATAGCATACAGGCCACAGTGTGAGATATGGAATAAAGGCAGAGACTGAGCAAGAGATATATGTTTCTATGTAAGATTATGAGGCAGAGATACAGAGCCCTCCATAATGTTTGGGACAAAGACCCAACATTTATTTATTTGTCCCAGATCTTATTTGAGATTTGTAATAGAAAAAAATCACATGTGGTTCAAGTGCACATTGTCAGATTTTAATAAAGGCAATTTTCATACATTCTGGTTTCACCATGTAGAAATTACAGCAGTGTTTAGACATACTCCCCCCATTTCAGGGCGCCATAATGTCATGTATGTAAATGAAAGTAGTTATGTTTAGTATTTTGTTGCATATCCTTTGTTATGCAATGACTGCTTGAAGTCTGCGATTTATGGACATCACCAGTTGCTGGGTGTCTTCTCTGGTGATGCTCTGCCAGGCCTGTATTGCAGCCATCTTTAGGTTATGCTTGTTTTGGGGGGTAGTCCTCTTCAGTTTTCTCTTCAGCATATAAAAGGTCATGCTCAACTGGGTTCAGATCGGGTGATTGACGGCCACTCGAGAATTGGCCATTTTTTAGCTTTGAAAAATTCCTTTGTTGCTTTAGCAGTATGTTTGGGATAATTGTCTTGCTGTAGAATGAACTGCAGCCAATGAGTTTTTAGGCATTTTTTGAACTTGAACAGATAGGATGTGTCTATACACTTCAGAATTCATTATGCTACTACCATCAGCAGTTGTATCATCAATGAAGATAAGTGAGCCAGTACCTTCAGCAGCCATACATGCCCAGGTCATAACACCCCCATCACCGTGTTTCACATATGAGGTGGTATGCTTTGGATCTTGGGCAGTTCCTTCTCTCCTCCATACTTTGCTCTTGCCATCACAGTTAATCTCCATCTCATCTGTCCACAAGACCTTTTTCCAGAACTGTGGTTGCTCTTTTAAGTACTTCTTGGCAAACTGTAACACGGCCATCCTATTTTTGCGGCTAACCAGTGGTTTGCGACTTGCAGTGTAGCCTCTGTATTTCTGTTCATGAAGTCTTCTGCGGACAGTGGTCATTGACAAATCCACATCTGACTCCTGAAATGTGTTTCTGATCTGTCGGACAGGTGTTTAGGTTTTTTTCTTTTTTATAGAGAGAATTCTTCTGTTATCAGCTGTGGAGGTCTTCCTTGCCCCTTTGTGATTAGTAAGCTCACCAGTGCTCTCTTTCTTCTTAATGATGTTCCAAATATTTGATTTTGATAAGCCTAAGGTTTGGCTGATGTCTCTAACAGTTTTATTCTTGTTTCTCAGTGTCATAATGGCTTCTTTGACTTTCATTGGCACAACTTTGGTCCTCATGCTGATAAACAGCAATAAAAGTTTCCAACGGTGATGGAAAGACTGGAGGAAAGACTAGGTGCTGAGAGCTCTCTTATACCTGCATTAAGGAGGCAATTTTACACACCTGAGCAATTACAAACTACCTGTTAAGCCATGTGTCCCAAACATTATAGTGCCCTGAAATGGGGGGAATATGTATAAACACAGCTACAATTTCTACATGGTGAAACCAAAATGTATTAAAATGGCCTTTAATAAAATCTGACAATGTGCATTTTTTCAATTACAAATCTCAAATTGTGGAATACAGAGGCAAATAAATAAATGATGGGTCTTTGTCCCAAACATTGTGGAGGGCACTGTAAGACATCAATTAAGTGCACAGTTGTGGGATCTAAGACAAGTTATGGGATGGAGAACAGTCTGTGTTACAGACCAGTAGATAAGACACAGGACAATGCGTGAGACTCAGATCAGGAACAAAGTGTAGAGAAAGAGAATGGGATTATGGAAGCATATGTGCGACATGTAATCGAATGTAGGGTCAATGGATGAAATGTTCGATACCTACAGTAGAATCTTATTTCAAGAAGCTAGCATTATCAGCGTAGGTCTGATCCTCAGTAAATATGTACTGTGATTGTGCAATGGCTTTTACTTCCAGTTGATTTAGACCATTATAGAGCCTGGCATCATCCTCTATGCAACGTACAGGAAGCTGTCAAATTGCATTGTTATTGAATTTTTAATATCATTTTTACCTTGGCCAGTGGTATCAAACTGCGGGTACACAAAATTGCTGGAGAAACTCAGCGGGTGCAGCAGCATCTATGGAGCGAAGGAAATAGGCGACGTTTCGGGCCGAAACCCTTCTTCAAAAGGGTTTCACCGACTCGGTATCAAACTGCGGATTTGATTCATTTTCATAGATTATAATGTGTAATTGTAATTATATGTAATACCATTAAATTTAAAAGCTGTAAACCAAGAGATCAAGGGAATTAAACAGAGAATTCTTCGGCAGATGCAAATCATACTTTCAGTTGACACGAGGAACTGCAGATACTGGTTTACAAATAAAAGACACACAAAGTGCTGGAGTAACTCAGCAGCTCAGGCAGTATCTTTGGAAGAAATTCTCAGGACCTCTCTTCAGACCTTTTTGTTAATTGTTTTTCAATATAATTAGTTATGTCAAATTTATAAGGGAATTTTCTGTGCAAATGTATCACATTGTAATTATAGCCTCCAGCCACTGAGGGTGCTGTCACAGCTCGGCTGCAGATTCCTATCACTCCTGTCATCGCTTTTTCCCATTTGCTGGAATGCCCATGGATTTTACCAGAGTAAACGAAAAGAAAATAATAAAAAAATATGTAAATTGAAAAGCCAAGCAACATCTGTCCATTCTGGAATTTTATACGTCCTCAAGAGAGTTACTAGCATTGAATAATATTCTTAATCATCAAGGAAAGGCTGCAGGTGTTAAGAGAAGAAAATTATATTATAGGCATTGAGGAACTCTGGTGTCTGAGAAGCTTTTAAAAAATATTTATTTGATCAAATTAAGAGCTTCGTTGTATCGAAATGGCTATGTAATGTCCAAGTTGTGTCTTAAGTACATGAAATTTTGTACTTACAATAATGAAGTTAATTTTAAAATGATTTATAACACAGCCATTTAATTGCAAGTTATATCAAGAGAGCTTACTGCAGATTTTTTTAATAACTTCGAGGCGATCATATTAAAATCATTGCCGAAGGGTTTAAAGTCTAGCCAGTTGGGCTCTAAATTTATGACAATACAACCAAGCGATCCAATGTGTGCTTCTCTCATTAGCACTCAGCAAATGAATTAGAAACAGCTGCAGATTATTTTTTTATTGTAAAATCAGAGGAGGGAGGGACTGAAGGGCACGGAAGGGAAAATATGCAGGAATTTTCCAGTTTGAAAGGTGGATTAAGTTAGCAGCTCCTGGACGGAACTCTGCCCGAACTTGAGATATGTTTCACAGGTCACGTCAGAGACATTCTAATTCCATATCTTCACAGCAGTCTCTGATCAGAGGCGGTGTCTTCCCTGGAGATTACAATTAATGGATTTGAATAATTAGCATCATTCAGAATGTCATTGTTAATTTCCCCTGTGTTGAGCATCAAAACTTCAAGCAAAGGTCGGATCTGGTTGCTAATCGTGAGCAGGGTGGGTGTGAGCAGTTGTGCCAGTTCATAAGGTCATAAGTGATAGGAGCAGGATTAGGCCATTTGGCCCATCTAGTCTACTCTACCATTCAATCATGGTTTCTATTTCTCCTAACCCAGGGCTGCCAACATTGGGTGAGAAATTGCGAGGTAGTGTAGAGACCGAAGGGGGGGGATCCCCTCCCATGGTAGGGATCTTTCGCATTTTTCAGCTTGAAATTGTGCAATCTGGTACATACTGTAGCCAGTCTTTTAACTTACACTTGAATGCAACATTTATGCTTTAAATCGGATTAGGTATGAATAAGGTTAGGCTAAATTACATTCCTAATTACATTCCACAGTAGAGCCAGGCTCTGATCAACAAGTGCAGCACATGAATGACTATAATCATGTATGGAAATCAGATTATAATTCATGCTGTTATGGATATATATAGCAAATAAAACAAGAAACAAGGCAAGAGTCGGACTTCCATCACTGTTCTGACAAATAAATCAATCAACCTTACCCTTTGACTATAGAAGCAAGACGAAAATAATGCCACATATTCAATCGTATATGGTTCAATGAAATCAAGATATATATGTAAAACATATATATGGAAACAGGCCCTTCAGCCCACCAAATCCACACCAACCAGCAATCTATCATAAACCAGTTCCATCCGACACTCCAGGGACAATTTACAGAGGCCAATTAACCTACAAAACTGCACTTCTTTCGGATGTGGGAGAAACCGGAATATCCAGAGAAAACCCATGTGGTTGTAAGGCAGCAACTCTACTGCTGCGCCACCGTGCCGCCCCATTAAATGATTTTCTCTGTAATATATTTATTATGGTGTCACGTCAATAAAGATGAACATATGATTCTGATTTCTGCCATTAGTTGGATAGCACACATCTCGTCATTGTGTTTTATGGCTGGTTTTCAACCTCTTTAGTCTGAAGGTCTCGACCCGAAACATCACCCATTCTATCTCTCCAGAGATGCTGCCTGTCCTGCTGAGTTTTTCTAGTTTTTAGTGTCTTTCTTCAGCATCTGCAGTTCCTTCCTAAATTCTTTGTTACGCGAAACGGGTCCTATTCTCATAATATTATTCACATCAACTAAGTTTTTTCTTCACCTCCGTTGCAGCAGAGAATACAATCCCAGTTATCAAATCTTTCTTCAAAGTGAAAAAAAAAATTCCAGCCCTGCCAACATCTTCATAAATCACACCTGGATCCTCTCCAGAGCAATTGCACCCTTTCTATAATGTGTCATAGTCTTACAGCATGGAAACAGTACCTTCATCCCAACTTGTTCATGCAAATCAAGATGCCCCATCTAAACTAGTCCCATTTATCCGCATTTGGCCCATATCCCTTTAAACCTTGTGTGTGCCAATGTGTGTGTCAGTATGTGTGTGAGAGTGTGTGTCAGTGAAGCGGCGACCACATCTGGAATGAGCGGAGACTTGGCGATGCCCGGGAACGTTTCCCCCCCCGGAAATGCAGGCGGCCCAGGTACTCTTTGTCCAGCTGGGGTCTGGGGGAGGTGAGGGTCACTGACCCGGGGGTAGTTTGATAGCCCTGCTTTAAACCAATGCCCTCCATTTCTTGAATCACATATCCCGGGAAAAAGACTATGCATTCACTTTATATTCCCCCTCATGGTTTTTACTCCCCTCTAAAACAATTTTTGCTTTATTTTCAACTTCCAGCATCTGCAGATTTTTGAGCGTGAGAAATTTGTGATCAGCGTGAGAGCTTGAGAATTTTGTGAAATGCGTAACTCTCAATGCGTGAGAGTTGGCAGCCCTGTTAATAATGCAAACATTTTATGCAAGTTCCAATTGTTTGGACAAAAATCACTTATTACTGCTTTATAACAGTTACGTTACTTTAAGACCATTTCAGAAATTATGGTAGTCAACTAACAAACAAAAAAACATAACATGTTCCCTTTCCTGACTCTACCTCATAAGTACTTTAACGCTGTTAACAGACCAAAGGGATATTAATCTCAAGAATCAAAATGGGGAAAGTGGGGGCAATTTTGCTTAAATGGTAATTCTAAGCCCATTCAGATCTGCATAGAGTCAGAATTATACAACATGTACATGGCTGGCCCAATTTGTCCATGCTGATCAAGTTGGCATTCTGCTTGCCCCGGGACTGGCTGCAGTTCCCAGATCAGCTCGCGTCCCAGCGACTGGCTGCAGGTCTCAGGTCGGCTCGCCTGCCCCAACCTCGGGAAAACAATTTTTTTTTTTTTTCGGGTTACGGGCCGCTGAACCCTGTCCTAGATGTTTGGCCTTATTGTGGTGTCCGTAACCCCAGTCACCCGTACTAATCAAGAATTTATTATCTATTTCTGCCTTAAAAATATCAATTGACGGCCTCCACACCCTTTTGTGGCAAAGCATTCCACAGATTCACCACCCTCTGACTAAATTCCTCCTCATCTCCTTCCTAAAGGAACATCCTTCAATTCTGAGGATATGACCTCTAGTCCTAGAATCACCCATTGGTGGAAGCATCCTCCCCACATCCACTCTATCCAAGCCTTTCACTATTCGGTAAGTTTCAATGAGATCCCCCTCACACTTCTAAACTCCAGCGAGTACAGGCCCAGTGCCGTCAAACGCTCATCATATGTCAACCCAATCATTCCTGGGATTATTCTTGTAAACCTCCTCTGGGCCCTCTCCAGAGCCAGCACATCCTTCCTCAGATATCGTGCCAAAAATTGCTCACAATACTCCAAATGTGGTCTGACCAGCTCCTTATAGAGCCTCAGCATTACATCACTTTTTGGTATTCTAGCCCTCTTGAAATAAATGCTAGCATTGCATTTGCCTTCCTTACTACTGATTCGACTTGCAAGTTTACTTTTTGGGAATCCTGCACCAGCACTCCGAAGTCCCTTCGCACCTCCGATTTCTGGATGCTCTTCCCATTTAGAAAATAGTCTACGCCTTTATTCCTACTACCAAAATGCATGATTCCACACTTTGCTACATTCCTTCCATCTGCCACTTCTCTGCCCACTCTCCCAACCTGTCCATGTCTATTGAATGTATTTGAATTCAAGCACAGATCAAGCCTTCTGCTATGTAGCATATGGGGACATTGAGCAATGATGTACAGTACAGCAAGGCGGCATTCCATTTTAGTTCAATCCCATTTTTATTTTTGCTGAAAGGGGTCACACCTGGGGTCTGTTTTACACCATTAAACATTGAGGAAATGAGCCCCAGAGGTGACACCTTCAGGTGAAGAGAGGCTAGTATAGTATCCCACTGTATAGAAAACATGCACGGTTCACATTCCCACTATAAATTCCTGTGTCCATGGATACAATGGGACCCACCAGTCCCTGTCTGGCACAATGGTACTTTTGCTGTTGACAGGAAGAAATGGTAGGCATTCTCACAGGCATATTTCTCACTAAGACATATTACTCTTCACTCTACCTATTGTGTTTGGCTTGATTGGATTCATCCAATTTAATTTTGTTTATAGTTTAGTTTAGAGATACAGCTCAGAAACCGGCCCTTCGGCCCACCGAGTCCGCACCAACCAGCGATCCCTGCACATTAACACTATCCCACAAACACTAGGGACAATTGTTACATTTATACCAAGCCAATTAACTTACAAATCTGATTGTCTTTGGAGTTGTAGGAGAAAACCGAGGATCTCAGAAAAAAACCCATGCAGGTTACCAGGAGAGTGTACTAACTCCGTACAGACAGCGCCCGTAGTCAGGGTCGAACCCAGGTCTCTGGCGCTGTGAGGCAGTACCTCTATTGCTATGCCACCGTGCCACCCTTGATTGGATAGCACGCTAACAAAAACTTTTCACTGCACTTCAGTACAAAAAGAAGATAGAACATCAAAAGGCACGGAACGGCACGGCACTTTAGCCCACAATGTTCTTGCCAAACATAATGCCGTTAAACTAATCTCATCTGCCTACACATGATCCATATCCCTCCATCACCTGCATATCTATGTGCCTACCTAAAAGCCTCTTAAACACTTAACGTTATCTGCCTCTGCCACCACCCTGGGCAACACCACTCTCCAAACCCCCACCACTCTCTGTGTAAAAGAAATTGCCCCACATATCTCCTTTAAACTCTTCCGCTCTCACCTTAAAGCTGTGCCCTCTAGTCTTGACCTCTAGTCTTGGGAGAAAGGTTCTGACTGTCTGCCCTGCATGACAATAATAAACCTAAACCCCAACTTAAAAGCTTCTGCTCCCCATGATTTACAATTCTTAGCGGCAGGTGCATTGTGCTATTAATATAAATGGGCCTTGGAAGATCTGATAATGTCTTTGCATAACTTGAGAACATGGAGGAACAATTAACATGATGAGTGAAAATAGAGATTAATTTCGCAATAGTGCAAATGAATAAGTAAGACACCTTATCTTTTAACAAAACAATCCACTTAACTTGAATATTCAGACAGTTATTATAAAATCATGAATGTTGTCAAGATTAGTACTTGAAGACTTAATATTTATTCAGTACAGTGAGAGGTATTTGTAATGAATAAAATTGCTTTGGGAGCACTGGTGGCTGAGTGAGTTATGCTCACCTTTGTGAAACTATCGGTCGGTGTCATTCACGAATCAATCACGGGTCAGGACAAATTGCTGTTCCTTCATACAAAGGTCACTCATTCATATTCTCACCTTTTGAATCCTTGCCCGCTCCTCCACCCAAAATATCCTCCCAAGCCTCCAAACTCCCATGACAGACTAATCCTTGTCAGCTGGTTTTTGCCTTTGCTTGTATCTGGCAGATCGATAAACATTGACATTTGCAATACTTTTAGTTGGAATGCAAGTCATAAGGGCTCTGGCACATACACGTGCACTGACATTCACACGTAAGCACAGTGCAACACGGTCGCATACATGCTTGCCTTTCATATTCATTCACCATCAACACAGGTGCTCCACAAGGCTGCATGGTTCACCCTCTATCCTACTCTCTTTACTCCCATGACTGTGTGGTTAAGTGCAGCTCCAGTGCCATCCATAAATTTGTTGACTACGCCACTGTACTTGGCCGAGTCACCAGTGGTACGTCAGTGGTCCATAGGTGCAGGAGGAGGCCATTGGCCCTTCGAGCCAGCACCGCCATTCAATATGATCATGGCTGATCATCCAGAATCAGTACCTCGTTCCTGCCTTCGCCCCATATCCCTTGATTCCGTTAGTACAGAGAGCTAAATCTAACTCTCTTGAACACATCCAGTGAGTTGGCCTCCACTACCTTCTGTGGCAGAGAATTCCACAGATTCACAACTATCTGGCTGAAAAAGTCTTTCCTCATCTCAGTCCTAAATGGCCTACCCCTTATTCTTAAACTGTGACCCTTGGTTCTGGGCTCCCGCAACATTGGGAATATGTTTCCTGCATTTAGCCCGTCCAATCCCTTAAGAATTTGATATGTTTCCATAAAATCCCATCTAATCCTTCTAAACTCCAGATAAAGCTCCAGGTTGAGTGGTGTCACAACAACACCTCTCGGGAGACCATGCACCGTTTTTTATTGGTGGGTCAGTGGTGGAGAAATTTTGTAGCTTCAAATTCTGGAGCATTAACAGCTCAGGATGACCTGTTCCTGGTCCCAGCACACAACTATCAGGTTTGTGATGAAGTATGAAAGGCAGAGCTGTAGTGTATGAATAGGAGTCTGACGTAGGTGTCTCTTATCCAGGCGTTCTAGGGATGAGTGTAGGGCTAGAACGATGGCCAACAATGTCTGTGCTGGCATCAGCACAGCGACACCTCAAGTCTGTGTGCTCAGCCCCCTGCTCTACTCTCTCTATAGACCCACGACTGTGATGGCAAGACCATCACTTATCTACCTGCATGTATCCCTCCATATCCATATGCTCTTCAAATGCCTTTTAAATGCCCTTATCATATCTGCTTCAACCACCACCCCCAGCAGTGCGTTCCAGGCATTCACCACGCATGAATGTGACTTCAGTCTATGGACTTTTATAGGTTACACTACATACTGTGTCCAGCATTATGATGGTCTGGTTATATGCAGGAAGGAACTGCAGATGCTGGTTTACACCAAAGATAGACACAAAATGTTAGAGTAACTTAGTGGGACAGGCAGCATCTCTGGGGAGAAGAAATGGGGATGATGTTTTTGGTCGAGACCCTTCTTCAGACAGGGAGTCTGGGGAGGTAGTCTAGAGTACCCCTCCGTATATCCAGACTCCCTCTCCCCTGACTTTCCCCAGAAGAAGGGCCTCGACTCGAAACATCACCCATTCCTTCTCTCCACAGATGCTCCCTGTCCCACTGAGTTACTGTCTATTTGTGTCTATTTCTGGTCTGGTTATCTAGAACACTGAAACTTATTATATTATTGATCATTTTATATGTATTTGTGGTGTTGTTGTGTTAATGTGCTTGTAAAGCCACACACAGGCAACTCTCTCTCACAGTGTGGTTCAAGAGCTAAATGTGGCTTTGCCAGTGGTGCTCACTTCATGAGAAATGAATGCATAAAACATTGGCACATAAAGGCAGCTTTTGCCCAGGGAGGTAGAAGTGGGCCTGGTACTTGAACCACTAGTAATATCTCATTAATAACAGAGTTGCCCGCAAGGTCACGTTGCAGATGCAGTTACAAGGTTTCCAGCCTGGTTGAGGTCACATGCAGTATATCAGACTAAAGAATGATGATGGTTTCTTTTCCCTAAGAGAAACTGCAGTTTTATCTCCTCCGTTCTTGCTATCACTAAACCTGCACAAATAGCTCATGAGCCGACAGCTTGAATACTGGGACAAAGTTTTCATTTTTGTTGCAACTGGGAAATTGTGCGCAAAAGTGCACTGGATTTGTTCTGTTCCAATCTTCGGATAAAATAATCACAATCTCCCATGCACCAGACCGTGCATGAAGCGCAAGCCAATTGTTTGCTAAGTTTCGCTTTTCCATTAAAAAAGCGTTCCCTGTGGTGTGCAGTTTTATTAGTACAACCAAAATCAGTTTCTTCACAAAGACAAGCGTTTTACCAAGAGTATCCCTATCTCTCCCCATGAGTAACTACAAGTCATTCAAATAACAAAACAGTTCTGTTCCTCTTTCAGTTTCATTAGTGGCTATAATTTGTTTCTGAGTAAGTTGCATCTTTTTTTTGTATCAATATTTATTCTTGTATGCTAACTTATGCTAATTTGAAGAGAAGTTGGCGGGAACTTGTGGTATTACTCTAGGGAGGAGGGGAATAACTGTGACCGGTTTTGCATAAAGGGTCATGTGGGGACTGTGCAAATTTAGACCCCAGTTACAGAGTTTCGAGTTTCAGGTATTACTGATTCATGAAATGTCAAAGACTAAAGGGCATAGTTTTATGGTGAGGGATGTAAAATTTAAAGGAGATGTGGGGGGCAAGATTTATACACAGAGAGTAATGGGTGTCTGGAATGTACTGCTAGGGGTGGTGGTGGAGGCAGATCCAATAGTGGCTTTAACAGGTTTTTAGATAGGCACCTGGATATGCAGGGAATGAAGGAATGTTGTTCGTATGCAGCCAGAGGAAATTTGTTTAACTCAGTATCATGTTCAGCACAGACATTGTGGGCCGAAGGGCCTGTTTCTGTGCTGTACTGTTCTATGTTCCATGTTCCATGTTATGTCTGCACACTTTATATAATGTGACCAGTGCTTCAACTGCTGTGTTTAGTTTAGTTTTGAGATACAGCGTTGAAACAGGCCCTTCGGCCCACTGAGTCCGCGCGGACCATCGACCCCGTACATTAGCGCTATCCTACACAACAGGGACAATTTACAATTTTTACCAAAGTCATTTAACCTACAAACCTGTACGTCTTTGGAATGTGGGAGGAAACCGGAGCACCCTGAGAAAACCCAGCTGGTCATGGGAAGAACGTATAAACTCCGTACAAACAGCACCCGTAGTCAGGATCGAACCCAGGTCTCTGGCGCTGTTAAACCCCTGTCCCTCGGTACGAGTTCATTCCAAGAGTTCTCCCGAGTTTGCCCTGATTCGGACTCGGAGATTTACGGTAATGGCCACTCGTCGGTACTCGGGGCTCACGTGGACATTTTTCATCATGTTGAAAAATCTTCACGAGTCTTCCCGTGCTGACCTGCCTTTAGCGAGTCTTCCCGAGTACCTGCCGTTAGCGCTAAGAGACATCCCCGAGCTCCGACGTACCCGCTACGATCATTCTCCGTGCTTACCACGAGTTTGATATTTTTTAAACTCGGGAGAGCTCTTGGAATGAACTCGTACAGTGGGACAGGGCTATAAGGCAGCAACTCTACTGCTGCGCCACCGTGGCATGAAGTATACTTGTACCTCGTGTCTGCCAGGATATGTTGCCAGGAAGAGGAGGACCCCTGCCCTCAAGCACTAGAAAGCAGAGGTTTAATATGAAAGGGAAATGATAGGAACCCAGAGGGCAACTGTTTCATGCAGTGGGTGGTGGATACATGGATCAAGATGCCAGAGGAGGTAGTTGAGGCAGGTACAATAGCAACATTGAAATGACATTAGGACAGGTACATGGATAGGAAATTGTTTAGAGATGCAAGGACCAAATACGGGCAACTGGGACTAGTTTAGATGGGACATCTTGGTCAGCATGGACAAGTTAGGCCAATTGGCCTGTTTCTGTATTGCATGACTTTATGTTTCCAGGAAGAGTTAAGTAGAGCTGGTGGGTTCATTGTTGAATCCAGAAGGCTGGAAGATGAGGAGTTGTTCCTTAAGCTTTCATTGATTCTTTTCACTTCAGTGCAGGAGGCTTTAGACAGATGGATCAGAGAGAATGGAAAATTAAAGTGGCAAGTTACCAAAAATTGATGGTAGCTCCTATGGACTGAACTCAGGTGCCCCACAAAACAGGCACCTTGTCTGGGTTTGGTTCCCCCAATGCAGATGGAGCTTCTGGCTATTGTGCAAACCTGGAACTCATTCTCTGTTGAAAGAACGTTGAGATTGGGAGACACTGCAGATCTCCAAATAGAGTCGTGGGGCTATACAACACAGGAACAGGCCCTTTAGCCCACCCTGCCAATACTAACCCAGTTGGCATTTTGCCTGCATTTGTCGCACATCCCTCTTAAACCTTCCTATCCATATATCTGTCAAAATGTCTTTTAAATGTCATATTCATAATCAATTGCTCGTCAAAGAGCTTCAGGGCGGGCTGATGACATTCACGGGTTGTTTTGCTGCCTTGGGAGTGAGTGTTTGATAGGACATGGGAAAGATGAGGCTTCATTTGTTCCTGTTATCCATCACGTGGGAACAGGGGAGTAAGAGTGTAACTCACACAGAGAGCCGACACTGACATAATGAGCTAAATGGCATCCTTCCGTGCAGTGAAGCTCCTCAATTCCCTGATCCATTTATCACCGAGAGGTAAGGACGGCTGCGGCTGTTTTGCAGGAATGACGGCTTTCATTATAAAATTAACAGAGTTCTTAGACTGATTGCAGATCTCTCCGCGTCTACGGTAAATCATTCTGTGAACCTGTGGATATCCAAGCTCTTCCAAAGTTGTTGCTCCAGGGCCACATCCATTAGTAATGTCTCCAGTCATCATCCCCGCCCCACCCTGTCCACACACCGCAACTTGCTGATCCTCACAGTTAAGGACATTCGGGTTTCTCAAAGCTCTACAAATCCCATTCCCAAGTCCTGAAAGCTCTGGTAATTAAGCACACCTGCATTTGTATAGCACCGTGCAACTTGCCAGGGCACTCCACACCAGTCATTGTCAGGCAAAACTTGTCTCCAAGATTCATAAGGAGGTAAAAAAAAAATGCAAATGCTGCAGGAATAAATACAGTAATTATGGATACTTCTACAGTTGATGTGTTGCTAAAAAAAAACCTTCCGTTCCAGCAAAAACATGCTAGCAAAACATTGTGTTAATAGGGTCAAATGGGATTAGGGGCTAAGGAGTTTGTTTCTAGTTCTTTCTTACACAGGATTTTCAACGATAGAGGCCTTTTTTAATAGTTATGTATATTTTTGATACTGAAAGCTATGTATGAAAGGCTGAATCATTTAATAGAATATCTTTGCACAGTTCGTAGTTTGCACAGTTTGTAGTTTGTTCGGTTGTTTGTTTGTCTTTTTGCACAAAGTCCGCGAGCATTGTCACTTTTCATTTCACTGCACATCTCGTATGTGTATGTAACGAATAAACTTGACTTGACTTGGCTTGACAAGTGTCAATGGAAACTATTGCTTGCCAATTACAATGGCCTCCAGTAATGAAAATTACAGACTGTTCTTGAGAGACAATGGGGTCTGATTACTGTGGGGAGGGTGGTAGGTGCAGGGAGGTTATTTTTTTCCCCAGACTGTTTTTTTGCAAGACAGCTTTTTTTCTGTTTGTCAATTTCCAAAGTGATTTTTCACTGGTTATCTCGTTCCGGATAGAAATTGCAGTGTAATGCCCCTGTCCCACTTAGGAAACCTGAACGGTAACCTCTGCAGACTTGAGCCCCACCCAAGGTTTCCATGCGGTTCCCGGAGGTTGCAGGTGGTTGCCGGAGGTTGCAGGTAGTGGAAGCAGGTAGGAAGACTGACAAAAACCTCCGGAAACCTTGGGTGGGGCGCAAAGTCTCCAGAGGATTCCGTTCAAGTTTCCTAAGTGGGACAAGGGCATAACCAATTTGGCCGATGTGATACAAACAGTGTTCACTAAATCATCTATCATGGTATATCCAATTCAGGTAATGAGAACCCATGTTATGGCAGAACTAACGTGTAGAAGGAACTGCATATTATTAAGGCAGAGATACACTAATTATTGCTTAGAATGGGTGTCAAGGGTTATGGGGAGAAGGCAGAAAAATTAGATAGGAGGCAGAGATCAGCCATGATTGAATAGCGAAGTGGACTCGGTGTGCCGAATGTCCTAATTCCACTCCTATAACTTGTGAACTAGACACAAAATGCTGTGTAATTCGGCAAGTCAGACAACAACTATGAAGGGATGGAACAGGTGATGTTTCAGGTGGAGACCTGAGGGTCTGAAGAAGGGTCTCGACCCGAAGCGTCACCTATTCCTTTTCTCCAGAGATGCTGCCTGTCCAGCTGAATTACACCAGCTTTGTGTGGCTATCTTTGGTTGTAGCAGAACTACCTGTACTGGGGGTAAACAATAGACAATAGACAATGGGTGCAGGAGTAGGCCATTCGGCCCTTTGAGCCAGCACCGCCATTCAATGTGATCATGGCTGATCATCCAACTCAGTATCCCATCCCTGCTTTCTCTCCATACCCCCTGATCCCCAATAAACTGGCCTCAACTACCTTGCCCCAACATCGGGAACATGTTTCATGCCTCTAGCGTGTCCCAACCCTTAATAATCTTATTTGTTTCAATAAGATCCGCTCTCATTCTTCTAAACTTCAGAGTATACAATCTAAGCCGTTCCATTCTCTCAGCATATGACAGTCCCGCCATCCTGGGAATTAACCTTGTAAACCTGCGCTGCACTCCCTCAATAGTAAGAATGTCTTTCCTCAAATTTGGAGACCAAAACTGCACACAATACTCCAGGTGTGGTCTAACTAGGGCCCTATACAACTGCAGAAGGACATCTTCGCTACTATACTCAACTCCTCTTGTTATGAAGGCCAACATGCCATTTGCTTTCTTCACTGCATGCTGTACTTGCATGCTTACTTTCATTGACTGATGAACAAGGACACCCAGATCCCGTTGTACTTCCCCTTTTCCCAACTTGACACCATTTAGATACTCTGTAGGTCAGGCAGCATGCGATGAGAGAGAAACAATTGACCTTTTATCAGAACTGGAAAAGTGAGAAAACAAGTGTGTTTTAAGTTGCTGAGAGGAAGGGTGCAGACGACTTCGATGGGCCCCTCGAGAATCCAGGTAACATAAACGCTGTTGGTACCGTCCAAATGAGGGCAGTGAACACTTATTGATTGTAGGAGGGGTAATTAGAGGGCAGATAGATAGGAGGAGTGTATGAGGGTGTTGGAAAGAAAAGAAAATGTGGAATGGGTGTGCAGTAGAATGTGGTAACACAATGTGTGACCACGGGAAAGTTTAAGAAGCATCTTGATGACGGAGAGGCTGAGAATTACCAAGGTGCAAGCCCAGAGCTTCAGACCTGGACAGCTGAAGGCACATCTGCTGACGGCGCCGCAAAGCTAATGGCATGGAGAGCAGCGATGAACACGCGGTGATATCTCAGATGTGGAGGAGGATATGGAAAACATTGAAGGCAGAGGTGAAGGTACTGAAGACAGAAGTGTAGATATTTGAGGCAACACCAGTCGACAGCTTTAGGACAGACTAGACTGCGACACGGATACAGGGATAGAAGGCTGTGGAGGCCATATCAGTGGATATTTTTAAGGCAGAGATAGATAGATAGATTCCTGATTAGTACGGGTGTCAGGGGTTATGGGGAAAAGACAGCAGAATGGGGTTAGGATGAGAGATAGATCAGCCATGATTGAATGGCGGAGTAGACTTGATGGGTCAAATGGCATAATTCTATTCCTATTCCTTATGACCTTATGACGTGCAACACTGAGGCAGACCATTTGATCCATCAGGTCTCTGCGAACATAAAATTAATGCTCCGTTTGATATTTCCCAAATTTTACTTCATTTTACTCTGCGCTTTGTGTGCAGTTGTGGTCACCCCCTTATAGGGAGGATGTAGAGGCTTTGCCGAGGGTGCAGAAGAGGTTCATCAGAATGCTGCCTGGTTTGGAGAGTATTAGCTATAAGGAGAGTTTGGACAGATTTGTGTTGTTTTCTCTGGAACTTCAGAAGCCCAGGGGAAACCCGAAAGAAGTATTTTAAATGATGAGAGGCACAAATAGGGTAGACAGTCAGAATCTTTTTCCCAGTGTGGAAATGTCAAAGACTAGACGGCAAAGTTTTAAGGTGGGGGTGGGGGAGGGGGGGGCAAAGAAGATGTGTTGGTTGCTTTTCAGACAAAGGGTGGTGGATGCCTGGAATATGCTGCCAGGGGTGGTGGTGGGGGAAGACTTTCAGATAGGCACATGGCAATCCAGGGAGTTGAGAGAGATGGAGCACTGGCAGACAGAGGGGTTGCGTTTTACTTGGTACCATGTTCAGCATAGACATTGAGGGCCGATGGACCTGTTCTTGCTCAACGTTCACTCCACCCACACAATCTTCAAACTGATGAGAACCTAAAGTTTAAATCTATCCCCAAGGGTAAGCAATGGGTCTTTGGAGAAGAATAGCGCAAGCAAAGACCATTGCATCTGTTATTAGATGCACCTGAAAGCAGGCGAATGGCAGAGAACAAGGCCAGTGGGATTAGTTTAGATTTGCTCCAGTAAGGCCCTGTGACATTCACAGTGGGCTAAATGGCTCTCCGCCTATCCTGTGTGATCGCCCATTAAATGCAGAAATGCTTCAATGGCAACTAATGTCAGCTAGTATAGTTTCCTGCGATTCTACCTGACATTAAAGCGATTTCACCACACTCACTAGTTACAAACACATCAAGAAATATCCATAAGCTAATTTCAACACATCTCCTTTTTCCCTGGTGAAAGCACTGGTAAATTATTAGGTTGATTGATATAAAAATACAGCATGGACACAGGCCTTTTGGCCCATCGAGTCCACACCTACTGTTCACACTAGTTCTATGTTTATGCAACTTTATCATCCACTCCCTATGCACTAGGGGCAATTTAGAGAGAGCAAATAACCTACATCTTTGGGATGTGGAAGGAAACTGGAGCACCCGGAGGAAACCTACGCGGTCACAGGGAGAACGTGCAAACTCCACACAGACAGCACCCAAGGTCGGGATCCAACCCGGATCTCTGGCGCTGTATGGTAGTGGTTCTGCCAGCTACGCCACTGTGCCACACAGCTGCTCAGATAGGTGGCAACCATGGCACTTAACTCACTGAGTACAAGCACCAATTCCCCTGTCTACCTTGTGGATACCGGCTCTTATGATTACCGTGTTTCCTGTGTAAAATCTAATAAATGAAAAACCTGCTTTTACATAGCAGAAACAAGGAACTGCAGATGGTGGTTTACCAAAGATGCTGGAGTCACTCATGCGGATCAAGCAGCATCTCTGGAGAACATGGATAGGTGACGTTTTGGGTCAGGGTGTATGCAGGGGTGAGGGGAATCGAAAGCTAGAAGAGCGCATAGTATCCCAACATTTTTTTTTGCCAAAGCATTAACTTTGAAGCATTGTGTAGGAAAGAACTGCAGTTGCTGGTTTAAATTGAAGGTAGACACAAAATGCTGGAGTAACTCAGCGGGACAGGCAGCATCTCTGGAGAGAAGGAATGGGTGACGTTTCGGGTCGAGGCCCTTCTTCAGGCTGATGTCAGGGGAGTAGGCGGGACAGAGATAGAATGTAGTCGGGGACGGTAATAACTTGGAAGGGGGAGGGGATGGAGAGAGAGGGAAAGCAACGGCTATTTGAAGTTAGAGAAGTCAATGTTCATACCGCTGGGGTGTAAGCTACCCAAGCGAAATATGAGGTGCTGTTCCTCCAATTTGCACTGTACATCCAATCCTAGAGATGAGACTTGACCGGTGAGACCGACGTCGGGCAGAGCCATAGTGGTGGGTGACTCCATTGTCCGAGGAGCGAACTGGAGATTCTGTGGCGGCAGGCGAGACGCGAGGATGGTCTGTGGCCTCCCTGGTGCCAGGGTTCAAGATGTCACAAACCAAATTCAGAACATTCGAGAGAGAGAAGGTGAACAACTGGCAGTAGTTGTGCACGTGGCCACAAACGACGTAGGGAAGAAGAGGAAGGAGGTTCTGTAACTAGAGTTTAGAGAGTTAGGAAGAAGACTGAAAAGCAGGACTTCTAGGGTGGTTATCTCTGGATTGGTTCCTGTACCTCGTGCTAGTGAGGACAGGAACAGGGGGATAGGGGGATCTGAATGTGTGGCTGAGGGGCTGGTGCATGGAGCAAGGATTTAGATTTATAGACCACTGGGATCTCTTCTGGGGTAGGGGTGACCTGTACAAAAGGGATGGGTTGCACCTTAACTGGAGGGGAACCGACATTCTGGCAGGCAGGTTTGCTAGGGCTACACGTGTGGGTTTAAACTAAATAATGGGGGGAGGGATTGACAAATTGGGAGTATAGAGATGGAGAAGGGGAAGTGAGTACTGGAAAAGGTACAAAAGACTCCCGAATTAATGGGGAAAAAAGTTTGAGAAGAGAAAAGAGATTAAGGTCAGGACCAATTGTGAGCGGTGTGAGAGGAGAGGTGAATACCAAAGTCAAAGTGTTGTAGATTAGAGGGCAAAATTATGGCACATGGTATTGGGGGGTAGAGTGCTGACATGGATAGAGAAGTGGTTGGCAGACAGGAAACAAAGAGTACAATATACATCAATGATTTAGATGAAGGGATTCAAAGTAACATTTGCAAATTGGCAGATGACACAAAGCTGAGTGGCAATGTGAACTGTGAGAAGGATGCTATGAGAATGCAGGGTGACTTGGACAGGTTGGGTGAGTAGGCAGATGCACGGCAGATGCAGTTTAATGTGGACAAATGTGAGGTTATCCACTTTGGTAACAAAAACGGGAAGGCAGATTATTATCTAAATTATGTCAAGTTGGGAAAAGGGAAAGTACAACGGGATCTAGGGGGTCCTTGTTCATCAGTCAATGAAAGTAAGCATGCAGGTGCAGCAGGCAGTGAAGAAAGCAAATGGCATGTTGGCCTTCATAACAAGAGGAGTTGAGTATAAGAGCAAAGAGGTCCTTCTGCAGATGTATAGGGGCCTAGTGAGACCACACATGGAGTATTGTGTGCAGTTTTGATCCTGTCATTTGAGAAGGACATTCTTGATATTGAGGGAGTGCAGCGTAGGTTTACAAGGTTAATTCCCGGGATGGTGGAACAGTCATATGCTGAGAGAATGGAGCGGCTGGGCTTGTACACTCTGGAGTTTAGAAGGATGAGAGGAGATATTATTGAAACACATAAGATTTTTAAGGGTTTGGACACGCTGGAGGCAGGAAACATGTTCCCAATGTTGGGGGAGTCCAGAACCAGGGACCACAGTTTAAGAATAAGGGGTAGGCCATTTAGAACGGAGATGAGGAAACACCTTTTCACACAGAGAGTTGTGACTCGGTGGAATTCTCTGCCTCAGAGGGAGGTGGAGGCCGGTTCTCTGGATACTTTCAAGGGAAAGCTAGATAGGGCTCTTAAAGATAGCGGAGTCAGGGGATATGGGGAGAAGGCAGGAACGGGGTACTGATTGTGGATGATCAACCATGGCAGTGCTGGTTCGAAGGGCCGAATGGCCTACTCCTGCACCTATTGTCTATTGTCTATTATTCCCTCCCCCTTCCAAGTTCCCCCACTAGTCTTACTGTCTCCGACTACATTCTATCTCTGTCCCGCCCAATCCCCTGACATCAGTCTGAAGAAGGGTCATGACCCGAAACGTCACCGATTCCTTCTCTCCAGAGATGCTGCCTGTCCCGCTGAGTTACTCCAGCTTTTGGTGTCTAACTTTGAAACATTGTCACTATTGCAGTGTAAGAAACAGAGCAGCAAGTTAAGTATAGCAATGTCTCACTGGCGATAATATGATTAAGATGGACTAATCTGTTTATTGATGTAAGCTGATGAATGACTATTGTTCAAGATGTCAGAGCTATTTCACCTGCGCTTCTGTGTTGTGGGTTCTGATATGGTTACTGCAGGATGTATGGAGGCCTGGATTAATATCACAACCAAATTGTAATGGATCTGATACGTATGGTACTCCATCATAAATAAATTGGGAGTTTGAGCCCAGATTATATGTTCAAGTCTTTGATTGTGATTTAAAACCACGGCCTTTTTATTTCTGAGACCAGGGTGCCATATTCTCAGCTGACACACAGACACAATCCTGAGGGGATATATCAATGTTTGTCTCACAACAATTATCACAGGTTATTTGGTCATTATTTCATTTTTAAAGGTGCTGGAAGTATATCGAATGGATGCCATGTTATTTATTTTACAATAGTTTAGTTGAGTGATAGTTTAGAGATACAGCGCGGAAACAGGCCTTCGGTCCACCGAGTCCGTGCCCGTGCAATAACACTATGCCACACGCTCTAGGGAAAATTTACAATTTTACCAATCCAATTAACCTACAAACCTGTACGTCTTTGGAGTGTGGGAGGAAACCGGAGCACCCAGAGAAAACCCAAAAAGGTCACGGGGAGAACGTACAAGCTCAACAGACATAACCAGTAGTCAGGATCGAACCCAGGTCCCTGGCGCTGTAAGGTAGCAACTCTACCCCAGCGCCACTGTGCCGCCCAATAGTAAAACACCTTGAGTTTTGGGGAAAATATAGGTTATGAAAGAGTTCTGTATTAATTCAAGTTCCTTCTTTTATGTGTTTACACGAAATGCTGAAATTGCCAATGCTGCACTGGTGTCAACCTCAACAAATGCCTCAAATCCATCATGGGTTGAACCCTGGGCTGATCCATTCAATGCCGAAGACAGTATTAACCAAGCTAAGCAGACAGGTTCTTTAGGCAGTAGCAGGTCGAGTGTGACAGGACTTCAGTTTGGATTACTCCGGATGGTAACTAAATCACACAGGAACAAGGCAAACATGACTCTGTGTCATCACAGTGTGGCACTTGCAGTTTTTTTTGGTCAATTGTTTTGTGTTACCTGAAGAGAGAACTCATGTTTCCTGTTAATTAACAGCGGAATTTCAATCAATATGCTGTCAGCCTATTCACTGAAGGCTCCCAACCCTCCCCTCCCTGATACTTCACAACGCTTGAACACGTCTATTACCCAGTGTCAGCTAGTTTCACATTCCAGAGACATCAGAGTGACTGACGGCCAACAGTGCTGAGTTAGAAGAACATTAGCCAAATGTTTGTGGTGTTTATTGATCTCTGTAAATCTCATTCCTGCCCTCTATGTAATCGAGTGCCACTTGGTTCTCAGGCAGTCCGCCCCAAGTTGGTGCAAAACACAAAGTGCTGGAGTAACTCAGCGAGTCAGGCAGCATCTGTGGAGGGAATTAATGGCCAGGCAATGTTTTGGGTCGGGACCCTTCTTCAGACTAACTGAGCCCCAACCTGGTATCTGGAGAAGCTGCCAATGTCAGACATTGAGGTACGGGGCAATCTGTCTTGATCCAGTGCCCAGTGCAGGCTGTCCGTTACGATCCAGTGCATAGCACTGGGTCACAGCTGGGCCACATGACCCAGTGCTTGGCTGCCTGTTGCAATCCAGTGCCCAGTGTTGGACCATTCGCTGAAACCCTGTGTCAGTGCAGGTTGTCTATCAAAATCCAGTGCAAGGCTATGTCACAATCCAGTATTGTGCTTTCTATCATGATCCAGTGTGCAGTGCTGGTCTTTCTATCATAATCCAGTGCCCAGAGCCATGCTTTCTGTTGTGATCCAGTGCGTAGTCTTGGTCTTTCTATCATGATCCAGTGTCCAGTGCCGACCTTTCTCTCATGCTGCAATTGTTTAGTTTAGTTTAGAGATACAGCGCGGGAACAGGCCCTTCGGCCCACCGTGTCCATGCCAACCAGCGATCCCCGGACAGCCAACACTATCCTACATACATTAGTGACAATTTACATTTTTACCAAGAAATTAACCTACAAACCTGTACGTCTTTGGAGTGTGGGAGGAAACCGGAGCTCCCAGTGACAACCCATGTTCACGGGGAAAGCGTACAAACACCATACAGACAGCACCTGTAGTCAGGATCGAACCTGGATCTCTGGCGCTGGGAGGCAGCAATTCTACCGCAGCACCACCGTGCCACCCATCTGTCATGATCCAGTGCCCAGTGCCTGTCATAACCTAGTCCAGACTAACGTCATACCCTGCCCTGACATCTATCATAATCCAGTGGCCAGGCTGTTGGCTGTTCCTGGTGCTTTAAGGAAGGCATCTTATAGAAACATAACATTCTCAAAGGATTAGACAGGCTAGATGCAGGAAAAATGATCCCGATGTTGGGGCAGTCCAGAACCAGGGATCACAGTTTAAGAATAAAGGGTAGGCCATTTAGGACTGAGATGAGGAAAACCTTCTTCACCCATAGAGTTGTGAATCTGTGGAATTCTCTGCCGCCAAGATATTGTGGCCCCCCGGTCCCCTCCATATTTTTGATAGCGATTTCCGTCACGGGATATTGGGATTGGTGTATTATTGTGGACCATGTTGTCCGAGAGACAGTGATATACTTTGATTTGCTACTACCAGTGGGAAATACGCTGTTATTGAGTCTAGTGGTACATGCTTTCAAGCTTTTTGTACCTTCTGCCCGGCGAGAGAGGGGAGAAGATTGATCATGTTGGCTGCTCTCCCGAAGCAGTGTGAAGTATGAAGGGAGTTGATGGGATGGGGAGGCTGGTTTGCATGTTGGACTGAGCTGTGTTCACAACTGCAATTTCTCACAGTTTTGGGAGAACAGTTGCCATACCAAGCTGTGATTCATTCTGATAGGATGTTTTCTGTAGGGCATCTCTAGAAGCTATGAGTTGTTAGAGACATGTCAAATATCCTTTGTCTTCTGAGGAACTAGAGGTGTTGTTGGTGTGCATCCTATATGGAGTCGTTGTACTTCCTGTCTGTGACCATGTGGGTTTCCTATGGGTGCTCCAGTTTCTTCCTATGCCATTGGGCTGGTACAGTAATTGGAGGCTGTGCACTTTAAAGTTGAATGGTAGAATGTGTGGAATTGATGTTAAAGTAGAGAGAACAAGTTAAAAGAAACATTAGTTGGTGAATGAGATTGCTCTGTGAGCTGGCATGGGTTTGATGGGCTGAATGTCCTCCTGTGTCTTAAGTGAATATGGACTAAGACGGGGTGGAGATGCCTGATTCTCTTATGGCAGGAAGAGGTTACAAATGTCTCTGTACGATGTGATGCATTTCAGCGATGCTTCCACAGCATTCATTCTATGAACACATTACTGATATTAATATCCCCAATGGAATGGTTCCCACAATAAGCCAGAGGCCTTGAGTCTGTGCTAAAGTATCTGCTCCTGATGCTTGAGGTGTGGAGGGCTGGAGGGGTCGTTCTGGAAGTCCCGGATCCTGATCGCAATCATTTTCCCCTTGCTGAAGTGTGTGTGGGATTGTTTGCGATGCCTTCACAGTGGATCAACACCTACCACCCGTGGAACAGCCACCTGGGTGAGGGGGGGGCACTTGTTGAACCGTGGCCCCTCCCAGGCCTTAAGGGAAAGGAGGGGAGGGAATATGCAGTATTACAGGCAAAGAATTGTCTCATAAATGGTCGGACGCTGTTTGTGCTGCCCGAGGGGAGAACACGTGACTTAGGCTGTAACTCAGTCACAAACAACCTGCTGCCAACAGCACCCGTAAATACCGTCAGCTAACCCACCCACAGCCAGAACACACAACTCTGGACG
This sequence comes from Leucoraja erinaceus, assembly GCF_028641065.1. Classification (NCBI taxonomy): domain Eukaryota; kingdom Metazoa; phylum Chordata; class Chondrichthyes; order Rajiformes; family Rajidae; genus Leucoraja; species Leucoraja erinaceus. The sequence goes on from NC_073404.1 coordinate 9,293,502, forward strand.
ATAAAGGCCAAAAGAAGCCCACAGCCCTGGGGGAAGTACTCGGGATATTTCGTGCTTGCTCCATGTCCAGCAGTCTGCAGCCAGTGAGTATAAAATATTCAGGAACTGCCTTCTCACAAGGTTGTAGCGCTAAAAATGATTTACTGCCTGATTACAGTCGGCACCATTAAATTAGCCTCTGAAATATTCTGCGTCTGCAGGGAGATGGTTAATTCGTGGCCATTTCAGCAGCCCAGCTCCCTGTTTCATGATCACCTTCTGCCCCCATCTGGGATATAAAGGGGGGGCAGGTAGAAAACTTTGTAACCTCTGCCGCTGGGCAGCACAGTGGTGCAGCGGTAGAGTTGCTGCCTCACGGTGCCAAAGACCCAGATTTGATCCTGACTGCGCCTGCTGCCTTTGCGGAGTTTGTGCGTTCTCCCTGTGACTATGTGGCTTTTAGACAATAGACAATAAGCGCAGAAATAGTACTTCCCCTTTTGCCCACTTGACCCCATTGAGATAATAACCTGTCTTCCTGTGTTTGCTACCAAAGTGGATAACCTCACATTTGTCCACATTAAACTACATCTGCCATGCATCTGCCCACTCACCCAACCTGTCCAAGTCACCCTGCATTCTCATAGCACCCTCCTCACAGTTCACACTGTCACCCATCTTTGTCTCATCTGCAAATTTGCTAATGTTACTTTGAAAGCCTTCATCTAAATCATTGTTGTATATTGTAAATAGCTGTGGTCCCAGTGCCGAGCCCTGTGGTACCCCACTAGTCACTGCCTGCCATTCTGAAAGGGACCCATTAATCCCTACTCTTTGTTTCCTGTCTGCTAACCAATTTCCTATCCATGTCAGCACGCTACCCCCCAATACCATGTGCCCTAATTTTGCCCTCTAATCTCCTATGTGGGACCTTTCTGAAAGTCCAGGTGCACTACATCCACTGGCTCTCCCTTGTCAATTTTCCTAGTTACATCCTAAAAAAATTCCAGAAGATTAGTCAAGCATATTTTCCCCTTTGGAAAGGGATTCCCCCTTTCCCCTTCCTCTTTGGAATGAACTGATCCTGCACCTTCTGTATTATTGCCAGGAATACCTGCCGTTGTTGTTCCACTGTCATCCCTGCTAGGATATCTTTCCAGTCAATTTGGCCAGCTCCTCCCACATAACTCCATAGTCCCCTTTGCTCAACTGTAACACCGACACCTCTGATTTATCCTTCTCCCTCTCCAATTGTAGATTAAACTTGACCATATTGTGGTCACTACCTCCTAATGGCTCCTTAACCTCAAGTTCCTTTTTCAAATCCAGTTCATTACACAACACTAAATCCAGAATTGCCTTCTCCCTGGTAGGCTCCAATACAAGCTGCTCTAAGAATCCATCACGGAGGCACTCCACAAACTCCCTTTCTTGGGGTCCAGCATCAACACATGCAGATCCCCTATCGCCATGTTCCTGTCCTCCGGGTTTTCTCCAGGTACACCGGATTCCTCCTACACAACCCATACATGCAAGTTTGTAGGTTAATTGGCATCTGTAAATTGCCCCTAGTGTGTCAGATGCAAAAGTGGGATGTGTACTAGTGTACGGGTGATCGATGGTTGGCGCGGACTCAGTGGGCTCAGTGACAGCCTGACAACTCAGTCCATTGAGGTCTATTGTAGAACAAGGTTAGTCAAATGAGGCCAACCAAAGTCTGTGTTTCCAGTATCTTACTGCAACTAAGTAAGAAATAATGTTTTCTGCTTTTGCATTCTGTTGTTTTATCATCAAACATTTCATACATTCCAATTACTTGAAAGTGCACAAGGAAAGTGCTCCATTCAGGAGGTAAGGAATGGAGCATTATGCTCATAAGGTCATGTCATAAGTGATAGCAGCAGAATTAGGCCATTCGGCCCATCAAGTCTACTCCACCATTCAATCATGGCTGATCTATCTCTCCCTCCTAACCCCATTCTCCTGCCTTTAACCCCTGACACCCGTACTAATCAATAATCTATCTCTCGGCTTTAAAAATATCCATTGACTTGGTCTCCACAGACTTGGTCTGTGGCAATAATTCCACAGATTCACCACCCTCTGACTAAAAGGAGTTTGCACTGGGTTGAGGTACAGTGAATGGCAATCACATCCTTTCAACCAGCCCCCCCCCCCCCCCCCCCCCCCCCCAGTCCCCCCCATTCCCACACATTCCCAAGACCCCGCCCTCCTCTAGTGTCAGCTTCACCAGATTCCTCGACTTAATTCACCCACCAGTGGTGGCCATGCCTTCAGCTGCCAAGGCCCCAAGCTATGGAATCTTCCCTTCAGCTAATCTGTCTCCTCTCTCAACCAATTCCACCCACCCTGCCTCCAGAAGCAAAAGTTTGCATACCAATCCTATCGCCGCTTCAAGAGTCAATTTCAGTTTATTAAAAACCGAAACATCTTGGGACATTTTGCAACACTGAAACTCCCACACACAAACCCAGATTGTTATTGGAGTTCCTTTCTCAAAGTTATTAAAAACCAATTTGTTCATAACAATGATCTTTTGTTAGATCATAGAACATAGGAACAGGCCCTTTGCCCCACATGTCCATACAGAAGATACACCTGCACGTGATCCATATCCCTCCATTCCCAGCTCATCCATGTCCCTATCTAAATGCCACCATCGTATCTGACTCCACCATCACACCTGGGTGCGCATTCCAGGATAAGATGCCATGTTGGGACAGTGCCAGGCAGCTGTCAATAGCTACAAGTAGGTCCCCAAGGATGGGAAATTGTTAAAGTACAGGTGGCATTCAGAGGTCTTGGCACCAACCACCGTCTGTATAAAAAACCTGCTCTGCACATTTTCTTTAAAGTTTGCTCCTCGCACTATAAAGCTATGCCCTCTAGTCTTTGATACTTCCACCCTGGGGAAATGGTTCTGTCTACCCTATCTACGCCATGAATACTTTTATATTCTTCTATCATGTTGGAATGTTTAATTGTGTCAAAGGTACTATCAGAATGAAAGTAGACAAAAAATACTGGAGAAACTCCGCGGGTGAAGCAGCATCTATGGAGAGAAGGAATCGCTGACGTTTCTGGTCTGTAGAAGGGTCTCGACCCGAAACGTCGTCTACTCCTTTTCTCCACAGATGCAGCCTCGCCCGCTGAGTTTCTCCAGCATTTTTATCTACCTTTGATTTTTCCCGCATCTGCAGTTCTTTCTTAAACATTTGAATGAAAGTTGTTGTATGCTGTTTGAATGTATCACTGTTCTGCTGACATGTTCTTAATCGATGTGGATTTGTGTGCTTCCTCTAGGTGGGTCCAGGTTGCCTGTCCAAGACTTTCCATCGACTGGGGAAAAGCTTTTTCCAAACCTCTGCTCACACCATACGAGGTAGGTGCCAAGCAAATGAATAGGAAGTCATTGGCTATAGGGCTGGAAGAAACAGGAAGAATCGGAGTTTTCCAACGGGAGATGGATCATCACTTTAGGGTAGCACAGTGGCACAGCTGAAGAGCTGCTGTCTCTGCCCCAGAGACTGGAGTTCAATCCTGACCTCCAATGTTATTTGTGTGGAGTTTGCACGTTCTCCCGGTTTCCTCCCACATCCCAAAGACGTGTGGGTTTGTAGGTTAATTGGCCTCTGTAAATTGCCCCCAGTGTGCAGGGAGTGGATGTGAAAGTGGGATAACATAGAACTAGTGTGCACAGGTAACCGATGGTTAATGCAGATTTGGTGGGCGGTAGTGCCTGTTTCATGCTGCGTCTGTCAACAATCAAAACTTGAGTGAAAATAATGGGCATACTTACCAGGAAAGAGCAGGGCCTTTAATGGAGCTGACAGAATTGCCATTTCGGGTCGAGATCCTTCTTCAGACTGAACCTGAAAGGTCTCAACCTGAAACGTCACCCATTCCTTCTCTCCAGGGATACTGCCTGTCCCGCTGACTTACTCCAGCTTTTTGTGCTTATCTTCAGTTTAAACTAGCAACTGCAGTTCCTTCCTACTCACCAGCACAGGTTCAATCAGCTGAATGTCGTCCACAATTCCTAGAGTTTAGTTTAGTTTAGTTTAGAGATCCAGCAAGGAAACAGGCCCTTCGGCCCACCGAGTCCGCGCCGACCAGCGATCCCCGCACATTAGCACTATCCTACACACGCTAGGGACGCTACATTTACACCAAGCCAATTAACCTACAAACCTGTACGTCTTTGGAGTGTGGGAGGAAACCGAAGATCTCGGAGAAAACCCACGAGGTCACGGGGAGAATGTACAAACTCTGTACAGACAGCAGCCCTAGTCGGGATCAAACCCGGGTCTCTGGCGCTGAAGGCTCTGTGAGGCAGCAACACTACCGCTGCGCCACCGTGCTGGTGTGGGAATTCACATTGGGATTTGCAGCTTGTGTCAATGAGATGGCTGTGGATCAGAGCACAGGTGAGGTCACAGATACGGGGAGACCATTTTGTGTTGTGAAGGAATCGGGACCTTAGCCAGATCGCCAATCTGAGACATCGTGTGAGAGTGAAGAATATCAATAGAGTCTTATAGCTTAGTTCTTCTGTGTGCACAAGGCTTTTGAACCACAATGGCAAGAGGCATATAATCAATCAACAGCTGCTGCTAATTCCTGGAAGGATTCATTTCAAGGTGGGAGTCAGATTCAGCTCCATTGCTTTAACCATGCAGCTATTCACAATCCATAACTGCGATTTGGCCTTGTGAACCAAATGTCATAGTTGCAAGTTTGTTGGCGATATAAAATAACAGGGATTATTGAGTTAGGTGGAAGATGTAAAGAGGCCTCAAAGGGATAATGTCAACTAAGTGAGAGGGCAAGTATGTGGCAGATGGAACACTAAATGGGAAATCATAAGGTCATCAACTTTCATGTGTCAAACTTAAAAACAGAGTGTTTTTAAATGGTGAGAGAGCAGGTGGAATTCTTGTTCAAAGTGGCCTGGGCGTGATCATTACACAAGTCACTCAAAGTTAGATACTGATGCAACAAACAGTGAGGAATGCAAGTGGCCTATTTCCCTTTATTTTGAGGGGATTTGAACTGTGGTAAGACTTACTGCTGTTCGTCCTAGATTCCTAAAGAGACGGACAGCACAAAAACAAGCCCATCAGCCCACCGAGTCGCTGTAACCACCCATTTACACTAATCCTATATCAATTATTGTACAGGGCCTTGATGAGATGGAAAATAGAACATTGTGTAGAGCTTAATTTCCTTACCTAAAAGGCCTGTCCCACTTAGGCGACCTAATTGGCGAGTTCTGGCGAGTTTACCCTCGACTCATACTCGCAGCATGGTCGTCACGAGGTCGTAAGAGGTCTTCGTAACTATCCTTCATGCTCGAGAGTGGTCTCCGCGTACTCGAGGCCTCAGCTAGGTCGCGGCGTTTTTTTCAATATGATAAAAAGTGCCCGCGAGTAAAAAAAGGTCACCGGGGAAAAAAAATCGATCCTTTTTTTACTCGTAGGTTTAGTTGTAGTAGGTCGTAGTAGGTCGGCATGTTAGTCGTAGGTAATCGAGGGTAGCTGTAGATGGTCTTCATCATAGTCGAAGGGAGGTCGAAGGAGATCGAAGCAGGTCGTCTTCACTCTCTACTATTCGGTGTCCAATTTTCCCGAAGTTAGTCGTAGCTAGTCTTTAACGTAGTCGAAGGAGGTCTTCAACATGTCATTTTTTTTAACTCTTCTATACTCGCCAATTAGGTCGCGCAAGTGGGACAGGCCCTTAAGGATGGATGTACTTGCCATACAATCAGTGCAGCAAAGATTTTGAGTTAATTTGTACAGACAGTAAACTTCTGGAGATTAAAGGAATTGAGAGAAATGGGGATACTGCCGGGGTAAAACATCACTCATGATGTTGAAGAATGGCAGAACAGGCTCGAAGGGCTGGATGGCCCACCACCTCATAATACAATTTATGTACAACTTCTTTTTTTTTTTGTTACATTGAAAAAGATTAGAATAAGAAAAAGAAGTTAGATAGTAAAGGATAGAAAGATGTGAAATATATAGTGTGTGAAGAAAGAAAACGAGTAAATGAAGAAAGTTGAGAGAGAAAATAGAGAAAAGAAAATAAAATAAAAAAGAAAAGAAGATCATTATTTATAATCTTGACCAACCCTCGTCCAGTCCTGAAACAGTTATTTTTTACAATTGTGTTGCACCATATGATTCCAAAAAAACGACGAATGGAGACCAACTCGTTATGAATTGGTCTGATTTATCCATTAGGAGGAATCGCATTTCCTCAAGATGAGCGGTGTCCAACATACTTACAATCCCCATTTTAAGCGTTGGTATTGATGTACCCTTCCAAAATTTAAGTATTAATTTTTTTGCTATTATTAAACCATAGTTAAGGAATAGATTTTGAGATGTGTTCAATTTATTCCCATCTTCCATTACGCCAAATATAATCATTTCCATATTAGGTTCCATTCTCGTCATGAATAATTTTGTAAATATTTCAAAAATATAATTCCAAAATCTATAAAGTTTTATGCAGGAAACTAAGGAGTGTGTTATAGTTGCCTTCTGGGCTAGACATTTATCACAAGTGGTGGATATATTTGGATAAAATTTGTTCAATCTTGTTTTTGAATAATATAATCTATGTACAATTTTAAATTGAATTAGATTATATCTTACATTAATTGAACATTTGGGAATATATATCAAGTATTTTTCCCATTTAACCTTCGTAATTTTTATCATTAGTTCCCGTTCCCACTCTTCTCTAAGTACCTCTGTCGATGGTAGGTCTATATTTAGAATACTATTATCTAAATATGATATAAAAATTTTGTGAGTCAGCTTCAATATTCATTGCTTCTTCCAATAAGTCAGGAGTTACTTTTTGATATCCTTGTATATATTTTTTCATGAAATCGCAAATCTGAAGATATTTAAAATATTGGTTGTTTTTCAGTTTAAATTTTAATTGTAATTGTTGGAATGATAGTAGGTTTCCCATTTCGTACATATTTCTTATTTTGCTTATTTCTTATGACCACATCCCCATCTCCCGTAAAGGCTGCGTGGTCATTGCCAGCAACCATCTGCCATCACTTCATTCAAGTGACCAAGAGGGTACTGATCATTGACCACATCTTATAAACGCACACTCGTCTTCACTCACTCATCTTCACTCACTCACTCACTCGCTCACTCGTCCACGTATTCAACTCCATTGTCCCTTAGCTCCACCCCTGTGTCTGTGAGGAATGAAGGCACCGTAATCTTCTCTGTGCTATTTCCCTGCTTGGTCTCTTGAGGCTTTTGAGATTTATAGAGGTCACATATAAAAATATTAAAGGGTGACGAGCTTGTATCAACCTTGACATTCCTACCAGGGATGGTACTCCTCCAGCATCAGCCCAGAGTCTCCAAGTATTAAATACATCTATCTAAGACACTATTGCAAGTTTTGCTGCGAGACAAATCAGCAGGAGGCAAGTTTTTCTTTGTTTGAACATTCCCATCTATTACTTGAAAAAAAGATCAGAAGGAAGATCAGCACCTGCTTACATTTTTGGTGTGGGCCGAGTCTTTGTGGGATCTTGCTGTGTGTGATTTGTCTGCTGCATAGCTACATCGCATGAGTAACTGCTGAGGTAAAAGATCACTCATCATTTTGATGAATGGCAGAACTGGCTCTAAGGGCTTTATTGCCCACCCCTGCACCCATTTCCTTCAACCTCATCCTTGCCTTCCTTAAAGCCTCTGTGGTCATAGTGCTCCATGGGCTGTGAAGTTGTTTGAGCCATGGAAGGAACTACAAGCCATGCCGGGGTAACAAACAGGTTCCATCTTTGCAGGCATCCTTATGTTGGTTTTATTCATCAGTCGGAAAGTGCACAAAATCACTCGGTGTGATAACCATACCTCCAGGGTGTCATAACCCAGAGCATTAAAAGCACACAAAGCTGTTAGAACAATTACCAGCAGTAGAGAGAGAGAGAAAACTAGTTCTGTCATTCGTAGGGACAAGCGTATGTACGTACGTTGGGGTTTTGAATTTAATAATACAATGGGAGCTTGTTCATGTGTAGGGGCGTCCATAAGTCAGGCATCAAACCTTGAACGGAGATTAAACTGGAACAGCATCTGTAGGAATAAAGCACTGGAGATCTCAGGATATATCTTGGCCATGGAACCGGGAGTGATCCCCTCGGACCATGCCCACCAACACTCCCAGAACTGTTCTCTTTAAAGCAAGGCTTCACTGCCATGGAAATCAGGCAACGATCGGTGAGAATAGCAAGGCACGGCATTCAGAGGTTCTGCAATGAAGACTCTATGGACACACCCAGCTCCTTTCACCACTCCACCTCTTGGACCTTGAACGAGCGGCTGACTGTGTTTACTTGTACCCGGACCAAATGATGGAAAGAGCAGCGTCTTGAGTTGTAGATTACGATTGGGAAGGGACATTGAGAGCTCCCTGTCAGTCCATGTTGCCCATTGAGTTTGGGCACATTGCTAGCTATGATGGCCACTTTCCCCAGCCAATTGGAACACAAACACACACCGCCATACCTGACCCTTGCCTGTTGATCAAACACCTCTTTATTCTCCCTACGTACTACAAAAAAATGGAAAGTAGTTGAAAAAAATGGAGGCACAAGAGACTAGATGCTGAAATCTTTAGCCAAACATATCAAGTGCTGGAGGAGCTCAGAGGGTCAGGCAGCATCTGTGGAGGGAAAATATATAATTTTTAAACACAAACCTTTTAATTGGCTCTCTGATTTTCTTTTTTGCCAAGTGGTTAATCTTAAACACCTGAAATCTCCGGAGTAGTTCTGGATGGTTGTCAGGCCTGGTCTGAGGAGATCATTCCCAGTTCTTAGGCCAAGATGCAGCCTGAGGCCTCCTTCGTTGCCATGGTGACCAGAGTACTGCCTGCAGGCCTCTTGCGGACAGTGGTGAAAGGGCAAGAGCAGGTGAGAACGTGTTGTGGCATTTTACACAGGGATGCCATGAGGGAATGAAATATGTTTTTTGTTTTTTTTAAATCACCGAGAGACTAACAAATGCCAACAAAAGATCGAGTGCCATACTGCTTCATAATATCAATCGGCAAACAGAGCATCGATTGACAAATAATATGGAGGGATGGAACACCGTTGTAATTTGTAACAAACAATTGATAATTAAGCTTTAACCGCACAAATAGAGGAAATGAAATAAAAAGATTAATTATATCATTATTCAGCAGAAGGCTATCTGTGAAAGAAATTCGGCAGCAATCCAGGCACATTCATTATATCTATTGCCTGCACGGCTTAAAAAATAAAGGTCAAACAGGAAGTCTTGATCCAGTCAGATAAGCATCACAAATCCTTGGTATCATTAGTTCACATCATCTCTCACAACGCTCCCAGTCCACATCTGGTAACTGAGACAGAGAGAGCAGCAGGAACCAAAGATAGTATAGAGATACAGTGAGGATACAGGCCCTTCTGCCCACCAAGTCCGTGCCGGCCAGCGATCCCCGCACACTAACACTATCCTACATACACTCAGGACAATTCACGATTAGACCAAGCCAATTAACCTCCAAACCTCCGTGATCTCCGGTTTCCTCACACGCTCCAAAGACTTACAGGTTTGGAGGTTAATTGGCTTGGTCTAATTGTGAATTGCGAAAACCCACGCAGGTCACAGGGAGAACGTACAAGCTCCATTCAGACAGCACCCGTAGTCATGATCAAACCCGGGTGTCTGGCACTGTAAGGCAACAACTCTATCGCTGTGCCACCGTGCCGCCCGTCTCACCAGGACAAGTTTCACCAGGACAGAGGAGCAGTTCACTGTTTGGTGAAGCCCACTTGAGGAGGTTATATTTGGCACAAGACTGACACAGGCGGGTGCTTTGGATTCTGTGTGACTGCCACGTGCATTGGGCCTGCTGGGAATCATCGTTCTTAGAAGCTCACAAACAGGTGCCCATTTATAGGGTCAGAAGGAGCAGCAAATGGTAGAATTTTGAGTACAAAGAAAGATCCCAACCCAAGCATCGCTTGTCCATTCTCTCCACAGATGCTGAATTACTCCAGCGCTTTCTGCTTTGGCATCTGGTATTGGTTTATTGACTGATTGAAAGATACAACACAGAAGCAGGCCCTTTGGCCCACCATCAGTCACCCATTCACACTAGTTCCATGTCATCCCATTTTTGCATCCACTCCCTACACACCAGGGGAAATTTAACAGGCTGATTAACCTACAGACCCGTACATCTTTGGGATTCTGGAGGAAACCCACGTTTTCATCGGGAGAACATGCAAACTCCACACAGACAGCACCTGAGGTCGGGATCGAACCAAAGTCTCTAGCACAGGTAGCACATCTACCAGCTGTACTATTGTGCTGCCCTGTGTAGTGGGATAAAGTGAAACATTTTGTTTTGTGTACTATCCAGACAGATTACACCATACTTTGGTGCAATCATATCATACACCGAACACCAGGGGCAGGTAGGCTGGGTCTGAGGATCAGATGGACTATCAAGAGGTAGCAAGCGAGTGTGATCTTTGATTTTTTTTTTGACCACGTGACTTCCCTGGTCAAAACACCTCACTGTGTTCTGGACTTCTCGCTCTGTCTTAGGCAGCTGTGGCTCTCAAGAAGGTCGAGTGGCAGCAGCGGTACCCCATGGATTATTACGCCAACCAGTCGCTCGGCCCGTGGACCGTCAACCACGAAACCCACCAAGCCGCCAGGAGGATGAGGAAAACACAGGTGAGTCAAGGTGGTGGCTCATATATTAACCCCTGGAGCTGATGGGTGGGTCTGAGCAGATGGAGTTTCATTCAGATCAGTGTGAGGCCTTGCGAGTGTAAAGTTAATGCGAGATTTTCAGAAGTCAAACCAGCCTCAATGACTCCTTATTGCCACGTATGCACAGCACAGTGAAATTCTTTTGCACAACCCACAAATGCAGTCGCCATATTTTGGCACTGCTTACGGGTAGGACCATCATGGTGAACAGTCGGGCCCTGGGAAGTGTAGTAGAGCAGAGGAATCCAGGAGTGCAACTACATAGAGTCACAGAGAGTCCGGTTTTTAAGACGGAACTGCAAATGCTGGAAAATCGAAGTAACCAAAAATGCTGGAGAAACTCAGCGGGTGCAACAGCATCTATGGAGTGAAGGAAGTAGGCAAAGTTTCGGGCCGAAACCCTTCTTCAGACATAGAAACAGGCCCTTCAGCCCAACTTTCCCTCAACAACCAACATGCCTCAGCTACACTAGTCCCACCTGCCTGCGTTTAGCCCCTATTCCTCTAAACCTGTGCTATCATGTGCCTGTCCAGATTTTTCTTAAACATTGCGTTACTACCTGCCTCAACTACCTCTTCCGGCAGCTTGTTCAATACACCCACCACCCTGTGTGAAAAAGTTACCTCTCAGATTCCTACTAAATCTTTCCCCCCTCACCTGAAACCAATGCCCTCTGGTTCTCTATTCCCCGGTCCGGGCAAGAGATTCTGTGCAGCTACCCGATCTACGCCTCTATGAATAATTGTATTCATTTCTGGATGAGTCCCGAGATTGTGGAACTGGAAGATATTCCGCAGCTGGGAAGGAACAGGGGTTGGGATGCTGCACAGTGAAGCTAGAATTACTGCTGGACTTTCTCCCCAACTTAGCACCGTGTTGGGGAGAAAAGTGGTGGCAACCCGGGTTCGATCCTGAAATCTGGTGTTGTCTGTGTGGAGTTTGCACGTTCTCTCTATCGGTTTCCCCCCCGGGTGCTCCGGTTTCCACCCACATCCCAAAATCATAGGGTTCATTGAACTCTGTAATATAGCCCGTGTGTGTAGGGGGTGGAATAACATGGAACCAGTGTGAACGGGTGATCAGTGGTCGGCACGGACTTGGTTGGGACGAAGGGCCTGACTCCATGCCGTATCTTTCAAGCAATTCAAGCAACCCCTTTACAGACAGCTGCCCAGAATGACATACAGAAATAGGGAGGACATTTGGGAAGAAAAGAATTAGGAAACAAAAGGAACTGTGTGTACTGACATTTACCACAGATCAGGCCATTTAATCATCGTGATGTGAAATAATGCAATGAAACACATGCTCTGAGCTTCAGTAATAGATCTGCAGTCAAGAGGACTTCCATAAATAAGCAATTATCATCCATTAGATTCAGGTACAGGCACAAAGCCCATCAGACTGTTGCCTGATATCCATTACATTGTTCTTTAGATACTGTAATATAACGTTATTCATTGTCCCAGAAAGCAGTTAGAAATTAAATGAACTGAGCAGAAATCATTTTCAAATATTTTACTTAGCTCCAATGATAAGCACAAAGCGATGAGTCGACAGAGCTGTGCTCTGTGATTATATTGGTGGTACTTGGTAACAATTCATTAACAGCCTTGGCCACTGTGGTGATTGGGATTTTGGGCATATTTTTAAATTAGATCAGGGGCTGAGAGAATGGGAGGACCAGAATAATATTTGTATTCCTCTAAAGGCTTCTCGCATGATGTTTCCCATTAGGAACAGGCTATTTAGTCTCAATTCCAGGCTGATCAGGACTGTAGCCTCAATCTCCCAATGGATACACACGCCCAGTGAAATTGTATCAATCTCGGTTATATAAAAATAAACCACTTACAACCGTATGAGGATCAACGTTTCAGCTTTTCTCAAACCCCGCACTAAAAATGATTTCCTGACTACAATGTTAAAATGGCGTAGGTAAGATCACTTTTAAGATAAACTGTTCTTTTCAAGAAGTAAACCTCTGGGAATCAGCTCTCCTTGGTGATACCTCTGGCTTCCTCTTCTCTTGGAGACAGTGCCAGGATTTTGCATCGATACATAAGGGCTTGCCGAACTTCAGGATATTCCATAGTGGAGAAATTCTACATTGACCCAGAACTCAGTCCTTAGACCCATACATGCCCTTGAGGTGGTCTCATATACAGAGACCATGGCAGACACATAGAAACATAGAAATTAGGTGCAGGAGTAGGCCATTCGGCCCTTCGAGCCTGCACCGCCATTCAATGTGATCATGGCTGATCACCCAACTCAGTACCCTGTTCTTGCCTTCTCTCCATACCCCCTGATCCCTTTAGCCACAAGGGCCACATCTAACTCCCTCTTAAATATAGCCAATGGACTGTGGCCTCAGCTACCTTCCATGGCAGAGAATTCCACAGATTTACCACTCTCTGTGTGAAAAATGCTTTTCTCATCTCGGTCCTAAAAGATTTCCCCCTTATCCTTAAACTGTGACCCCTTGTTCTGGACTTCCCCAACATCGGGAACAATCTTCCTGCATCTAGCCTGTCCAACCCCTTAAGAATTTTGTAAGTAAATTGGCTTCCAAAGTCCCTTTCTCGGATACACTGAGCTTGTGAGAATGCAACACAAATGCGAGTCCACACACAGTAAACCCTTGTTTTTACACACCTCTTTATAATGGGTTTTAGTTTATGGTGGACAGATGTGCAGACCTTCACTGCTGGGCTGGGCTGCCGACACAGTCACTGGCCATGCTTGCCGCCACCACCCTCACCCCCACATGCCACATATTACACATATCGGCAATAACTGTGGTCCGTTATAACGAGGGTTTAGTGGACGGCTGTTTCACACAACTCTCCTCCACTGGGATTTCCAGCTCTGCTTCCGTCTAATTATCTAATTCCGTCTCATTCTGTCTGAGAGTGATGACTAGGATTAGTCAATAATTCCATAAGCAATAAATCATGTCTAGTGGTGGCCAGGGGTCACACAGTTTAAGAATAAGGGGTCGGCAATTTAGAACTGAGATGAGGAAAAACTTTTTCACCCAGAGAGTAGTGAATCTGTGGACACAAGGAACTATAGGTGCTGGAATCTTGAGCAAAACACAAAGCAATGGAGAAACTCAGCGGGTCAGGCAGCATCTGCAGAGGAAATGGCAGACCATGTTTCAGGTCTGAAGAAGGATCTCGACCTGAAACTTCACCCATTCCTTCTCTCCAGAAATGCTGCCTGCCCTGCTGAGTTACTCCAGCATTTTGTGTCTACCTTTCAGGTCAGGACCCTTCTGCAGATTGATTATGGTAGGGTAAAAGCTGGGAAAGAGAGGTGATGGTGGGAGAAAGTCTGGCTGGTTGACGGTTGGATTCCGGTACAGGGGGTTGATTGGCAGAGGGGTGGAGTAAGTAACAAAGGCTAGAGGTGCAAAGAAGACATAGCTATCAGATGAGGAGAGGAGAGGAGTGAAATGTTAAGCCAGAGGGAGGGATATAAGTGGAACGAGACAGGGGAGAGGGGAAAGAAGGGGGATATAATGGAAATAAGGGACGGGGATGGGAGATAAGTGTAGGAGGGAAAAGCAGAGGAGAGACTATAGCAGATTGTTAAAACTTCAGGCCCTCCACAGCCGAGTCCTTTCCTGTGGTATTGTAACAATGTGAGTGGTAGACAGGGCCGGATTTATGTATAAGCTAGACAAGCTTAAGCTTAGGGCTTCGACATCTAGGGGGGCCTCGGCCCGCTCCATCAAGGTGTATAAATCCTTTGACATATTCGTATTTTCTGAGCCTTGTCCTTTCAACAGTTAGGAGTGTTCGAGTCGATGCGCGGCTGCAAGTTTAACAATGTTCACTGGGACCTCCCACGCTTTTCCCACTCCACTGCCCCCCAGCAGCCCGCAGCAGTCGCCTTACCTGCAGCCTGGACTCAGCACCGGGCCTGGAGTTTCCACGCTTCAGACTCCAACTCCCCTGAGTTTGACTGCGCTGGGTCCTAGTGCTAGTCACCCCAACCTTGGTAACCTCAGTGGCTGTTCCACTGGGTCTTCCCCATTCCCCTCAAACCATGTGACCCCAGCTCTTCCCCAACCAGCTGTTTAATGACAACATACAGTAGGATCTAAAAGTGTCACACTGTCACTGTCGGGTAGTCATGGTCCTCTAGTCGTGGGGGTGGAGGATTGGGAGGGGGGGGCCTCACAAGTGAAATAGCTTAGGGCCTTTCTTCATCTAAATCCGACCCTGGTGGTAGACACCAGAAAGTTTCTGTGCCTCACTTTGAACAAACCTGATCCTGACTTAGTTCAGCATCAACAGCTACATGTTTTGTTGAGTTTAGTTTAGAGATACAGCATGGAAACAGGCCCTTTGGTCCACCCTTTGGCTCAACAAGCATCAACCTACAATCACCCGTACACTAGTTCTATCCGACACACTAGGGACAATTTACAGAAGCCAACTAACCTAAAATTCACAGAAGCCAATTAACCTGCATATCTTTGCAATGTGAGAAGAAACCGGGACACCTGGAGTAAAACCTACGCGGGGACAGGGAGAACGTACAAACTCCCTATAGATAACACCTGTGGTTAGGATCGAACTCCTAACACTGCGCCACAGTGCCATATATTCCGGAAATGTTCACCAGGTAGCGACTGAGCTTGACAACTCAGTCCATTGAAGTCTCTAGTAGGACTAGCTTAATCAAACGTGGCCAGCCAAAGTCTGCTTTTCCACTCTGTTGTTTTAGCATTAAATATTTCATACATTCCAATTACTTGTCAATACGCATGTCCTCACACTGAACTGAGAACAGCCGTCTTCCCCACCTTCCCCCAATCGGGTACCACAAGTAATGTGAAGGAGGGTCCTGGCCCAAAACATCATCTGTCCGTCTTCTCCACAGATGCTGCCTGACCCACTGAGTTGCTCCAGCACTTTGTGTTTTCTCCACACGTAATGTACCAAGCCGAGACTCAAACTCTGAGATGTAGAAACAAGGAACTGCAGATGCTGGTTTACAAAGTGCTGGAGTAACTCAGCAGGTCAGGCAGCATCTTTGTACAACATGGATAGGTGACGTTTTGGGTCGGGACCGTTCTTCTAGCTCTGAGACTGGGCAGCCATTTCTATAAGCCTGAGGCTAGGTAGGGTTTTATCAAGGTCTGGGCCAGATAGCCATTTAAACTAAGAATCATGTCCTCTGCCGCAATATGACACCTCCATTTTGCCAATCGGCCACTCTTGTTCCATTGGTATGAAGTTAGTACATTTGTGACAGTGACCACTACATTTAGGAGCAGTTTTTAGCTGTGTGCAAAACCCAACTGGCTCGGTTTCCGCGTCTAATTTAATGGAAGAAATCAGTGGACCAGAGCTGACCTGAACTGTAGAGATTGCACTGCACACATCAGAATCCCTTTCAGAGCCCCTCAGGCGATGGAAACCTATCCACATGGACCATGTTGCATATAAAATCATCCCCATGATGTGATCTCTGCTCCAGGCAAGAGCTGGTGCAACTCTTTCTTGCTGTCTCTTCAGTGGTTGCTGTATTCCAGACTCACTATTGTCTAGGAAAAGAGACATCACCAACATCCAGCCTATTCTTGCTCTCATTTAGTTTAGGCATAGTCCAGATGTGAAGAAATTCTACAAGTTTAAGAACCATTTAGACAGGTACCTAGATCGGATAGGGATATGGGCTAAACACAGGCAGGTGGGACTAGTGTTAATGGGGCATGTTGGTTGGCATGGGTAAGTTGGGCAGAAGGGCCTGTTTCCACGCTGTGTGAGTCTGCCCATTGAGGCAATACCTTGTTTAGTTTCTTTGGACATATTCTTATGATGTTTTCGTACACGGACATCGTGGTCAGTTGTTAAACCATCACCTGTAATGTACCAAGAAGGTACATTAGCATGAAACCCTTTCCTCTTGTCTACTGCCTCTGCCCATCCTCCTGCAGTTCCAGCAAGACTGACTTGATCAGAACCAGATCTATTCTGCCATCTTCAGACAGAGGATGGTGGTTTATGGAATGAGCAGCCACAGGAGGTAGTTGGGCCAGATACAAAAACTTTTTTTTTTTTTAATTTGGACATGTCCAGGGATAGGAAAGGTTTAGAGGGATATGGGTCAAACATGGGCAGGGGTAGTATAGTGTAGATGGGGCATTTTGGTCGGTATGGGCAAGTTGGGCTGAAGGGCTTGTTTCCGTGCTGTATGGCTCTAACTATGACACTCAGAGTCTTCTACGTTAGCCAGGTTGACATGTTGAAGCCCATACATTGCCCTGTTTGGCTTGGGCGGATTTGATCTGAAACTCACTGTAAGGATAGTGGAAACAATCAGTTAAGGTTTTCAGAAAATAATTGAATTGGCAATTGGGGTGGGGGAGTACAAGGAATTGTGGATACTCAAATCTTGAGCAAAACACAGAGTGGTGGAGGATCACAATGGGTCTGGCAGGACCTGCGGAAGGAATGGGCAAGCGACATTTCAGGTCAGGACCCTTCTTCAGACTGACCCGAAACATCACCTATCCATTCCCTCCACAGATGCTGCCTGGCCTGCTGAGCTCCTACAGGACTTATTATTTTGTAGGCAATTGAGTGGAGGCAATTATTTTGCAGGCAATTGAAAAGAGGCCCAGGACAGAAAGGTCAGATTGGGAATGGGAGGGGGAGTTAAAGTGCTGAGCAACCGGGAGATCAGGTAGGTTAGGTTAAGGCAGAGTGAGCAGAGGTGCTCAGCGAAACGATTGCCAAGCCTGCACTTGGTCTTGCTGCTGTACAGGAGTTGATACCTGGAACAGTAGATGAGGATAGACAAAATTGGTGGAGAAACTCAGCGGGTGCAGCAGCATCTATGGAGCGAAGGAAATAGGCAACGTTTCTGGCCGAAACCCTTCTTCAGGCAGTAGATGAGGTTGGAGGAGGTGCAAGTGAACCTCTGCCTCACCTGAAAAGACTGTTGGGGTCCTTGGATGGAGTAGAGAGAGGAGGTAAAGGGACAGGTGTTGCATCTCCTGCGGTTGCAGGGGAAGTACCTGGGAAGGAGGTGGCTTGGTTGGGAAAGGATGAGTTGACCAGGGAGTTGCGGAGGGAACGGTCTCTGCGGAAAGCAGAAAGGGGTGGAGATGGGAAGATGTGGCCTGTAGTGGGATCCCGTTGGAGGTGGCAAAAGTGTTGGAGGAAATCGAGGAGACCCTAGTGAGATAATAGAAGAGGGGAACCCCCGTTTCCCCAAAGAATGAGGACATCTCCTATGAACTAGTATGAAAAATCTCATCCTGGGCGCAGATGCGGTGTAGACAGAAGAATTGGGAGTAGGGGATAGGGTCTTAACAGAAAGCAGGGTGGGAAGAAGTGTAGTCTAGATAGCTATGGGAGTCAGTAGGTTCGTAGTAGATGTCGGTCAATAGTCTGTCTTCTGTGATGGAGATGATGAGATCCAGAAAATGTAGGGAGATGTCGGAGATGTCCAAGTGAATTTCAAGTCAAGTCAAGTCAAGAGAGTTAATTGTCATATGTCCCAGAAAGGACAATTAAATTCTTGCTTTGCATCAGCACAACGGAATATAGTAGGCACAAATACAGAACATATCAGTGAGTCCATATACCATTATATAAATATATACACTCATCAATAAATAAGCAGATAAAGTGCAAATAAACAGATAATGGTCTATTAGTGTTCAGAGATTTGTTTCAATTGATGGCTGTGGGGAAGCAGCTATTTCTGAACCTGGACGTTGCAGTCGTCAGGCTCCTGTACCTTCTACCTGATGGTAGCGGGGGAGATGAGTGTGTGGCCAGGATGGTGTGGGTCCTCGATGATGCTGCCAGCCTTTTTGAGGCAGCGACTGTGATAGATCCCCTCGATGGTAGGGAGGTTAGAGCCGATGATGAGTGCAGGATGGAAATTAGTTGTGAAGTTGATGAAGTTAGTGAGTTCTGCATGGGTGCAGGAGGCAGCACCGATGCAGTCATCAATGTAGCGGAGGTAGAGTTTGGGGATAGGGCCAGTGTATGCCTGGAACAGCGATTGTTCGACGTACCCTACAAAGAGGCAGGCATTGCGGGGGCCCATGCGAGCGCCCATATCTACGACGTGGATTTGGAGGAAGTGGCAGGAGACGAAGGTGAAGGTGTTGAGGGGAAGGACCAGCTCTGCTAGTTGGAGGAGAGTATTAGTAGAGGAAAATTGGCTGTTTCTGCGGTCGAGGAAGAAACGGAGGGCTTTAAGACCTTCCTGGTGAGGAACGTTTTAGGGCATTGAGGGAGAAACATTCCGGCTAGTAGATTTGCTCCCTGTGTTTCCAGTGCCATGGTATGAACTACTATCTACCTCATTGGAGACCCTCGGACTATCCTTGATCAGACTTTACTGGCTTATACATCTTACACAAAATGTTATTCATGTTATTTTTTTTGATCATGTATCTGTACACTGTGGATGGCTCATTGAAATCATGCATTGTCTTTCCAATGACTGTTTAGCACGCAACAAAAGCTGTTCACTGTACCTCAGTACGCATGACAATACATTCAACTCAACTCATTTCATGCAATGCTTTTGGAGGCATGTATCTAGATGCATGCAGTATTATATCCCACAACCCTAACCTCCTGCTGTTCATTCATGAGCTTAGAATCTTGTTAAGGCTGTGAGAAAATCTTGGATTGGGAGAGTAGATTCAGTGACATTTCCCAGGAGTATCATGGAGTCGGATAAACTAAACTCAACTCCCTGTTCTCCATCTCCCACTCTGAGTTTGAGGTCTAAAATAATCTTGTGCTCAAATCTCTCACTGTGAGAAAAAGGAGCTTCGGTTGGATTGGGAGGTTGTCTTGGGTAGTGGTGATTGCTGCAGTGACACGCACACACCACAGGATACGCACACACATGGACACGCACACACGCACATAAACACTACACACACACATACACACCACACGCACTCCCATCTCCCACTCTGTTACGCGTTGAGGCACAAAATACACACGCCTTGCACGCCCATGCTACACACACGCCCATCTCTCACACATGGCACACGCACACACGCACACACACGCCCCATGACAGGACATACTTCGGCCCATGGGTGACACGGGCCCATGGTTGTCTTACACACGGCCCATACGCAACACCACCCATGCACACACATGGTGATACACGCACACACACGCCGCCCACACGCACACACACGCACGCCCATACACACACGCCCATACGCACACACATACGCACGCACACACGCACGCCCATACGCACATACATACACACACGCCCATACGCACGCACACACACACACAGACATGAATCTGCTAACATGAAATGGTTCCCAGCACAGCATTTCTCTCTGCATCAGTCTGATCATCAATGAAATAAGCAACCTAGAACAAATCCTAGAACAGTGCAATCAGTCCACTCCGCTGCTGCTTCTCCAGAGCCTTTATTTCAAGTATTTATCCATTTCTTTTTTTCGAAGGTTCTTCTTGAATCTGCTTCAGGCAGTGGGTTCCAGATAACAACACACTGCCTGAAAAAAATACTCCAACTCTGTCCTCTGGTTTGCCAATTACTGTGAACCTGTTACCAACAAGGCTGCCAATGGAAATACTTCCTCTTGTTTGCTCAATTAAAGATCTTTGGTATGTGACACTCCTCTCTCAAAACTCTTCCTAGCCTTGCCTCCTCCAAAGCAAAAAAACTTTCTCTAGATTCTTCTCATGACAGAAATCCCTCTCTCTAGTACCAGAGTTTTGCTCGATAAAGAAGGGATTTTTGCTCCCAAAATCAGCAGTCCCTACTAATTTACAGTGAAGGTAGATTAGATCTGGTGTGCAAGATCGTGATGGGTTTAGATCAGGTAAATTGAGGGAGGCTGTTGCCACTGATGGCTGGTTGGAGGCAGGGCCGTCTTAACGCATAGGCACGCTGGGCAGTTGCCCGGGGCCCCACGAGCATAGGGGCCCCATGCTAATCTATGTATTGTGGAATGTTATTTTAGAACGTGAAAACAGAGAAGAACATCGCAAGTGCACAACGGCATATTTGATTCGGCATAAAGAAACTGGAGGTGTAGGGGCCCCAGTGCACTGCTTTCCCCGGGGGCCGGGAATGCTGTTAAGATGATGCTGGTTGGAGAACCTTTGATGGAGCACAAGTCTTGGCCAAGTGACAAGCAGGGCAATGTGAAGGAGAAATGTATCACATATAATGATATAATGTTAAAATATTTTTTATTATTAATATAACAATAATAATAATGATCAATAGGGCCAGCATGGAGTTTGCATGTTCTCCCTGCATGGATTTCCTCTGGTTTAGTTAGTTTAGAGATACAGCACGGAAACAGGCCCTTTGGCCCGTGCCGACCAGCAATCCTCGCAAATTAATACTATCCTACACACACTGGGGACATTTTATCCATTTATGAAGCCAATTAATCCCTCAAACCTGTACGAGTTTGGAGTGAGGGAGGAAACCGAAGATCTCGTAGAAAACCCACGCAGGTCATGGGGAGAACGTACAAACTCCGTACAGACAGCACCCGTAGTCGGGACTGAACCCGGATCTCTGGCGCTGCAAGCGTTGTAAGGCAGCAACTCTACCACTACGCCACCGTGCTGCCCTTCAGTGTCGTGTCCCAGACCAACATTCTCTTGAATGAAAGCTTAATGGCTCTCTCAGTCCGCTCGGCAAAACATGCCCCTCGTTACCCGAAAACAAACTCCTGAAGCAGAAAGTTAAAGCCCCATTATTACAAGAGATGACCGGAGAGACAGGGGAAACAATCCAAGGATATTCTCCAGGCCTCCCATTCACAAAGGGAGATGAAGAGTTCAGAACAGCACAGAGAACACAAGGGCCATCATCAAGAGCACACAGATGCCACAGTTTAATGTTGAAGGAGCACACCACCTCCCAAACTGCTCATCCCTGCCCGGCCCCTCTTACATAGAACAGTACAGCTCAGGTTTAGGCCCATTGGCCCACATGCCAAACATGATGCCAAGTTAAACTAATCTCTACCTGCAAATGAACCATATCTCTCTATTCCCTGCATATCCATGTGCATATCTAAAACCCTCTCAAATGCCACTATCATCTCTGCCTCCATCACCACCCTTGGCAGCACATTCCAGGCACTCCCTACTTCTGTGTAAAAAAAAAGCTTGCCCTGTACATCTCCTTTAAACTTCTTAAGGCTCATCTCACCTTAAAGTGAGACCATCTAACCTTTGATATTTCCACCCTGGGATGAAGCTTCTGACTGTCTACCGTATCTATGCCTCACATCATTTTATATGCTTCTATCAGGTTACCCCTCAAACTCCGACGCTTCTTGCCTATCTGTGGGCAGGTCTGTGGCGGGTCCTACACTGGTTTCATCAGACAGCCTAGGACCCACAGAATGAGACTGAAAGCCACTTATCCTTAACCCAAGGGGAAGTGGATCTGTTTCTGCTTCACTTTAAAGTCATATAGAACTATAGAGATTCAGCACAGAAACATGCCCTTTGGCCACGCCCTGTATGGGTGCAGCCAACAGGCCTGTTTCCGCCCTGTATCTCTATGATATCATCAACTTGAAACAGACACGGAGCCCATGTGATTCTACCCACATTCACATCAACTCCCCTGCAGATTCTACCATTCATCTACATTTCTGGCAACTTGCAGCAGCCGATTACCCCACCAACCTGCGTGTCTTTGGGATGTGGGAGGAAACTGGATCTCCTGGACAAAACCCACCCAGTCACAGAGAGAACATGCAAACTCCACACAGGCAGCACAGTGTCTGGAGGTGCGAGGGAGCAGCTATAACCGGCGCACCAAGCATCAATGCAGCAGTCCATGTAAACAAGCAGTCACTTTAAATGTGGACTCATCAAGTAGTGGGAGATCAAGTCATATAACGTATGTGGTGCTAATTTGCTGTAAAGAAGCCTTTGTTTTAGAAATACCAAGTTGATTGATGGATTGAGGCACAAAGAACTGCTCCCAGGCATATTCATTTATACAACTTTTGTGGGGACATTTCACTTCACCTTCCTGATTAGTAGAAATTGATGCCTTTTAAACTTCTCAGATTTCACAGCAAATGATGCAATGAGCGTTATTCAAAGTAATCAATACCCTTCAGCTATTAAAGACCCATCATTGCTTGGGCAGAGCACGAGTGCTTTTTAAACACAAAGCTCTCCGTAAATCACTCTTCCCTCTGGCCCTTAGACTGTCCAGCCAGGGCCAGCCCTGCTGCCTGCCTATCATTGTCAGCGTTCATTTATCACCTGTGTTTTAACACAGACTTTTCCACAAGGCTCGAGAACAATTCAGCAAAAGATGTTTACAACTGATGAAAGATCCAGAGCCATTAAATATTTCAGGGAAAGACTGGGATGGTCATTAGTTTTGCTCTTCTGGTGAAAATAAAAAATCCTTTGGCAGATATTTGTTGCCCTTGGTCGCTGATTCAAGGATATTGACGCTCTCACAGCACATGGAATAGGAAGCGCTGGAACAGGCCCTTCGGCCCATCATGTCTGTGCTGAAGGCAATGCCAATATCAACTAATCTCCCCTGCTTGCACAAGATCCATATCCTTGTGGGACTGTTTCCATTCTCTCTCTTTATCCCTCTCTCTCTCTCTCTCTCTCACACACACACACTCACTCTCTCTAACTCAGTCTCCCCCCTCTTTCTCAAGATCCAATATCCCTCCATTCCCTGCATATCTATGTGCTGACCTAAAATCGTGTTAAATGCCACCATTATATCTGCCTCCACTACCACCCTTAACAGGCACCCATCACTCTCTGGGTAAATAACTATCCCCATACATCTCTTTTAAGCTTCGCCACTCTCACCTTAAAACTATCCTCACTTCTTTGACATTTCAAAACGGTTCTGGTTGTCTACCATACACTTGCCTCTCATCATTTTCTATATTTCGATCAGGACTTCCCACAACGTCCGGCATTCTAGAGAAAACAATCTAAGTTTGTCCAACATCTCACTGTAGTTAATACCATTGGATTCCCATATTATGACTGAGACGGCATTTCACCAGCACTTCAAAGCAATTTGGCATGTCCAGACTCAGTAGGCGGAAGGAACTGTTTCCCCTCCCTCCCTCCCTCTCTCTCTCTCTCTTTCTCTTTCTCTCTTTCCCTCTGACAATACCCACAATATTTGAATGAATTTGGGATGAGTGGCAGGGTGCAAATTAACACAGCTACTTATCATTCTCGGGGTAAGGGGAAAAGGAAGGGAAATGAGATGAGGAAATGTTCCAACCGGATTCCCAATGGTCAGCCTGATCAGACACAGGGTAGTTCTCATTGAAAATCAATACGAGACGTATTACTGGATGACTGATGGAGCGTGTACAGGGCCCAAACTCATTACTGGATATAATTGCAGCAAATCAGATAGATAACCTTGCAGGTGCAGAGTCTCCAGAGTAGCTGTAATCAAAATAGCAAGAGGAACACAGTTCTTAACATGTTGATTAGCGCTGGTCTTGTCACAATACAAAATCTCAGCAAAAAATTTAATGACTGTTTCCAGCCTGATCAAACTTCAAAACTGTGAAGGAGCTCACGTTTACACAATGCCTCGACCTCAGGGGATTCTAGATACCAGATTACCTCTGGACCTGTGGTTACTGTTCTACCGTAGGAAACAAAGCAGGGAGTGGAGAGGTAGCAGACTCCCACTGACATTGTTGAAGTAATGGCCAGATGAGTTTTCACTGATATCAGCTGTGGAGTAAAAATAGACCTGGGAGCCTGGGGTGAATTCTGCAGCTCCTAAAAATAATGCTGTCGGCTCTTAAATACCCACCCAAATGCAGACAAGCGTCTCTAATATCAATAGAAAATAGACAATAGGTGCAGGAGGAGGCCATTCAGCTCTTCGAGCCAGCACCCCCTTTCAATGTGATCATGGCTGATCATCCCCAATCAGTACCCCGTTCCTGCCTTCTCCCCATATCCCCTGACTTCGCTATTTTTTAGAGCCCTATGTAGCTCTCTCTTGAAAGCATCGCTATTGGACATATAATGTCTCTTCCAAATGGCGATATCTTTTTTTTTTTTTTTTATATATATTTATCAGAAGTGATGTAGAATAATAGACATGAATAGCATATTACATTTCATGTACAACTTCGTATTTTAAATTTAATAGTAGGAAAAAAAGGTAAGAAAAGCAAGTAATATATAGAGAGAGAGAATATTATATACCTCGAGCTCGAAAAAGAAAAGAAGAAGATGATGTGAACTAAGCAAAAAGAAAAAGAATAGGAGAGAGAAAAGAGAGAAGAAAAAAAAAGAGAAAGAAATTGAAAGGGATATGCCTCCTTCATATCTTTACCCACCTCTCACCCAGTTCTGAAACACTTAATTTCTAAGGTTGTGTTGCACCACATGCTCAAATGGCGATGTCTTGAACGCTGCAGCGAAACTCCGATAATCCGGCATCCATTTGACGATGAAAATACCAAACTGGAAGATTTTCAAGACACATTACTCTTAATACCCTAAAACCTTGTTAGTTCATCTTTTCTCGAGACATCACACAGTAAAAAAATTAATTTACCATTGAAGCCGAGAATTCAAGGAGAGAATAGGAAAAAGGACCTTTCTGAGTTGTAAAGGAATGCAAGACACAGAGCCCAAAGAGTTCGCTTTGAAGACAATTCACCAGCTTCCTGCTCCGTGTTTACTCCTCAACAAACACCATTGAATGCATATCCGCTCACTGCGGCAGTGGAAGCTTGCTGGGAGTTTAAAGGGAGAGTGGGGAACACAGTCCATTGAGCGGGTTCCCAACCATCAAGTTTCTTAAACAATCACATACTAGATTCTCAGTTCTACTGCACTGCATTCAGAGTATCAAACCGATTTCTGTGTGTGAAGTCATGTCAAGTTTGTAGAGGAGGGGAAATGGGAATGCTATATTGTCGTAGTCGTAGAGCTACACAACTCAGAAAATGGCCCTTCAGCCCAATGAGTCCATGCTAACCATCACCACCCCTTCAAACTAACCCTACATTAATCCATTTTTTTAATCTCCTATCATTTTCGTCAACTCCCATCGTGCACCCCCGCCTCCTCCCCGCCAAATTCCACCACTCAATCACACACTAAGAACGCCAATCAGCCCACTAACCTGCGTATCCTTTTTTGTTGTGGGGAGACAATAGACAATAGATGCATGAGTAGGCCATTCGGCCCTTCGTGCCAGCACTGCCATTCAATGTGATCATGGCTGGAGGAAACTGGAGAACCCGGAGGAGACCCACGTGGTCACAGGGAGAATATAAAATACTCCACACAGGTAGCACTCGAGGTCAGGATCGAACCTGGATCTCAGATAGTTTGAATGTGGGATTCTAACACCAGTGTCCATTTGATAATTAGAAGTGCAGGCAAAAGGGTAAAATAATGACCATGAGGATCTTTAATCTTCATAGATTGTACATCAAGTTAGCAGTAACAGTGTGGAGGTCAAAGTCATGGAGTGTATAAGAAATGGTTTCCAGATACATATCGATACAATGGATTCCGAGATCAATATGTAGGGAACAAGCGAGAGAACAATATATTCTGGTATTGTGAAATAAGAAAGGGTCAAAAAAAGTCAAACGTGCTTAATTGTTATCTGCATGGAGAATGAACAATGAAATTCTTATGCCCCTGTCCCACTTGGGAAACCTGAACGGAAACCTCTGGAGACCTTGCGCCCCACCCAAGGTTTTTCGTGAGGTTCCCGGAGGTTTTTGTCACTCTCCCTAATGGTCGAAAGTGGTTTCCGCGTAGTTGAGCTTCTTCTATATTCCAGCGATTATTTCAAAAAATTCAAAACCGGCCTCGACTAAAAATAGGTTGCCGTTTTAAAAATCGTTAATTTTTTTGTCAAAACCGGTTGCGATGCTAGTTGAAGGTGGTTACCGGAGGTTGCAGGGAGTGGAAGTTAAGACCTCCCTGGTGGAATAAAACTGGGTGAAAAAAAGGTTAATATTAACATAAGCATGTCACCTCTGTCACTGAATCATAGTTGCAGAGTTCAACTAACATTGCATCCGGCTTCGACTAAAAAATTAACGATTTTTAAAACGGCAACCTATTTTTAGTCGAGGCCGGTTTTGACAAAAACCTCCGGGAACCTCACGGAAACCTTGGGTGGGGCGTAAGGTCTCCAGAGGTTTCCGTTCAGGTTTCCTAAGTGGGACAAGGGCATTACTTACAGACGTAAAGATCTGCAGATGCTGGCTTACAAAAAAACGCATAGTGCTGGAGTAACTCAGCAGGTCCTGCAGCATCTCTGGAGAACATGGATAGGTGACATTTTGGGTCGGGACCCTTTTTCAAACTGATTGTAGTGAGAATGGGAGAAAGTTAGAGAAGAGGTGGGGATGGGACAGAGCCTGGAAAGTGATAGGTGGTTACAGATGAGGAAAGTTTGAATGGCAGGTAGGTGGCCAAAGGCACAAGATGAGATCGAGCCAAAAGGGTGTAAGATAAGGAGAGGAGTGAATTGTGATGCTAGAGAAAAGGAGATAGGTGGATGTAAAACTGTTCCAAGTGTGTGTAGGGTAGGGTTAATGTGCAGGGATCGCTGGTCGGTACAGACCTGGTAGTCCGAAGGGCCTGTTTCTGCGTTGTATCTCTAAACTAAATTAAGATATTGGAAATCTCACGGCAATAGGGGAAAATAACAAGACTAGAATAATAGCATGGGTTAAAATTAAATATTGGTGAAAATAATGGGACTGAGAGTCAATTAACCACCATGAAGTCAAGTTTATTGTCACAGATACATTTACAGGGAGGTGCATGTACAGGGAAAATCTTGCTTACAGCAGTATCGCAGGCACATAGACTCGGACAACACACAAAATCAAAACATTACATATACATTTTATGTCAGTGGTGAGATTGCAATTGTTATTGTTTGGCGGATCAAAGACAATAGTCGGCAGGTTTGAAGTGATAGGAGCAGAAAGCTGGAAAAGAGCTGTGGAAAAAAGCCACAGGCTCCCCTGTAGGACAAAGTTTTAATGACAAGCAGAATCTTGACCCCAGTAGAACCATGCCAGAGATAGAGTGGCTTGTGTTCCGTGAGGGATATTGGCTATTGGAGCCTCCATATTGGATCATTTCGACGAGCTGTGCAGCCACTGGTGAGAATTTGTGGGCAGGACCTTTGAAAGCAGGCTGGGACCATTCTGTACCCTTACTAATCTCCTTGTGTGCTGATTCCCCCCCCCCCCCCCCCCCCCCAACAAATGTTAAAGCAAAGTCATCTGATATTTTCACCCTGGAGAAAAGGTCTGATTGTCTCTCTAGACCATCTATGCCTCAGAATTTTATATATCTCTATCAGGTCCCCCCAACCTCCAAAGAAAACAATCTAGGCTTTTCCAACCTCTCCTTGTATCAAATACCCTCTAATTCAGCGGCATCATTCACTGCTTAATTTTCTCTCATAAATTACTTCCCTTCATTTTCTTTCTCCCTTTTATCTCTTCTCTCTTCGTCTCTCCCCTCATCACTTCATCTACCCCTTCCCATTTTCTCTCCCTCCACATAACCGCCACGTTCTCTCGGGTTGCCCCTCTTTCCTTCTCCCTTCCCTCTCTCCCGACCACGATATTGATTGATTGAGTTGAAAGATACAGCATGGATAGAGGCCCTTCAGGCCATCAAGTTGGTGCCGAACATTGATCACCAACTGGTTCTATGTTATCCAACTTTCACATCCCTACTCATTCGGGGCAAATGACAGGGACCAATTAACCTACAAGCCCTTACATCTTTGGGATTTGGGAAGAAACATGCACGGTCACAGGGAGAACACGTACAGCTCAGGATTTAATCCAGCTCTCCCATCACTACCACCGTGCCGCCTGTACATTCATTCTCCCTGCCCGCCCTCTGCTTTGCCCCAACGCTTCTTTCTCCCCATCACAGAAAATTCTCCCTTATTTTCCGCCCACCTCACAGTGTTGGAGCACCTTTGTGTGCAGCATGCAGAAATGAATACAGCCATGGCAAGGCTCAGCTTCTATCAGCTGGAATTTATTTTTGAACAAATTGCAGAACCAAATGCATTTTCAAAAAATTGCAAAGTAGGTATGACATTGAGCCGAAGAGAGTAAGGACAGCAGGATCAGGTTAGAGTGGGGGAAGGGAGACCAGCCCAACCCACGTCATAACAACAGATACACTCAACATACCTGAACAGCAGCAAGCAAAAGCAACAATAAAACGCCAGCTTTATCTTTTGACACTTCTCTCCATTCCTAGTGAGCTTTTATTTATTTTTCCTGTTTTGCAGCTGTTGAGTGGGAGAATTACTGGCATTTAATGATTTATTCGAGGGTTCGAGGTGTGTTTGCTTTATTGTTAATTGCTGTGAAATGCATCCCAAATTGGCCCGACTTATCGATTGCAGCCATCGCTCTCTCCCCTCCTGCCCCGCCAAGCGTCTGCTCAATGCCAGGCAGGCAGCGCCATCCACAGACACCAGCTGGCATTACAATCAGATCACAACAGACACACAGACTCGCTCTATTAGTTTATTTCTTTGGAGATAGAGATACAGCGTGGAAACAGGTCCTTCGGCCCACCGGGTCCGGGTCAATCAACGATTATCTGTGCACTGCACACTTTACAGAGGCCAATTAACCTAGAAACCTGCACGTCTTTAGAATGTGGGAGGAAACAGGAGCACACAGGGAGAACATGCAAACTCCACACAGACAGCACCCGTAGTCAGGGTGACGCCCTCTTCTTTCAGACTCGGGTACTGCATTTGTTGTTCGCAATGTGGCCTACTCTGTGTTGGAGAAACCAAACGTACTTTGGGTGATTGCCCTTCCAGTTGCCCAGCACCCACCCAATCCCTTTCATTGTCTTTCTTGAATCAAAGCACAAAGTGAGTTCCATTGCCGACTACCTACGCCAGCCCACGTCAAGTACCGGCAACAGTTGTCTTCAGTTGTCACCGACAGGGTCGTAGCTTGTCACGGGTGGACGTGGGTTGACTTTGGTTGTTGTAGATTGTCGCCTGTGTGGTTGCAGCTGGTCGTAGGTGGACGTCCTAATGGGTTGGTGGTTGCTGGTAGCTTCCCGTAGCTTGACGTCGACTAGGTGGTAGGTTGTCGTAGACATTGTCGTAGGGGGGGCTTTTTCGGCGACCTCCTACAACTGTGACAGTCGCTGGCAGTTGCTGAAAATATCGCCTAAGTGGGACAGGCCCTTGACCCGCTGAGTTACTGAAGTGCTTTGTGTTCTATGCAAGATTCCAGCATGTGCAGTTCGTTTGTCTGTACTTTACCGCCCCCCCCCTCTCCTTCTGCTTTTCCTGCTGGAGTAACTCAGCGGGTCAGGCAGCATCTCTGGAGAAAAGGAATAGGCGATGTTTTGCATCAAGACCCGTCTTCAGACTGATTCAGGGGAGAGGGAACTGAGAGAAATGAAAAGCTACATAGAACAAATTCATGTAAGATATGCAAAAAGACAGAAGCCAAATCGATCTGAAACGTCACCAATTCCTTTTCTCCAGAATTGCTGCCTGACCCGCTGAGTTACTCCAGCTTTTTGCGTCTATCTTCGGTGTAAACCAGTTTCTTCCTACTCACTAGTGGCCTGTAGTTTTGCTAATCTCACCATCTTCAATGGAACTGCTTAATAAATTCGAATGTGGCATTCAATTTAACAGAAAATGCTGGAAGCACTCAGCGGGTCAGCAGCATCTGTGGAGAGAGAAACGGTTAATGTTTCAGGACCAGAGCCTTTCTTTCGAAAGGTCCTGGATCGTAAACATTAACCATTTATCTTCCCACAAAAGTTGCCAAACATGCTGGGCATTTACAATATTCTCTGTTTTTATTTCATATTTTCAGTATGTGCAGCTACTTTTATTGTCTGTTAGTGTATCACCTAGTCTAGACTTTCCTAGTTGTTGCAATTCTCTTAGCTGTGTTATCCCACTTTGATACCTCTATATGTTATCACCTCTGTGATGCCTCTGTATTCTTTAAGAGTGAAGCAAACATTCAGAAGCAACAGCTTATTTCTTATTGTTTAAAATAAAAAGGAATAGCCACCATTTATCCAATGCCTTCAGGATGCCTCTTGCTGTTGACCCCCATGTCTCAGTTAATAGTACTGCTTCAGAGTCAGAACATTGCTGATTGTTTTCCCTCTGCAGTGCTGAAGAGTTGTTGCAATGTTGTCTATCAAACAAAGTGTTATCCCAATGCCCCGTGTACGCTCTTGGGTGAATGCGCCACTGTTTCAAAGAACAGGCAGCTCTCCCTGAAGTAGGAAGGAACTGCAGATGCTGGGTCCACGCCGATCATTCACACTGGTTCACACTAGTTCTATGTTGCCCCACTTTCACATCCACTCCTTACACACCAATTATCCTACAAACCCACATGTCTTTTGGACGTGGGAGAAAACCGGAGCACCCGGAGGAAATCCATGCAGTCACAGGGAGAATGTATAGACTCCACATTCACCCAAGGTCAGGATCGAACCCGGGTCCTTGGCGCTCTGAGGCAGCAGCTCTATCAGCTGTGCCACTGGGCCGTTTGCTAGTGAGTAAGTGAAGATAGACACAGAAAGCTGGAGTAACTCGGCGGGTCAGGCAGCATCTCTGGATAAAAGGAATAGGTGACTTTTCGGGTCGAGACCCTTCTTCAGACCTCCCTTGTATTGTGCCCAATATTCATATGCCTGAATCCACAACTAGAATCGTCATTTGTTTAGTTATTTTGCTGCTATTGCTATGTACAAATTGCATTCCACATTTCATACATTACTGAACATGTAGGTTACATTTTACACTGGTGTTTTACCCAATAAATGATGTATTGAACCAGAGACAGTATTTAATTATTTAAGTCTGAAGAAAGGTTTTGGCCCGAAACGTTGCCTTTTTCCTTCGCTCCATAGATGCTGCTGCACCCACTGAGTTTCTCCAGCTTTGTGTACCTTTAATTATTTAAAGTTTAGTCAAAGCCTAAAATATCCTTACAAAATAACGCCTTTGAAGCATATTCAAGTGTGTTTATATTGTGTTGGTGAAGGTGGCTTCTCCACACCTCTGTAAGTAAAAATATATCCTGTTTATTCTATTCTCTTGTGATCCTGGATGTAGAGCCATCAGACCTGCTGATGCTGGTTTAAACCAAAGATAGACACAAAAAGCTGGAGTAACTCAGCGGGACAGGCAGCATCTCTGGAGAGAAGGAATGGGTGACGTTTTGGGTCGAGACCCATCTTCAGACTGTCACAGTGCAATTTCATCTATCATTGTATTGCAAACTGCATCTTTGTTAGAAGCAATGTGTGTGGCTACAGAGGTGTAATGGAAGGCCTTTATTTTTAAAGTTTACATATATATTGTCAGCATCAGAGAAGGGTAATAGGTGTTACAAGACTATGTTTGAATCAATTCTGTCTCCATTGCCTCTCTGACAATGTTGGAAATAAAAACAAATATCCTGAAAGGTTCAAATTCTTGCAGCGAGCAGGGGCATTTCATTTTGGCCAAAGGCTTTTTTTCCCTCTTCCATGATGGAATTCCCAATCTAATGCTGCATGCAATACGGAAACTGATAATATTTCTAGTCGGATGATCTCTGAAGCCAGCTCTGTGTGTAATCTCACGGTATGTCATTTTCTTGATTATCAGTCCATGGCAGTGTGTTGGATGATGCCCTAACTCCTGCAATGTGCTTATCACAGACAGTTTGGGCTAAGGTTCAGTCACGTTAAGCGAATCGGTTCAGGTCGAGTGAGCACAGTAAACTCCAGGTAAATTGCGGAAGAGATTGAAGTGTGGAATCCTGCCGTATCTGATCCCCTTCCCGTTCACTCCCATCCTGTGGAATTGACTGACTCACTGAGACAGAACAAAGCTCCTGAGCTGTCTCTCTTCTTGCTTGCAAGCAGGAGATAGGCTCCAGTAAATACTCTGATGAGTACAGTGGCCAGTTTAAGTCAGCAGCGTTGCGTGACTCACACTGACTGCTTCACACTACTGCAGGGCACGGCCACACAATACCAACGCCGCCTGCATTTACATAGAAACCGTTATACAGCAAAACAGCTCAAAGTGGAGAGGGAATGGGTATTAGTGAGCAGAATAGAAAACTTTAGGAAAGTGAATCCATGTGACAACCCCACTCCCCTGGTGAAGACCTTTCTCCTGGGTTTGCTGGTGGGATGATTCTAGGTTTTTTCTCTCTCCCACAAGTGGAAGTATCTCCCCAAGTTCACTCTATCAAACCAGCATTTGCAGTTCCTTCTTCCCACATCCTAGTGAATCTTCTTTTCACCCTCTCCAGTGCTAGAACACCATTCCTCTGGTGGTGGTAACCGGTACTGAAGCAGTACTTCAGCTGAAGTTTGATCAGTGTTTAAGAAGGAACTGCAGATGCTGGAAAATCAAAGGTACACAAAAATGCTGGAGAAAGTCAACGGGTGCAGCAGCATCTATGGAGCGAAGGAAATAGGCAACGTTTCGGGCCGAAACCCTTCTTCAGACACAAAGTTTGATCAGTGTTGTGTAATGGAAATGGCAGACGAGTTGAACATGTACTTTGGATCCGTCTTCACTAAGGAAGACACAAACAATCTCCCAGATGCACTAGTGGCCAGAGGACCTAGGGTGACGGAGGAACTGAAGGAAATTTACATTAGGCAGGAAATGATGTTGGGTAGACTGATGGGACTGAAGGTTGATAAATCCCCCGGCCTGATGGTCTGCACCCCATGGTACGTAAGGAAGTGGCTCTAGAAATCGTGGACACATTGGTGATCATTTTCCAATGTTCTACAGATTCAGAATCAGTTCCTGTGGATTGGAGGAGAGCTAATGTTATCCCACTTTTTAAGAAAGGCGGGAGAGAGAAAACAGGGAATTATAGACCAGTTAGCCTAACATTGGTGGTGGGGAAGATGCTGGAGTCAATTATAAAAGATGAAATAGCGGCACAGTTGGTTAGCAGTAACAGGATTGGTCCGAGTCAGCATGGATTTACGATGGGGAAATCATACTTGACTAATCTTCTGGAATTTTTTGAGGATGTAGTGTACCTGGACATTCAGAAAGCATTTGATAAGGTCCCACATAGGAGATTAGTGGGCAAAATTAGAGCACATGGTATTGGGGGTAGAGTGCTGACATGGATAGAATATTGGTTTTGCAGACAGGAAACGAAGAGTAGGGATTAACGGGTCCCTTCAGAATGGCAGGCAGTGACTAGTGGGGTACTGCAAGGCTCGGTGCTGGGACCGCAGCTATTTACAATATATATTAATGATTTAGATGAAGGAATTAAAAGTAACATTAGCAAATTTTCAGATGACACAAAGCTAGACGGCAGTGTGAAGTGTGCGGAGGATGCTATGAGGATGCAGGGTGAATTGGACAGGTTGGATGAGTGGGCAGATGAATGGTAGATGCAGTTTAATGTGGATAAATGTGAAGTCATCCACTTTGGTGGCAAAAACAGGAAGGAAGATTATTATCTGAATGGTGTCAAGTTGGGAAAAGGGGAAGTACAATGAGATCTGGGGGTCCTTGTTCATAATCACTGAAAGTAAGCATGCAGGTACAGCAGGCAGTGAAGAAAGCTGATGGCATGTTGGTCTTCATAACAAGAGGAGTTGAGTATAGGAGCAAAGAGGTCCTTCTGCAGTTGTACAGGGCCCCAGTGAGACCACACCTGGAGTATTTGGGGAGTTTTGGTCTCCAAATTTGGGGAAGGACATAATTGCTATTGAGGGAGTTCACAAGGTTAATTCCCGGGATGGCAGGACTGTCATATGTTGATAGAATGGAGCGGCTGGGCTTGTATACCCTGGAAGGATGAGAGGGGATCTCATTGAAACATATAAGCTTATTAAGAGATTGGACATGCTAGAGGCAGGAAACATGTTCCCAATGTTGGGGAAATCCAAAACCAGGGGCCACAGTTTAAGAATTAGGGGTAGGCCATTTAGAGATAGCGGAGTCAGGGGATATGGCGAGAACGGGGTACTGATTGTGGATGATCAGCCATGATCATATTGAATGGCGGTGCTGGCTCGAAGGGCCGAACGGCCTACTCCTGCACCTGTTGTCTATTGTCGTAGTCAATCTTCTTTTCACCCTCTCCAGTGCTGGAACACCATGCCTCTGGTGGTGGTGGCCGGTACTGCAGGCAGTACTTCAGCTGAAGTCTGACCAGTGCAGTGTAATGCTGGAGCACAATCTTCCTGCTCTTGGATTCACTGCAAACAGAGGTGTCCTCAAACATAGGATCAAGAACCTGAAATGTGAATTCTGTTTCTCTGCCCACGGATGTTGCCTAATCTAGTAAAATTTGTGGCCCTTCAGCCCACAATGTCTGTACTGAACAGGATGCCAAGTTAAACACAAAAAACTGGAGTAACTCAGCGGGACAGGCAGCATTCTGTCTCGCTGAGTTACTGCAGCTTTTTGTGTCTATCTGCAGTTTAAACCAGCATCTGCAGTTCCTTCCTACACAGGATGCCAAGTTATTCTCCTCTGTCTGCACATGATGTACATCCCTCTGTTCCCTCCACATCCATGTGCCTATCTAAAAGCTTAAATACCACAATTATATCTGCCTTCACCACCACGCCTAGCAGCACATTCCAGGCACCTATCACTCTCTGTGTAAAAAAGTTGCCCTGCACATCTCCTTTAAACCTGGCCTCTCTCTAATCATCAGCCTCTAATCGTAATCTATCATTTACTTGGGGAAGGACAGAAAGGAGAAAATGCATGAATCTAGAAGATAGAGGACTTTTCCTTTGCAGTCAGCCAGTCCGACCCTCCGCATCACTTATAGTTGCAAAGTGCATCATTTGAAGTTCTGTGGCCTTGGATTGACCAATGCAACACCAATTAGAAACTTCTCACCGGCTCGTGGCAAAGGTTGAAATGCAAAAAAACTGCAGCTACGTCAGAAAGTGAAGCAGCCCAAGCCTACAGGCTGCACGACCTTCAACGTGCTTGGGACAGGCAGTAAATACTGGCCTTGCCTGTAACGTCTACATCCTAAAATGTGAATACATTAAAAATTAAGTCCTATGGTGGTGCTCCTCTGATTTTGCAGTACTCCTTTGGCACTGAAATCCTCCATCAATAACATGAAGGTGCGTTTTACTTTTTAGCTTAGGTTAGTTTTGTTGAGTTTAGAGATACTTGTTACTGCACCAGGGAGGTTGAAGTTATCGGCTAGAACACACCTCATGGCTCAGGTGAGAGTCACAGCCACTGATGTTTGAGGCATATTGTACTTGGACGTGATCTGGTTTTATTTTCCCACTCAGGCCAAAGCAGCAGAGTCAGTGGGAGCAGCCGTGAGGGGTACGTGCACAGATTCCAAGTGCCTGCGAGAGGAGTCAGTCAGGAGCCCACCGGAGGAGCAACCTTCCCCTCCTCAACAGTGACGTGACGTGTCGGTGTCCCGGCATCGAGGCAACGCCACTGCAGCTGAGGCGACGGAAGCAATGGATCCAGGGATCGAAGGAAGCCCATGTCACATCTCAACCCTGGCTCGTTCAGCTTGAGCAGACGCTCCTGCAACCTTGTTAAGTGGCAAGTGTGGAAAAATGGGGCAGTTCTGGTGTTTTGATTCAGATTGCACCACACCTGCTGTTGGAGAAGGAGTACGGGTCCAGTTCTTGGGCTGTAGTTAGCCTCAGCTCCGGCCGTGGTGGGTTAGTGATTTGGGGCAATCTTTGACTGACAATAATGCAGAAATAAATTGGCTGAGAGTTTTGGCAGCTGTTGAATTTATTCACCTTTGCTTGTTACTTGATGGTGGACTTTTTTCAATTGTTCTGAGTCCTTTTCCAACTGTCCCTCAGGATCAGGTGTGCGCTAGTTCTGTGAGTTGTGAGATGGCTGATGTGGCTGTGGGGTTCGTCACAGGTTGGCCAGGAGATGCTTGGCAGGTTTCGTAGATAGACACACAGTCCACTACTTCCATTGGTCTCACTGGGTTCTCCCATCACATAGATTAGCAGATCATAAAGCCACACAAATTCTTCTTCTCCATTTTGAGTGTTCATGGGCAAGGGTCCTCCGGGTCAGTAACAATACTTCAATCCTTTTCAAGGTGGCGTTAGGAGCATCCTTGATTCTTTATCTCTGTCCACCCGGTAACTGTGGCACAGTTGGTAGAGCTGCTGCCTCACAGCGCCAGAGACTCAGGTTCCATCCTGACCTCAGATTCTGTCAGTGTGGTGTTTGCACGTCCTCCCTAGGACCTAACAGGTTTTCTCTGGGTGCTCCGGTTTCCTCCCACATCCCAAAGACTTGGGGGTTTGTAGGTTAATTGCCCCTAGTGTGTAGAGAGTGGATGAGTAAGTGGGATAACATAGAACGAGTGTGAACGGGTGAAAACTGGTCAGCGTGGGTGGGCCGAAGGGCCTGTTTCTATGCTGTAACTTTCATCATCATGCACAGAATGTGTAAAATATCCTAAGGCACAGTGTACAGAGACATGTGACAGTGAGAGAGAGGAATCTGTATTGTCAGAGGGAAGAGAGAGAGAGAGAGTGACAGAAACATAATGCTGCCCGATAAGCTTCGTCTAGATATAGGTTTATTATTGCCGAGGTACAGTGAAAAGCTTTTGTTTGCTTTCTGTCCAATCCAATCAGATGATGCTATACCTGAGTACAATCAAGCCATACAGAAGTACAAAAGGTGAAAGAGATTTTTTAAAGGAGTGGACCAAGTGATAGTAGATCTTCCTCTGGGACCAGCACACAAATTGTCACCAAGCTCTGGCGCCATCGTGCAGATGTAGAGTGTCTGCGCTGCTTACAGAGGGTTCAGGGACACAGTGGTGTGTTAAGTGATACATAGGTAAGGCCTTAGGTGGGGAATGGTGAGATGCAAAAGATAACACTGCATGGAGAGGTGGGTAGAGGCTCACATGATGACTACTGCACGGCAGTGGCATTGAGATGTTCAGGGGACACCATACTCTTCAGACAGATGGAGATGTAAAGCTCTGAGAGGTTCACCTGCGATCAGTGTTAGTATTGCGCAGGTGGTGGGGATTGGGAAGGGGAGGACAACCTTGAAAGAAGGCTTACGTCTGTATGGAGGCAGGGATGGGAAAGCGATAACAAGGAACGCTGTGCTAACCTCTAAATGTCAGCAAATATCTCTCGGCGAATTAGTCAATTAACTGAGGCATGAACTTGCTTTGAGGAACTACAGCTGGTCACGGAGTCCATTGAAGGCTATCAGTTTCCCTCTGCACGTTGTGCCTGAGAATATGCCGAGCTCTGAGAGTTATTCAGATGATCTGCCACTTAACATTGAGCAGTTTGACACTGATGCTGAATGGCTCTGTCAACAGCGCAGCAGAAAGCCAATAACAATTGTTTTCTTTCCCAGTCTCTCCTTTATGAACCTGGAGTCTTTCATTGCTGCTAAATTCCAAGGTTCCTGCAGCGTTTCTAGTTGTGAATGCCACAGAGTTTCCCCGCAAGCTTTTCAGCATGTCGACTTGTACATAGCAGTTTTTTAAAGGTGTCAAGAAAATCGACAATTTCCCCCAATTCGCAGTGCCGGAAATTTCATTCTATAGTTTTTCGCTAGAAAAGGTTAGAATCCGTGAGGTCTAAAAACATTTCTGATGATCAGACTGATTTCCAGCTGAATGGCCAACTCAAATTAGAATCAAAAGGTGAACATCAGAACAGTGGTGCAGTTAGTAGAGACACTGCCTCACAGCGTCAGAAACCCAAGTCCAATCCTGACCTTGGGTGCTGTCTGTGTGGAGTTTGCACATTTCCTCGGTGACTGCGTAGGTTTCCTCCGCGCGCTCCGGTTTCTTCCCACGTCCCAAAGATGTGCAGGTTTGTAGGTTAATTGCCCGTAGTGTGTAAGGAGTGGATGGGAAAGTGTATAACATAGAACTAGTGTGAACTAGCGAGCTATGGTCAGCGTGGACTTCATGGACTGAAGGACCTATTTCCATGCTGTATCTTTCAATCAATTAAATCCAAAATTTGACTGAGGTTGACATTCTCACACTGAGGGGTTGTGGTGGTGTCAGAGGTACCTTTTGAATGGGATGAAGCTGAGGTCTTTCCCATCAGCAAAACTGACAGCATGACATAACCCACTGCTTCATATGAGGGTGCACTAGAGGAATGCTGCCAGGATAGGAAGGTATTACTTACTAGCAGAGGATTGGACATGCTGGAACATCATGGGTTGAGAGGAGACCTATAGGTTGAGGGGAGTATGTAAAATTGTGAGAGCCTAAGATATGGTAGACAGTTTTTCCCAGGGTGGAAATGTCATAGCTTTAAGGTGAGAGAGGCAGAGTTAAAGGAGATACGCATGGCAATTTTTTTACACAGAGAGTGGTGGGTGCCTGGAACACACTGCTGGAAGTGGTGGTAGAGGCAGATACGATGGTGGCTTTGAAAAGGCTTTTGGACAGGCATATAGATTTGCAGAAAATGGAGGGATATGGATCACGCACAGGCAGAGAAGATAACATGGCATCATGTTTGGCTTGGCCATAGCCTCTTCTATCCTAATTGCCTGCACCATCATCCCTGGAGGTGCGTTCCTGGCACCCACCACCCTCTGTGTAATAATCCTTGCCTCACACATCTCCTTTACATTTTGCCCCTCTCACCTTAATAACCCTGTCCCACGGTGCATGTTCATTCCAAGAGCTCTCTCGAGTTTAAAAAAAATCAAACTCGTGGTAAGCACGGAGAATGAACTTGACGGGTACGTCGGAGCTCGGGGATGTCTCTTAGCGCTAACGGCAGGTACTCGGGAAGACTCGCTAACGGCAGGTAAGCACGGGAAGACTCGTGAAGATTTTTCAACATGATGAAAAATGACCACGAGAGCCCCGAGTACCGACGAGTGGCCATTACCGTAAATCTCCGAGTTCGAATCAGGGCAAACTCGGGAGAACTCTTGGAATGAACTCGTACCGTGGGACAGGGGTTTAAAGCTATGTTCCATGGTCTTTGACGTGTCTACCCTGGTGAGAGAGGTCGCTCTCAGCATGCCCACATGCCCAGGTGAGTAATTGTTAGAGGCTAGACACAAAATGCTGGAATAACTCAGCAGGACAGGCAGCATCTCTGGAGAGAAGAAATGGTGATGTTTCAGGTCAAGACTCTTCTTCAGTCTCAGAATCTTAGTCTTAAACATGACCTATCCTTATTGGCTTCAAGGTCCTTGCAGTGAGTGTCCGAGCCCACCTTGTCTGATCTGCTGCAACCATTTGGAAAATGATTGACTCCTCTGTGCCATATAGTCAGGAGCTTCCCCAGTCTGGAGAGGGGCCGAGTGATAGGTTGTGTGGTCAGATACAGATACAGGGGGAGGTGGGATGGGAGACAAGAGCTTCCATGCCGATGGCAATGATCAAAAGAAACAATTAAACTTTCACCTCCATACCGAGACATAATCAGCAATTTCTCCTATCCAAGCCTTTGC
Organism: Leucoraja erinaceus; assembly: GCF_028641065.1. Taxonomy (NCBI): domain Eukaryota; kingdom Metazoa; phylum Chordata; class Chondrichthyes; order Rajiformes; family Rajidae; genus Leucoraja; species Leucoraja erinaceus. The sequence goes on from NC_073404.1 coordinate 9,333,837, forward strand.
CTGTGAAAGTGGGTGCACAGGGGAATTGTCTGTCGAGCTTCTTAACTTAATTATGAAGCTGGAGTGGAAATTGTAAACAGGCAGCAGCAGCAGCCGAGAAACGTGAACTCCCGTGACATGTTTTTTTCCCCTCTATTGAATATGTGGAGACAGAACTGTCACGGTTTAGTAAAGCTGTCACCTAGTTAGGAATAGAAAAATTGCATTTGATTTATAACTAGGCTTCCTTTTATGAACCTCGAAGTCATTCACACTTTAAACCTGTTTCTTCCAAGACAATAATGTTCATCTCAGGGGACATCCTCTTCCCATTGCCTTGACGTTGCATCATTTACACACAGTACTGCGAGACCTTTCGTTATACAAGTGTGCCTTTTATGACAATCGAGTCTATTCTGCATCCCATCTACAAGCAAAGAATAAAACAAATGCTGATGTCCTTTTTATATACATAGTTGCACTACATTCCTTACATATTTTATCTGTCACATTCATCTATTGCAAAATCACATCATTAACATCAAGTTAAAATTAATTTATTTGAAGGTTTCAGTACCAAAGTCACTGAGTGCCCCATCACAGAAATACGGTTTGAAGCCTTCGAAATGACTTTAGAAATCATGTTTAGAGATAGAGACGAAGAAAGAGAGAGAGAGACTGACCCAAGGTTTGGAGCTATGTACTCTGAATTTTAGTAGCAGAAATCTGTTCTCCAGCAGAATGCAACCTTTTTGACCCACGAACAGAAAGATAATAGTTTTTGCATGAGTGATCCAAAGGTTCCAATCCTCCCACACCCTATTCAAATATTGTGTGTAGCTCCATCTAATGAAACGGTTGTGTTTTTGTGGGTTAATCCCCCTGAGGTTTGCTGTTGCAAATTTGAGCCTGTTTCCCGTCTCAGCAGTTGGTCAGGCCTTGCCTTTATCTTGGTGCCATTCATCTCATCGTGCAGCCTGGCTTCATTTTTATATATATCCTTTCACCACGATAGTTCCTGGACACAACATCCTGCTGCTTGGGATGATTTCTCAAAGGTCAGTGAACCAATTCCTTCATTGTTACTCTCGGCTTATCTCTCCTCACCTTCCGACGAAACAAATCAGGCACCTTGAACAGTGAGCAGCCATCCATTGTGTAGTGATTTGGGCTGAGCCGGCAGCTCTGTACCCTTTACTTCCAGCTATAATCTGTCAATTTACCATTTTTATCCATGCCTGCTTTGCACTAAATAAAGGATAATTTGCACTGATAGGGCTTTTCATGACTTGAGACGGCTTCACAGCCAATTTATTATTTTATTTCAATCGCTTCCACAGCAGGGACATGGCAAACGTGGAAGCCAATTATGTGCACACCAAGTTCAAACCGGCAGCAATTGATGAAACCTCTATGTGAGTAGGTTGTGGGGTAAATATTGGTTCGGACACTGGGGACAACTCACCTGTTTTCTTTTGTATAACCTCTGTGGCACGGTTTATAACCCATGATGCAAGGGCTGGAAGATGATCAGTCTGAAGAAGGGTCCCGACAAAAAAAGTCACTTATCCATCCCCTCCTCAGACACTGCCTGACCCGCTGAGTTTCCTGAGCACTGGCAGCATTGTAACACGGGAGTTCAAGCTGTGTGGGAAAGTTTGACAGTTTATGTGCAATTCTTAGATTCACAGCAAACATGCCATGTGGTGCGGTAACTCAGTCAGTCAGTCGTTGGGCAGGGGGTGTTTAATGTAGTTCAGAGTGCCCTCCAGCCCTGGGAACCTGGTCATAAAACGCAGACTGTGTGGAGCATCGCAGGTCCGTGACATCAGATAACACCAGACACACTATATTCAGCAATGCGATGAATGCACCTGGGTTATGCTTGCATTACAGGCTCTAGGTAATGCAGGTGTTTGCACAAGTCAGAGACTTCAAGTGTTCATGGCCCTGCATTAGTTTTGAGCAAGAAAATCAAATTGTAAGAAACTCAAGTGTAAATAAGCCCTCAGAAGTTTTAAGGTCGAATGGGAAAAGTGAGCATTCACTTTTAAAGATGCCATTGTACCCTGTCTCCATACATCTCTAAATAATCTATCGTCTGAAGAAGGGTCTCAACCCGAAACGTCGCCTATTCTTTTTCTCCAGAGATGCTGCCTGACCCGCTGAGTTACTCCAGTTTTTTATGTCTATCTTTACTTACTCACTAACAGACGGCCTAGTGGCACAGCTGATAGAGCTGCTGGGCAAAGTGTAGAGACCAGGGTTCGATCCTGACCTCGGGTGCTGTCTTTGTGCAGTTTACACATTCTCCCTGTGACCGCATGGGATTCCTCTGGTTTGCTCCCACATCCAATAGACATGTGGGTTTGTAGCATAATTGAGCCCTCTCTAAATTGTCCCCAGTGTGTAAGGAGTGGATGTGAAAGTGGGACAACATAGAACCAGTGTGAACAGGCGATCGATGGTCGGCGTGGATCTGGTGGGTTGAAGGGGCTATATTCATGCTGTATCTTTCAATCAATCAGCCAACAAAGTGAACAACTTGGATCATCACCATGGAGCAGATCACAAGTTTTCTCCTCTATATAATCCTGATCATAATTAATGAAAAGCAAGATAATCACCCTAAACGCCCTACGCGTTTACAATGCAGCACTCCCAAAGTACTTCGGCCTAGAATTCATGATAAAGTCTGGAGTGAGGCTTGAACCCACTAATCTCTGAAGTGACCGTGACAACTACTAAGTCACAGCATTTGTTTACTTTAGGTTAGAGATACAGCATGGAAACAGGCCCTTCGGCCCACCGACCATCAATCACCTGCACATTGCTTCTATCCTACAATTTTCAGAAGCCAATTAACCTACAAACCTGCACACCTTAGGGATGTGGGAGGAAACCAGGGCACCCGGGGGAACCCAAGCGGCCAAAGGGAGAACGTGCAAACTCCACACAGACAGCACCCGAACAGACAGGATCGAACCCGGGTCTCTGGCGCTGTGAGGCAGCAGCTCCATCACTGTGCCACGCGGATGCATTACCATCAGGTACTAAGACATCGAATTGGAAGTTCCTAAATCCTTCAAAGGATGTAAGAATAATCACTCTGTAACTGAGAGGGGGCTGAGTCTTGTAAATTGGAGAGAAGGTGAGAACAGCGTTGAGCTCTTTGTGGTGGCTGTGCCGTTATCTGAACCACTGCAGCAAGTGTAGAGCAATTAGCAGACTATATAGACAGAGTAATCCCATGGGCTGGGGTAACATTCACCATGCCCAGTGCCGCTCACATGAGAGCTACTGAATAATCATGCACCACAGCTGCCGGCACTTCAGAGCACTGATGAGGCAAACACTGACTCGATTAATCACGCTGTTTTAAAACAGGGGCATAACTGAGCAATTTACTGTGTGAGGCAGCGTTGCCTTTACATATGATAATCACTGACGAAGGTTGAGTGAAGAACCCACTCTGCAACAGGGACGTGTAGCAAACAGGAGCACAGAATTGAAAGCCAAGCACTTTAAAGAAACTCGGCTCCTGTTCCCCAGGTCATTCTGTGCTGATTTGTAACCAGCAGTGCCATCAGAAGCAGTCTTTTTATTCACTTACAGATACCCTGTGAACATCTGAATGTCAAAGGCAGGCAGGTGGGAGGGGTCATTTCCTTCACTTGATCACCACCCTGCATGGTGACTGTTGCGTGGATCAGCCCACCTGAGATTTGGCAAGGGCCTGAGAGAGTGTCCTTTTCCATCACACTGCTCGCTCCCCCAGAATGTCCCAACGCCAATGAAATACATATTCTCAAGCCTAGTCAGCACTGAGATGGAGAAGCGTGGCTGCTAGTTTGTACACAGCCAGCACCACAGACCTAATGTGATAATTACTGGTGGCTGAGGGATAAATATTAGCTAAGACACCATGATTTTAATATCAAAGGGCACGTCTGTAACAGAGGGTGTGTGTGTGTGTGTCTGTGTTCCAATTAGGGATCTGTTCCATTGTGAGTCTGAGTGATAATAGGTGCTTCACCTCTGTGAGTGTGTGTGCTTACATGTGTGGATGGTGTGCATGCTCCAACGAGGCAGTCCGTTCCATTGTGAGTCCTAGTAACAACAGATGCATCACCTCTGTGAGTGTGTGTGCTTGCGTGTGTGCGTATGTGTGTGTGTTCCAATGGGGGGGGGGGTCAGTTCCGTTGTGAGTCTTAGTAACAATGGTTGTGTCACCTTCCGTGTGTATTTGTGATGTGTCTGCGTACATGTGTGTGCGTGTTCCAGTGGTAGTCAGTTCCATTGTGAATCTCAGTAATACTGGGTGTATCACCTCTGTATGTGAGCATACGTGTGTGGGAGCACGACTGTATGTGTCAGTTCTAGTGCACGTGCCTGTTTGTGCTGGTTCCCCTGCGATGTCAGTATTAATGAGTGTGTAATTTCCAGCATGTGTGTTAATACCACTGAGTGCTACAGGTCCAGTGAAGGGATGAGTTCCAGCCAGTATGTTATTTCTCATGGGTGTGCTGTCTGGGTATGACAGTGTCAGTGACTGAGTACCTATTATATAACCTGACCACCTCACCACTGATCATTCCTTCCGAAAAATACTGTTTACAAGAAGCCTCTCTGCAAAACTTGCTGGTGGCACTTGCTGGTGATTGATTGAAAGATACAGACATGATACAAAATATCTTGAGCAGCAATTAGTGCTTTGGCTTTTGAAAACGATAAACCCAGTATAAAACTGCAGCCAATTATCTTGTAATCGAGTAGGAAGGAACCACAGATGCTGGGTCAAACCGGAGATAGACACGACATGCTGGAGTACCTCAGCGGGACAGGCAGCATCTTTGGAGAAAAGGGAATGGGTCTCGTCACAAAACGTCACCCATTCCTTCTCTCCAGAGATGCTGCCTGTCCCGCTGAGTTACTCCAGCTTTTTATGTCTATCTTTAGCTTGTAATTGATACGGGTTGTGACTTCATGAGCTCAATATTGCAGCAGAGTAGAGGGGGTGCTGCTCTGTGTGAGGTGCCCGCATTCCGATGAAACAAGGCTCATTCATCACTCTCTGGTGGACATAAAGGAGGCCCTGACGTGAATTAAAACTGTGGAATAAATCTGCCAATATTTGTCCCAGCATCAACATCACTGAAGCAGATTTATCCAAGAGTTTACTGAGTCATAAAGTCAAACAGTGAGGAAACGGGCCCTTTGGCCCAACTCATCCTTGCCAACCATGGCGCCCAACTAGGCTGGTCCAATATGCCAGCCTTTTACCCATATCCCTCCAAACCTGTCCGAATGTCCTTTTAGGATCTTGCTATGCACAGTTGGGCTGATGAATTTCTCACATTTGCCACTGTGACTACATTTCAGGTTTACTGAGGAGCTGTGATGCCTTGATGTTGCAATAGGCACAATGAAAATAGAAATCGTTCAACCGGTAACCCTTATCTAGCCGCCAGCTTTCACCTTTTCGAGCGAGTTGAGCAGAAAGTAAAACGTTACTCGTGAACACCAGTTGCAAGAGGTCTCCACAACATGCGAACCTGACCGGCTGTTCACATCTACTTTGGGGTCAAGAACACACAGATAGATATTGTAACACACCAGGACCCATATGCTAGTCTGTATTCCCGCCTGTCGGGGCAAAGACAATTTTAAATTTAATTTGCTTAATGTATTCAGGTCTGTGGACTCAAATTGATTTTCTGATGTTCTCACTGCCGCAGGCTGTCCCAGGAAGAGTTTATTTTCATTAGCTGTCACAGCGCTTGTCTAAGTATCTATCTCTGTGGTTTATTGGCATCGTAAATGTGATTATATGTTAAAGTAGTCAGTTCCGGAAATAACTGAAGTGAGGTGGTACCTCGTTGCTCATGGTTACCAGTAATGAGAAATAAAGCAAGGACTTATTATGTACACGGCACCTTTTCCCAACTACAGGACGTTCCAAAGCATTTTATTGCCAAGGAAGTTATTTTGAAGTGTGGTTACCAAGGAAACACGGAGACCTGTCAATACACAGCAAGATCCCAGAAACAGCAGTGGGATAATGACCAAAGAGTCCACTGGTGATCTGGGAATACGCATTGACCTCGGGACTTCAGGGGAAAACTCCCCAGATTCTCTTCTTCGTGAGCCAGGCGCTACGCTGACAGTAACAGAATGTATTCATCACCTTGTTAGGTTTAACAGCCAGGGAAGTGGAAATATATTCTAATTAATAGGAAGACTTCCACAGCTGCAAACACAGAGACCAAAATTAAATCAACAAAATTACATTTAAATATAGTTCCCCTGTTCAGTGAGTAACTGTGGCATCCATTGCTACCGAGATGTCAGATCCAGGGACAATCTTTCAGCCTTTTGTTGAGTCCGATTTCGGGCAAGTTAATTATAGTTTTTCAATTATTGATCTTTGACCTTCTGACCTAGGTGGGCCGAGGTAAAGACATGTTTCTGACCTTTCACAGTGATAGAACATAGTAAGGTATAGCATAGGAACAGGTCCTTCAGCCCACAACGTCCATGCCCAACATGCCAAGAAAAGCCAATCTCATCCGACTACATGTGATCCATATCCCTCCATTCCCAGCATATCTATGTGCTTAAAGTCCCTTAAATGCCACTAATGTATCTGCCTTCACCACCACTCCCAGCAGCGCTTTCCAGGCACCCAACATTCTGTGTAAAAAAACTTGCCCCACACATCTCCTTTAAACTTTACTCTCTTCTCATTAAAGTTATACCCTCTAGTCTTTGACATTTCCACACTGGGAAAATGATCATGACTGCCTATCCTATCCACATCTCTCATAATTTTATGTACTTCTATCTGATATTTTCTCAACCTCTGATGTTCCAGAGAAAACAATCCAAGTTTGTTGAACCTTTTCTTATAAGAAGTACCCTCTAATCCTGGCAGACGGGCATTCAGAGGTCTTGTTCCAAATTGTGCAGTGGCAGCTGAGGAATTGTTATTCAAGCACATAAATCCAGAGTTAGAGAGCTAGTCAATGGTAGGGCAGCTCAGATGTGTGGTCACTCTCAGTGGTACAGTCGCACTTATTAGACCTGATATCCTCACTGCTACTTTCATGTATTCAAGAGAGAGTTAAATATGGCTCTTAGGGCTAACGGAATCAAGGGATATGGGGAGAAAGCAGGAACGGAGTACTGATTTTGGATGATCAGCCATGATCATATTGAATGGCGGTGCTGGCTTGAAGGGCCAAATGGCCTACTCCTTCACCTATTTTCTATGTTTCACACCTTTGGATGACTACCTGATTGTTGCAGAATCCCTGCTGGGAAGGGAATACTCCACCCATATCTGGACTAACCGACATGTAACTCCCAACCAGTCAATGTGTCGGTCTCTTAACTGTGTCCTCAGCTCAGAGACAATTAGAATAAATGGCTTTTCCAGCCGCTTTGTCCTGCCTCTTCACTTTTCCAGCTTACTCCCGCCCCCCACAATCAATCTGAAGAAGGGTCTCGACCCAAAACGTCACCTATCCATGTTCTCCAGAGATGCTGCCAGACCTGGTGAGTCTTTTGTGTCCTTTTGCGTATTAACCAGCATCTGCAGTTCTTTGTTTCTACTCTATAGAATAAATGTTCATATTGGCAGCAGCAAGGACACCCCTTGAATTAAATAAACATTAAAATCCCTACCAACTCTCGGGAAGGAAAGAACAAGCGGGCATTTCCAATAGCACATGTACTGACATCTCAAATGCTGTACAGCCACAAAATGCTCATTGCAATTTAAGAAGCTCAGCAGTCCACTTGTGCAAAGCAGGTTCGCACAAAGAGCAAAGAGGGAAATGACCGTAACATCAATGGGTAGAGTTCACCCACACATGTTTGAAATAACACCCCACCAGAAATGATGCCTCGTTTAACATCATCTAATGTCTGCAGCAGTGCAGCACTTTGTTAGAAAGTCACTTGGAAAATCAGCCTGGATTTGATGCTCAGGAGTTTGGATAGGGATTAGAACAGGTCTTTGCCACAGAAGAAACACTGAATATTCCCAGTCCAAGAATTGATCCCGGGCCAAATGGACAAAGACTGGGAATCTTAATGGGAAGACCATTTTGGAGCTCCAGTAACTGGAGGCAAACCAAACATTTTGAAATACAGCATGAAAACGTCCTCCATCCACCAAGTCGACAATGACTATCGATCACCATTACCTCCAGTTCCTTGTTATTCCAATTTCTAATCCACTCCCTGCCTATTACAATCAGAATTAAAGAACGTTCCTTTAGGAAGGAGAAGAGGAATTTATTTTAGAGTCTTTTAGATTTGTCAGAGGGTGGTGAATCTGTGGGATTCTTTGCCACTGAAGGCTGTGGAGGCCAAGTCAATGGATATTTTTAAGACAGGGATAGATAGATTCTTGATTAGTACGACTGTCGGGGGTTAGGCAGGAGAATGGGGTTAAGAGGGAGAGACAGATCAGTGGAGTAGGCTTGATGGGCCGAATGGCTTAATTCTTCTCCTATCGCTTATGAACTTATATTAGGGGCAATTTTTGTTTTAAATACTGTCTGGTTAACCTACAAACCCACACGTCTTTGGGAGGAAGGGAGTAAATGCAAACTCCACACAGACAACCCCCAAGATCAGGATCGAACCCGTTCTCCAGGGCTGAGAAGCATCAGCTTGACCCACCAAAGTACATGAGGAATTACTCAAAAAGCTCTGAACTGAATGCCTGCCCTTACTGTTGCCTGCAACATTGATGGGAGTTTACTTCAGCCTGAGCAAGTGCTTTCAAAGAGGGAAGATTGACAACTGGGAGTGGATATGAAATTCATTATCTATTATCTTGTAAAATATTAAAGACTCTTGCTTGAAAGCATGTTACCACTTCAAACACAGCCATGGTACAAGAAAAATCTATTGGGCTTCTCACGGACGAGTCTAAGAATCCAATTTAACACTTGCCTCACTGTCTCTGAGCACAACTCTCTGAAGCATGCCTGCCAGCACTATTGAATATAGATCGGATCCTGCAGATTACTGTAGGCATGACCCAGAGGCTTGTATGTTTGCATTTCTTGTTGTAGAAAGTGAATTAATAAAGGACTGGGAAAGTTTGTTGAGGAGATTAAAATGGCCAACACTCAACAAAAAGACTCATCGCCGTTTAGGTTAGAGATACTGCAATGAAACAAGTCCTTCGGCCCACCGAGTCCATGCCAACCATCAATCATCTTTTCACGCTAGTTCTATGTTATCCCACTTTCTAATCCATTCCCTACACCAGGGCAATTTCCAGAGGCCAATTAGCCTACAAATCCACTTGTCTGACAGATGTGGGAGAAAACCAAAGCACTAGGAGGAAACCCACGCAGTCACAGGGAGAACGTGCAAACTCCACACATTCAGCACTTGAGGTCAGGATCGAACCCAGGTTTCTGGCATTGTGAGGCAGCAGCTCTACCCGCTGCACCGCCCTTACATAGCTGCCCATTGCTGAACATTGAGAATGGAAAATGTCACAAAGAAGGAAGCAAATATGTTCTGAATGATGCAGCCAAGTCCCCAGCCATGGCTCCCAAGCCTCCTGCACTTGCATCATTTTTATTTTTAAACCACAAAGGCAATATTCTACAGATGCTTAGCTCCAATACACAGCCTAATTCTGTAAGTGAAGATGCCACCACAGGATAATTAAAGCAAATGCATCAGCCGTTCGCACATAGCAACAGTCGCAGTGAGTCACATTCACACACACTTCCCATAGAATCTGTTTAAACCAAAGGTTGTTTATCAACACTGAGGAGAAATTATATTTATACTAGACCAAGGGGGACCGTCCCCTCAATGCGGGGGGGGGGGGGGGGGGGTCTGCGGCTTCGCACACACACACACTAACCACCTCTCTTGATATTATATTAATATTATTCATTGGCTCCTTTTACCCCATCCGTGCCCTATCCACTGATGCATAGGGGGGTAGAGGGGAGGGGGGGAGGAAGGGGGGGTAGGTAGGGGAGGGGGGGGGGGGGGGGGGGGGGAGGGGGGGAGGAGGAGAGAGAGTAGAGGTTAGAGAAGGGTAGAGAGGAGGAGTGGGGGGAGAAAAGGTAGGGTCTGGAGGGAGGGGGTAGAGGAGGGGGGGGAAGTGGGAAAAGGCGGCATGGGGGGGGGGGGTGAAGGGGAAGGGAGAAAAATAGAGGGGGGAGAGAGAGGGAGAGAGTAGAGATCGGGAGAGAGAGGGGAGGGGAGGGGAGGGGGGAAAGGGTGGGGGGGGGATGGGGGGTAGTGGGGGAGAGGGGGGCAGAGGAGAGGGGGAGGACAGGGGAGAGAAATAGAGGGGGAGGGAGGGGGGAGAGAGAATAGGGAGAGAGGAGGGGGTAGAGAGGAGAGGGGGGAAATGGAGGGGTGAGGGGGAGGGGGTGTGGAGAGGGGTGGGGGGGGGCAGAGGAGAGGAGGAGAGAGGGAGGTTAGAGTGGAGGGGGGGAGACAAATTTTCAGATGAGGGGATTTTTTACATCATGAGGTAAATCTCTACCGGAATATGTAAAAATTTCACTGTTACCGCGTCGGATTTTCGAGGAGATGTGAATCACATATGAAAACACACACACAAATAAATACATCCACATCCAAGATCAGAGTTTTATATTATAATAGATAGATATGGAAAACACTGTCCCATGGTGCTTCAGAGATGGGCGTTTAGCTGCAGTAGGATTGATCAGTTGGGGTCATTAGAGGCTTGATCAAAGAACTGGGTATTAAGGAGCATCTAAAAACAGGCATTGAATGTGGAAAGGAGAGGTTTGAGGAGCAGGTTCATGGTGGCGTTCTTGGCACCATCGCCAGAGGTCTGAGGAATGATGGAGAGGATAAACAGGCGGCCAGGGTCAGGATAAGATCAGGGTTTTGGGACTGTACCTAATGAATGTGGCAAAGGGTTGTGTGGATAGGGAGGGGTGGAAGCACAGAGATGAACATTTGGAAATGGAGATGTGAAAGGAGGCAAACGGGAACCAGTTGAGTGTGAGGGGGAGCTAAATGGGAAATGGGCAGCAGCACCTCCTAAAGCTGAGGTTCAGAGATGGTGAGGGATTGAAAGCCAGTGAGGGGTGGGATGGGTGGCAGGTGATACCCAGTGGGAAATGGACAAAGACTGAGGAAGGAAGGTAAGTAGGTCGACCCAGTGGTGCTGAAGGTGCAAAGGTTCAAAGTGGATGGGAGGGGAGGCAGGAATGCCAGGGTGAGAGGGGAGGTAGGAAGACACGGGAGTGGGCGGGGGGGTCGGGACACGGGAAAGAGAGTGGGTGAGGAGACAGGAGAGAGTGGATGAGGGGAGACAGAGAGTGGGTGAGAGGGGAGGTAGGAAGACAGAGGAGCGAGGGTGGGTGGGAAGGGAGGTAGAGTGAGAAAGGAGGTAGGGTGAGAGGGTAGGACGTTAGGTCAGGGAGAGGGGGTAAATGGGAGATGAGTTAAGAAACCATGGCTATCTTTTCTTACCAGGTTCATTCTTCACTACTGCAAGCTTTGGCAGAAGGAAATGAGACCTGGTCACACATGATACTAAACAGTACATCATTGGTGATGTAAATGATTTACAGTAACTACAACCATAGCAACACACATATTCAGATTTGCTGAGGCGTTATTAGTAAGTCAGAGGATGCATTGGTCAGAATGCTGCATGAATGCTCTGTACATTTGTCTGCTGTTCAGTAATGATACCTTTTGAGGCACCAATGCTTCTTATAATAATGTAATATGTTCTAATTCCATTTTATTACTGTTCAAGTCATTGGTTTGTCTTTAAAATATTATTGTTAAGGAAAACAGGTATAAAAAATACTCTCTGGTCTCCGTCAAATAACTGACTTCGGTACTTTCAATTTTTTATTTCTATGCATGACGTCTTCTGAAGTATAGTTGGAACAGCCATGATGGGCAAAATAGATGTATCATATTCCTGACAAATCTTCTGCGGTTCTTTTGACATGAAGCTGAGAATGTTATGTTTTAAAAAGTCAGGGAGACCACACCGTGTAAGCAAAGCAGGTTTTTAATGCTCAGGCCAACACATACTGCGATCATTTTATTTTTTGTAATTTCAAATGTGGTGAAATTAATAGTAAATGTCCACTCCCCAAAACCAAAAGAGTTGAAAGCTGCCCAATCAGGTTAAGTAATAAGCTACTGCTGTCTACCTAATTAATATCTTAACTGATTACTTGTGTATGCTTCTTACCGCCTCTCTCATGCCAATTTAGAAGCTAAGGAGGCTCTATAAGGCGCTGGTCAGGCTGCATTTGGAGTACTGTGAGCAAATTTGGGCCCCGTATCTGAGGAAGGATGTGCTGGCTCTGCAGAGGGTCCAGAGCGGGTTTACAAGAATAAGTGGGTTAGCATATGATGAGTGCTTGACAGCACTGGGCCTCTACTCGCTGGAGTTTAGAAGGTTGATGGGGGACCTCATTGAAAATTACATAATAATGAAAGGCATAGATAGAGTTCACGTGGAAAGGATGGTTCCACTGTGGGAGAATCTAGGACCAGAGGTCATAGCCTCAGAATTGTTTTAGAAAGGAGGTAAGGAGTTCTTTTAGAAAGGAGGTGATGAGGAATGTCTTTAGTCAGAGGGTAGTTAATCTGTGGAACTCATTGCCACAGAGGTCTGTGGAGGCCGTCAATGGATAATTTTAAGGCAGAGATAGACAAATTCTTGATTAGAATGGGTGTCAAGGGTTATGGGGGGAAGGCAGGAAAATGGGATTAGGAGGCAGGGATCGGCAATGATAGAATGACCGAGTAGACTCAATGGGCCGAATGGCCTAATTAGACTGCTGTAACGTGAACTTGTGAAACAATAACTCTGCTATCGTGATCACAAAATGATAACATGCCGCATATTTTCCTGTAAGTGGCATAGGAGGTTGATGGTGACAAAATAGAACGAGTGGGAAGTATGGTCTGGCACCAGAAGTTGAGAACAACCTCTGGAATATGACACAAGACTGTGCGACACAGGAGCTGGAGCGTGGAAATCTGCAGAATGTCTGGACAAACCACAGCATTGAGATCTCCATTGATCTCTCGTGCAGGAAGGAACTGCAGATGCTGGTTTAAACCGAAGATAGACACAAAATGTTGGAGTAACTCAGCGGGACAAGCAGCATTTCTGGAGAGAAGGAATGGGTGACATTTCGGGTTGAAGAAGGGTCTCGACCCGAAACGTCACCGATTCCTTCTCTCCAGAGATGCTGCCTGACCTGCCAAGTTACTCCAGCATTTTGTGTCTATCTATTGTGTATTATCCCAGAGCCCAAGAAAATTCCCATCAACCACGCTGATAAATAAACCTGCTTTTCTTTAAATCTTGCGCTAATTTGTAACTTCATCTGTGGTCCATGGGCCGTGGAACAGAGGGAGAGAGGGGGGGGGGGGGGGGGGGGGGAGAATCTAGGACCAGAGGTCATAGCCTCAGAATTATTTTAGAAAGGAGGTGAGGTCGCTCCACTCCCTCGCCGGGGACTCCCAAGGCCAATGATCAGTGATCAGTGATCGCTCAGCCCCACTTTCAAAAACGTTCCGTTTTGACCACCGTCTGAAAGAAAAAATCAAATCTCGGTCGGAATGAGGGGAATTAACTGCGACCTTCAGAGAGCATCTCACTAATTCTCTTCCACGAGATTTAGCAAAATAAATGGAAACCCTAATGGAATCAAATGTGTAATTGCGAATTGGAACAAAACGATGGTTTGACAAGAAGCAGGAGGTAGCCATTAAAGGGAAGTGCTTGAGTGGGCAGCTTTGATTAACGGACTCTCACAGAGATCAATGCGTGGACCTCTGCCTTTAATTACACGGATTAAGAAAAGAATGATTGACTTTCCTAATGATTGACCTTATGCAAAATCAAGGCGTGGCAACTCTTTGGAAATCATTCGCTAGAGCTAGAGGAGAAGTATCACAGGCTTAATAATCACCAGGTAGGGTGTGTGGGGCAGGATGCAGCTGGGGAAAGATGTGGCCCGTTGACTTAAGGCACTGAAAGTGGCCCTCCGATATGAAGCAATAATTACTCAGGGTAATGAAGTGATGCAATTTACATTAATAGGTTGTGTGGGCATTCTGTGACATATTTCTGTCTGGTTGCAGTCTCGGTAACCAGTCTCGTAAGATGCATTTCCGTAGCATCTTTCATGACCGGCACTCCAGAACCCGTTATGTTCTTACTGAAGCAGAATTGCTCGTGTATGTGTGAACGCAGTCAGTTTGCACACAGCAGGCACCTGCATACAGTATTCCATAGAGTCAGACAGCGTGAAAACAGGCCATTCAGCCACCTTGTCTATGCTGACCAAGTGCCCATCCAAACTAGTCCCATTTGCCTGCATTTGACCCATATCCCTCTAAAACTTTACAATCCAAGTACTTGACCAAATGTATTTTCAATGTTGTAAATGCCCCTCCTCAACCACCTCCTTTGATAGCTCTTTCCATATACTTCCACCTTCTATGTGAAATAAATGGCCATTCAGGTTCCTATTAAATCTTTCCCATTTCACCTTAAACCTATGCCCTCTAATTCTTGCTTCCCCTACTCCGAGATAAAAGACTGTCTATCATCACCATCACCACCCCTGCCGGCACTTTCCAAGAACCTACCATCCTCTGTGTAATAAAACATCTCTTTTAAACGTTGTGCCTCTCACCTTAAGGCTATCCCCTCCAGTCTTTGACATTTCCACCCTGGGAAAAAGTTGTGACTGTCTACCCTATCTATGCTTCACCTGTGTTATTAAATTTGATTGTCCACAATAAACCAGGTTGCAGGAGTGCTGCAGATAAAACCTCTGTTTGCTTTCTCTTGGACTCAGCAGAGGATGACATGTGCACACTCTCCTGGAATGATAAGTTCTTCCAGGCATTTTTTTTCCATCCTCTAATCTGATTATTTATGACACAGACTGGCTATTGATTTTTGTTCCCATCAGCAGTCAAGAACCAAAATCCTTTCAGGTGAATCAGTCTTGTGTTTGAATCAGTTTGTTTTTGGTTTCTGACTCACTGGATTCCCTGTTCTTTTGCTGCTGAAGGTCATGGTCTTTAATGCTTGCTGCCTTCCAATAGGACTGCCCTCTCTGGCAGTTCATAATAAATCTTCTGGACACTGCTGCTGGCAACCTCTGCGAGAAATGATTGGCACATTCAAAATGTGGGTTATTTTATCTTCCTTGATTGCTTCCTAGAAGTGCTAAATAATATGAATAAGCAATGATTTTAATAACAATTCTGAAAGTTGGGGCCAGTAGGCAGTCCAATTGAAATCCAAGAAATGTCCATTTGATAGTGGAGAGTCTTTTATTTTCCGAATGCCTTGGAGAGTTGTTGGTTCAAAACCCTTCCAGAGCCTTGAGCATGAGAATCCCGGCTGATACAAGATTGCAGTTCCTGAGGGGATGTTGCCTGCTTAGAGATGCCATCTTTTGCATTAGATGTTAAACTAAGGCGCCCTCAAATGGATGTTAAAAGATATGCTGTGGTGTTTTTTTAAAGAACTGACATTGTGGTTCATAGATAGACATAAAGTGCAAGAGTAACTCAGTGGGTGTGGCAGCATCTATGGAGAAAAAGGATGGGTGATGTTTCAGGGAAGGGTCCCGAACCGAAATGTCACCCTTTTTTTCCAAAGATAGTGCTTGACCGGTTAGTTTTCCCTGCACTTTGTGCCTATCTGGTATAAACCAGCATCTGCAGTTCTTTGTTTCTACATTGTGGTTTATATTTATCCTTCATCGAACACTACTGAAAAAAGATTCTTTCATCATTATTTGCAGGAGCTTGCAGTGTGTAACTTGGCTGATGTATTTCCTGCATTATAACAGTTACACCTCAAAAGTGCCTTGTCGTAAAGGCAAAAGTGAAATGTCCCTCTTTTTCATTCACCCAAAGGGATCCAGTAACAATGACTCAACATAGAAGTGATGCAGCCACAGTTGGGTAGGCAATTCTACAGGCCATTTCACACATAGAAAATTGCACAAACTTGTAGATGGCTAGTGCATGTGCCTTTAACATAGTGACCTCACCACCCTTAACCACTCCCCTTATTAGGTGTATAATTGCATGCTCCCTCCCTGGTGTCTCTCTCTCTAGCTACGGTGACAGACCACGTACAGCTAGAATAGTAATGATGTGAACAGAATAAAACTACAGTTAAGACTATGTGTTGTTGAGACTTCTTTACATGGTGTCACAGCTGTGACTCCGCGCCTCCTGTTTGCCGGTTTTCTTTTATTTTCTGCCCCAGTACCCTTACCCTGATTCCTTCACTCGTGCCATGGCCAAACTCGTGCCGCAAGCCCGACGCGCTTGTATTTGACGAGGACATTGCCCATCGCTGGGATGTCTTCCGACGTGATTTTCAGCATTATGTTACCATCGCCCACCCTGCTGCCACTGCTGAGACGCGAGCATCCCTGCTCCTCAACTTGGCCGGTCCCGACGCCCTGGAACGGTCCAAGTCGTTTGTGTATGCTGCTGGTGAAGACGCCCGCGACCCGGTATGTCTCATTGCTAAGTTCACTGCCTTGTGTGACGTTCCCACCAACTGTATTTTGGAGCGTTTCAAAATGTTTAGCCGTCGGCAAAACCCGGACGAGTCTGTCAATAACTACATCGCCGCTTTGAGGCACCTGGCTCGGCGCTGCCGCCTGGATGCCCTGACCCCCGAACAGGTGACTCGTGATATCCTCGTATACGGCCTCCGCGATGCTAAAATGAGAGCAGAACTTCTCAGGAAGCCTGAACTTTCTCTGGAGGAGGCTCTGCACGCCTCCCGCATGGCTGAGGCTGTCGCCTCTACCGTGCCACCCGAGGACCATTCTGTCAACTTTGCCTCTGCCGCCGGCCGGCGGCGGGACGTTGCCCCGCGGCGGCAACAGGGTCCACCCCCACCCAAGTCCGGCGTCGCTCGCCGCTGCCCCAACTGCAACTTTGCCACCCATCAGTTCAATGTGTGCCCTGCCCTGGGGAAAACCTGCAATTTCTGCAGAAAGCTGAACCATTTTTCTGCAGCCTGCCGAGCCCGCGGGAATCCAGCCCCCCCTTTTCGGAGAGTGCCAGTCAACCTTGCTCAAGCTGATAGCGTGCCTGGCTCCGAGCACCTGCCTGATGATCTCACCCTCTCTGATATCAGTTCCTCCGAAGGGGAGGCCAGCGTGTTTTCGCTTCTGGACTCTCATGCTTTGGTTGCAAACCCCTCAGTCCGTGTGACCGTCAATGGTACGACCTTCTCAGCGAAGATAGATACAGGCGCTTTTACGAATGTTATGTCAACAAGCCTGTTTCGTCAGATAAGGTCTGGTGAGAAAGTGTCTGCTGCCCACTCCCGCCTGCATGCATATGGGGGAGCCGTACTCGTTCCCGTGGGAAAGACAACCCTGCACTGCAAGGTCCTGGAGGCCTCTCGGCCCCTCACTTTCTACCTGCTAGACTCCGACAACGTGACCCTGCTGGGCGCCCGAGCGTGCCAGGACCTCGGTTTGGTCTCCTTTCACCGTGACATCCATCAGGTGCAGACCCTCATGGACCCCCTACGTGAGTACCCTGACCGCTTCGATGACAGGCTGGGCAAGCTGCCCAGCTGCTACAAGATTGCTGTCGACTCCAGCATAGAGCCTGTGATCCGCCCGCCACACCGCGTCTCCTTCGCCATGAAGGACAAGGTGAAGTCTGCGTTACTGAACATGGTCTCCATGGGCATCCTGAAAGAGGTGAGCGAGCCCACCCGGTGGGTCTCCACCATGGTGGTGGCGGCCAAGAAGGACAAATCTGAGATTCGCATTTGTATTAACTAGTCGGACCTGAACCTCCGCAAAGTCCTGGATCGGGCCCGGGACATCAATCTGAAACTCAACCCTAAGGAGTGGGTCTCTGCTTGCCCTTCGTGCAACAGCCTGGCTCCTCATCAACAACGTCAGCCGCTGCTGCAACAACCTGCCCCTGATCTCCCCTGGACGGCGGTCGCTACTGACATTTTCGAGTGGCGTGGGAAGCACTTCCTGGTCCTCGTCGACTCCTATTCTAACTGGTTTGAGGTCGACCAACTCCACTCTCTCTCCTCCTCGGCTGTCATCGGGAGGCTGCGTCGCCACTTTGCCACTTTTGGCTCCCCTGCTCGCCTCCAATCTGACAACGGCAGCCAGTTCACCAGTGCCGAGTTCCAGCGTTTCGCTTCTCAGTGGAACTTTAAACATTTTACCAGCAGCCCTGAGTACCCGCAAAGCAACGGCTTGGCGGAACGTGCCGTCCGCAGTGCTAAGGGTTTGCTGGAGCACTGTCGGCTGTCCAAGTCGGACTTCCACCTGGCCCTCCTCAATCTCCGCAACATCTCCCGCGACCCTGCCCTGGGCTCACCGGCGCAGCGCCTGCTGGCTCGCAGAACTCGCCCACCCCTCCCTGTTGCCCAACAAGCCCTCGCCCCCTCTGTTCTCCCGCCTGCTACTGTCCAGGAGCGTATTGCCGCTAAGCACGACTTGCAGAAGCGCTCCCACGACCAGTCCTGCCGCCCCCTGCCACGTCTGTTTCCGGCCAGATCGTCCGGATGCAGACTGCCTCTGGCCACTCCAAACTCGCCACGGTGGTCGGCGATGCCGGCTCACCACGGTCTTACTTGGTTGACCACGACGGCGTCATCTACCGCCGCTCCCGCCAGCATCTGCTGCTCGTTAACGAGCCCCCACCTCCGCCTGCCGCTCCCTTCTCCCCTCCACTTTCCGATTCAGCTCCTGCCGTTCCGCGGTTGCCTCGATCCCTCCCTCCTCCGTTGATTACGCCACCGTCTCCGCTTCCCAGCCCTCGTTCTCCCTCCACCCCGCCGGCGGCTGTGTCCTTGCCCGCTCCAGTATCTTCGCCTGCCGCTTCTCCCCCTGTTTCCCCAGTTCGCTCGCCTGCCCCGGCCCCGGCCGCTCTTGTTCCTGCAGGGGGAGGAGGTGGCGAGCATCGCACCCGGTCTGGCAGGCTGGTCAAGCCGCCTGTCCGATATGGGGATTTTGTTTAACTCTGTAATCATTGTATGCCTGCTTGTAGCGCATGAGACGTGGTCGCCCAGTCACTGTTATATTGCTTTGTTCCAAGAGGAAGGATGTAGATGGCTAGTGCATGTGCCTTTAACATAGTGACCTCACCACCCTTAACCACTCCCCTTATTAGGTGTATAATTGCATGCTCCCTCCCTGGTGTCTCTCTCTCTAGCTACGGTGACAGACCACGTACAGCTAGAATAGTAATGATGTGAACAGAATAAAACTACAGTTAAGACTACGTGTTGTTGAGACTTCTTATAAACCAGCATCTGCAGTTCTTTGTTTCTACATTGTGGTTTATATTTATCCTTCATCGAACGCTACTGAAAAAAGATTCTTTCATCATTATTTGCAGGAGCTTGCAGTGTGTAACTTGGCTGATGTATTTCCTGCATTATAACACTTACACCTCAAAAGTGCCTTGTCGTAAAGGCAAAAGTGAAATGTCCCTCTTTTTCATTCACCCAAAGGGATCCAGTAACAATGACTCAACATAGAAGTGATGCAGCCACAGTTGGGTAGGCAATTCTACAGGCTATTTCACACATAGAAAATTGCACAAACTCCAAACAATATGAAAAACCTGCAACTCTTTTGGTGAAAATAGTCCATGAAAAAAATGCCGCCAGTCCCTTGGCAAAATCCCTTTGTTTTGACTAATTCCATGTCATAACTCACACCATTCTGAATGCATGATGCAGGAAGATGAAGTTTTGTACTTCAAGATATGACACAAATGCACTGAGGGCAGGTGATTAAAAGATTGATCTAGCCATCTTAGATGGGGCAGTTTAAAGGGGGAGGGAAAACTGGTGAGGATTCCTAAAGTTACAACATATCATAAGACTAGCTTAGATTGTCCAATTGTGTACAAAGGAACTGCAGATGCTGGTTTAGACCAAAATGCTGGAGTAACTCAGAGGGACAGGCAGCATCTCTGGAGAGAAGGAACAAGACCCTTCTTCAGACTGATGTCAGGAGGGAGGGAGATAGATAAGGAAGTGTGAAGGTGCGAAAACAGGGCAAAGGGAATAGAGAACAAGGAAAATGTAAAATAGATCATTGTTAGCTGGGAGAAGGTAACAAGAAAGCATAGATAACATGGTCAGAGCCAGTAAGACTGGTTGGAGAACTGGGAAGGGAGAGGGATGGAGAGAGAGGTAAAGCAAGGGTTACTTGAAGATAGAGAAGTCAATGTTCAGACCGCTGCGGTGCAAGCCTCCCAAGCAAAATGAATGAATGAATGAATCTCTTTATTGTCATTGCACATGGCACAACGAAATTTAAAAGTCAATCCCACGGTGCGATTCACAAGAGCAATTTTAAATATATAAGAAAAGGTAAAAATGTATACATATTAAAAAAAATTACAGATAAATAACAATAGCAGCTGAGGTAGAACCATTCAGTTGAATGTGAGTGTTATTTCTTATTTTGCATTGTTAAGTTCACGTATGGCTATGGGGTAGAAGCTGTCTGTCTCTGAGTCTGTTTGTGCGAGTTTTGAAAGACCTGTACCGTCTGCCAGAGGGCAGCAGGTGGAACAGGTTGTGTCCAGGGTGGGAAGGGTCCTTCAGGATGTTGACTGCCCTGCCAAGGCAGCGAGAGCTGAAGATGTCCTTCAGGGAGGGCAGTGGGCAGCCAGCAGCTTCTCCTCCAGGTTGTTTATCCTGAGGATCCTCAGAAAGTAGAGTCGCTGCTGGGCCTTCTTGACTACTGTGGTGGTGTTTGTAGTCCAGGAGAGATCCTCCGTAATTTGTGTGCCCAGGAATCTGAAGTCTGAGACCCTTTCCACACAGTCCCCATTGATGAATAAGGGTTTGGGGGCTGCACTGTTCTTACGGAAGTCTATGATAATTTCCTTTGTTTTTGTGGTGTTTAGGATGAGGTTGTTGTCTGAACACCACGCTGCCAGCCTTTGGACTTCCTCCCTGTAGGCTGTCTCATCTCCTCCTGAGATACGTCCAACCACAGTCGTGTCGTCCGCAAACTTGACGATGGTGTTGGTGGAGTGGGCGGGGGCACAATCGTGGGTGTAGAGGGCGTAGAGGAGGGGGCTCAACACACAGCCCTGTGGGGAGCCGGTGCTGAGTGTGATGGGGGTGGAGAGGTGATGGCCCAATCTGACGGTCTGGGGGCGGTTAGACAGAAAGTCCTTGATCCAGAGGCAGATGGGTTGGGAGAGTCCTAAATCCATGAGTTTGGTGACCAGTCTGCTGGGGATGATGGTATTGAAGGCGGAGCTAAAGTCAATGAAAAGCATCCTCACATAGGTCCCCTGGTGTTCAAGGTGGGTCAGTGCAGTGTGAAGAGCAGTGGTGATGGCATCCTCAATGGACCTATTTGCTCTGTAGGCAAACTGGTGTGGATCGAAGGTGGGCGGGAGGCTGGCTTTGATGTGCTGCTGGACCAGCCTCTCGAAACACTTCATGATGACTGGTGTGAGAGCGACCGGTCGGTAGTCGTTAAGGCCGCTGATAACAGGCTTTTTTGGTAGTGGGACGATTGTGGCAGAGTTCAGGCACGGTGGGATGATGGATTTGGACAGGGACAGGTTGAAGATTTTCATGAAGACCTCGGAGAGCTGGTCTGCACATTCCTTCAGAACCCTTCCTGTCACGCCATCCGGGCCGGCAGCCTTCCTCGGGTTCACCGCCCTGAGCACCCGCCTCACTTCATGCTCCTGCACAGTGAGGGTGTAATTGTTGTTGTTAGGGGCTGGTGGGAGAATGGTGACGAACTCTTCTGGTTCTGCCTCAAAGCGAGCAAAGAAGCAGTTCAGCTCCTCTGCCAATGAGGCATCGCCGTCGGCCGTCGTGCTGTTGCTGGGCTTGTAGTTGGTGATGTGCTGGATGCCCTGCCACACCCGCCGTGGATTGTTGTTGTTAAAATGGTCCTCTATCTTCCTCTTGTGGGCCGCTTTGGCATCCCTGATGCCTTTCTTCAGGTTGGCTCTAGCAGCGCTGTACAGGGCTCTGTCGCCAGACCTGAAGGCGGTGTTGTGGTCCTTGAGGAGAGTTTGGACCTCTTTTGTCATCCACAACTTCTGGTTGGGGTACACCCAGATGAGTTTGTCGACGGTGACGTTGTCAACACAGTTCTGGATGTAAAAGAGTACCGTGGATGTGTACTCCTCCAAGTCCTGATTTCCAAAAATGTCCCAGTTTGTCCTTTCAAAGCAGTCCTGTAGCTGTGAGGAAGCTCCTTCAGGCCAAGTTTTAACAGTCCTGGTGGTGGGTTGAGCTTTTCTCCTGAGGGGGGTGTATGCTGGTGCTAAGTGAATGGATAGGTGATCCGACTGGCCTAAGTGTGGTAGTGGTGTGGCTCTAAACCCCTTCTTGATGTTTGAGTAGGCCTTGTCTAATGTATTTTCTCCCCTGGTTGCACATTTGATGTGTTGTTCAAACTTGGGGAGAACTGATTTTAAGTCTGCGTGATTGAAATCACCAGCTATGATATGGGCTGCTTTGGGGTAGGTGTTCTCTTGTTTGCTGATAGCGCTATGGAGGTAGCCTAGGGCTATGCTAGCATTAGCATCCGGTGGGATATACACAGCTGTAACTATGACCATGGTAAACTCACGTGGAAGGTAGAAAGGCCTGCATCTAACTATCAGGTACTCCAAATCAGCAGAACAGTGTCTGTCTATGATTGTGGTATTTGTGCACCAGTTGTTGTGAACGTAGATGCATAACCCCCCTCCTTTGCTCTTACCATAGTCTTTGTTTCTATCCCAGCGAAATGCTGTGCGGCCTGCTAGCTCAATGGCTCCGTCAAGTGCGTGTAGCCACGTCTCTGTTATTAGCAGAATGCAACTGTCCGCGATGAATTTATTTGCGGCGACCTATAGTCTTAGTTCGTCCATTTTGTTGGTGATAGATCTGGCGTTGGTGAGAATGATGCTGGGTAGCGGTGGTTTATGTGGTTGTTGCCTTAGCCTAGCGAGTAGTCCGGTCCGGCGACCACGCTTTTGCTTCCTGTGCCTCCTCCGTCTCCGGCGTTTGCTGGGGCCGACAACAATCCACAGAGAGCCCGGTGTCCTGGCTATCTCCTCTGGTATGTTGCGTGAATGCAGAAAAACACACTTAACTGCCTGTTTACACTGTAATCCGATAATCAGAAGATCCTGTCGGCTGAAGGTGAGATTCGCATGACAAAACGTAACATTGTCAAACATACATACAAAAAAAAACACACAAAAAAAGCACCGAAAGGGTGAGCTTCGAGCCGCTGCAACTGTGCGCGCCGCCATCTAAGTATAGATAACATGGTCAGAGACAGTAAGACTGGTTGGAGAACTGGGAAGGGAGAGGGATGGAGAGAGAGGGAAAGCAAGGGTTACTTGAAGTTAGAGCAATCAATGTTCAGACCGCTGCGGTGCAAGCCTCCCAAGCAAAATATGAGGTGTTGTTCTTCCAATTTGTGCTGAGCCTCACTCTGACAATGGAGGAGGCTCAGGACAGAAAGGTCAGTGTAGGAATGGGAGGGGGCGTTAAAGTGTCCAGCAACCTGGAGGCCAGGTAGGTTCAGGCAGACTGAGCAGAGGTGTTCAGCGAAATAATCACCAAGCCTGCACTTGGTTTTGCCGATATGCAGGAGTCCACACCCTGAACAGCAGATACAGTAGATGAGGTTGGAGGAGGTGCAAGTGAACCTCTACCTCACCTGAAAAGACTGTTGGGGTCCTTGGATGCAGTCGAGAGGGGAGGTATAGGGACAGGTATTGCATCTCCGGTGTTTGCTGGGGAAATTACTTGGGGAGGGGGTGGTTTGGGTGGGAAGGGCCAAGGACCAATTATGTAGGTGTTTATCGATTTATTTATTTATTAATCTTAGATTGCTCAACTCCTGGGATTTTCATTACTTTTGGGAAACAAGAAAATACATTCATATTACTTAATTGTGATATAAATGTGTCAAATATTTTTTTCATCCATGTAGAGAAATAAATAAAATGTAGCCAAACTACCAAAGTGATAGTGTTAAAGAGGGAACTGCAGATGCTGGAGAATCGAAGGTTACACAGAAAAGCTGGAGAAACTCAGCGGGTGCAGCAGCATCTATGGAGCGAAGGAAATAGGCAACGTTTCGGGCCGAAACCCTTCTTCAGACTGATCAGGGGTGGGGGTGGGTGGGGACAAGAAAGGGAAAAGGAGGAGTAGCCGGAAGGCTGGAGGGTGGGAGGAGACAGCAAGGGAGCTGAGGAAGGGGAGGACTTCCGCAAAGACCGCTCCCTCCATAACTCCCTTGTCAATTCTTCCCTTCCCTCTCGGTCCACCCCCTCCCCGGGCACTTTCCCTTGCGGCCGCAGCAGATGCAACACTTGTCCCTTTACCTCCCCCCTCAACTCCTTTCAGGGACCCAAGCAATCGTTCCAGGTGCGACAGAGGTTTACCTGCATCTCTTCCAACCTCATCTATTGCGTCCGCTGCTCTAGATGTCAGCAGATCTATATCGGTGAGACCAAGCGGAGGTTGGGCGATCGTTTCGCCGAACACCTCCGCTCGGTCCGCAATAACCTAGCTGACCTCCCGGTGGCTCAGCACTTCAACTCCCCCTCCCACTCCGCCTCTGACCTCTCTGTCCTGGGTCTCCTCCATGGCCACAGCGAGCAGCACCGGAAATTGGAGGAACAGCACCTCATATTCCGTTTGGGGAGTCTGCACCCCGGGGGCATGAACATCGACTTCTCCCAATTCTGTTAGTCCTTGCTGTCTCCTCCCCTTCCTCAGCTCCCCTGCTGTCTCCTCCCACCCTCCAGCCTTCCGGCTCCTCCTCCTTTTCCCTTTCTTGTCCCCACCCACCCCCACCCCTGATCAGTCTGAAGAAGGGTTTCGGCCCGAAACGTTGCCTATTTCCTTCGCTCCATAGATGCTGCTGCACCCGCTGAGTTTCTCCAGCTTTTCTGTGTAACCTACCAAAGTGATAGTTTTTGCCTCGTGGGGCAGCAGTGATGTCGAAAAGGAGCCCGGAACCTTTCACAGGATACCGGTAGCGCAGCCGGACAGGTTTTGCCGACGGAACTCAGCCTGCTGCCGTAATGGCTCCGCTGCTGCGGGTTTTTTGCGTTCACGGTTACCGACAGGACGAGAGGTCGTTCCGGGAGCGGACCGGCTCGCTGCGGAAACTGCTGAAGAAACGGGCCGAGCTGCTCTACGTGTCGGCGCCGCTCCGGGTGCCGTCGCTGACGGGAACGGGGCCGGGACAGCAGCAGGAGGAGCAGGCGCCCGCTGCCGGTGAGCGCGCGGCCTATGTGGGGACAACCGGGAGTCGGCAGCGCGCGCGGCCCCGGAGTGGGGGGGGAGGGGGAGGGGGAGAGAGGGGGAGGGGGTAGGAGGGGGGGCAGCGCGCGCGCCGTAGATTGACTGTCAGCACATGATAATTTATGGTAATTTATGATGATTTATGATACCATAGCAACCGTTCGGCCCGTCGCTCTGTGCCCGCCCACCCTTGCCAGCAGCTGACGGTTCTTGGTGGTGACACCAGGTTCAAGTCTCCCTTCCACCCGGGTCTGGCCAACACCAGGCTCCGGGCCACGTCGGGGCAATCATCAACCTGGTCAAATTTAGCAACAGTCTAAAGAAGGGTTTCGGCCCGAAACGTTGCCTATTTCGTTCACTCCCTAGATGCTGCTGCACCCGCTGAGTTTCTCCAGCATTTTTGTGTACCTTCGATTTTCCAGCATCTGCACTTCCTTCTTAAACAACCTCCACGTGCTTTTGAACCAAAAAATCCCGTTAAACCAAGTTTTCATGAGAAGAACTTTTTTCACACAGAGAGTGGTGAATCTGTGGAACTCTCTGCCACAGAGGGTAGTTGAGGCCAGTTCATTGGCTATATTTAAGAGGGAGTTAGATGTGGTCCTTGTGGCTAAGGGGATCAGGGGGTATGGAGAGAAGGCAGGTATGGGATACTGAGTTGGATGATCAGCCATGATCATATTGAATGGCGGTGCAGGCTCGAAGGGCCGAATGGCCTACTCCTGCACCTAATTTCTATGTTTCTAAACAAAAATGCCGGAGAAACTCAACGGGTGCAGCAACATTTCCGTTGCCCATTTCCTTCGCTCCATGGATGCTGCTGCACCTGCTGAGTTTTTCCATACCTTCGATTTTCCAGCGTCTGCCGTTCCTTCTTAAACCCCTTAAACTATCCTAGAAAGCCTCACGCATGTTTTAACGTCATGACACTTCAGGACAAACATTTAAAATCTTGGATTTTATGAGACGTCTTTTGGTGATGCAGATGTAGAGGATATATATAGGAGGTAATTTCTGAGCTGAAGGTGGCAGTGGAGGACTGAATTAAACTAAAGGCTAGAATTGGAGGAAGATAGTCTGAGGAAGGGTCTCCACCAGAAACATCACCCATTCCTTCTTGTTGCACAGATGTCACAGTGAATGAGAGGGATTTGGAAACAAAGGGAGGAAGGCTATTTCTGCCATTCCATTAGGTAGTGGCTGTTTGTTATCTAAACCATCAATAAATCTTTATCTTGATGTTCTTTCAAAACAAGAGTTTATTAATAGGTGCAGGTGGAACTTCAGCAGGTCAGGCAAAATCTGGGGAGGGAATGGACGACACATTTTGGGCCAGGGTCGTTCTTCAGACTTGTCCATTCCCTCCTCTGATGCTGCTGACCTGCTGAGTTCCTTCAGAAGTTCCTTCAGAACTTTGTATTTTGCTCAAAATTCCAGTATTTTGTGTCTTCAAAAGTTAATCACTGCCAGTTTTGAAATGGTTATGATCCCTCCCACTGTTTAACTGGAACCTATTTTTCAAAGAAAAAGTTCCAAATTTACACATCTTCAATGTTCAATTGTGCTTTCTTGTCTAGCCCTGAATATTCTAGCTCTGGTTCAGAGTCTGAAGATGGGTCTTGACCCAAAACATCACCCATTCATTCTCTCCAGAGATGCTGCCTGTGTTACTCCAGCATTTTGTGTCTACCTTTGATTTAAGCCAGCATCTGCAGTTCTTTCCTACACACCAGTTCTGGTTAAAGTTTTGCTGCCTGAGGAATTATTTTCAATTATAAGTACTTTAATTGTCTTTAACACTCCAATTAGACTTAATCAATACACAGGAGATTACAGATCTAGTCTCTGCAACCCATTTAGCCCTGGTATCATTCCAATTAATTATAGAATCGTATAGCATGAACATCAGCTTTTCTGTCCAATAAGTAAATGCTGCGCGCTTTATCTTTTATCTGTGCACTGCGGATGGCTTGATTATATTCATGTGTAATCTTTATTTAACTGGATAGCACACTAACAAAAGTGCTTCACTGTATCTCGGTGAATTAAACTAAATCATTCACACTAAGCAGCGGATACCATTCCCATTAACCTCGGCACTGGGTCTATAGCCCTCTGCCTCAGTGATACAGGTGTTTATCTACACACTACTTAAATGCTGTCAACGATCCAATTCAACCACTCTCACAGTGTGCATTCCAGGTACTTGCCACGATGAATCTCTTCCCCCTTGCCCTAATCCTCTGGTGCTGTCATTTTTTTGAGAGGTCAATAAATCCATCCTAAGGGTTAAAGTAATTACTGCCTTGACAACATCGCCTACACCTTAAAAGTTTTGACGAATTGGTTAGTAAGTTTGCTGGTGACACAAAAAAATGGTGGAGTTGCAGACAAGAGGAAAGCTGTCTAGGGATACTTTAGGATATAGATCAGTTACAGATATGGGTGGGGAAATGGCAGATGGTGTTTAATCTGGGTACATGTTACAAAAGGCTTAGATAGTATAGCGGTGAGAAAATTCTTGCCAGGGTGGAAATGTCAAAGACTAAATGGCATAGCTTCAAGGTGAGAGGAGATTTTTTTTAAGGAGGTGTGCAGGGTATGTGTTTAATACCGAGAATGGTGAGTGTCTGGAATGCACTGCTAGGGGTGGTGGTGGAAGCAGCTACAATATTGGCGTTTAAGAGACTTTTAGGTAAACACGTGAACATGCAGGGAAAGGAAGGATATGGATCATGATGGGATTAAAAGTAACACTAGCAAATTTGCAGATGACAAAAAGCTGGGTGGCAGTGGGAACTGCGAAGAGGATGCTAGGAGGTTGCAGGATGACTTGGACAGGCTGAGCAAGGCGTCTGTGTGTGTGTGGTTATCCACTTTGGTGGCAAGAACAAGGAGGCAGATTATTATCTAAATGGTGTCATATTAGGAAAAAGGGAAGTGCAACGAGACCTGGGTGTCCTTATACACCAGTCACTGAAAGTAATCATGCAGATACAGCAGGCAGTGAAGAAAGCTAATAGACAATAGGTGCAGGAGTATGCCATTCGTTCCTTCGAGCCAGCACCGCCATTCAATGTGATCATGGCTGATCACCACAATCAGTACCCCGTTCCTGCTTTCTCCCCATATCCTCTGACTCTGCTGCCTTTAATAGCCCTATCAAGCTCTTTCTTGAAAGTATCCAGAGAACAGGCCTCCACTGCCCTCTGAAGCAGAGAATTCCACAGACTCACAACTCTCGGTGAGAAAAAGTGTTTCCTCGTCACCGTTCTAAATGCCTTGCCCTTA
Organism: Leucoraja erinaceus; assembly: GCF_028641065.1. Lineage (NCBI taxonomy): Eukaryota > Metazoa > Chordata > Chondrichthyes > Rajiformes > Rajidae > Leucoraja > Leucoraja erinaceus. The sequence goes on from NC_073404.1 coordinate 9,362,455, forward strand.
TTCTTAAACTGTGGCCCCTGGTTGTGGACTCCCCTAACATCGGGAACATGTTTCCTGCCTCTAGCATGTCCAAACCCTTAATAATCTTACTGCTGATTTACATCGGGGAGACCAAGCGCAGGTTGGGCGATCGTTTCGCCGAACACCTCCGCTCAGTCCGCAATAACCAACCTGGCCTCCCGGTGGCTCAGCACTTCAACGCCCCCTCCCATTCCCAATCCGACCTCTCTGTCCTGGGTCTCCTCCATTGCCAGAGTGAGCAACAGCGGAAATTGGAGGAACAGCACCTCATATTCCGCCTGGGGACCTTGCGTCCGGATGGCATTAACATTGACGACTTCTCCCAATTTTGCTGTCTCCTCCCCTTCCTTAACCCTCTAGCTGTCTCCTCCCACCCTCCTATCCGCCCGCCCTCGGGCTCCTCCTCCTCCCCTTTTCCTTCCTTCTTCCCCCCCCCCCCTCACCCCCCATCAGTCTGAAGAAGAGTTTCGGCCCGAAACGTTGCCTATTTCCTTCGCTCCATAGATGCTGCTGCACCCGCTGAGTTTCTCCAGCAATTTTGTGTACCTTAATAATCTTATATGTTTCAATAAACATCCCCTCTCATCCTAAATTCCAGAGTATACAAGCCCAGCTGCTCCATTCTCTCAGCATATGACAGTCCCGCCATCCCGGAAATTAACCTTGTGAACCTACGCTACACTCCCTCAATAGCAAGAATGTCCTTCCTCAAATTTGGTGACCAAACTGCACAGAATACGCCAAGTGTGGTCTCACTAGGGCCTTGTACGACTGCAGAAGGACCTCTTTGCTCCTATCCTCAACTCGTCTTGTTATGAAGGCCAACATGTCCTTCACTGCCTGCTGTACCTGCATGCTTACTTTCATTGACTGATGAACAAGGACCCCCAGATCCCGTTGTACTTCCCCTTTTTCCAATTTGACACCAATTAGATAATAATCTGCCTTCCTGTTTTTGCTACATTTGCTCACATTTATCCACATTAAACTGCATCTGCCATGCATCTGCCCACTCACCCAACCTGTCCAAGTCACCCTGCATTCTCATAGCATCCTCCTCACAGTTCATACTGCCACCCAGCTTTGTGTCATCTGCAAATTTGCTAATGTTACTTTGAATCCCTTCATCTAAATCATTGATGTATATTGTAAATAGCTGCGGTCCCAGCACCGAGCCTTGCAGTACTGCATTAGTCACTGCCTGCCATTCTGAAAGAGACCTGTTAATCCCTACTCTTTGTTTCCTGTCTGCCAACCAATTTTCTATCCATGTCAGCACTCTACCCCCAATACCATGTGCCCTAATTTTGCCCACTAATCTCCAATGTGAGACCTTATCAAATGCTTTCTGAAAGGCCAGGTACATCCACTGGCTCTCCCTTGTCCATTTTCCTAATGGCATGTTGGCCTTAATAACAAGAGGATTTGAGTATAGGAGTAAAGAGGCCCTTCTGCAGTTATACAGGGCCCTCATAAGACCACATCTGGAGTATTGTGTGCAGTTTTGGTCTTCTAATTTTTAGGAAGGACATCCTTGCTATTGAGGTAGTGCAGCGCAGATTCAGGAGTTTAATCATCGGGATGGCGGGACTGTCGTATTAGGAAAGATTGGAAAGATATGGCTTGTATTCACTAGAATTTAGAAGGATGAGAGGGTATCTTAGAGAAATGTTTACAATTATAAAAGTACTGGACAAGCTAGATGCAGGAAAAATGTTCCCAATGTTGGGGGAGTCCAGAACCAGGGGCCACAATCTAAGAATAAAGGGGAGGCCATTTAAAACTGAGATGGGAAAAGCTTTTTCACCCACAGTGTTGTGAATTTGTACAATTCTATGCTTCAGAAGGCAGTAGACGCCAATTCACTGGATGAATTTAAAAGAGAGTTAAGGGCCTGTCCCACTTGACGTTTTGCCAGTGTCATATCAGTGTCGCCAAAAGATTTTGAACATTTCAAAATCCAGCGGCGACAAAAAAGTTATTGCGACACTTGAAAAAACACCGTGCGTCATACGTCATCACACCGCGTATTTTTTGCCGCAGTCGCCAAAATAAATCACCGAGTGGGACAGGCCCTGTAGATAGAACTCTAGGGGCTAGCGGAATCAAGCGGTATGAGGAGAAGGTAGGCACGGGTTACTGATTGTGGATATGATCACGATGAATGGCGGTGCTGGCTCGAAGGACCAAATGGCCTCCTCCTGCACCTATTTTCTGTGTTCTATGTGCAGGCATAAGGGATTAATTGAACTTGGCATTATGTTCAGCTAAGACATGGTCGGCTGAAGGGTCTGTTCCTGTGCTGCACTGTTTATGATTCACACTGAAAACCGGTTGTGTTTCATTTTCTCAGGGACTCGAGCAGTAGAGACTGAGGGAGATGGTCGTGGTTGGTGGTTCTCGAACCCAGAGGAGGAGAGTTTTGATGCTTTGGACAAGGTGGAGTCCTGCAAAGGATTGGAGGAATCACTAGAGACCATCGGCAAAGCCATGACTGAATTAGGCCCATTCGATGGTATCATGGGCTTTAGCCAAGGAGCGGCTCTAGTGTCTATGATTTGTGCCCTCGGGCAGCAGGGAGACCCCAGATTCCAGTTTAATTTTGCAATCCTTGTCGCCGGCTTCAGGAGCAGGTGCAAGCTGCACGATCATTTCTACAAGGAATCCATTATTCTTCCGACCTTGCATGTGTTCGGTGAAACTGACCGGGTCATCCCTGGCGAGCTGAGCCGGGAACTGTCCACGACCTTTGTGAATCCCGTGGTTCTCACTCACACAGGAGGACATTTTGTCCCAGCCTCTGCAGCTCAGAAGCAGGTTTATTTTGAGTTTCTGGAAAAGTTTGAGAAGAAATAGTTGAAGCCACAAATGTTTGTACCATTAAAATATTTTGACTGGCGATCCTTGAAGATGCAATGTGGTGGATCTTTGTTAAAAGATAATTGATGCAAATGGGGAAAGAGAGGGTCAGCTTATGTTGCTCCCAGTTGAATCACTAGGATTGTGAGAAGCGGGATGGCTACCCAGTTCAAATCCCACATTCGGGCACACTGGTGCTTTACTGAACATGCCTTTACCCAGCATTTATACAAAAGTCACTGGATAAAGTCAGGTATTGAAACATTGATTCTTCACTTCCCAACTCCAGGGCACTGTGCCCCACTCCAAGTGATGCCATCCCACCCTCTGTTATGCTCATTTATCCCTGTTGTAGTTACAAAGCATTCAAGAAGTTTAATTATTTCCCCCCTGTTTTCCATCCCCTTGATTGTGGGGTGCCATATAGAGTTATACAGCACAGAAACGGGCCCTTCAGCCCACTGAGTCCGCCAGCCATCTAGCACCTTTTTACACCGTTCCCATTATATTTCCTCTACATTCTCATTAAACCATCCACCCCTCCCCACCTCCTCCAAATTCTACCATCCACCGTCTTAATGGATAATTTTACGGCAACCAATTAACATACTGACCCACATATCTTTGGGATGTGGGAAGAAACTGGAACATCTAGATTCTTCACAGTCACAAGGAAAATATACAAACTCCACACAGACAGCACCTGAGGTCAAAATTGAACCCAGGTGATTGGAATTGTGTAAACACAGTAGTGTTTACACACCAGTTCCATTTTTATCTTGATCAGAAGCCCTTTCTACATAACTTGTCACCTCCAAAATGCTAAAATTCAACAAAGGGCATTCAAGGTTCTCTGTGTCCTTGGGTATAAAGTCTGCTCTCGACTCCGCAATGCCTTTCCAGCTCTTCATTTACTGAGGGGGATTTGCAGAAACAAGAGATTTGCAATTTTAGGCCAAAGTGCAGTTGGGAGTGGCTCAAACCATGCTACATCATTCAGGACTTCTCATAGTTCACCCCCACATTCCATTCAAGTGGGTACAACCCAAACCCTTTGTGAAGTGAAACTTGAGGTGACAGGCTGGGAAGAACCCTTCCCGCTGAGTGCTCACTCCTTGTAGACAACTCCTTGGCAACAAAAAAGTTCCATGTGGTTGCACTTTAACCTGCCTCTCCCACTTCAGAAGTTAGCATTTCTAATATCTAATGAGCAGGAAAATAAGGACCTTCCATTGGGGTACAAAGGACAAAAACTGGTTTGGCCCACTGGGGGAGGCACTTTAGGGGGCGGCACGGTGGCACAGCGGTGGTTGCTGTCTTACAGTGCCAAAGACCCGGATTTGATCCTGACTACGGGTTCTGTCTGTACGTAGTTTGTATGTTCTCCCCGTGACCGCGTGGGTCTTTCCTCCCACTCTCCAAAGACATACAGGTCTGAAGAAGGGTCTCGACCCGAAGCGTCACCCATTCCTTCTCTCCAGAGATGCTGCCTGGCCCATTGAATTACTCCAGCATTTTGTGTCTGTCTACGGGTTTGTAGGTTAATTGGCTTTGGTAAAATAAATTGTAAATAGTCCTTAATGTGTAGGATAGTGCCAGTGTATGGGGGATCGCTGGTCGGCGCGGACTCGGTGGGCTGAAGGGCCCGTGTCCGCGCTGTATCTCTAAACTAAATTAACTAAACACTGGGACAATGTAAGGATTTAACATTGTCTGAAGTCTGAAGAAGGGTCTCGACCCGAAACGTCATCCATTTCTTCTCTCCAGTGATGCCTGTCCCGCTGAATTACTCTGGCATTTTGTGTCTGCCTAAGGATTTAACACGTTAGTACAGGTCTTAAAGTGTGAGTTGGTTTTGGTAATCAGAAAATGAAACAGCACAGAAGGTCCCATCTCTCTGATCTACCAGCTCTCTGATAGAGCCATCCAATTAATCCCACAGATTTACCTTCGCCATGGATGCATAAATATTTACCTGTTACCGTTGCTATTGAAAATACTCCACTGCCTGTTCAATCAGAACAATGCGGACTACAACAACAATATACGATATACAATATTTATTACATGTCATTTGAACCTCAGTGAGGCTCAAACGAAATTCCGTTTCCACAGCCATACAAACAAAGACAATTTCCTACAAGACACACACACAATTCAATTTACAGAAACATCCATCACAGTGAATCGCCTCCTCACTGTGATGGAAGGCAAAATCTTTTCTCTCCCCTGCACCATTTCTCTCCCATTGTCGAAGCCCCAGGCGGGCGATGGTAAGTCCCACGACCATTTTAGGCCGCGCCAGGCGATGTACGGCCCCGCTCTGGGTCATTCCAACCCTGCGACACGGGCTGGAGAAGTTACGTTGCGGGAGCTCCGGAAAGCGGTCTCCCACCTGGACCCGCGAGCTCCCGATATCCCAGTCCACCGGTCTGCAGCTGGAGCCTCCGAGCCACCACCGCTCCCCAAGCTCCGAGGCTGGCCAGCCCCATAATGGTAAGTCCGCAGCTGCGCGACTGGAGCCCCCAGGTCGTTCCAGTTGGAGGCCGCTCCACGGTGCTAGGCCCCAACGACAACGGAGACCCGACGGAAAAGGTCGGGTCTCCCGTGCAGGGAAGAGATTTTTTTAAGTTTCCCCCGCCCCCCACATATACACAGTTAAAAACAGTATTAAAAAACACGAACAACTACATTTAACTAGACAAAAAATAATAAAAGACGGACAGGCTGTAGGGGCCGCTGCAACAGGTGAGTCGCGCCACACTTACGTTTCGCAAAAAAAAAGCTTGTGTTGCCAATTGTTCTTATGTCAATCGCCTTAAATGTTTGTTCTCTGGTTACTGACCTGCAAGACATTGAAGTGGTTTCCTTTTGGAACCATTGGAATCATTAATGATTCTAAACATCTCTATCAATTCATCTTCCCTCACCTCTTTGATTTCAGTGAAGTGCTAAGATTGGATTGTTTGTCCGGTTGGAGGTGGTGTACAATGTGGGAGGTCAGAAAGGAGCAAAAGTACAAGCAATAACCCAGCTGCAACCACTCCAATCTAAGATCAAGTTCTTCTCAGGAAAAGAGAAGATTCATAATGTCAGGGTCACACAACATGGAAACAGGCCCTTTAATCCAGCAAGTCTGCTATCAAGCACCTAAAAACACAAAGTGCAAGAGTAACTCAGCGGGTCAGGCAGCATCTCTGGAGAACATGGATAGGCAACGTTTCAGGTTGTGACCTTCAGGTTTCTTGAGTCTGAGGAAGGGACCTCATCCAAAACATCGCCTATCCTTGTTCTTCAGAGATGCTGCCTGACCCGCTGAGTTTCTCCAGCACTTTGTGTTGTTTGCTCAGGATTCCAGCATCTGCAGTTCCTTGTGTCTGTCAAGCACCTATTTGTACTAATTCCATTTTGTGCCCTCCATATTCCCTAATGACTTTGAAAGGGTAATCATTTGTTTTCATTTGCAGAGGACCACGACAAGCGAGGGAACCATAGGCTGGAGAGCATAATATCAGTGGTGGCCAAAGATGGTGGGATGGGTTCTAAGAGAATGATAACCTATCTGCATTTCAAAAGACAAGGACTGATGTAGGATAATCAGATTTGTCTGTGGGAAATAGTGTCTCATGAATTTAATTGAGAATTTTGGAGAGGTGACAAAGGATTGATGATGGCAAGGTGATAGATGTCTACATAGACTTCAGCAAGGCCTTTGACAGGCTAGATCATCTGTCCACCTCCCTCCTCAGATGCTGCTTAAATCACCGTGTCTCTCCAGCAGATTATATTTTGCTCAAGGTTTCGAGGCAAATTGATTAAATGCAGCTAAATGGAACTTGCTCAGGTAGGCAACTTGGTCAACACGATGAGTTGGGCTTGTTTCCGTGATGTATGACTCTGCATCTTGACTAATAAACCCAAATGGAATTCTTTATCCAGAAATTGAAAATATGGAATTGCTACCATGGGGCAAATAGCAGGGATAAATTTATACAGACAAGCGATATTAAAGAATAGAAAGCTAAATTGATAGGGTTAAATATAAAAGAAGGGAAGATCACTCCTGGGATACAGTGTATGAAGAAGGCTACATTCAAAGACCGTACCATTGATTCCTGGAATGAGGACCTGTTTCATGTGGAGATATTGAGTAGGAATGGGCCAATGATCAGCATTTTGGAAGAATGAGAGATGATCTTATTGATTTAAGATTCTGAAAGCGCACTGGCCAGATTGTAAAAGGTGCTTCCCTTAACTGGAGAGGTTAGAACAAAGGGGAAACTGTCTCAACCCAAAATGTCAACTATCCATGTTTTCCGGAGATGCCGCCTGACCCGCTGAGTTACTACAGAACTTTGTGTCTTTTTTTGTAAACCAACAACTGCAGTTCCTTATGTCTACATTGAACGTCTAAGAATGTCAGGAGGATTGTGATATTTTTTAATTCTATATACCAGAGGGCGTTCTTCTGCTTACATATTCTCAAGGCTGAGATAGATTTTTGGGGCAAAGTAGATGAGGATTGGGCAAGAAAATGGGGTTGAGGCAAAGGATTGGTCAGAATTTTGTCAAATGGTTTGGAGGTGCAATGTAGCATGTGGCTCCTGTTTCTTGTTCACATGTCAAAGGTTACCCGCAGCACAGTGGCACAGTAGTCAGTCGGCTCCTGTGACCCAGGTTCAATCCTGACCTCTAGTGCTGTCTGTGTAGAGTTCACATGTTTTATTTGAGGGTTTCCTATAGATGTTTCAGAATGTTTCCACATCCTAAAGATGTGCTGGTAGATTAATTGACTACTGAGTGTTACCTCTAATGCGGGTGAGTCGTAGGTGAAAGGGGGTGCGGAGGGAGTTAATAGGCATAAGAGAGATAAGGGTTGCAGGACGATAAGTGAGTAGAATGGGATTACTCTGAGAGGTACCACTGATTCAGTGGGCTGAATGGCATCTTAGTATGTCCTAATGAAGAAGAATTAGCATCGATCAGTCAAATTGTAGCACCTGTTTTCCGAGCAGTACTGTAAATATCGACAACCTCCGAGTCAGAATTTGCAATCTGTCAAAATAAGAGCCCAGTTACAAACTAGTTTTGTCTATCTCGGAGGCAGAATTAACGGTGAAACCAAAGAAGGATAAAAAAAGTTTGTATTTTACAAACAGCAACATTCTGTTTCTGCTGCAGTTGATTGTGTGATCTCAGGAAATGCTGGCACTCTTAATAGGTTACACTTGATTTTATGTCAAATGATTGTTCAGTATATCAAGCCATCTGTGGTGGGGCTGTTGGCAGCATCTCCCCGGGGTGTCTGTTTACTTCCTGTCATCTTTCCTTTCCAAATAAATCCATCAAAATGGAATCAAAGGCAACCTGGTTTTTGATTGACGGTTGGGCTAGGATGGAAGAGGGTACTGAAATTTTAAGAGAAAGCAGAAAACATTGCAAACGTTGCAAAATAGACAGCACCTGTGAGTTGAGAAACATTTCAGGCTGATGGTTAGGTTGGATTACATTATTGTGTTGAGGCTCCCCCCACACCATCACCACAATCAGTCTGAAGAAAGGTCCTGACCCAAAAGGTCACCTGTCCCTGTTTTCCAGAGATGCTGCCTGACCTGCTGAGTTACTCCAGCACTTTATGTCTTTTTTTGTGCGTGAAAGAAATCATGGGACAGAGAGAAACAACCGTGTTCTCCCTGTACTTGGATGATACTTGTCCTGAAATCGCACAAACAGAACAGATTATCTGCTGGATGTCACCATGCTGATTGTGGGCACTTGCTTTGCACAAATAGGCTGTAAAATCTATATCACAGCAGAGACAATGTAGTAAGTAATTCACCAGTAAAGCATTTTGAGACACCGGAGATTGTGAAACGTGCTCTATAAATATGTTTTCCTTTCATAGGCTCGGGCTTGGAAGGGGAACAGGCAACTCTCTTTTTTAAACCTGCTGATCATCATTTTCTTTTGCGTAAACATCTGCTGCTTTCAGTGCTTGATGAATAGTGGAGCAATTGTTGCTGAATGTTAAAACAATTACCCTGTGTGTCCAATGGAAAAGTAAATTGATACACAATCTGAGCCGTGAACTTTGGCTGAACATGAGTTGGAAACAAAACCTGGTCATAGAATGTACACCTCGAATGTCGGGTTTATTTTGTATTGATGCAATCCCTGGCCTATTTTTGCAAGCCTTGCACAATAGAAGGCTGGATCAAAGCGATGTATAAATCACCTTCACAGTCGTCTGAAAATATCATTTTAGTTGGAGGGTGAAAAAACATTGAAAGACCTAATCAAATAAAACCGTATCAGAAATATTTTTGCTTGAAAACATTTAATGATTACAGTTCTCTTTAAACAGCTTCAAACTCAGAGCAGAATGATTTACCAAGAGCAGAATGTTTTAAAATGACATCAAAATGTGGAAGAGTTCTAAAGACTTATTTCCCCTGGCAAGCACTCCTCACGAAACAAAGGGATGTTTTAAATCTTTTCTTCCTCTGATGTCTTCATTTTTCCTTGGCTCAAAGCTTTACCGATTTTCTTTCTTTTTAGCTCATGTGGTTCAATGGATGGAACTCTCAACGCGAGTCAAAAGGTCCAGGTCCTACTCTAGGGAAAGGTAGACAAAAATGCTGGAGAAACTCAGCGGGTGAGGCAGCATCTATGGAGCAAAGGAAATAGGTAACGTTTCAGGCTGAAACCCTTCAGAAAGTTCAGGGAAAACTTTGGTTTGTTCCATGGACATGCTCATCTGAGGACATCCTCAGAAGCATCACCGCTGACCAAGCTGGTCATGTTCTGAAAGACCTACAACAGGGTTGAGCCTGCAGTCGATGAGGGGTGAATCAAGGAGACGGAGAAACCTAGTTGACCTTGTCACGCATCTGGCTACAGCAGATGGATAGTTCCATGATGGTTATGGGGGAAATGACGGCATACTGACACAGTAGACACCCACCAATGGGATAGATTCAGGTCAGAATGTAGCAGGTGAAAAATTCATGAGGCACTGTGGTCATCACACCATTTCACCAGAATCTCCAACTTTATAGCCATGCATATCCCTCATGCCTCCAGTACTGTCATTGCCGGGGGGGGGGGGGGGGGGGGGGGGGGGTGATCCTGGTTCAACGAGTAGCATTTTACAGCATAGAACCAGGCCCTTCGGCCCACTGCATCCATGGATACCATCAGGCCTTTCTATACTAATCCCATTTGCCTGCAAAAATTCCACATGTCTATAACCTGCTCATTCAAGTACCTGTCCAGATGTCCATTAAATGTTTTTTCTTGTTCTTGCCTCCACCATCTCCTCTGGCAGCTCATTCCAGATACCAACTACTCTTTGTGTGAACAATCTCCTCAGTTCCACCTCACCTTAAACCGATGCCCTCTAGTGTTAGACATCCCTACAATGGAAAATAAGCACTACTTATCCACCCAATTTATGTCTTTAGAACTTATACTCTGTCATGCTACCTCTCTGGTTCTTTCGCTCCAGGGAAAACTGATCAGCCTATAAAAATATTTGCTTATAACTCAATCTCTCCAATCCTGTCAATATCCTTGTGAATCTTTTCTGCATCCTCTCTATCTTAATCACAATCTATAGTGTGGTGAACAGAATTGTACCCAATACACCACGTGTGGCCAAATCAGTGTTGTACACAAGCAACATAATGTTCTCTTATCAATTCTTACACTCAATGCTGCAGCCAATGATAGCAAGTATGCCTTTGGCCTTCCTCTCCACCCTGTCTACATGTGTTGCCACTTTCAGAGAATTATGTATTTGTATTCCAATGTCTCACTGTTCAACAACATTCCAAGGGTAAGCACAAAGTGGTGGAGTAATGCCCCTGTCCCACTTAGGAAACCTGAACGGAAACCTCTGGAGACTTTGCGCCCCACCCAAGGTTTCCGTGCGGTTCCCGGAGGTTTTTGTCAGTCTCCGTACCTGCTTCCACTACTTGCAACCACCTGCAACCTCCGGGAACTGCACGGAAACCTTGGGTGGGGCGCAAAGTCTCCAGAGACTTCAGTTCAGGTTTCCTAAGTGGGACAGGGGCATATTACTCGGCTGGTCAAGCAGCTTATCTAGAGAAAAAGGATATGTGATGTTTCGGGTCGGGACTCTTCTTCAGTCTGACCTGAAATGTCACTCATCCTTTTTCGCCAGAGATGCTGCCTGACCCGCTGAGTTACTCCAACACTTTGTGTCTATCTTCGGTTTGTACCAGCATCTGCAGTTTATTTCCACACAACATTCCTGCGTGTATATCCTCTCCTGGTTCAACTTCCCAACATACATCACTTTGCACTTGGCTGGATTCAACTCTATCTGCCATCCCCTTTCACAGTTGATCAAGATCCTGCTGCAATCGTAGACAACCTTCTTCACTGTCCACTATGTCTGTAAATAGATGAATCTTGCTACCTACCTTCTCATCCTCATCAATAATATATAATAAACAAATGATGCAGGACCGATCTCTGTGGCACTCCACCAGTCACAGGCCTCCCATCCGAAAAACAACCCTGAACTACCACCCTTACATTGTAATAAGTCAATTTTGTATCCTGTATCCGATGTGTTCTAACCTTCCAGACCAGCCTGTCATGCAGAGCCAAGTCAAAGGCCTTATTAAGGTTCGTGTGGACTTTATAGTGGAGTGGACGTCTACATCTAAGTAGATTTGTCAATCCTCTTGGTCATCACTTCAAAAAAACTGCGACGATGTCCCACTCACAAAGCATGTTATCTATCCCCATCAGTCCTTTTCAAATGCAAATAAATTATGTCCGTCAGAATCCCTTCCATTAACTTCCCTACCACTGATGTAAGGCTCACCGGCCTACACGTATCCCTGTCTATCATTGTTGCCCTTCTTAAATAAAAGTGCAACGTCTTCCATTACCTCACCCATGGCAAAAGACTTCCTCAGGTCCCCAGCAAGCTCCCTACTTGCTTCCTCCAACACCCTGGGGTCAGGCCTAGGGAATTTATCCATATCCTACACCTCCATTGTAATGTTGAGATGCTTTTGAGTCCGAATCCTTCTTCAGTTCATTGTATCCTTATTTAAGACTTTGTTCACTTCTTGTGGCTCCACAGATAGGTTATCACACTGATCTTTAAAGGGACCTATGCTCTCCCTAGCTACACATTTGCTCTTAATATGCCTACAGAAAAGGTCAGAATCAAATGCAAATCCCTCTGCTTTCTTATACGGAACCAAAGGATTTATGTGCTAGGTCCATTATTGCAGCTCTGGTGCATTGTATAACCACATCATCACTTTATTGTTCTCCCTTCTTGTTCATCATCAGCACAAGATGCTGTCAAACCCTGCAAAGCAATCAGAAAATCCCGTGGAGTAACTGATTATTCGAGAGAGCTCTTCATGATGTGAATGCTCTGGGTATTTTTTTTTAAATGTCAAAAATCATTCTCTTCCTTGAAAGCTCCAATTAGACTTCGGTTCTGAGCTGTGGTTTGGTAAATTATAATAGCCTGACAGTTACAGAAATAACATAATGGTTTTTTAATACAACAAAAGACGGGGTTGAAACTGGCATAATACTTCAGCTTTGCAGCTTGCAAGTGTTTCTCTCCCATACATCATTTATTGGATGCCTGCTGACCAGGAAACAGATATTCTGTATGGAATTTGATAATGCTTTGACCGTTTTATACTTTACTAAGGTGTTATCTAATGCTAGACATAAGAACTGCAGATGCTGCAATCATGAGCAATACACAGTGCTGGAGTAACTGACTGGGTCAGGCAGCATCTGTACTGAGAATGGAGAGGAGACGTTTTGGGTTGGGATGCTTCTTTAGACGCTGCCTGACTTGCTGAGTTTCTCTATCACTTTATTTTGTTGTTATATAAAGCTAGATATTCAACAGTAGTTGTTATGCAATTGCCCTGGGTAATGAGCTGTCTGTGGCAGCACAGTGGTAGAGTTGGTGCCTTCGAGTGCCAGTGACATGGGTTAGATCTTGACCAGGGTGCTGTTTGTACGTTCTTCCTGTGACCGTGTGGGTTTTCTCCGGGTGCACCGATTCCTCCCACGCTACAAGGATTGTCAGTTAATTTGGTTTTGGTAAGAAATTGTAAATTGTCCATAATGTGTAGGATAGTGCTAGTGTACGGGGTGATCGTTTGTCGGCATGGACTCGGTGCGCCGAAGAGCCTGTTTCCACACTGTTTCTCTGAAGTTTAATGTTTTTCTTACCGGTTGAGCCAGCGATCTAGTGTTGCAAGGTGCCTTTCTTGAATTACAAGCTGCCTTATTTCCACTGATCTTTATTTAAAACCATTTCACCTCACTGATCAACATGCATCTTTATTTTGTGAGGCTATTAAAGCTGGAAAGGAAAGTTAGTTTGAAGTAGATGCGGTAGAATGCTGTCCAAGGTGCTGATTGAGCACACATCATTTCATAATCATAAAGGCAACTCTATTTGGAAGGCACAATGGCACAGCTGGTAGAGTTGCTGCCTCACCATGCCAGGGAATCAGATTATATCCTAACTTTGAATGCTGTCTGTGTGGAGTTTGCATATTATCTCTGCACCCTCCCACCTTTCAAAGTCAGTGGAGATCCCGATGCGCAGAAATGTGTGAGACTTGTGACTTTATTGATCCTTTACTAATCATTTTATTGTTTGTCACTATACTTTAATAAACATAGTTTATCTGTAACCTTGAAGTATTCTTTCTCCATCATTGATCCAAATCCTTGAAACCTGCTTGCACCTTTACAATGGGTAGTTGATGGTCGGCACAGACTAGATGGGTGAAGGGGCTATTTCTGTGTTGTATCTCTCTATGATTCTATGACTATGATGCAAACTGGAGCTAAAGAGGCACAAATTTACTCACAGTGGTAAGGGTGGCGGCTAATCCAACTCCAGGCATTTCAATCTACATCAATGCTGACACTGCAGAATTGGGTGAGAAGATGGGACGAGGGGAGAAGGAATGGGAGGAAGGTGAGACGGGGATCTCAATGCACTTTCCAACGCTGATCAGGGGGATTCTCTCTGCTGCAGTGATCAATTTCTATTCCTCAAGCAGATGCTGATTTGCATCACCGTTGTTTGTTGGATCTTGCTCAAACATTTGCTATTTTATTGCCCTTAATTACTACCATTACTGCACTTCAACTGTACCTCAACCTAGACCCCTTGCCAGGAAAAATAGATCTTCCGAGGATTCCACCATCTCTCTTGCACAACATTCAGCTTTGGATCACCTTGACAATAAGAAGACCTATGTCAGGAGAGTTTTCATTCACTTCAGCTGCATATCACCGAATGAATCAATCTCTAAACTTCCTGGCCTTCCATCTTGTGCTTCCTTCTACAACTGACCTCTGGATTTCCTGACCAGCAGACCTCAGTTGGTCACAATTAGCTGTAATATTTCTTCCACCCTGAACCTCGACACTTGTGCCCCTTAAAGCTGTGTATTCTGTGGTCCATCCCCTGCTCAACCAGCCATGACTGTGGTATGGTACAACATCAACTCAATCTTTATGTTCGCCAATGATATCACTGGATAAACAACAAGGATGAGATGTAGTACAGTAAAGAGATCAAGAACATTGTGTCATCGTGTTAGGACAACGACCTAGCCCATAATATCAATAAGATGAAAGGGTTGGTTGCTGACTAAGGAAGCAAGGTTGAACACAACTGTCCTCATCATAGGATCTGCTGAGAGATGGTTGATAAGTTCCAAGGCATCCACATCACCAGCAACCTAACCAACAACCTTGCACATCAGTTACTTTCAGTGACTGATGTACAAGCACGCCCAGGTCTCGTTGTACCTCCCCTTTTCCTAATCTGACACCATTCAGATAATAATCTGCCTTCCTGTTCTTGCCACCAAAGTAGATAACCTCACATTTATCCACATTATACTATATTCTGCATCTGCCCACTCACCCAACCTATCCAAGTCACCCTGCAACCTCATAGCATCCTCATCGCAGCTCACACTGCCACCTAGCTTTGTGTCATCCGCAAACTTGGCGATGTCATATTTAATTCCCTCGTCTAAATCGTTAATATATATTGTAAATAACTGGGGTCCCAACACTGAGTCTTCTGAAAAGGAGCCGTTAATTCCTACTCTTCGCTTCCTGTCAGCCAACCAGTTCTCTATCCATGTCAATACCCTGCCCCCAATACCATGTGCTCTAATTTTGCACACTAATCTCTTGTGTGGGACCTTGTCAAAGGCTTTTTGAAAGTCCAGATACACCACATCCACTGACACTCCCTTATCCATTCTGCTTTTACATCCTCAAAAGAATTCAGATCAGTCGAGCATGATTTTCCCTCCATAAATCCATGCTGACTTTGACCAATCCTGTCACTGCTTTCCAAATGCGCTGCTATAGCATCTTTAACAATCGACTCAAGCATCTTCCCCACTACCGATGTAAGGCTAACAAGTTTATAATTCCCCGTTTTCTCTCCCCCTCCTTTCTTAAAAAGTGGGGTTACATTGGCTAGTCCACATGCCCTCCAGTCCACATGAACTGATCCAGAGTCGAGAGAACAATGATCACCAATGCATCCATGATTTCCAAGGCCACCAACTTGAGTACCCTGGGATGCAGGCCTTTAGGCCATGGGGATTTATCTGTCCAGTCCCAACAGTTTACTTAACACCATTTCCTGAGTAATGTGGATTCTCTTCAGTTCCCCCCACTAAATCCTCGGCCCCCTAGTATTTCTGGGAGATTGTGACTCCCTTAGTGAAGACAGAACCAAAATACTAATTTAACTGTTCTGCCATTTCCTTGTTTCCCATTATAAATTCACCTGTCTCTGATTGTAAGGGACCTACATTTGTCTTCACTAATCTTTTCCTTTTTACATATCTAAAGAAGCTTTTACAGTCAGTTTTTATATTCCCCGCAAGCTTTGTTTCATGCTCTCTCCCCCCCCCCTTTTAATTAACCTCTTTGTTCTCCTATGTTGAGTTCTAAATTTCTCCTAGTCCTATCGGTTTGCTGCTATCTCTAGCCAATTTATATGCCTTTTCCGTGGATTTAACACTGTCCTTGATTTCCCTCGTTAGTCATGGTTGAGCCACCTTCCCTGTTTTATTTTTAAGCCAGACAGGGATGAACAATTTTTGGAGTTCATCCATGCGGTCTTTAAATGTTTGCCATTGTGTCTCCACCGTCAACCCTTTAAGTATAATTTGCCAGTCTATCCTAGCCAATTCCCATCTTATACCATCAAAGTCTCCTTTCTTTAAGTTCAGGGCCCTGGTCTCTGAATTAACCTTGTCACTTTCCATCCTAATGCAGAATTCCACCATATTATGGTCACTGTTGCCCAAGGGGCTTTGCACAACAAGATCGCTAACTAATCCTTCCTCATTACACAATACCCAGTCTACAATGGCCTGTCCTCTAGTCGGTTTTTCTACATATTGGTTAAAAAAACTCATCCCGTATACATTCCAGGAAATCCTCCTCCTCATGCTACCAATTCCGTAGTAGATTAAAGTCACCCATGATAACTACTGTACCTTTGCTACACACATCCCTAATTTCCTGTTTGATGCTATCCCCAACCTCCCTACTGCTGTTTGGTAGTTTTTATAAAATTCCAACAAGCGTTTTCTGCCCTTGACTATTTTGCAATTCTACCCATTATGATTCTATAGCATCCAAGCTGATGACTCTCCTTGCTGTTGCATTAATCTACTCTTTAACCAGCAATGCCACCCCACCTCCTCTTCCTTTCTGTCTATCCTTCCCGAATATCGAATACCTCTGCATGTTTAGCTCCCAGCCTTGGTCACCCTGGAACCATGTCTCCATAATTCCAACTATATCATATTCCTTAACTACTAACTGCACATTCAATTCATCCACCTTAGTAGTGAATATAACCCAGTCCAACACTGGCTTCATCCCCACTGCTATCAGACTTCTGAACCACCGCCTTCCCAGAGGTGCTGTCATGTAATCTTACTCCTAACTCCATCTCATTTGGTTTATCCGTTAATAATGTTTTTGCACTGTATTCTAGCACCATTCTGCTGTTTTGGTATTGTTTCATATTTATTATTATATTTATCATTACCATGTATAACATATACTCTGAGATTCAAGTGAACAAGGAATTTTATTGTACTCCGATGTACATGACAAAAAAAGTAACATGAATCCAATCTGAATCTGAATTATTGGCCTTAAGAGCATTAAGATAAGTTGGTCTGAAAGTACACTATAAATATAAGTCCAACCTTCTTATCTGAGCTTGATGCTGCCGGATATAATGGTTATTCACCTTTGGGTCCTGTCCGAACCAGCGGGTGGGGAGTGAATTGAAATCATAATTCTATTACTTCATTAATAATTCCAAAGGCCATATCACTCTGCGATAAACTGCAATGCATTGTACTGATTAACCTCAATGTTACATATGGAGTTAATTAGAAACAGTCTTTAAAACTATAATTTAAGTAACCTATTTTCAAATTACAATATATGAATACCGATTATCTAAAATAAATAATGTTAATCAAGTCCAAAATGGAAATTTATTTGGTAATCAGTCTTTATGTATACGTCTACTACCAATTTCGAGTGATTATCTTTCACTCTTGGAGTTATTTCCATAGAACCACTGGGACACCTTCCTCCCTGTGTGCACAATGTGCTGCTGTGAATCTCAAATCATTGTGTGAAATTGGAAACACTGGATCTATTCAGGGCAATAGCTAATTTGCAATAAACAGAACCTGGAGCACCTACAGGGACTTTCCAAGCAAAATGCTTTTTATAGAGAACAAAACATGCAGGTACCAGAAATCTGAAAGAGATACAGAAAATACTGGAGATACCCAGCATTTTGGGCAATATTCATATTTTTAATTATGTATATTACGAAACACTTTATTACTTCTGCCATGAAGCACAGCGCCTGATGCCGACAATTGTAGTAGCCATTGTTTAATGAAGTAAGATCCCCACAAGTTGAAATAGAGTAAGTGGTTACATTGATTTTTGAAATATTTGGGTTGGTTGGCCATAAAAATGAACTCCTTGATTGCATAGTATGCGCGTAGTAGTGGATCCTTCTTTATAAGTCGAGTTAAATATTACTTTAACTCGCTTAGGTAGACAAAATTGCTGGAGAAACTCAGCGGGTGCGGCAGCATCTATGGAGCGAAGGAAATCTCTTTCCTTCGCTCCACAGATGATGCTGCACCTGCTGAGTTTCTCCAGCAATTTTGTCTACCTTCTATTCTCCAGCATCTGCAGTTCGTTCTTGAACACTTTAACTCACTTACAATGTCAAGAACACACAACAGTTTATTGACTTCTACAGCACTGAGTATAGAAGTTTGGATGTTATATTGCAATATTATAAGACATTGGTGAGGCTGCAGTTGGAGTACTGTGTTGGTCATCCTGCTGTAGGAAAGGTTCCATCAAGCTGGAAAAAATCCAGAAACGATTTACAAGGTGGTACCAGGACTTTAGGGATTGAGTTATAGGGAGAGGTTGGGCAGGTTATGATATATTTCGTGGAGAGTAAGAGATTAATGGACAATCTTATAGAGGCATATAAAATCACAAGGGGAATAGATAGGATGAAAACACAATCCTTTTCCAGGATAGGGGATTCAAGAACGAGAGGGCATGTGTTTAAGGTGAGATAGAAATATTTTAATAGGAGCCTGAGGGGTAACATTTTCACACAGAAGGTACTGGAATCCTCTTGCATTAAAGCTCTACATTCCGCTTGCCTTCCTAATTGCAGCATGCAATACGCAGGTGCCTCTTAATAACAACACCTTTCAAACTTTCCTCATTTAATAACTACTCAGGGGGAAAGTTTTAATAGGAACCCGAGGGGCAACCATTTCAGACGGAAGGTGGTATGCATTTAGTACAAACTGCCAAATGAAATGGATGATGCAGGTACAATAACGGTTTAAACAACATTTTGATATGTCTATGAATTTAAAAGGTTTAGAGGGATATGGGTCAAACACGAGAAAATAAGGCAAAGTAGATGGTTGGCATCTTAGTTGGTAAAGATGAGTTGGGCCAAAGGGCCTTTTTTCTGTATTTATGCCTTTTAACCCTTTTCATACTTTTAACTATGCGCTATTCAGACAAAAAAAAAATGTATATAATACAAAGCCTTCAAGTCTACCTTTTCATACGAGCGAGAGAGAGAGAGAGAGAGAGAGAGAGAGAGAGTGTGTGTGTGTGTGTGTGTGCGTGTGTGTGTGTGAGTGTTCATTCGTGTTTCACCACCCCCCCCAAGGGGCTGTGGCTGGTTCTTCCTTGAATAGTGACCCGATCAATCTTTCTCTCCTAACACTCTCCTCCACCTGGCAGAACTTGTCCTCACCCTCAATCTTCTCTTTTGACTCTGTTCACTTTAGAGGCCTAGAGTCATACAGTGTGGAAACAGGCCCTTCTGCCCAACTTGCCCACACCGGCCAACATGTCCCAGCTACTCCATTTCCACCTGCCAGCATTTGGTCCATATCCCTACAATCCTGTCCTAACTTTCTTCAAATTAAATATATGGTCATGGGTACTCACTTGGGCCCCAGCTATGACTGCCCTTTTGTTGGTTATGTTCCAAATGTATACTGCCACCATCCCCCAACTCTTTCTCCGCTACATCAACGACTGCAATGGGGCTGCCTCTTACACACGTGCAGAACTTGTTGATTTCATTAACTTTACCTCCACCAACCACTCTGTCCTCAAATTCACTTGGACTATCTCTGACACCTTAGTCACCTTTCTTGGTCTCTCTGTCTCCATCAAGAGTCAAGAGTGTTTTTTTGTCATGTGTCCCAGATAGAATAATGAAATTCTTACTTGCTGCTGCACAACAGAATACGTAAACATAGTCCGCTGTAAGCAATATGATAAGCTGAGAACTATTATATTTGATGATTTTCTGCTGTGCTGCTGGAAACATGTCGCTGCAGACAGGCACCATCTTGGATATTGAAAGGGGGGAAAGTATAGACTGACGTCTACCAGAAACCCACCAGCTCCCACGGTTATCTGGTCCTCACCTCCTCCCTGTGTCTTGTAAAGACACTATCCCCTACTCTCAATTTCTCTGTCTCCACCGCATCTGCTCCAAAGATAAAGCTTTCCATTGTGGACATCTGAGATGTCTTCCTTTAGTAAATGTCATAGATAGATCCCTCATCCACTTCTCCTCTGTGTCCTGTAGTTCTGCTCTCGTTCCCATCGAGGGAAAGATTTAATAGGCACCTGAGGGGTCAATTTTTACACAAAGGGTGGTGGGTTAATTGAAAATGCTGCCAGAGGAGGTCGTGTGGGCAGGTGCTATTGCAATGTTTAAGAAACATTTAGACAGATACATGGATAGGATAGGTTTAGAGGGATATGGGTCAAATACAGGCAGGTGGGACTAGATGGGGCATGTTGGTCGGCGTGGGCAGGTTGGGCCGAATGGACTGTTTTCACGCTATATGACTATAACTCTATAATGGGGCACACCACTGTGAGCTGTGGCTCAGTGAGAAAACCTTTGTCCCTGATTGAGAAGTTTGAGGGATCCAGAACTACAGAGTAGGATCAGGGACAAAAATCCTACACTGTCAGAAGTACTGTTTTTCAGATAAGATAGAAACCGTTCGCCCTTTCAGGTGGATGGGAGCTAGTACCTGGATCAATATGTATCTCTGAACCAAGATTACCTAAATAGATTCTCTGATTGTTGCCACATTATTTTTTTGGTAGGGTCTTGATATGCACAAAGAGATTGCTGCACATTTAAGGTGAAGGGGAAAAGATTTAATTGAAATCTGATGGGTAACTTTTTCACACAAAGGGTGGTGGATGTATGGAAAAAGCTGCCAGAGGAGGTAATTGAGGCTTGGAATATCCCATTGTTTAAGAATCCCAATGTTATCCCAATGTGCACAGTTAGACAGGTACACGGATAAGACAGGTTTGGAGGGGTATGGACCAAATGCAGGCATGTGGATCGAGTGTAGCTGGGACATGGTCGGTGTGGGCAAGTCGGGCCTAAAGGCCTGTTTCCACCCTGTATCACTCTATGACTATGACATTTACTGGCATTATAAAACGTTCAAATTGCAACAACATGGAAATGCAATTTGGAAAGTAATCATTTTGTCAAAGGTGTTTTATAAATAAATCGAAGCATATCCTTTAACAGCATTTTTATTACTAATAGTGTATTACCCATTGGATTAGATGTGTGGTGATGCATATGGTGCAACAACATTGAAAGGCACAGTGGAATAAAGTATAGCAATTTCTAACAATAAACACAGTAATTCCTCCAGAAAGTTGCAGTATGAAGAATGG
Organism: Leucoraja erinaceus; assembly: GCF_028641065.1. Taxonomy (NCBI): domain Eukaryota; kingdom Metazoa; phylum Chordata; class Chondrichthyes; order Rajiformes; family Rajidae; genus Leucoraja; species Leucoraja erinaceus. The sequence continues at coordinate 9,383,728 of NC_073404.1, forward strand.
TTACACATAAAGTTCACGCATGGATCAATCTTAGTCACTTATAGCAATGTAAAAAACAAGCTTGATTGTCAGGGGAATTACCTCAACATCTCCACGGGCTAATTATAGGGTTGTCACCATATTCATCTTTCTTTATAGAGCCCCATTCACAAACAGAAATACCTGACTGGATTGTGTGCTTGAACTCTGAATGCATCCACCTGCAATTCAGAGGTATGATTGTTACCAACCTGATTACGTGCTTCTGTTTATTCAGGAGTAATTCCACATTGGCAGACTCATTTGTTGGGGCTAAAGAAATCGGTCAGATTTAATTACAATCATATGTAGGAAGGAACTGCAGATGCTGGTTTATACCGAAGATAGACACAAAATGCTAGAGTAACTCAGCGGGTTAGGCAGCATCTCTGGAGAAAAGAATAGGTGACATTTTGGGTCGAACCCTTCATCACCTATTCATTTCTCCACAGATGCTGACTGACCCGCTGGGTTATTTTGTGTCCATCTTTAATTACAAACATGTTAGCTACATAGAGATAAAAACATGCAAAAGTGACGACGGCTGTACAATGGTTAACCTAATGATGCAGCTCAATTTGACTTTGGTTAGGCCGCATGTGGAGTATTGCCTGCAGTTCTGGTCGTCCCATTACAGGAAGAATGTGGAGACTTTGGAGAACATGCAGAAGAGATTTACCAGAATGCTGCCTAGATTAGGAGGTATGAGCTACAACTAGAGGTTGGATGAACTTGGATTGTTTTCTCTGGAGCATCAGAGGTTGAGGGGAGATCTGACAGAAAAATGTAAAGTTATAAGAAGGTAGGTAGTCAGAACCTTTTTCCCAGGGTGGAAATGTCAAAAAGTAGAGGGCACAGTGTTAAGGTGAGAGGAACAAAGTTTAAAGGAGATGTGTGGGGAAAGTATTTGACACGGACGGAGTGTTGGATGCCTGGAAGTGGCTGCCAAGGGGTGGTGGAGGCAGGTACAATAATGACATTTAAAAGGCTTTTAGGTAGGCTGATGGATATGCAGAGAATGGAGGGATATGGTTCATGTGCAGGCAGATGTGATTAATTTATCTTGACATCGTGGGCTTAAGAACATTCCTATGCTGTACTGTTCTATGTCCTGCAGGAACTGTTACAAAATGACCAAATTATTCTGTTTTTAGAAGTCAACTAATAACTTTACGTAGACAAAAGTGCTGGAGAAAGTCAGCGGGTGCAGCAGCATCTATGGAGCGAAGGAAATAGACAACGTTTCGGGCCGAAACCCTTCTTCAGACTGGGTTCAAACTCTAATAACTTTAGAAGTGAGTCCAGTCACAGATCAGATCCTGGACTAATTTGTGATTGGAAACTGAAGTTATACAACAGAAAAATCTACTGCATTCTTCATTTGTATATATTTGTACATAAAAGTAATTATCTGGTCATACCAAGGGCTTTTTCTCATGGTCAGGTACTTGGAATATAACTTATTTCTGTCCAAAGCATCTGAAGTAAGAGCAATTGCTAAATATAAATCTGAACGTTTTAAAATTTTTGTTAACCAAGAAAATAAATAAAACCAATTAATAGTGGAGACTAAACTAGGTGGGGCCCGTTGGGTCCCTGTCACACGGGAGGCCTGGTCCCCAATGCAACATTCCACCACTCACCCATTCCCCCAATGCAACCCATCCCCCCAACGCAATATTGCACCACCAAGTCAAGTCAAGTCAAGTCAAGTTTATTTGTCACATACACATACGAGATGTGCAGTGAAATGAAAGTGGCAATGCTCGCGTAACAACAAAACAACCAAACAAATTATAAACACAATCATAACACACATATTATTTTACATAATAAATAATAGAAGGAAAAACGTTCTGTACAGTTAGTCCCTGGTGAGAAAGACGTTTACAGTCCTAATTGCCTCTGGGAAGAAACTCCTTCTCAACCTCTCCGTTCTCACTGCATGGCAACGGAGGCGTTTGCCTGACCGTAGCGGCTGGAACAGTCCGTTGCAGGGGTGGAAGAGGTCTCTCATGATTTTGTTTGCTCTGGAGTTGCACCTCCTGTTGTATAGTTCCTGCAGGGGGGTGAGTGAAGTTCCCATTCCCACCCACTACTCTCTGCAGAGCCTTCTTGTCCTTGGCAGAGCAATTCCCGAACCAGATGGTAATGTTCCCGGACAAGATGCTTTCCACCGCCGCTGCGTAGAAGCACTGGAGGATCCTCGGAGACACTCTGAATTTCCTCAATTGCCTGAGGTGGTAAAGGCGCTGCCTTGCCTTACTCTCCAGTGCTGAGGCGTGTGATGACCATGTCATATCCTCAGAGATGTGGACTCCCAGATATTTAAAACAGTTCACCCTATCCACAGGATCCCCATTTATACTCAATGGAGTGTACGTCCTCGGATGATGTGCCCTCCTAAAGTCCATGATCAGCTCCTTCGTTTTTTTGATGTTCAAGAGGAGGCTGTTCTCCTGGCACCAGAGTGCTAGATCAGCCACCTCCTCCCGGTAGGCCCTCTCATCATTGTCTGAGATCAGGCCCACCACCACAGTGTCATCAGCAAACTTAATTATTGAATTGGAGCTGAACCTAGCCACACAGTCATGTGTGTACAGGGAGTACAATAGGGGGCTGAGGACGCAACCCTGGGGCGATCCTGTGCTCAGGGTGAGGGACTTCGATGTATTCCCTCCCATCTTGACTACCTGGGGCCTAGCGGTGAGAAAGTCCAGGACCCAGGCACACAGGGAGGTGTTGAGCCCCAATTCCAGTAGCTTCCCGGCCAGTCTGGTGGGGACTATCGTGTTGAAGGCTGAACTGTAGTCTATGAACAGCATCCTCACGTAGCCCCCCTTCTGGCTGTCCAGATGGGAGAGAGCGGTGTGCAAGACCTGGGAGACCGCATCGTCCGTGCACTCCCTCCCCCTCCTCTTCACACTCCCCCCTCTTTCCCCCCTCCTCCTCCCCTCCCCCAATCCCTCCCTCTCCCTCCCTCTCCTTTCCCCTACCCTCAGTCACTCCCTCCCTCCATAACTCCTCTCCCCTACCTACCCCCTCTCTTCTCCCTCTATCCCCCACTCCTCACCTCCCCTACCCCCCCCACTGTCCCTCCTGACCTCCCCCACTGCCCTCCTCTCCCTCTATCCCCACTCCTCACCCACTCTCCTCACCTCCCCCACTTTCCCCTTCTCCTTCCCTACCCCTCAATCCCCACACACTCCCTCCTCACCTCCCCAGGATCTTTCCCCTCTCCTCCTCCCCTCCCCCAATCCCTCCCTCACCTCTCCCTCCCTCTCCTTTCCCCTACCCTCAGTCACACCCTCCCTCCCTCCCTATATCCATAAAAAGCAGCATCTGCAGTGCCGTCCTCCACAGGTCATTCATTGTTAGCTGTGGTTTAGATCCCATTGACTTGACGATTGGACCAATTTGTGTGAGTGTGAGTGTGTGAGTTATGCCCCTGTCCCACTTAGGAAACCTCTGTAGACTTTGCGCCCCACCCAAGCTTTCCGTGCGGGTCCCGGAGGTTGCAGTTGGCTGCTGGAGGTTGCAGGTAGTCGAAGCTGGTAGGGAGACTGACAAAAACCTCCGGGAACCGCACGGAAACCTTGGGTTTCCGTGTGCAGCGTCTTCAGAGGTTTCCGTTCAGGTTTCCTAACGGGGACAGGGGCATAACTCAAGCTCCGCGTAAGCTGCTTGGCCACCCTGCAACCCGACTCTCCCTCCCTCCCTCCCTCTACCCACTCCGGCTCACCGCCGCTCGGCCCGTCCTGTCCGACCGCCCGCTGCTGCTGCTCGGCCCATCCCTGCCCTGCCCACCCGCCTACCTGCCTGCCTGCTCGCTGTCGCCGCCAGGCCGCGGGGGGGAGGATGGAGTCGGTGTTCGTCGCGGTGCGCACCACGAGTTTGGATGAGCTGGTGGAGAAGATCTCCTCCGAGAAGGCCATGAGTGTGACTTACCGCAACGGCGGCGGCAGAAGAGACGGACCCGGGGGGATGAGCAGACAGGACCGTCATTGCTGCAGAGGGCTGGCGGGTGAGAGGGGTGAGTGATGAGGGAGAGAGAGAGACGGGATCAGGGTTTCCACTGGGCCTCCACTCCGCCGCCGGTGGTCGGGAAGACGATAGACAAGTCACTGTAAGGAGGGGAGAGAGGAATTTGTGAGTGAGGAGGGAGAGGCCGCTGCCGGTGGGGCAGGAAGGTGCGTCACCTTCCCGGCCGTGGCATTAACTGACAGGAGAAGAGACCAATCTGTGTGGCGCTGACTGAAGGAATCTGCGCATGTGCGGTTTTAAAGATTTTTAAACTTTGATAACTTTTACAATAGACCACCGATCGGAATGAAACTTGTTGCACTCGCAGCACAGGAGAATGGCGAGTAACCTGGCGAAAAATCGTAGTGCTATCGTGCACCTTTTTTATGCAGATAGATAAACCGTGCAAACCGGAAGAGCACAAGATCAGAGTTTTAGTTATGTAAAAAAAGATAGTAATAAATATAAATATATAGAATAGATAGATAGATATAAAATACTGCAGATGCTGGCATCTGGAGCAAAAAAACAAAGTGCTAGTGGAACTCATTTAAGAAGGCAGCATCTCAACTGAAGGAAATGAACTGTTGATGATTCAGGTCGAGACTCTCTCTGAACTCAAGACAGACAAATGCTGCCAAGTTACTCCAGCTGTTTGTTTCTTTTCCTCCAGATAACAATGGAACTAATCAATGGTTGGTGCATGGAATTAGATCGTAGTTCAACTGGGAATCGCTGTATGGCAGGGGGCAAAATCACGACCCCTGTTCATATATCCCTAAATGTTGCTGCTATTCATTCTGTGTTTTCCCCATCTAATTAACATTGACTGTAAAACAAAAGATGTAATAACTTATCTGATCATGAATAAAAGGTTGCGAATATTATGAAAAATCCTTGGTTGAGCTGAACAATGCTTTCTTTGGCATTCATGTCTTCTGCAGTTTTCTCTCCTTAAGGTGCTGACATGATATGTTACACAGGCACATCAGATCCTTTGGAATCCCAGTGGAATGGTTATCTTTTGTATGCAATAATTGTCATTAGTAATGTTTTCCAGGCAAGGATTAGCCAACTCTGCACAGAACCTGAATTGAACAACCTGGTGTTTATATCTTAGATCTTCATTGTGCAGTGGGGAAACCACCACCGTATTTTGTCTTTATTTGTACATTCAGTGAGGGAATGCACAGCATTCTGCCATATTAGAAATGGGCTATTATTAATTGAGAGGGTGTGAGTGGTTGCACTGGGCCAGCACAGTGTTGTGGCAAATAGAGCTGCTGCCTCACAGTACCAAACACCAAGATTTGATCCTGACCTTGGGTGCTGTCTGTGTGGAGTTTACATATTCTCCCTGTGACCACATGGATCAAGGTACACAGAGATATAAATGCCCCCCTGATACCATCCTCAATGAAAATAATTAAAACTGAAAATGCTGGATATACCTAGCTGCATTGTAACAGGTGCTGTACGGTACTTCAAGCTTCTTCTGCATTTCAGATTACAAGAACTAAAGATCTGACATGTTTCCTTATAGTTAGAGGACTGACTTTGTCAACAGAATTATCAAAGTTCTCTGACCTAAAACGTTAACAGTTTCTCTTTTCAAAGATGTTGCCTGGCCCGCTGCGTGTTTGCTCAGCGTTTCTTGCTTTTTATTTCAGATTTCCAGCATCTGCATTTTTTTTTAAATATTTTCTTTCAGGGAGATATATACATGAGCAATGGATGGACATGGCAGAAGGAATACATTGTGGGAAAATATGATCTTTGCAGGAAAAAAAAGAAAGGATGAGTCAAAGAGTCAATAATCACAGAAACAGGTCAGATTCATCCATGCCAATCAAGATGCCCATTTTAACTAGTTCCATACCCCTTTAAATCTTTTCTCTCCATCACCTGTCCAAATGTATTTTATGTATTGTAATTGCACCCGCCTCAACCACTTTGTCTGGCAGCTCATTCCAAATAAATACTCCCTCTGCATGAAAAAGGTGCCCCTCGGGTTCCTATTAAATCTTTCCCCTGAGTAGGTTTTAAATTATGAGAGTTTGAAAGGTGTCAGTACTCAGAGGCACCTGGGTGTCGTATGCAGTAATTAAGAAAGCAAATGGTTTGTTGGTGTTTATCGCAGGAAAATTTCAGAGCAAGAGTAGCGGCACTGAGCTCCAAACCTATACTGTAGGACCCTGATGTGGCAGCATCTGGAATATTTTTTATGTGGCTAGTCTCCTTACCAAAGGTATTGGTTTATTATTGTCACGTGTACCGAGGTATGGTGAAAAGCTTTAGTTTGTGTGCTATCCAATTAAGTCAGATCATTTGGGACTATAGATCACATAGAATTACAAAAAAACACTTATGTAAACCAAAAGAGGACTTTCACTTCCGAATTTTATGTATTATTACTGGGCAGTGCATATTAAGAATATAATTTATTGGCTGGATAGTTCTACCCAACAGACAGAATGGATAAAAATGGAGAAAGAGGATTGTCATCCTTGTAATATAGGAACGATCCTCTTCTCCCCGAAAAAACTGAATAACACAATATATAAGAAGAACCCAATTATATATGGTACAATAAGAATTTGGAAACAAATAAAATTATCTTTAAAATTAAGAAATTTATCATTGTTAATGCCAATTGCGAATAACCCTTTATTTAAACTATCTCTTATTGATAAAACATATAACCAATGGGAAAGTCTCGGAATTAGAAGGATTGGGGATATGTACGAAATGGGAAACCTACTATCATTCCAACAATTAAAATTAAAATTTAAACTGAAAAACAACCAATATTTTAAATATCTTCAGATTTGCGATTTCATGAAAAAATATATACAAGGATATCAAAAAATAACTCCTGAATTATTGGAAGAAGTAATGAATATTGAAGCTGACTCACAAAAATTAATATCATATTTATATAATAGTATTCTAAATATAGACCTACCATCGACAGAGGTACTTAGAGAAGAGTGGGAACGGGAACTAATGATAAAAATTACGAAGGTTACATGGGAAAAGTACTTGATATATATTCACAAATGTTCGATTAATGTAAGACATAATCTAATTCAATTTAAAATTTTACATAGATTATATTATTCAAAAACAAGATTGAACAAATTTTATCCAAATATATCCCCCATTTGCGATAAATGTCTATCCCAAAACGCAACTATAACACACTCCTTAGTTTCCTGCATAAAACTTTATAGATTTTGGAGTGATATTTTCGAAATATTTCCAAATTATTCATGATAAGAATGGAACCTAATACTGAAATGATTATATTTGGAGTAATGGAAGATGGGAATAAATTGAACACATCTCAAAATTTATTTTTTAACTATGGTTTAATAATAGCAAAAAAATTAATACTTAAATTTTGGAAAAATACATCAATACCAATGCTTAAAATGTGGATTGCAAGTATGTTGGACACCGCACATCTTGTGGAAATGCGATTCCTCCTAATGGATAAATCAGATCAATTCATAACGAGTTGGTCTCCATTTGTCGTCTTTTTGGAATCATATGGTGCAACACAATTGTAAAAACTAACTGTTTCTAGACTGGACGAGGGTTGGTCAAGATTATAAACAATGATCTCCTTACCCTTTTAAAAAAAATGTTTTAATGTCTTATTCTCTTTTTTCTATTTTCTTTTTCTCAACTTTCTTCACTCATTCGTCTTTCTTCTTTTTTTTCACACACTATATATCTCACGCTTTTCTATCCTTTACTATCTAATTTCTTTTTCTCATTCTAACGTAAAAAAAAAATAATAATAAAAATAAAAATCAGATCATACTGTACATGAACACAATCAAGCCACACATAAATACAACAGGTAATGCAAAGAGAAAAATACCAAACAAATTAGAAATTTGTGATTGAGGGGGTGCAATCATGATTAATCGTTCCCTGGGATAGCAAGTTTCTCATATGAGGAGCAATCAAGCAGGTTTGCAGTTCAGAAGAACAACTAGTGACTGTTTTTATTCATTTTTAGGATTTTGGCATAATAGGTCAACATATATCGCCCATTCCTATTTTCCCCTGAGAAAGTGATGGTGAGCCGTCTTCATGAGCTGTTGCAATCCGTCTAGTGAAGCCAATCCCAGAGTGCTGTTGAGGAGTTCCAGGATTTGGACCAACAATAATTAAGGAATGGACTAGAAATACATTTCAAACTGCTTGGAGGGGAAGCTCTACTTGTTCCCAGAAGTTGAGGGAGATTCGGCATGTTGCTGAATACACTGTCAGACCTCTACAAATGCATGGTGGAGAGCATACTGATTGGCTATATCACATCCTGGTTCAACAATTTGAACATTCAAAAATGAAGGAGGTTGCAGAAAGCGGTGGACATTGCCCAGTTTAGAACAGGTATCTAATTCCCATCCATTGGAGGGATCTACTGGAAAATCATCAAAGACCCACAATGCCTTGGGCAAATCTTTTTTCACTGTCTCCTCCCCTTCTCAGCTCTCCCTCAGCCCTCAGACTCCTCCTCTTCTTTTTTCCTTGCTTCTCCCCCCCACCCTACATCAGTCTGAAGAAGGGTTTCGGCCCGAAACGTTGCCTATTTCCTTTGCTCCATAGATGCTGCTGCACCCGCTGAGTTTCTCCAGCACTTTTGTCTACCTTAAGAAGAAGGTACAGGAGCCTGGGAAACACTACTTCCAGGATCAAGAAAAAAACTTCCTCCCATCAACCATCAGGTCTTGAACCACCCTGAACAACCAAACCGCAACCTGATATCAGCACCAAACCACTATGGACTTTGCTCTACTCCCTAATTTGGTTTTGCACCATCATGTCTAGTTTACTTAAAATAACTAATACTTTATTGCATATTTACTTTTTGTTGTTGTGTCTAATGTGCCCGTAAAACTGCAGCAAGCAAGAAATTCATTGTTTTGGTTCATATCTGACGCAAATGGAAAATAAACACTCTTTAGACTCTTGTTCCCTTGATCGTTTTGCTGGTAGAGGTTGCAAATTTGGAACGTGTTGTCGGACTAGCGTGGACAATTATCTGCAGTGCATTTTATAAACAGTATACGCTGCAGATCCTATGCACCACTTAGGAGGAACTGAATTGTTTAGGGTGGTGGATGGAATGGGTGGCTTTATCCTCGGTCGTGATGGCCTTTTTGAGAGTTGTTGGAGCAGAATCAAGCGAAGAGTATGTCATCACCTTCCTGATTTGTGTTTTGATGAAGAGACATTGCATGCCAGGAGGCAAGTCATTTGCTGTAGGATACCCTGTCTCTTTCCTGTCCTTTTAGCCAGGGTAGTCATGTGACTGATCCAGCTGAATTTCAGGTCAAAAATAATTCTCAACATTATGTTGGGGAGGGATTTTTCAATAAAAATGTAATTGAATATCAAGGAAAGTAAGTAAGTAAGTGAGTAAGTAAGTAAGTAAGTAAGTAAGTTTATTGGCCAAGTATTCACATACAAGGAATTTGCCTTGGTGCTCCACCCACAAGTAACAGCATGACATACAGTGACAGTTACGAATGACTCTGAAAAAACTAAACATTAATAATAATAAAACATTAATGATAAAACACCATTGATCATGCATGTGAACCAACAAAATACTAAAGGTTGTGAACTAAAAAAAGGTTAAACTCATTGGACATAGTCACCGTTTGAGACTTTTGTGGCACAAAAATGATTTGTTACTAATAAGTCCATATCTGAATGTTATCTGTGCCTGTTGCATGCAAGAAAAGGTTGCCTTTTATTTTAGAGATACAGCATGGAAACAGGCCCTTCGACCCACTGAATCCACACCGACCATCCATTCACATTAGTTCTCATCCCATTTTCTCTTCCACTTCCTATACATTGACGGCAATTTACAGAGGCAAATTAACTTACAAACCCACATGGTTTGGGACGTGGGAGGAAACCTGACGTACCCAGAGAAACCCATGAGGGAGAATGTGCAAATTCCACACAAACAACATCTGGGTTTAGGATCTATGGTGTTGTGAGGCAGCAGCTCTATCAGCTGTGCCACCTAGTTGAAGAGTTGTGGAATAGCTGAAAATGAAATAGCACATTATGCAATCATCAGAATCGTCCCCCCCTCCCCCTACTGACTTTACAGATGAAGGAAGGTGAAGCAGCTGAAAATGCTTGGGCCTAAAAAATTACCCTGAGAGGACCTCCTGCAGTAATAGATCTTAAACAACCACAACCATCTTTTTTTTTGCAAAGTATAACTCTAACCACTCAATATTTTCCCCTTGATTCCCATTAAGTTCATTAATATCACACTTGGCTCACTTCTACCTCATCTCTGGTAGTCGTTCTTCCGTCGTTCGGGTGACGGAACTGTGACAAGATCTGGAGCTGAGAGCTCTCTGTGAAACCCAAACTGGGTATCAATGAGTAGATTTTGGTGAATATGTCTCTCTTGATACCACTGATCATACGTTTTCATGAAAATTGAGAATAGAATATTTAGGCAATAAAGAGCGGGTTTTGTTCTGCTTTTTGTGAAGAAGTAGACACATCTCGGTAATTTTCCACATTGTCCGTTAGTTCCAAAGTTCAAAATGTACCATATATGCTTCGCTACAGGTGAATGTTAAGATAGGATGTTGCTTGGTCCCACAAAGCCCTTTTTAGATCCAGCAGTGTTTTCATTGAATGAACTGAACCTGCTGGAGATTGCCTTCTATAATGGTGTGGTTCTCTGGTGAAGCTGAGGCAGATTATACTTGTTCAAACAATATTATTACAGAGCTTCAGTAGATGCAGTAAATGTATTTCCCTTGGCAAGGTTTCCTGGATTCAGGCATCACAGTCTCAAGGTAAGACATTGGCCATTCGAGACAGAGATCAGAAGACATGTCTTCATTCAGATGATATTTGTGATTTTCTATCCAAGAGGATTAAGGAGGCAGAGTGTATTCAAACAAGAAATTGATAAGTACTTAAATATTAAATGAATTGATAAGTACTTGATATTGTTGTGTCTTCTTTTTTTAATGTAAATACTGGTTCTGTTCAAGCTTTCTCACTTTCATTTCACTGTACATCTTGTATGTATATGTGACAAATAAAGTTGACTTGACGAGATATGGGAAGATGGACACAAAATGTTGGAGTAACTCTGCGGGACAGGCAACATCTTACACAACAGATATGGGATCCCTGCAGGAGAGTGATGCTGCCCATTTCTTTGGCAACCTCAATCACACTTCCCTCCGGCAGACGTTACAAGGCCTTCTACGCCCGAACCTCCAGACTCAGGAACAGCTTCATTCCCAGACCTATAGTTAGGTATGTTACAAAACCTACCTGAATCGTCATTAGGAATCTGCCCTCAGCCATGTCGGCGATTTTGGCGCTGTTTGGAGGGGGCGGGTTTTAAACGCGATTTTTACTAGGCTGTACTAATCGCACATGTTCAGCCTAGTAAATCATTAACGAAAAATCGCTGCAAGACCCGGTCGCAAAAGGTATTATTAGTTTTATAGGCCTCGATAATATAGTTATAATAATTTTAAAATTACTGTCTCATTTCGCAACCTCTCGCAGCCCCAGGGTTTTATAAAGCAAACAATTAAAGGTATGTACCTTATTTTTACATTAAATGGGGCATATATATAACCCTATATATCAAGTTATCTATAGCGAGTGGTTCATTTTGGGCTTTTTATATCCCGCAGTATTTTTCTCGGCATTTGAGGGCACTAATCCAGCGCTATGTCAACATTCTAAACCAGCGCGTTCCACATGAACCCACTAGAAAGCCGATTTAAATGGGCATTTATTTACAGCAATTGAACACTAAATTCCTTCCATTTGGCCTATAAATTAATGTAAATTAGATATAAAAATCATGTTATATTGTGAATTATTTGTGAATAATCTTTGGACACTTAGGCTATTTAAAAATGTTAATCTTTCCTTAAGAAATGGGCGTTTGACTATCCAAGATCACAGCTTTTTTGTAATGTCCATTGAAAATCAATTGGGAACAAGATGCTAATTTCCGAGTATGAAAATGGTCATAACTTTTTTAATACTTGAGATATGAAAGTGAATTTGGTGTCAAATTAAACTTATTGTTATGCTTTATCTGATGGGATAAATTGCAGACTTGATTTTTTAATCTCAAAATTTTGTAACATTGCTACTATAGTGGCTCTGAACCGGCCCTGCTGAGTGCCCCCCACCCCCCATGGACTGTCTCCCTCGGATGGTCACGTCGCACAGACACATCTGCACTTTAGTCTGTTTGAACTGTTTTACTGTTGTAATGTTCTTTTTACAAACCATGTTTCTCGGGGTATCTAAATCTAAATTGTATTAGTTATTTAAGTTATGACATCGGATGGAAGCTGCAAACCCAAATCTCGTTGCACTTATGTGCAATGACAATAAAATATATTATTATTATTATTATTATTATGGACGACACCTTTCCTTGCTTGCAGCTCTCGTTTTGGTGTGAGATATTTGAAGATACCGAAATAATAAATTTGCATTTGGGCTCCGCCTGATGAGATGTAGTCTCTCTCTCTCTTTCTTCGTAATGTAATACTTTGTCTGTTTTTTACAATCAGACCTTGGATGGAACAAATGGACGACGCAAACTTTTGTAAGCACATTCAAGCCGCGGGAGTTTCTCCGTCCCCTTTGGGCCGAGGACGCGCCTTCCCGGTTGCTAGGGCCGGCCGTAACTCATCGCGAGATAACGGGAGCGTTGATGGGAGAGAGCACGCCAGTGATAGGCCAGGAGGCCCTCGGTGATACCGTACTCTATTTTATGATTGGTGAAGGCGGAGACTACATTGAAGTCGATTGGTCGCCTTCCCCTCCTCTCTCTCCCCCCACGTGGGCTGGAGGGCGGGGCTTGTGAGGAGGAACCCGCTCCGCCGTCATCCTCGCGCCGATTGACTGTAGCCCGGGTGACAAACGGTTGCATGTGGATTTGAAGTCGGGTTCAGAAGATGGAGGCGAACGTTCCCTCCGCCAAATCCTGAACCAAGCCTCGAATTGTCCCCCACACCCCAACCAGGAGATAACATGTGAGCAGGGGAGTGGGAGAAGCAGACAAGCGATGAGAAGCCAGCATTGAATTGAAGGTGAAGGGGCGGTTCGAGAGAGAAGGCGGGTTGCGGCACTGCGGACCTGCTGGATCCGCCCCGGCCACCACAAGCCGCTGGCCAGGGGCCGCACTGTGTGTCCCCGCCGCAGGCCGCAGGCTCCATCCTTACCTTTACCGTGCCATTTTCAGCCATCGGCTGAAGCTTGCCCCTCAGGGGAGGCTGCCAGCAACAATAAGCCGCAGTGACTCTGATCAGGTGCATCATTATTGAGCTTGACCGTGCAGTGCTTATGTTGTAGCAGCCTGTGAGTAAATTGAATGTATGGTGGTTTTATGTTCACATGTACGGTTTTTTTCGTGATTTATTTAGACCAGATGTGACTTTTTGTGTTTGACATTTAAGTATTCTTAACCAAAGATTGAATCTTACGCAATTACGACAAAAACAAATAGCTAAAAACACTTAACCAGTCAGATAATTACTCAATGTATAGAGAAGAATCAGTCTGAAGAAGGGTCTCGACCCGAAACGTCACCCATTCCTTCTTTCCAGAGATGCTGCCTGTCCCGCTGAGTTACTCCAGCATTCCAGATAATTACTGAAAATGTCTAACTTTTTTTTTTTTTAGATTTCCCTAAATATTTCTTTCTTTTTCCAAGTACAAAATTAATATTTTGTAATCTATTTGCATTATTTTTTTAATGTTTGATTACAATATTGGGCATTTCTGAGGGTGTAATTGTTGAAGTGAGATTACATTTTTGTACTTGTTTGTTTGTTTGTATGTTTGTAGTTTGATATTAACATTATGAAGGAAGCTAATTTAGGAAATAGATCTTCTAAATTCATTCAATATGTGTTGCTGATTTTTGTTTTGCTCTAATCCATAGTCTGGGATTGAAATGAGTTTCTTTCTTTTGCTGAAGTCCAATCCAGAAGAAAATCAAATGAGTTGATCCCAAGAGACAGAAATGTCAGGTCAGCCTAGCCTCTAGTAGTATCATACAATGTAGTAATCAAGGGAAGAAACTTGCTAAGAAACTTGAAAAGGCAAACAGGTTTTTGACAATTAATGAGAGCTTCGTTGCTGCAATGCAGAAACATTCATGGTATTGGATGTGATCTGACAAAATAAGTGGATTTCCCTTATTGAAAACCTAGATTCCTCAACTATCGTAATAGATATTCTATTTGAACTGTTTCTACTAAATTGTACTTGACATGGTCTGTGTGAATGAGAAGGGCCTCAGCTTCTCTTTCTACTACAAAGTACAATGGTGCAGGACAGGTTTTTTGGATATTGTGGAAGTCCAGGGCTATGGCATTAATGCAGAGTAATCCTACAGTAAAAGATCAGTCATGATACTGAATTGTGGGGAAAGCAAAAAGGGCTGAATGGCCTACATTATCTTTTCCATACTAGAACATCCAAGATGTCCTCATTCTTCCATGCATTGGAAGTTCCCTCATTTAAGATAAATCTCCAAGGCTCTGTCTTCAAGCCTGATGTTCCTCTGCAATGAATGTCATTGACCGAAGAAAAACAAGCTCAATTAAAATTCTGAACATCAAGTGTTTATTCATTTAATGAACATACACAAAGCCAGAACTTGAGGATTGAGCTTTATCTCTAATTTCAGTAAATGGTGGGTGTTGAATTTGATTAGGAATTCACAATTACTGGAATAAATTTCTGCTTTGCAACCACAATATAGTCTGTTCTCTGTGTGATTCCATTAAAATCTCTGCTTTGCAGCTTTTTTTAATGTAATGTTTTATGAAAATAACTCAACAGCCCTTTCCTGATTGAAAGCTTCTGGCGATGTAGTAACCAAGAGTGACCTCGGATAGTACAAATTCCTTCGCTCCATAGATGCTGCTGCACCCACTGAGTTTCTCCAGCACTTTTGCCTACCTTCGATTTTCCAGCATCTGCAGTTCCTTCTTAAACAAATTGCTGGAGTAACTCTGCGGGTCAGGCAGCCTCTCTGGAGAAAAAGCATGGGTGGCGTTTCGGGTTGGGACCCTTCTTCAGACTGAAAGTTGGGGGGTGGTGGTGAAGAGCTGGAAGGTGAGAAAAGACAAGGACAAATCAGTCCACCTCGGGTGTAGGGTGGTGCCTGGTAAACCCAAACTTGGTTAGGGAAGGTGTGATCTTGAGAGGAAAACAATGTGGAGAGCTGTGGAACTGGTTAAATTACTAGGATGGAGGAAGGTGGCAAAGGGAGGGTGGAGGGAAGGAAGTAGAAGTTTTTCAGAATTAGTCAATTCAATGGTCATACCGCTGGGTTGCAAGTACCCCAGGTGAAATTAGTTCCTGTTCCTCCAGTTTGCATGTGGTCTCAATCTAGCAATGAAAGAGGCCCAGGACAGAACGATCAGTATGAGAATGGGACAGGAGGGCTGAAATGGATGGCAACAGGGAGATCCCGTAGGTTTATGTAGATTGAGCGCAAGTGTTCAGTGAAACGGTTGTTAACTCTACGTTTGGTCTCTCCGATGTACAGGAGCCCACATCGGGAACACCAGATACAGTAGATGAGGTTAGAGGAGTTACACGTGATCCTCTGTCTCACCTGGAAGGACTGTCTGGGTCCCTAAGTGTAGTCGTGGGAGGAGGTACAAGGACAGATGTTACAGAGGAAAATATCTAGGGAGCTGGTGGTTTAGGTGGGAAGGCAGGAGTGAATCAATGGAGTTGCGGATGGAGCAGTCTGCAGCATGTGGGAAGGGGTGGAGATGGGAAGATGTGATTAGTGGTGGGATCCTGTAGGAGGTGACAGAAATGTCGATGGCGAAGGTGCTGGTGGAGTGAAAGGTGAGGACCAGGAATACTCTGTCCTTGTTGCCTCTGGAGGGAGGGGGAGCAAGAGTAGAACTACGGGACGCAGAGGAGACACGTTTAGAGTGCCCCAACTATGACAGAACGGGGAATCCATGTTCTCTGAAAAATGAAGACATCTCGGATGTTCTAGTACGGAACAGCTCATCTTGGGAGCTGATGGGCGAGGAGGGGGGGGGGGGTAGGGGAGGGGGACCAGTAGGTTGACCTCAGTTGGGCGTTCATTTTCTCTGCTTCCCTTTGGAAATTTGTCTGGATTCCATCTAGTGTATATTAAAGGAAACATATTGGGGTCAGTAGCTCTTGACCTACACTTTTGCATAGATCATCGTGTTGCCAGTAATCAAACTCCTAGCTATTTGATCTATGGGGCAACTGATTTCAGCATTTGATCTGGTCCTGATGCGATCAGTCCCTAAGCTCTAATTTCTTCCCTAGTCCTTGTTTGCTTCAAGGTGATTCCAGTATTAATTTGTATTTGACTAAAGATTATTTTTCACATTGGATAGTAATTTGCATGGATGTTCATTGCAATATCAGAATAATAGTTGAATCCATTGTTGTATAAATACACTTGCAAGCTCTGAGGGGCAACTTAAACATGTTATAAATTCATTTACCTACTTTCCATCTTGGGGGTGATAATGCTGGCAGTTTATCCGTAATGATGATCCCTTTATATTGACGTTGCATTATTAGCAAAATGGGGCAATAGTGCAGCATTAAGTATGTCAAATTCGTTGCATTTTCTCTTGCACACAGACAATCTTGAGATATCTGTCTAATTAAATTTCAATGAAATTTGATGAATACGTATAGCATATAAATCCCTTTGTTTCTAGAAATCTGCTTTTGGACAAAACACTTTAAATAATAGTACTATCAGCTGGTTAATTGTCTTACCAGGCTGAGAGCTATTATTTTCTAAAACTATATGTTTTTAAAGTGCAAACAATTAATTTTTTTTAACATATATGAAGTTCTTTCTGGACTTTCTGACAGGTTTTTACAAGAGAATATAATATGCAGAAACCAGTATCAAGCGCTAACTGTCATAATTCCTTTTAAATGGAAACCAAAGGTTTTAAGGAATCTTTTGGATTATACTTTTTGAATTAGCAATTCTTAAAGATGGTATTGCCCATCAGCTTTGATTTCATTAGCATCAAAACAGGGTTGTAGATTTAATTTTCATGAAAATGATACAATTTAAACTGAATTTCCATTTTCTGAGTAATTAGAAAAAGTATTGCCTATCCAGCAGTTAATTTTAATTCTCTCATACGCCCTGCTCCCACTAGTATGATTTCACCAATCATCTATGTAGTCTGGGTGATAACAGATTGACCATTTATGAGTAAGAAGGTAGACACAAAATGCTGGAGTAACTCAGTGGGACTGGCAGGATCTCTGGAGAGAAGGAATGGGTGACGTTTCGGGTCGTGACCCTGCAGAGGTTTGCTACATAGGAGGAGCTATGAAAATGCAGGGTGACTTGGACAGGTTGGGTGAGTGGGCAGATCCATGGCAAATGCAGT
Source organism: Leucoraja erinaceus (assembly GCF_028641065.1). Classification (NCBI taxonomy): domain Eukaryota; kingdom Metazoa; phylum Chordata; class Chondrichthyes; order Rajiformes; family Rajidae; genus Leucoraja; species Leucoraja erinaceus. The sequence continues at coordinate 9,401,250 of NC_073404.1, forward strand.
TCAATGTGGATAAATGTGAGGTTATCCACTTTGGTAGCAAAAACAGGAAGGCAGATTAGTATCTAAATGGTGTCAAGTTAGGAAAAGGGGAAGTACAATGGGATCTGGGGGTCCTTGTTCGTCAGTCAATGAAAGTAAGCGTGCAGGTACAGCAGGCAATGAAGAAAGCGAATGGCATGTTGGCCTTCATAACAAGAGGAGTTGAGTATAGGCGCAAAGAGGTCCTTCTGCAGTTGTACAGGGCCCTAGGGAGACCACACCTGGAGTATTGTATGCAGTTTTGGTCTCGCATGCAGTGTAGGTTCACAAGGTTAATTCCCGGGATGGCGGGACTGCCATATGCTGAGAGAATGGAGCGGCTGGGCTTGTATACTCTGGAATTTACAAGGATGAGAGGGCATCTTATTGAAACATATATGATTATTAAGTGTTTGGACACGCTAGAGGCAGGAAACATGTTCCCGATGTTGGGGGAGTCCAGACTAGGGGCTACAGATGAGAATAAGGGGTCAGGCATTTAGAACGGAGATGAGGAAACACTTTTTCACACAGAGAGTTGTGAGTCTGTGGAATTCTCTGCCTCAGAGGGCGGTGGAGGCCAGTTCTCTGGATACTTTCAAGAGAGAGTTAGATAGGGCTCTTAAAGATAGTGGAGTCAGGGGATATGGGGAGAAAGCAGTAACCGGGTACTGATTGTGGATGATCAGCCATGATCACATTGAATGGCGGTGCTGGCTCAATGGGCCAAATGGGCTACTCCTGTACCTATTGTCTATTGTCTACCGTCAATTTAAACCAGTATCTGCAGTTCTTTCCTACACAGGTTTTATCCAAACTCTGCTCACTTAAGAGAATATTGACCTGAAAAGTTAAGTTTTCTTCCTCGTAGATAATGTTGAATATTTACATTTCACATTCTATTCACTCTGTCTGAGGAAATATGGTAATTCCAGATTTGCATGACGTTTTGGTCCGGCTGTGGAGGATCTGGGGCTTGTGCATGTTTGATACTTTCCCATGAACACTATGTTACTCCAGCGTTTTGTGTCTATCTTTGACCGTCTATGATTTGCTTTTAAAAGAAGTGCTTTACTTGAGCATCAGAGCTGTGTGTAGATTTTGGAGTCCATTTTTATAAACTACCACACTTAGAATTTATTTGCAACTTACAGAATACCTGTTTGCAGCCTTTGAAATGGTGCAAAGAAACCACTTCCTATAAAATGGCTCCCACTTGCATGTTAATGTTTGTGGGGGGCAATGGAGGAAAAGATTGTGCTACTGCTAAGTAGTATTTTGCTATCCACATAGTACTCTAGTTCAGCAATATAGATATATCCAAGCCATCAGTTCTTAAATTACTTATATAATTTTTTTCCTTAAGTTTTCATTGTAGACTGGGTCTTTTCATTACTACACCTTCTCCAACCTTGCCTCTTTCTTTAGTCTTTTTCGTACTAAAATTATTTGTACTTTGGGTTGCTGTTGCAGCAACGTTTTGCCATTTGACAGTATAGTATATCATGACTGAAAATTGTAAGTTAACACTGGTTTTAAATAAACAACCAGTGCGCTATAGTCAATGGGAGTACTGTATATTGTTATTTAAAATGCAGAACTTTACAGCAGTCAACATTAAATGGCTGCGTGCTTTGTCAGAAAATTGAAAGAATGGAATACTCAAATGTTTAAGATCGTTATTTTGGTCAGTGTGGATGTTTTCGACTATCCTGATTGTGAAAATCTTGTTAAAATGTATTCTTTAATTTACAAATGTTTAGTGCCCAATTTCAAATTTAAATCCTCATTGTTTTTAAAAATTGGAGGTATTGCTGTTCTCCCAATGTTGTTATTATTTGCTCTCTGGAAATGGGTTCAGGGTGCAAATGGGAAAGAGCAATACTCAGCCTGACATAAAGCCCGCCTGGAAGATTGTAGTTCTCATTCTGACCAGCTCGTCTAATAGTAATTAAAATCAAAGAGTTTTGCCTGACAGTCACTTATGTTCTAGTTGTCTGTAGGGAGTTTTTGGAAAACTGACTTTGTCCCTTTTTCAGTTGTCTAGGAGCAACAGATTTCGTCTTTGGGATAAGATCAGCAGTGCGCAGCACAGAAGAAAAATGGATGAACAAAGTGTTGAAGTATGGAATATACTTCACAATTTTTGTTTAGTAATGTAAAGTTGCTGATTGACATTGCTTCAGAGCTTGTGATCATTGACATGAAGCAACAAGAGTCTCTCTCCATGGACATTGCTTGATATGCTAAATATGTTTCAGTATTTTCTGATTGGGTTTACTTTTATATTGCAAAACTATCAATTTTGGTTTAATTCTTGGGCATTGCTCTGTTGATCCAAGCAGATACAGAAGTGATACAGAAGTGCTGAAATTGGCCTTGCTTTTAATATAGAACAAACTGTGTCTGCCACATTTTTAATTTTCATTATTATTGAGCAAATTATCTTCAAATTACATATTTGTAGATGAAATGGAAGCTTCTTTTAGTTTGATGCTGATAGCCTTAAATTGGTGATAAAACCAAGTTGTACATTGGAGTACAGGAATGCTGCCGTAAGAACAAAACACGCCGCAGCGAGACTCCTGACGGGCAACCTAAACAAGGGACCACATCACCCCCGATCCTGGCCTCTCTCCACTGGCTCCCTGTGCGGTTCCGTATACATTTCAAGACCCTCCTCTATGTCTACAAAGCCCTCAATGGGCTTGCCCCCTCCTACATTAAAAGTCTTCTCACCCACCACTCCACCTCCAGGTCCCTCAAATCGGCCGACTTGGGGCTGCTGAATATCCCGCGGTCTAGGCATAAGCTTAGGGGCGACCGCGCCTTTGCTGTTGCAGCTCCTAGACTGTGGAACAGCATCCCCCTTCCCATCAGACCTGCCCCCTCCATCGACTCCTTTAAGTCAAGACTAAAATCTTATCTATACTCCCAAGCCTTTCTTGACGTCCACTGAGCGAGGGCTATATGTATATATGTATGTAGTTTGTTTGTTTATACTATTCTTATAACAAATGTAAAGCACTGGCCAATGAGAGTTTTTTTAAATGTGCTATATAAATAAATGTGACGACTTGGGTGAATAATTAAGTTTTGTGTATAGGAGACTTGTTTAAAACTCATTTATGCTGATCTCTGGCCTTGGATTAGCAATTTTTTGTGGTCGTATTATGCTATCTTTTCATGCGGATGTACATTATGATTTCGAGATTTTCCCCCAAAAATAAACTTTATTCATAATTTAAAAAATATATACAAGCCAAAAGCCACGCAAGAAATACCATACATTCATGCAGAAACTGACGATTGTTTAAACCAAATTGTCAAATATTAAAATGTTTCCAGCCATTGGAGGGCAACAGTTCAAATATTCAATCAGAGGACATTTAAAAACAAAAGACTGTAAACCCTCATTTTTACAGAACTCTTCATAACAGTTTTCTGTTATAGCATACTGACCTACCGACCTTCACTGCTAGACTGGGTTGTCGATGCAGGCCTGTGCCGCCTCTCCTGCCATTACACCCACCCCGGCTGGTCCCAGGCTGCGCCTGCTGCCACCGCTGCAGTCTCCACCTCTGCTGCTAGCATCATCACTGCTGCCCCTAACACTGCAGTCGTCACCACCCTGACCAGTCCCAGGCTACGCTATCCACCGCAGTTGCAACTACCACCGCCGCCCCTTGCCTACACTCCGGTTACCCGCGCGGCACGACCATTTACTGCGCGAATCCTTGCATCTCCCCTGCCCTTTAACAGACCTGGATTCCAGGTCCAGTTCTAGACTGAGTCTAACGAAGGGTCTGGACCCGAGACATCACCTATCCACGGCCTGCAGAGATGCTGCCTGACCCGCAGAGCTACTCCAGCACTTTGTGTCCTTTTGTGTATTAACCAGTAACTGTAGTTGTTTGTTTCTACTATTGATACAATGATACAATCAGGAATAAATCAGGAATAACAGACACCACATCTTCCCCCCTCATGGTCTGTTATGGTGAGGGTTTACTGTAGTTTGGATTTATTGATCACTTGGAATTAATTTGTTCAATCCACTTTTATAACTTTTCTTTGTTTACGTTACCTCATGAAAACTTTCTGCTTCTAATCCATTTAATTCTACATCCCTTCATGATCTAACAGATGTTATATTTCTTTGCTGAGCACCCTTTTTTGTGTAAAAATGTTGTCTTGATATACCCGAAATACTAAAGCAATTTTAGAAAATATTTCCTGCTGGATGTTTTGATGTATCATAGAACTGATCTATTTTTTGCAAACCAGTTGAATATTGCTTCGCCTGTACTTTTCCAGAGCATTGCGGAGGTGTTCAGATGCTTTATTTGTATGGAGAAATTACGTGATGCCCGACTCTGTCCACACTGTTCAAAACTTTGTTGCTTCAGTTGCATAAGGGTAAGATGTTCTATGTTCTGAGCTTATGGTTGTCTGGTGTGCATGCAAATTTTCAACAAAAATGTTCTGTAAAACCTTGCATAATTAAACTTGTTCCATTCACTTATGGTCCACTACCCCCATCTTTCCTCCTCAAACTACAGTTTCACAGGGATAATTTCAGAGTAGCAGTCTTAAAATGAAAGGGGGGGGGGGGGTGAAGTGGAAGGGATAACTTTATGGCTTTGCAATTTTGGTCCTTCTCTTGCTCAGAGCAAATTTCAGAACTATGCATTGAAGTCTCTACTCTTGAAATTAAAAGTGACAACAAAAATAAAAAAACAGGTGACTGTTGGCTGGATGCTGTGTGCAGAGCGCCTTCACCGGAACAAATGAACAAACAAACACAGACTTATCCCCTGGGCAGAGGGTTCTAAACTAGAGTTTCCCCCCCTCCCCCACGCACGGTCCCCCTTTGTTCTCCCACCGTCCCTCACAACGGTCCCCCCACGCTAGGTCTCCGTTCTTCACAGTGGCGGTCCCCCCATGCCGGGTCCCCATTGTCTTCCCCTCGAACCTCACGCTCATCGCAGTGGGACCCCATCGCCACCCAGGCTCCTGTTGCTGCCGAGGCACCTGCTGCCGCCGACGAGTCTCACGCTGCCGAGGCAGCAATGGGAGCTGCGGTGAGGCCTCATGGTTGATGAGTATGAGGTGGGAGGGGAAGACAATGGGGATCCGGCGTGGGGGGACCACCTTCTAAAAAGGAAGCACATTGTCTAAGTGATGCAACATGGCAGAGCTGGGACTCAGATGGATATGCAAAAGGATGATATGCAAGTACATTGTTTATTGATACAAAGGAAAAAGATTATGCTTCAGTTATGTGGGGCTCTGGTTAGGCTGCATCTCAAACTATGTACATTTTTGATCTCCTTATTTGAGAAAGGGTGTTAAAGCTTTGAAAACAATTCAAAGATTGTTTGTTAAACCAATACCGGAAATGATCAGGTTGTCTTATAAACACCCTTTTTTATCATGCAAATGTGCTTGTGGAATTTTGAATAATATAGTTGACAATAGAAGCTATTATTGTGAGGAAAGGTTTAGAATGAAAGGCAGCTATGGTGCTGGAAATCCTCTAGTGTTGCTGTAATGTTGGTATTCTACATACCCTCTCTGTAGTTAGTATGACAACGAAATGAAGCAATGGAGGAATTCTATGAATTCCGACTGTGTGGGAATGAACCAGAAAGATTAAATCTTTCTATGACCAATATCTTTTTTGAATAGTACCCATCCTGAATGCTTCAGCTGACTATTTAAAAAATACCGCGTTTGTGCTGGCTATGCTTTAATCATTGCTGAACATATCCATCTAAGCAGCAGAGCTGCTGGGTAACTGTACAACGGTGCTTGCATGTATACCTTATCTAAGGAAATACCCGCTTGTTCAGCACAAGAGACAACAGGTGCAGGAGTAGGTCATTCGGCCCTTCGATCCTTCAATGTGATCATGGCTGATCATCCACAATCAGTACCACGTTCCTGCCTTCTCCCCATATCCCCTGACTCCACTATCATTAAGAGCCCTATCTAGCTCTCTCTTGAAAGTACTCAGAGATCCGGCCTCCACCGCCCTCTGAGGCAGAGAATTCCACAGACTCACAACTCTCTGTGTGGAAAAAGTGTCTCCTCATCTCCGTTCTAAATGGCTTTCCCCTTATTCATAAAAAGCGGCCCCTGGTTCTGGACTCCCCCAACATCGAGAACATGTTTCCTGCCTCTAGCGTGTCCAAACCCTTAATAATCTTGTGTTTCAGTAAGAATCCCTCTCATCCTTCTAAACTCCAGAGTATACAAGCCCAGCTGCTCCATTCTCTCAGCATATGACAGTCCCGCCATCCCCGGAATTAACCGTGTGAACCTACGTTGCACTCGTTCAATAGCAAGAATGTCCTTCCTCAAATTAGGGGACCAAAACTGCACTAGATACTCCAGGTGTGGTCTCACTAGGGCCTTGTACAACTGCAGAAGGACCACTTTGGTCCTATACTCAACTCCTCTTGTTATGAAGGCCAATATACCATTTGCTTTCTTCACTGCCTGCTGCACCTGCATGCTTACTTTCATTGACTGATGAACTAGGACCCCCCAGATCCGATTGTACTCGCCCCTTTCCCAATTTGACACCATTTAGATAATCTGCCTTCCTGTTTTTGCTACCAACGTGGATAACCTCACATTTATTCACATCAAACTGCATCCTCCTCACAGTTCACACTGCCACCCAGCTTTATGTCATCTGCAAATTTGCTAATGTTACTTTGAATCCCCATCATCTAAATCATTGATGTATATTGTAAATAGCTGCGGTCCCAGCACCGAGCCTTGTGGTACCCCACTAGTCACTGCCTGCCATTCTGAAAGGGAGCAAGTTGAACATGGCACATGCAGAGCGTGCAGAAATGTACTTTAAAAAAAAAAAAACAGAGTTATGTTAAATGATTCTGCCCACAATCCCTTTCCTTATATCTACTGTTCTGGTTGACCCCTCTGAGGGTACAGATCAAAATTTGGTGCTAGATCAATTACCAGTTGAGAGGATCTGTTTCCAGGGTTCGCCAGATACTCAAAGATTCAATAATCATCACCTTTATGCTTTTTTTCAGCACCAGCCTTAAATGTTTGGAGTTGCAGTTTTGAGTTACATTTGTGATCCAAAGATTTCTTAAAATTTAAAGTAGAGTCCTCGAACTAAACAAATTTTGATTTTTCTTTTGTAAAAAGACCACTGCAGCCCAAATACTATTGGTAAAGCCTGGTTTCTTTTAAAATGTTGCTTCTTTATCTTCACAGCGTTGGCTAACAGAACAGAGAGCCCAGTGCCCGCACTGCAGGTGAGAGCACATCAAAGACGAACTATAGTGGGATTTGTGCAAAGCTGGAAACATTTTATGTGCACACTGCCACACCTGCTTTATGTGAAACTATCTAGTTCTAATCCAAAATTAGTGGTGTGTTGGCTAACTGTGCATGGGTAACATGCACAGTGTACCTCAGTGTGCAATCAATCAATCAATCAACCTTTATTGTCATCTTGCAAAGCAACAGTTGTACAGTGCAAAATGAGAAGACGTTTCCCAGGGAATACCGGAGCATCGCACATGAAACTTAAAACATTTCACACATAATAACAGCAAAAACAATCCAGTCCCTGATGAAAGAGTATAAATAGTTAAAAGCAGGTAAAACAGCAACATTAAAATACAGTAAAAACAATCATTAAAATGGCCAGGGCAGCTGATTTGAGTGGCCAGTGCCAGAGTTATTAAAATGTCAGTGCAAAGCCGCAGAATCAGGTGACTATGAGTACAGAGTGACTGTTTAGCAGCCTCACAGCCTGTGGCAGGAAGCTGTTTAGCAGTCTGGTAGTCCGGGCTTTGATGCTACGGTATCTCTTGCCTGATGGCAGGAGATCCAGGTGTGTGTGGAGGGGGTGCAGTTTGTCGTTAGCTATTCTCAGAGCTTTTTTCAGGCAGCGGCTCTGGAACAGTTCTTGTACCAAGGGTAGGGAGACGCCAATGATCCTCTCTGCTCCCCTCACTACCCTCTGCAGAGCCTTCCTGTCTGAGCAGTTGCAGTTGGAGTACCACGTGTTTATGCAGTATGTGAGTATAGACTCCACTGTGCCCCTGTTCAAAAAGTCCTGAGGATGTTATGCAGAGTGCTATGCATATCTGTTGTGGTGCTGCATGTAATAATTTCATTGTTCCGTTTCGGGACATATGACAATAAAACTCTTGACTCTTTGCATTCGACTTCCCAAAACACCTCACCCTTGCTCGCTAATCTGCAGCAAATGGATTGAGTGGATGCGGTGGGGATGTTTACACTAGTGGGATAGTCTAGGACCAGAGGTTATAGCCTTAGAATTAAAGGACATGCCTTTGGAAAGGAGTTGAGAATGAATTTCTTTAGCCAGAGGGTGATTAATCTGTGGCATTCAGTGGAGTCCGTCAATGGATATTTTTCAGGTGGAGATTGATAGATTCTGGATTAGTATGGGTGCTAGGGGTTACGGGGTGAAGGTAGGAGAATGGGGTTGAGAGTTAAGATAGATCAGCCATGATTGAATGGAGGAGTAGATTTGATGGGCCGAATGGCCTAATTCTGCTCCTAGAATTTGAGCTTTATGAACATTTGTTGTCTGAGTAACTTCAGTTTTAACAAATTTCCTTTACTATGGAAGTTACAAATATTTTTCCTTTGACTGTAATAAAATAAAAAATTAATAAGTTCTCAGCAGGTCAGGCAGTTGTGAGGGCAGGTGGACCTGTCATAATCTCAGTGCTGGTGTTTTGTTTTTGTCTAAGATGACACCATAGTGTGTCAATACCTGGAATTGTTTGGGAATGGCTTTAATCATTCAACTTGATTACTTTTGTCCACGACTCTTGAATTTGAATGCGATTTAGACACATGGAGTTACTCCATATTCAAATTCAACTCGAGGTTAACTTTGAGTCTGGTAATCTGTATTTGCTACTTAAAATACAATATCCTCTCCATCTGGGTGACTAGCTGTAAATTGAGTATTTTGCATAGTGCTCTGGTTCAGACTGTATATGTGATATTGAATTGTGGTCCTCTTATTCTTTTCACTTTTCCTTGATGCTCGACGTAAGCTTGTAGCACAGATCTTTTGTAACAGCACTCAAAACTTGGATTTTGCAAGTCACACATTTCTCACTTCAATGTTGACTTTAATCTCTGATAATGAATCTTCTATTCCCACATAGATCACCTATGTACATTGCTGGTGTTTTTTGTCTTGTAGTAACGATTAGTAATGTGGTATCTCTTGTCTTCTACGCTCACAGGCTTTTTGTTCTTTCCCCATCTTTCTTGTTGCATTTTTTCCCCCTCTTGCCTTTATTTCACTTCTGATTGAAAAGGATATTAAGCTCAAATCTAGACTATTTTTCACATGGTTGTAATTTTGATTTTCTGGTTTTATTTGCAGACTCGTTTTGCTAGCTGTTTAAATAATTGTCTAAATGGGAGTGGGGTTTAGAGCTTCACGGGAAGAGGTTCCTGTTTTGTCATGTAGTACTTTCCTGAGGATGCTTGGAGCTGACAGGAAAACCTTTTGGCCCTGTTATGTACATCAGTTTGGTGAAATATCAATCCTTCTAAATTGTCTGTATGTAAATGAGATTTTATATGTAATAGTTACATAGAACTGTGCTGCACAAGAACAAGTCCTCTGGCCAAGATTTCTCTGCCGAACATGATGCTAAATTAAGCTAATCTCTTTTGCCTGCACATGAACCATATGCAAATGCATATTCTTACAGACCCATGTGACCTTGATCTCAAAATGCCTTTTCACATAACCCACACCGATCTCATCATCCTCAATGTCCTTCTTGTTGAATGCCAATGCAAAATATTGGTACTTCGCCTACATGCTCTGACTCCAAGCATAAATGTCTTTTTTTTCCTTGAGTTACCCTCTTATTTTTCATATATGTATGAAATGCTTTCGTATGCTCTGTAACCTGACCTGACAATAATATTTCATGTCCCCCGTTGAATTTTTTCCTGTTTTTTTTTGTATTCCTCAAAATCCCTGCCTGATTTCATTTTCCTACACTTGACATATACCTCCTTTGTGTTTTTGGCCAAATTAACAACCTTTGATCATCCAAGGTTCATGCCTTGCCATCCTTTTCCCCTTTCCTTACTAGATGGGACATGCTGGTGCTGAACTCTGAACAACTCCCACATGTCAAATGCGGACTTGCCTAATAACAGCTGCTCCCAATTTAAACTCCTAGCTCCTGCCTAATACATTAACGTTACATGTTTCTGTGCCTGTCTTTGTAGGGCACCTCTTCAGCTGCGGGAGCTTGTGAACTGTCGTTGGGCAGAGGAAGTCACACAACAATTGGATACACTTCAGCTATCTAATCTCAATAAACATGAGGAAAATGATAAAGACAAGTAAGTGTTGCACTCTTATATTTGGATCTAAGATCTAGTACGATAGACAATGAAAATAATTGAAATCTTTTCATTTTGAGGGTTTGTGTTTGCTGTCAAAGCAAATGTAGAAGTACTTGCTGCAGTGGAACTCTTAGTTGACTTGATCTACATGTATTAAATAGTTAATGACTGCAACACTTTAGCTTGTTGGCACCATTAATTCTTGTGACTAGTAACTGTGACAGCAAATGCTTGGCTATTAAATATAGTGACACAAGAAACTGCAGATACTCTTGTACTATTATTGGGCAGTGAATATTAAAAATGTAATTCACTGGCTGGACAATTCATGTCAACAGGTAGATTGGTTAGTAATGGAGAGAGAGGATTGTTCGCCTTTTAACATAGGCGCGATCCTTCTCTCCCCATTAGAGTTGAAAAATACAATATACAAGAAAAACCCGATTATTCATAGCACTTTACGAATTTGGAGACAAGTAAAATTCACTCTTAAACTAAGAAATCTATCTCTTCTTTCTCCAATAGCTAATAATCCGTCGTTCAAACCATCTATTATAGATAAAACGTTTATTCATTGGGAAAGACTAGGAATTAAAAAGGTTGGAGATTTGTACGAAATGGGAAACCTTTTGTCATTGCAGAAATTACAATTAAAATACAGTCTGAAAGGTAATCAATATTTTAGATATCTTCAAATTCGAGATTATTTGAAAATATATACCCACGAATACCAAACTCTGTTGCCAGATATATTAGATGAAGGTATGAATAGAAACAGTCAAATAATTTAATATATTTGTACAATATCATTCTAAATATAGAAATTCCATCGTCAGATGTTATTAGAAGAGAGTGGGAACAGGAATTAAGCTTAAAAATTCCCAAAGACACATGGGAAAAATATCTTCTATATGTACATAATTGTTCGATTATTGTAAGACATATTCTAATCCAATTTAAAATACTACACAGACTATATTACTCAAACTAAACTGAACAAAATTTTCCCAAATGTATCTCCCATCTGCGATAAATGTTTATCTCAAGAAGCAACTATAACACACTCCTTTGCCTCTTGCATAAAATTCCATAAATTTTGGAAAGAAATCTTTGAAATTTCTCAAAATCATTAAAAACAAAACTGGACCCCCATACAGAATTGATTATTTTTGGAACAACAGGAGCCTGCTTTGAGTTATCAATATTTCAAAGACGTTTCCTCAAAATGCATCCCAAATTCTTAAAAATGCACCCAATTCTTAAAATGTGGATCACAAGCATGTCTGAGACGCTACATCTTGAAGATATGAGACTTGTCTTAGCAGGAAAATCAGAACAATTTTTAAAGATATTGTCTTTTATTGATTCATTACAAGCATAGTATGGTGCAACACAACATCGGAATTAGACCGATTTACGGACAGGGTGTGGTGAGAAATGAAGCTGGTATATGAACACGTAATGATCCCCTTTTTCTTTACTTTTCCTTTATTATTTTTTGTTTTTTGTCCTCTTATTCTTCTATAGGCTTTTACTTATTCACTCCTGGACTGCATTATTGGTAGTCTAAGGGTTTACACATTCACTATTTCTTTCACTTTTTCTCTTTCTCGCTCTATCTCTCTTGTTCTACTTTTTTGTTACATTTAAAATGGGAGATGTACATTAAATGTATTTTGTCATATGCTGCGGTTTATACTACTGTACACTGCTTCTAATAAAAATATTAATTAAAAAATATTAATAAATAAATAAATAAACTGCAGATACTGGAGTCTCGAGCAAGACACAGTGTGAAGGAATTTGGCAGGTCATCTGTGGAAGGAAAGGGCAGGCGATGTTTGGGTTCAGAGCCTTTCTTCAAACGTCTGATTCTGAAGAATGGATCTGACCTAAAATGTCACCCGTTTGTGTTTTGCTATCAAATGTATTTCCTTTATGATAGATATTATTTGTCATAAACTGCAACAGAGCGCACTCTGTGACTCTGTTTACTTTTAGTCTATCAATTCATCTGTAATTGAATATCTCATGCCTTCTACACCATCATGACTCTTCTCTTGTTCTTTTCTTCCCTCCATAAAGCTATCTGACAGCCGATTAACAAGGCAATTTCAATGTTAACAACCTATGCTTGTCAAGAGAAACACACTAGGACACTGAGTGTTTAGCAAGGTGAAATTACAATGAACTTTGTATAGATTGGAGCCCAACCTGTGCAGAGATCTAATTAGGATATGAATGCCTCTAGCCCTCTTGTTTCCTATATTAAGAATTAGTTCACTACCCTGGTATGTCTTGCAGGAACTCTGACTGAAACCACAAATTGAACTAAATTGTGGGTAGCTTTAAATTGCAGGTGTGTGTCAATCAGGCACTGTGAGTAGGTTAATGCTTTCATTTGGAGTTTTGCAGGTAAGAGGCTTACTTGCATAATCCATTTATACTAATGTAACTTTTTTTTAAAAGGAAGTTGACTCTGAACAAACTCTGAACTCTTGACTCAAAACACAAACGGTGTTAGAGGTTATTGTAAATTCTTCAGAATTAACTTTTAATGTTTCAATATTTTACTTCAGATGTGACAGTCATCATGAGAAACTGAGTGTATTTTGTTGGACTTGCAAGAAATGCATCTGCCACCAGTGTGCACTTTGGGGAGGAATGGTAGGTACAATAGAAATTAAATAATTCTAAATTCACTCAGTCTAAAAATATTTAATGGTGGTTGCTGTTGCTGTGTTAAACCATTGTTCTAACTTCTGATGGCTTTGTCAAATACCTCAAGAAAATAATGTTCTTTGATTAGTATGTGACTCTAATATCAAGTTGCCATTATATAAGTTTTTGCACAGGATGTAGGCTTTGCTGTCAAGGCCAAATCTTTTAATACATGATCCTAACTGCTCTTGAATGTAGTGAGTCACTGACTTATTGTCGAGTTACTTCCACAGTCTAATTATTTGTGGAGCATTCGATTTTGACCTAGCAAGTGTTAATACAGTGTTGATCCCTGAGACACCGTGTGTACTTTTTAAATGTCATATCTGTTAATCAGTCTTCTATCTTCAACCTCAATTTACTCTGATAACTCCTGATTACCTTATTAAATGCCATGGGAATTCCAAATCCTTGCATGCTTGCATTTGATAAACAGGATTTCCCTTTCATAAGACCATCTTGATTCTGCCTAATTATAATGTTTTTCTAAGTGGTGTTATCACTTCCTCAAGTGATTGTAGCATTTTTCTGATGACTATAAAACTGCACACATAATACTGTTGACAAACTGCTTGTAGTTTCAAGTGCCTACTCTGAATGCAGATGAATTCATTCCTCTTTGGTAAGTACGGAGGAAATATTAAACAAACTCTGCCCGGCTAGAGTTGTCATGTGGTTCTTAATTCACCTGCAATGTCCCATTTATTTCCTTCGCCTTCAGCTGTTGTGTAAATAAGGACAAAAGAAATGGAAGCAAGGGCACCTGTGCTTTTGCTCATAAATCATTGTTCAGCTTTCTCTTTCCTCTTTCAAATAGTGATTCTCTGTTTTCATTTCAGCATGGAGGCCACACGTTCAAACCATTAGCTGAGATTTATGATCAACATGTTACCAAGGTGAATGATGAAGTGGCGAAGTTGCGACGTCGACTGATGGAGCTGATAAGTTTAGTTCAAGAAGTGGTAAGGTGCTAAAGGGGAAAGGCTGATCCACTTGGCTTGACCACATAACCCAAAGTTGTTTATCCGGATTCTGTATGTCCTGTGTTCCTATCCAGTCCTTGCCAGGTCTGGATTTTGGATGACAATTGTATCCTTCTTGCAGGACACAGTTTACATTAGCACTTGGGAGGATGTATGGATATTTTTAATACAATAAATGCAGTAAAGATCACCTGCAGCAAGTTGACTTTTTTTTTTCTCCTTTCTTGCACGCCATTGTATATAAACTTTCCGCTCAGATGCAAAGTAATTTTGATCCTTCTTAAATCTCCCCATCTCTCTGATCTTGCTCAGTTTTATGTTGTCATTACTTCCCAACCCCACAAATTCTTAATTTTAATCTCTTTTCCTTTTGTCTCACTGTACATTTGTTTTCCACACCTCAATCGTTTTACTGACTAACGATTTTTGATAACTATTCACTTATTTGGCTTGCAATTTGTTTTGCCTCAATCTCTGAAACATTGGATTGTCTATGTATTTGAGGTTGATTATGAAAATATAAATGCAATATGCTCTAGGAAATATTATATGTAATAACTCCACCCCCCCCCCCTTCTGTCCAGGGCTGCCTCCATTGTCAGTGTGAAGCCACATGCAAAATGGAGGAACAGCACCTCGTATTCCACTCGGGTAGCTTACAATTCATTGGCGCGAATTATTTAATTTTAACTAACATCTGCTCCTATCCCTTTCAATGCCCCCATCCCGGTGCATACTAATTTCTTCTAATATCCCACCCCTCTCTATCTTCCCCAGCATATATCCCCCATGCTGGCTTTACATTTCCCTCTTCTATCTTTATCTGACAATCTTTGGCCTCCTTTTCATTTCTGGCCTCTGTCACTTACTCCACCAATCAGTCAATCAAACCCTCTCGCCTGTATGCACTTTTCATTTGCCAGGCTTTGTCCTGCTCCCACCTTCTTGCCAGCTTTCTTCTTCACTTTTCTCCATCCCCAATACAATCTGTCAGAAGAAGGGTCCCAAATTGAAATGTCACCTATCCATTTCCTTCACTGATGCTGCCTGATTTAAATTACTCCAGCACTTTGTGATTTGTGTATTACGGCAGTTCCTTGTCTTTATTCATTGCAATAGGATCGGTACAGTATAGACTATAAATAGACTACATGCTTTTCAGCAGATCTGTTCATTAGGAAGCAAGGTTACTGGTTTTATTTTTCACCAATGGGAATTGGCATTCCCTAATTCTCTGGGCCTAGAAGCTTTTTTAAAAGGTGAAACAATGCTTTCAAATTTTATGGGTTGTTTTTTACAGTGGAATTTTGCAATATAAATGAATGGCACGAGGAAGCAGGAAGGTGTGTCTATTTTTCTTTTGGCTCTTGTATAAAGAGCATATTCACTGTTTGTGCAGTCCTATGGCACTCGGTGACTCAGGCACTAGGTTTAAAAGGCTCGCTAGAATGTAAGGCACTGTTATTTCCATGTCCTTGTACCACCAAGAAAGTACTGATGAATAGTTGCTGTGATGTAGATACATGCTGCGGCCAGTTTGTTCAATGGTTTCCACAGACCAGATGAGGTAAATAACTATTTAGTGAGATTCCCCTCCACTAGCCCAGGAGACTGAGCCCCAACAGTTTTTGGATAGAGAATTCCAAAGGTTACCTGTAGGTGCAGATGTTTCGGAATGGCCAGTTCCTTGGGATACTCTGATCTCTGGCTGTAGATATCCCAGGCAAAAGGGGAAAAACAGTCATGTCTGCGTTCAGCTTGTCAAGTCCTGCATGGATTTTGTATGTGTTAATGAGGTCGTCTCTCATTTCTCAACTCTAGATAGTTTATTTAATCACTCATTTGAAAATCTTGCCATCCCAGAAATCAATATAGTGATTCTTTGCACTCCAATCACAAGAGGGAGCCCAGCTCATGATATTCCAATTGTAGTCTTGCTAGGGTCCTCTGTGCAACAAAAATCTCTACTCATACATAACTCCTTTTGCAAGAAAGGGCAAGGTAGCATTTGTCACCATAATTGCTATCCAATGACACAGTAGGAGTACTTTCATTTCAAGGATTCCAGCGGTTAAAAAAAGTGGCTCACCATCACTTTTTTGAGATCCATTAGGGCTGGGCAATAAATGCTACATTTACCAACATTATTCAAATCCCTAAACTGTACAATGTAAATTACTATAAATTGTAGAATGCCCATTAGGTATAAGTGAAATATGTTTTGTTTTTTTTAATTGAGTCTTAACATTAAACTGGCATATAGTGTCCCACTACTTGCTTTTTAAAAATTATTTAAGAGCATATAGATACAGTGTATAGTTAATCAAACCACTAATGTTCTAATTATGTCAGAAAATTTTGCAGATGTGAATTTACAGGTTAAAAAAATGTATCTTGGGATAGTAGATTGTCATTAATAAACGTAGTAGATAATTTGTTTACTTGGAATTAAAATGCTAATCAAGTATGGAATTCATTGTCTTTAGGAATCGTTGAGTGAACAGTGCAAATCAATTTAAGCGGCAGCTTGGTGCTGATTAAAAGATGTAAAAGCATTGTCTGTAGGATAGTGTGTAGGATCTTGTGTAGTGTGTCAATATCAGGGCCTGTTGGCATGCTGCAAGTTCCATGCTTTTTTTTTTAAAGCTTTATTTAATGATGGTACAGATTTAATTATATTTATTTTGTACCTAGGAGAGAAATGTGGAAGCAGTGCGTAGTGCCAAGGATGAACGTGTGAGAGAGATTAGGAATGCTGTGGAAATGATGATCGCAAGACTGGATACACACCTGAAAAATAAACTTATAACACTAATGGGTATGGTATGCATATTTGTGGTTCGGTGCCATAAAGGGAGAAATAAGTAAAACTGTTAATTAAAGTCAGGCTAACATGGGTGTTTAGCAAATTGGGAAAGCTCTGATGGACCGTGTTTACAGGTGCAAGTCGATCAAGCAGTCAACATAGATTTGTTAAGAGAAGGTTGCTCCTGACTAACACTTCACATTTTTTGAGGCATATCATTGCGAGTCACATTTGATGCAATGTTGGTAGATATTTGCTGAAGTTTCATATGGCAAATTGACCAAGAAAGGAAAAAACAAATGGGATCCAAGCAAAAGTAGAAAGTTGAATTTAAAAATTTCTCGGTGAGGGATAGTGTTTGATCAGAGTTTTATGGTGTACAGTAGAGTTCTGCACTGAGGCCTTTGCCTTGTGCGATGTACACAGAAATTATTTTAATTTGTTCACACTCCCTGCACTATAGAAGTTTGTCATTGATACCACAGTGCATAAGATGATTCCAAGCTCCAGGAAGATAGCTGTGGACTAGTTAGATGAGCACTTATTCCTGAAGGAAACTGGGTGGATGGTCATAAAATACTGGAAATGGTTTTTTTTAAACAATGGCACTAGTTGGAGTACTGGGTGCCACATTACAGGAAGAATGTGGTACAATTAGAGATTTAAGGTTGTACTCGGGACTGGAGAGTTTAGGTGTTGGGAGACTAGTATCTATGGCTTAAAGATTTAGGGGAGCGTTAACTGAGTTGTATAAAATTGAGACTGAGGATGAGCAGGAATGATTTCTTTCCCTTAACAGGAAGTAACAGATGGGCATAGTTAATTGGTAAGAGTATTTATTTTTTCATTCAAGGAGTGGGAATCTGGTGGTGGACACAAGTCGTTATTCCATTTAAAAAAGTACATGGATAATCACTTGTAGACCCCTAGTTCCCGAGGTTATCGAGCAAGACTAGATAGTGATATTAATTTAGTCCTTTTGTGGCTGGCATGGATGAGGTTGACCACTTCCTGTGTCATGAACTTCAATAATTGCAGCTCCCCTTAATGCACTAGTTTCTGACCAGTTAGGTGTACAAGAAAACTAATGATTACCTGTTGAACAGACTGATTTTGTCACCATAAATGCCTCCTTCAGAGATTTGTTGCCGACAGAGGCAATTTAAATGTTGATGTATTATTTCTATATTATCTGGAGATTATCTGACCCTTAGCACAGAGTCCTCTTGCTGTAGGAATGATAAGGCCATTCTGACTATATTTGTCAATGCTATAATCATAGCATAAACTCTTGAGTAATAAATGTATAAATCTCTCTATGCAGGACGACTCTTTAAAACCCACCTCTCTCTCTAGGCCAGAAGACATCACTGACTCAGGAAACCGAGCTGCTCGAGTCACTGTTACAAGAAGTAGAACATCAGGTAACCCAAAGGAAGCGGAAGAAAAATATTGGAACTGATTTTTTTTTGCCTCGCGTTATGGTAGATTAACAAAAAAAAGTGATGTTAAACCATTTGTTGCATTGGTGTGGTTGGCACATCTATGAGCAGTGCATGGCTGATCCATGCTCATCATAAATATATCTTTCCTGGGTTATTGAGTTTGTGATGCAGCTTTGATGAAATGGGCTGCTGGCACTTCTTGGGTTCTCTCCTGAAGGATGGCTATTTAGGTGAGGCACATGGGGCTCTAAACATTTTACATTCATATTGGTTTTCTGATTTGATATTTGTGAGCCTTATTTCTGAAGTGACACCTGCCCCAAATAATTTTTGTTTCCTGCAGCTGCGATCTTGCAGTAAAAGTGAATTAATAGTGAAAAGTCAAGAAATCCTGTTGATGTTCCAACAAGTGCATCGCAAACCCATGGCGTCCTTTGTCACGACACCTGTCCCACCAGACTTCACCAGGTACCACAAAACAATGAGGGAAAATAGAAAATGTGATCACAATGTAATTGTTCATTGGGCATCTGTGAAGATAAAGAGGGGATGTATCATTTTGGATTTAGACAAAGATGCTGACAATATAGGGGTGGATATTTTCCTCCAAGCAGTTAGCAAACAATTTATTGCTCTCTGGATTGTATATATCTGCTTTTTGCTTTGTTTCTACTTCTTGTCCCCCACCCCCACCATTCCACATTTGTACATAAAAATTCCAAGCCTCCAGTTTTTGGATGTGAAGCAACAATGTAGATCCTGACTGGATTATCAGTCTATTTTTTTGGTGTTTAATTGTGGTTTACTTGAGGCTTAGGCTTGGTGTTTTATGGGGGATAATGTGGATGTGGAAGGAAGGGGAAAAATATTAGTTTTATTATATTACTATAATTTCTTGTCTCAAGGAGAGGACAATTAGTAGTTGTTTGTAGTCTAATTTGAGAAATTAGTATTTACTGTTAATTCTATTTAACAGCCCACTGTTCTGGCATTGTGAGAAATGCAATGCCCTTTCCGTAACTCAATGATGCACTGAGTAAACTCTGATCTCAAATGCAGTGGAAAGTGGCAGTTTTCACTCTCACGAAGGAACTGGTGGTTAGTACCCCATCTAGTGGTCGCTTTGTAGTACAAGGATAAGAACAAGACTGGCTGCAATTGCTCAATGAAGATTATTTACTTTTTTTAAAACACAAATGAGACTTACCCAGAAGTCTGTGATGCCACGTTGTTCGCATTTTTTGGTGGAAGATAAATGGCAGCTTTGGAAATTTGTGGCTCAATATGCTAGGAGCTGTGTTTGAATATTACCTTAGAGCTGGAGTGCTCTAGTGTCTGATATTGGAAAGTGCAGGTGATACTGCTAGATTACGGTATTGTAATTGGATGGTTATGGAAATGATGCAGTAATGCTCAATGAAATTCAATCATTTTTTAATTTGTTTTTTTCTGCCCCCTCACACATTTTCTTTTTGTGTCAAATTTTACTTTTGTTTCGGCCTTCAACAGTATCTTCCCTAATAAATTCCTGCTTTGATATTTAGATGACCAACACAGAAATGAAGAGCAACATGATAGGTATTTTGCCCTCAGAAGTTGATCTCCTTAATTGCACCTGCAAACATTCTTCATAATTAAGACTCAAGGAACTGCAGATGCAGGATTCTTGAGCAAAACAGTGCTGGAGAAACCCAGCACATCAGGCAGCGTCTACAGAGGGAATGGATAGGCGTCCATTCTCTCTATAGATGCTGCCTGACCCACTGGGTTACTACAGCGCTTTGTACTCTGCTTATTTCTACTTGCAAATAAAGCTGGCACAACAAACCCGTTGAAGTTGAGGAACTATGGAAATAAATATGCAAACACACTCCATATATATGTATTTTGTATGTTCAAGTAAAAAAGTGGTTTGGTATTGAAGTATACATTGGAATAATATTTGAGCACTGTTTTTGCATTCTGTTGCCATGACTGGGTACAGGTGGTGTTAATTGCCCAAATAAACACATACATTTTTTTTAATAGTGAACTGGTTCCTGCATATGACTTCAGCACATTTGTCCTGTCAAATTTCAGGTAATGGTTTATTTCCTTTAAGAATATTTATCGACAGTCGTAACACTTGTTGGCTTTATCAATAGCAAGCAAATGGCACCAGCTGTTCACTGCACTTGCTCGACTACCATTTTACGAATCATTGCACCAGAGCTTTATGTGACTTTGAAAGCCATTTTTGGGAATGTGTGAACAAGCACCTGAGCACCTCCATGACCAATCTAATTGAAAGGTCTGTTACGGATGCACACAGTTAAAATAAGAAGTGCAGGTTAGAAATGAAGTGGTTGGAATAGAATCAATCTAAAATGAACAGAAAAGCTAGTAGATAATGGGAAGGAAAGGTGGGACTGAGAAAAAGAAACAAGTGATATAATGTAGTAAATACGTTTTTTTTTAAATTGGGGGAATAATACATCCTCAATATTAAAATTTGTCAGTGCCAGAGAAGTGGTCTGCTTTTATGATAGAAATGTTTATACTTGTATGAACCTTTCCTATCTTGGCACAGGTTTGCCAAGTGTTAGCACACAAAATGTAAAAAATGGAGCAGGCGTAGGCTATTTCTTCGTGATTTTTCTGCCATTTAGTAAGATTATGATACCACTTTCTTGTATCAACCATACCACATGAATGTTAAAATATCTGTTGAATTCCACTCTTGGATGCAGCCACCCAGTTGTAGAGAACTAAAAATAATTGTCACCTTCTGAGTGAAGAAATTTCTTCTGGGCTGAGTGCAGAAATGGTACCCCTTTATATTGAAACTATGATCCCTAGTTCTGGACTTCCCAACCAGGATAAGCACGAATGGGAAGCGCGACACTGCAAATGCAGGGTCTCAACCCAAAACATTAACTATGCCTTTGCTTCCACAAGATAGGCATGAATTCTACACCTGTGCAGTCAAACCCTGTAAGAATGTTTGTTACAATGATCTTGTATGTGAGGAAAGAAACGGAGTAAGAAGTAGGTTAGAAAAGTAGAGAGCAGCAGAAACATCAAATGAGCAGTGCTCCTTTGTAGAGCTGCTGCTTCGTTGTGCTTGACCCTTGGGTAATATCTTTGGGGTGTTTGTCCATTTTCTCTGTGACCGTGTGTTTTTCCTCTGCATGCTCCAATTTTCTCCCACAACCTCCAGATGTGCAGATGTGTAGGTCAATTGGCCTCTGTAAATTGCTTCCAATGTGTGGATGAATGCAGTCAAAGTACAGAAAAACTATCAAATTGGCAGAATTAAAGTTGCCCTATTTAATCATTTCCTTTACAACAATGAATCACAAATGTAAAAGGATATTATCTAATTACCATTGTGGTTGCATGATGACTACAGTGGAGACTTGAAAGTTCAATGTTATTTGACATTTGTGATGGACTAGCAAAAAGGAAAAGTTGGAGTAGAGGTGAGACCAGCATAGTGTTGAAAAAGCAACCTTTGTTTGGTACAGCATGATGCAGAATTACAGTCAAACTAAAATAACAGCAAAAGGCAGGAGATATTGATAGATGTAATATATGGATAACCAAATAGTAGTTATAGCTATGGAAGAAATTTGAGGATCGTGTAACAGGACTAATATAGTAATCGTAGGGTACTTTAATCTACACTTAGATTAGACAAGTCAAATTAGTAGTAATGAAATAGAGGATGAATTTGTGGAATACAAACAAGATACTTTTCTAATACAATATCTTGAGAAAGCAATTCATTATTCTCCACACAATTTCTCCTATCTTACTAAGTGGGAAACTTGCATTAACCTTGGCTGATCTCTTTTTTTCCATAAATACTTTTGGAGTCTACTTTGCAAAGTCACACAAGACTTGTGACTTCATGCAAAATATTCTAGTGCTGTCTCTTAAAGCATTTGGATGAATATTTTGATTACATTTCTATATCAGTCTTTAATGGATTTATCTTTCTCCTGAATTTAATTTGATGTCTCGGTATTAAGCCTTTGTATATTGAATGTCACGTTATTTATTGTTTTCATCAATATCTATAATTGTTAAGCATGCCCCAAAATATAAAAGCATTGATTTAGATTGATAGTTTAATATTCATTCTTTATAAATGCAAGCTATACATGTTTAGCAATGAATCATAGCAGGCACTACTATTTATTTTGGTCAAATGAATCTGTAAGAAAGCAGTCCAGTGCTGTGGTGATAAACTACTACTTTGAATCTAGAAGTCCAGAATTTGGATCTTGCCTCTAACTAAGTAACTTGGAAAATACTTTGTCAAGCACCATTCTTCGTGAACCAAGTTGTAGATGTCCTCTTGCCCTGAAGCTTGTTCACTTGGCGAATCGTATGCAGATTGAAGAACAAAACCCATAGCAATGGCATTTTGTGCCCTTTTCTCTTTTGACTTTCTTTCCTGGTGATTCATGTGTTTAGAGTTGGAAATCAAGGTACTTGCTGTAGTTACGAAGACACACTACTACTTGTTATCCCATTTTAATACATGTATAGAATTATTCTCCTTTTTATTCCAAGCAAGGAGTCTTGCGTTGAAGTTTTTCAATATTTTCTGAATGTAACATTTGCATTCTGGTTTTAAAATGATAATGTGATTTTTTTAATGTTTTGAATAGCACTTTGCGTCAGCGTGCTGACCCTGTTTACAGCCCTCCTCTGCAAATATCTGGACTCTGCTGGCGATTGAAGGTTTATCCAGTGAGTTTAAAAGTTTATATTTTGTGTCATCAGGGGAGGTAAGAGGAGAGAAGAGCTTTTGTTAGAGTGAAGACACTGGGATCTGCAGATGCTGGAATCTTAAGCAAAAACAAACTGCTGGAGTAACTTGACTGGTCTGGCAGCATTTGTAGAGGGAAGGCACAAACGACAATCCGTGGAAGAGTACCGACCTGAAATGTCGTCTGTCTTTTTCCCTCCACAGATGGTGCCTGACCTGCTGAGTTCCTCAACCAGTTATTTTTTGTTTGAGTGAACTTTTTAATTATTTCTAGTGTTGACTTGTGGAGCTGTGTAGGAAGGAACTGTAGATGCTGGTTAAAACCAGATAGACATGCAGGGATATTCGATATTCAGGAAGGATAAACAGAAAGGAAGAGGAGGTGGGTGTGGCTTTGCTGGTTAAAGAGGAGATTAATGCAATTGCAAGGAGAGACATGACCTTGGATGCTGTGGAATCGGTATGGGTAGAACTGAAATAGCCAAAGGCAGAAAATGCTTCGACACAAAATGCTGGAGTAACTCAGGCAGGCAGTATCTCTGGAGAGAAAGAATGGGTGACGTTTTGGGTCGAGAATGGAGCGGCTGGGCTTGTATACTCTGGAATTTAGAAGGATGAGATGAGATCTTATTGAAACATATGGGATTATTAAGGGTTTGGACACGCTAAAGGCAGGAAACATGTTCCTGATGCTGGGGGAGTCCAGAACCAGGGGCCACAGTTTAAGAATATGGGGTAAGGCATTTAGTACGGAGATGAGGAAACACTTTTTCACGCAGTTGTGAGTCTGTTGAATTCTCTGCCCCAGAGGGTGGTGGAGGCCGGTTCTCTGGATACTTTCAAGCGAGAGCTAGATAGGGCTCTTAAAGATAGTGTAATCAAGGATATGGGGAGAAGGCAGGAACGAGGTACTGATTGTGGATGATCAGCCATGATCATATTGAATGACGGTGCTGGCTTGAAGGGCCGAATGGCCTACTCCTGCGTCTATTGACAGAAAAATGAGTCTTGATATTGCCACTTTCCCCATGTGATACTGGTATGCATTAGTGTGCTTATTTGGAAATTCCTGCTTGATTAATGCCCTCTGTGTAATAGTTGGTTATGTTGCTTGTTTGTGTGACAAATTCCGTGTGTGCGCCATGATCACATTCAATGGCGGTGCTGGCTTGAAGGGCCGAATGGCCTACTCCTTCTGCTATTGTCTATTCTTCAGACTGATTAGGGCTTCAGACTTCCATAACATGTCTGGAAAAGGGTGCCGACCTGAAACGTCGCCCATTCCTTCTCTCCATAGATGCTGTCCCGCTGAGTTACTCCAGCTTTCTGTGTCTATCTTTGGTGTATGAAGCTTGCAGCTTGGGATCTTTGCGTTGCATAGAGCATCATTATATGAACAAATTTGGTGTAATAAAAGTGTGATTTTAATTTTTCTAATTAAATATTAGTGCTTGCATTTTAAGTTCCAAATTAAAGTTGTTCATTGTATTTCAGGATGGAAATGGAGTAGTGCGTGGAAATTACTTGTCAGTGTTTCTGGAACTTTCTGCTGGTCTCCCTGAAACATCAAAGTATGGGTACTTTCCATTTTTTAAATTATTCAATGTCTTTGCCTTGTTATGTACTATTGTAATATTAATTGATAGTTGTAGTTTAATAAATTGAATTTTCTCTCCTTTTCAACTAGTAGTAAGGGGTATTTTGATTAATGATCTCCATTTGCTGAGGAAGTTGCTATGGCAGTAGCACTTTGTTTGTAATATAATCCCATCAAAATGCTTGCACAACAAAGTGACTCAACAGTTGATGACAGCCTACTTGTATAAGTAGATTTGGGCTCTTTGGGCACAGATCCTGGAAAGACACCAACAACGGAGAGATCATCACAGACCCCACAGTAAAACCACCGGGTTTTGACCTCCATCGCAAGCAATGGTTAACCCTGAACATCCCTGCACCCTCCATGCAAGAACAGCCCATCACTTGCATAAGTGGGGGATGACAGACAGCCCTGCTTGTGGCTGCGGACATCCAAACCAGACCATCCCACACATCGTGAATGACTGTCCACTGAGGCTTTTCCCTGGGGACATCAAAGCCATCCACCCAGTAACTGAAGGTAGACAAAAAGCTGGAGAAACTGAGCAGGTGAGGCAGTAACTGATGCTGTCCTGGCCTGGATGTCTACTCTTGATCTACAACTTTAGGCTGTGCACGCCATACGCAAGAAGAAGAAGTGATCATAAACAGTATTAAATAGTAAATATATTATTCTATATATTCACTTATAAAGCCATCACTTGGGCTTCTATTACTTAGGAAATATTTTTTAAACTCTCCAAAAATGGGTTAGTATTGTCTCAAGAATATGTATCCAGAGCATGATGGTAGACCAAATTTGATGGCTCTATTGTCCCATGTACAGATCCCAGCAAGGTGATTAGATGGGTATTGTTGAGGACTTGGAGCTGAGGATTACATAAAGGAGGAAATAAGTTCATGAGTCATAGGAGCAGAATTAGGCAATTTACAGTGCCCTCCATAATGTTTGGGGCAAAGACCCATCATTTATTTATTTGCCTCCGTGCTTCACAATTTGAGATTTGTAATAGAAAAAATCAAGTGGTTAAAATGTACATTGTCAGATTTTAATAAAGGCCATTATTATATATTTTGGTTTCCCCATGTAGAAATTGCAGCCGTGTTAATACATAGTCCCCCCCCCCCCCCCCCCCCCCCCCCCCCCCCAATTTCAGGGCACCATAATGTTTGGGACTCATGGCTTCACAGGCGTTTGTAATTGCTCAGGTGTGTTTACTTGCCTCCTTAATGCAGGTATAAGAGAGCTCTCAGCACCTAGTCTTTCCTCCAGTCTTTCCATCACCTTTGGAAACTTTTATTGCTGTTCATCAACGAGGACCAAAGTTGTGCCAATGAAAGTCAAAGAAGCCATTATGAGTCTGAGAAACAAGAATAGAACTGTTAAGAGACATCAGCCAAACCTTAGGCTTACCAAAATCAACATCATTAAGAAGAAAGAGAGCTCTGGCGAGCTTATTAAACGCAAAGGGACTGGCAGGCCAAGGAAGACCTCCACAGCTGATGACAGAATAATTCTCTCTATAATAAAGAAAAATCCACACACACACACGTCCGACAGATCAGAAACACCTTTTAGGAGTTGGGTGTTGATTTGTCATTAACCACTGTCTGCAGAAGACTTCATGAACAGAAATACAGAGTCTACACTGCAAGATGCAAACCACTGGTTAGCTTAAAAAATGGGATGGCCTGGTTACAGTTTGCCAAGAAGTACCACAGTTCTGGAAAAAGGTCTTGTGGACAGATGAGACAAAGATAACTTGTATCAAGAGTGATGTCAAGAGCAAAATATGGAGGAGCGAAGGAACTGCCCAAGATCCAAAGCATACCACCTCATCTGTGAAACACGATGGTGGGGGTGTTATGGCCTGGGCATGTATGGCTGCTGAAGGTACTGGCTCACTTATCTTCATTGATGATACAACTGCTGATGGTAGTAGCATAATGAATTCTGAAGTGTATAGACACATCCTATCTGCTCAAGTTCAAACAAATGCCTCAAAACTCATTGGCCGGTGGTTCATTCTACAGCAAGACAATGATCTCAAACATACTGCTAAAACAACAAAGTAGTTTTTCAAAGCTAAAAAATGGTCAGTTCTTGAGTGGCCAAGTCAATCACCTGATCTGAACCCAATTGAGCATGCCTTTTATATGCTGAAGAGAAAACTCAAGGGGACCAGCCCCCAAAACAAGCATAAGCTAAAGATGGCTGCAATACAGGCCTGGCAGAGCATCACCAGAGAAGACACCCAGCAACTGGTGATGTCCATGAATCACAGACTTTAAGCAGTCATTGCATGCAAAGGATATGCAACAAAAAACTAAACAGAACTACTTTCATTTACATGACATTGCTGTGTCCCAAACGTTATGGTGCCCTGAAATGGGGAACTATGTATAAACACTGCTGTAATTTCTACATGGTGAAACCAAAATGTATAAAAATGGCCTTTATTAAAATCTGACAATGAGCAATTTAACTACATGTGATTTTTTTTTTTCTATTACAAATCTCAAATTGTGGAATACAGATGCAAATAAATAAATGATGGGTCTTTGTCCCAAACATTATGGTGGGCACTGTGGCCCATCGAGTCTACTCTGCCGTTCCATCATGGCTGATCTATCATTCCTTTTCAACCCCATTTTCCTGCCTTCCCATAACCTTTGACATCCTTACTAATCAAGAACTTGTCGATCTCTGGTTTAAAAATATCCAATGACTTGGTCTCCACAGCCGACTATGGAAACGTATTCCACAGATTCACCATCCTCTGACTAAAGAAATTCCTCCTTGTCTCCTTTCTAAAGATATGTCCTTTTATTCTGAGGCTGTGCCCTCCGGCCCTTCTCTCCCACCAGTGGAAACTCTATACATCTACGCTATCCAGGCATTTCATGATTCAGTTTCACTTCAGAATAGCAAAAATATTTGAAACTACGGTGCAAACTATCTGCAAACTACGGTGCCATCTTTTTTGTTTTGCACTATACTGTTTTTTAATTTATTTTTATTATTTATGGAGTACCGTTTGCAAACCTGCTGCTGCGAGTAAGGATTTTATTGTTCTGTTTCAGTACATATGACAATACAACACTTTGACTTTATTGAAACTTGGAATCCTAGCATTATTTATAAAACCTTGTGTGTGACTCATGCATAGTGTACAAAATGTAATCTGGCAACGGACTAGAGATACAATTAAGGGATGTTGTGGAAAATGCTTGTAATGTTCCCAAGTTCAAAAATCAGTTCATTAACTTTTTAATTTAGATGAAGAAAATCTAGTTTTCAGTTTTACGAGAATGCCATCCATTCGTAATGTTTTGGTGGCAACTGTCAAGATCTCCATACCTTGTGTTTCCAGGTATGAGTACCGAGTGGAAATGGTTCATCAAGTCTCCAATGACCCAACCAAAAACATAATTCGAGAATTTGCCTCTGATTTTGAAGTGGGTGAATGTTGGGGCTACAATCGTTTCTTTCGCTTGGACCTTCTTGCCACTGAGGGTTACCTGAATATGCAGAGTGACACCTTGGTGCTCAGGTAAGCAGTGAATAGTTACTCAATTTGAAAGCAATATTTCATCTTTTACAAATTAAGTTGGTGTGTGTAATCATAGTAAGTGGGTCATTGATTGAAGTACGAGTTGCATTTTATTTGTGAGCAGTTCGTGATCGCAGCAGGGGCTATAAATATATTTTTAGATTATTAACTATCTCTGAAACAAAAAGACAAGCTGCCAGTATGACAACAAGCATGTCTATGACAGTAAAAGATCTGTTAGCACTTTATACAATAAATTATCTTTGTTCTTTTTTCTTACCATTACCTCTTTCTACCTGAAGGTGGCAGCAAATGACTGTAGTTAAAGTTACCACTTTATTTAGATATTAGGGGCCTGAATTGAAAAGATAAATCTTTTATGGACGGGATCTAAACATAAATACAATTGCAATGCAATATTGATTCCACCCGGCAAAATTTGGATTGAAAACTGGTAATTGGTAATGGAGGTGTCTGGGTCACCTTTTGTTTACAATTTCAACTTGCACCTGCGAAAGTTACTTGACTTTAGCTTAGAGGCCCAGAGTGACCCATGTAGTTTTACTAACTGCTCAAAACTGCTTCACTAATAGTGTAATAATCATACAGCACAGAATCAGGCCGTTTGGCCTAACTCGTCTGTGCTGACCAAGACGTTTAACAAAGTTAGTCTCATTTGTCACATTAGGCCCATATCCCTTTAAACATTTCCTATCCCTGTATCTGTCCAAATGTCTTTCAAAAGGTATTGTACCTGCCTCAATCACTTCTTGTGGCAGCTCATTCTATATGCACCAACCCTTGAAGACATTACCCCTCTGGTCTCTTTTTAAATCTTTCCCTTTTCACTTTAATCATATGCCCTCTAGCTTTTGAATCCTCTGTCCTGGGAGAAAAGACTGCATCCACCGATTTTCTACATCTCTCCTACTCCTATGCTTCAAGGAATAAAGTATGATTGGATTGACTGGAAGGCACAGCATGGAAAAAAACAACAAACCCACACTTTGGGTGCACCCATGCAGTCATAGTGAAATTGTGCAAACTTTACACGGACTGCACCCAGGTCAGAAACAAACCTGGGTCTCTGGCACTGCGGCAACAGCTCTACCAGCAGTGTCCCAGTGTTGCACCTATGCCACTGTGCTATGTTTTGTAACAAAAATGACATTTTCTATAGCAGTGACAACAAACTATACAAAGTACTCCAACCGTACCCTGTGCTCAATGACCTGATTGAAGGCCATTGTGCACAATGCTTCCTTCACCACCTTGTCTACCTTACGGAGAATTGTGTACTTGTACTCCTACATCCCTGTTCTACAACAGTTCCCAGGCCACCGTTCACCCAGGTTTGACTTCCCAAATACAACACCTCTCATTTATCTTAATTGAATGCCATTTGCCACTCCTCAGCCCACCTATCTAGCTAATCCTGCTGTAATTATTCATGATATTTCTTCCTGTCTGGTTTACCACCTATTTTGGTGTCATCTGCAAACTTACAAACCATGCCTCAACCAAATAATTTATTTTTTAAAAAGACACACTGCAACATGCCCAGCACCGATTCCTGGGGCACACCACTGGTCGCAAGCATCCAATCTGAAAATCAACTTTCCACCATCGCTTTGTGCTCCCCTACCATCAAGCCAGTTATATATCAAATTAGCTGGATCTCCTTGTGATTTTAAACTTCCATGTTGGACATTGTTAAGGGCCTTACTAAAGTCGGCATAGATAATGTCCTCTGCCCTGTCCTTGTCAATCTTTTTGGTTTTTGTAAAAAAACTCAAACAGATTATGAGATTTGCATGCGCAAAGATATGTTGACTCCCCATGATCATTTGTTGTCTATCAAATGCTGGTGGGCACTCTGTCAAAATTCTCTCGAGTAGCTTTATCATTACTGATGTCGGGCTCAATTGCCTGTAGCTCCATGACTTGTTCTTGCTGGTCTTCTTAAATAATGGCACAAAATTAGTCACTCTTCAGTTTCAAGAACTTTGCCTGTGGCTAAGGATGATGCAAATATGATCTGCAAGGGCCTCTGCAATTTCTTCCCCAGCTTTCCACAAGGTCAAGGGATGAACTTGGACAGGTCTTGGGCTTTTATCTATTTATAATGTTTTAAGACCACAATTAGCTCTTTATTAATTCTTATCAGGTCCAGACGTCCCAACTCATTTGCCTCAATTCCTCATCTGTCATGATCTTCTCCACAGTAAAATCTAATGAGAATTATTAATTTAAAATGTTTGCCATCTGTGGCTCCATGGTCGTCATTCTGACCTTTAAGAAGTCATATTCTCCCCCCTCAGTACCCTTTTACATTTGATATACCTAACATATTGTCCTCCGTGCATATTGATCCTCATCCAGTTTAGGTCTGTCTGAAAGAAGGGTTTCGGCCCGAAACGTCGCCTATTTCCTTCGCTCCATAGATGCTGCTGCACCCGCTGAGTTTTTCCAGCAATTTTGTGTACCTTGGGTATAATCTATACCGTTTGTGCAGTTCACCTCTGCCTCAGCATAAATCCGAATGATCCAAGAACCTGAATTCCTGCCTCCTATATCAGCCACCCATTCATATATTTCTGCCCTTGTTAGAAGTGTCACTGGTCGTAAACCAGAAGTTATGACCCTTGAGGTACTGCTTTTTAAACCTTTTCCTAACTCCCATACTCCCTTTATTTTCTCCACTTATTAATACCTGTACTAAGAAGTTTAGAAATTAAACAGTGACTGCCCAACTCCACCAGCAAGGTGTATTATTACATTATTTTCTGATTTCAAGGGAATTATGAGGAGCTGCAATTTATATTTATTTATTAAACTTGTATTTATTGTCTTATGAGTACTATGCATTCCTGTTATGCTGTTGGAAGTAAGATTTTCATTGTTCTGTTTTCGGTACATATAACGATTAAATACTCTTGACTCTTGTTATTGTTTTATTGTCACATTGTACTGAGATACAATGTAAAACTTTGCATCCTATTCACTCAAAACATATCGTAATTATCAAATCACTTGACAAATAGAGCAGGTAGCTTGAACAATGCCAAGATGTCAATCCCTTACTTTCAGGTGTTTTTGCTCTTGGCTGGCATTTTGATAGGGAAATGTAGTATAGCTAATTAAATATTTGACTAGTCAAATCAAAAGCCGCTGTTGCTACAGGTTTGCATTAATCTTTTGAACTAAATTAATGGAAATGTGTCTAATTTCCTCAGATGTATTTGCGTTCATTAATTTATTGACATTTTCACACTTAAATCTACTTTTTTTTAAAACTCAAAAATTTGGGTTGTTTACTATTTTGTGTGTTATGTAAAGTAATGTTGCTGAAAAATGAAACATTGGAACTCAAATGACCCTCCATTTTCAATGAAGTCCCTAATTTCCCATCCGAATCGTCCATACATTTGACATTAATGCATTGAAGATCCCAGACATGTGCATTTGGATGGTTCTATGGTTTTCAAATGTGCGTGAGGCACATGCCATCTGTGGGCTGCTCACACTGAAGTAAGTCCTCATGGTGTCCAGGAAGCCTGTTATGGCTTAACTTTTACAGGCAAGCTACTCAAGGAAGTCAAAGGCTTGTGCTGATGTCCTGATGTGGTTAACTTCCTCTTAAATACTTTACCTGGCTCTTGTGGAAGAATGATTGCCATACAGTATTACTGCTTCTCTGAACTAAATGCAAATTGTATTAGTCTTCCAGATCTGTAAAATATTTTTTTTGTAATTGTTGTATTTGGCTGAATTTTAGAAATGAATTTAGAGATGGTGGTAGAGGTGCTGCCTCACTCTGCTAGAGATCCGGGTTTGATAGTGAACTTGGGTTGTCTGCGTATAGTTTACCCGTTCTCTGGTGACCATGTGGACTTTCCTCCAAGCACTCTGTCATATCCCAAAGACGTGTGGGTTTGTAGGTTAATTGGTCTTTCTAGAATTGGCTGTAAGTGAATGAAAGTAGAATAGCATAGAACTAGTGCGATTGAGTGATGGATGGTTGGTATGTACTCTGTGGGCCGAAGGGCCTGTTTCCATGCCAAATCTCTAAAACTTCAACTAAAATACCAGATTTGACAAACTTCCTTCCTTGTCTGAATTGTACAGGTACCAAGTGCGCGCACCTACGTTTTACCAAAAATGTCGTGACCAGAATTGGTACATCAGCCAACTTGAGGTGACTCAAACAGGTTACATCCAACAAATCAACAATCTCAAAGAGGTCAGTTTCTGTAATCTACCTTCATCCTTCACTCAACTGGGAATTTAAGCAGCATGAAGTGACATTGTGATCACTGGTTCTGTCGGTTCAAATAATAATCTCCTATGACTGCAGCACACCCTCTATTGTATTGCTATCAGGAATTACACATGGTATTTGCTTCAAACTTGACCTTGTAGCAATATTTTGTATTTTTTACAGTTCCAAAGTAAATCTAATTTTCCATTAAACTGGTTCAAATGCAGTTTTGTGGTGATATTGGTTTATGTTGTCTTTTTTTGATTGCTTCAAACATTTTGCACCAGCTGTGTTTTTCTGACCTGGAGGAAATAAAGCTGTTCATCAATTAATTTGGGAGAAGCTATAGGTCATTTTTTTGCTGTAGGTGAGAATCTAACATCTTACATAGTTAATGTTGACTTTTGCATGCATAAATTTTTAATTTCTTCGTGGTGAAAATTCTAAATTTAGTGTTTTTGTGGCAAGTGCAATGAGCAGCTGTGACCTGTGAACAGGAGAAGCAATTGTATAACACTTCTAACTAATTAAGTTAAAAGATGAATGTAGGTGGTGATGGTGGGGTGGGTGGTGAGGGGAGGTTGGATTAAGACGGGATAGGAAAAAAAATCCAAATGTTATTATAAAATGAATACACTTGGTGTTAAGAGTGACCCATGAAAAGTGGGGTGGAGAGACCACTGCTGAAAACTTGACAACATATTGCAGATGTTAAAACAAATTGAAAAGAACATTTGCAGCAATGGTTTTAAACTGCATCATTGAAAAGAAAAGCAGTTGAAGTTTTCACTTGATCACTTTTGTCAGGATTGCCATCATTGTCAAGTGAAGAAACATAGAAAATAGGTGCAGGAGTAGGACACCCCCCAGGGGTTAAGGACACAACCCTGGGGGGATCCTGTGTTCAGGATGAGGGGGTTGGATGTATGTCTTCCCATCTTGACCACCTGGGGCCTGGGAGTGAGAAAGTCCAGGACCCAGGCACACAGGGGAGTGTTCAGCCCCAATCGTGTGTAGAAGGAGCTCAGGTCATCAGCTAAAGAGGTGCCAGCACTTCCGGTTGAGGGAGGGCTGTTCTGGTAGTTAGTTATAGTCCGTATCCCCTGCCAAAGGTGTCTGGTCCATCGGTGACTCCATCCTGTCCTTGTACCTCCTTTTTGCGTCCTTCACTGCCCTTCGCAGTCGGTAGGACACTGCATTGTAGTCGTCCATATTGCTGGATGCCAGGCCGGAGTTGTGAGCAGCGGTGCGAGCATTCAAGGCAACGTGAATGGACCTGTCCACTTTGATTAGGAAAGATGCTAACCGTGGGGACGATGTTATCGGCTATTGTTGCAATGAAGTCCGTGACTGCTTCCGCGAACTCACTGATATCTCTGGAACTTGCTTGGAACATATTCCAGTCGACATCGCTCAGTGCATCTTCCAGCATGGCCTCTGAATGGTCAGACCACCCCTTTACTTCCCTCGTCACTGCCGCTTCCAGTATTATCCGTTGTTTATACTCCGGCAGCAGGAAGATGGCAGCGTGGTCAGATTTTCCAAAAGGAGGGAGAGAATCATCCTTGTACCCTTTCTGAACAGCGTGTAGCAGTGGTCGAAAGTTCTTTCCTCCCTGGTGGCCCACTTGATGTGTTGGCAGAAGTTGCGCATGACCTTTTTGAGATTTGACTTGTTAAAACTCCAGCCACCACCATAGCCGCATCAGGGTTCTAGTTTTGGTGTCGACATAGCACATCGTGTAGGGTCGATAGTGCCACTTCGGTGTCCGCATGCGGTGGAATGTAGACGACTGTGATGAACACTGAGATATCAACTGGAATTTTAGAGTATAATTGTCTTATGAGATACTTTGATTCGACTGTGTTTTTAAGTTCTAAGCTGGTTTAAAGATGCACAGCAAAATAGCAGAGTATCTTCATGACTGTCTCATGAATATAATTGTACCGGATGGGGAGAAAGAGAAAATGTTACAACGTACAGATTTGTTGCTTGCTTTAAGTGTACTGATATCTAAAATATGTTGGTAACTTAGATTTCTTCACTTAACATCTTTTGGATATTTTAATCAATTTTGTAACGGTAATCAAACTGCTGTTATTTCTCTGTGGAACAATTTTCCTGATTGGATCATATTCCCAATTGAAGTGGGTATATGATCCCACTTCATATGGAAATGGGTGACATTAGTTGGTCTCAACCCTCCCTGAAGGATGAATAATGCTGCTTAACTTGGTTTTCTTCAAACTTGATTTGTTGCACAGAACTCTAAAACTGTTCCATAGAACTATCTATTTAAAGATTTCTTCCAATATTCCTCAGTTGAAATGAAAGTAAATACAAAAAATGTTGGTACACAAAAATGGTGGAGAAACTCAGCAGGTGCATCAGCATCTATGGAGCGAAGGAGATAGGCAACGTTTCGGGCCAAAACCTGAAGGGTTTTTGGCCCGAAATGTTGCCTAACTCCTTCGCCCCATAGATGCTGATGAACCCGCTGAGTTTCTCCGGCATTTTTGTGTACCTTTGATTTTCCAGCATCTGCAGTTCCTTCTTAAATAGGTGAGGGAGTGCATCTAATAATTTGGTACATTTTGAAATATATATTTTAAATATGTCTTCCATCTACATTTTTCCTGTTTTCCATCTTGGCTTCTGCAGAGATTGGCCATTGAACTTTCGCGTAACAGGGCCTCTCATAGCTTGTCG
The DNA here is from genome assembly GCF_028641065.1 of Leucoraja erinaceus. Taxonomy (NCBI): domain Eukaryota; kingdom Metazoa; phylum Chordata; class Chondrichthyes; order Rajiformes; family Rajidae; genus Leucoraja; species Leucoraja erinaceus. The sequence goes on from NC_073404.1 coordinate 9,436,515, forward strand.
CCACCAAATGTGCACTTGAGCCCACAAAACAATGACTGCTTGGATACCAGGACAAAAAAGCTCATTTGTAATGAAGATCTTCCAGCAGAGGGTGCTTGTTCTGTTCTGGCTGTCAGCCTGGTCAAAGAGGAGGAGGAAGATGACAAGATTCTGCAGGATGACTCAAATGTAGGTGATTAGTTTCAACTGGGAAAGCTTTGCCAATCTTTCAATTCGAAGTGTATAAAGTGTAAGTCCATGCTTTCTATTTTTTTTTAATTTTTTATGTTTGAAACCGCTAAAGCCCCTTCAATCAGAAGTTAGCAGTGCCTTCTTTCTTTCTGCCTGCTAAAGGAGTCCTTTTCTCAGGAAATTGTTCAGAGAGCTCATCTGAGAATAGTGTGTTTGTTCTGAAATGCCTTTAAATCATTGGATGATTTTTCAATATACTTGCTTGGAACACTTCAAAATATAAGCAAAGTCCTTAAAGTACATTGAGCATTAATGAAGTGCTAGAAAAAAACATGGGGGATTTTAACAAGACAAATTTGTTTTATTTAGCATGATCTTTCTGATGGTGATTTGGACATAGAATTCCTCACAGTAGATGATGAATTGAACCAACTTGACGGCAGCAGCTCATCTGCTAGCTCCTCGGCAACGAGTAATACAGAAGAAAATGACATCGATGAGGAAACTATGCAAGTATTTTCTCATTAGTCTCTTGTTTATTGACAATACTATTATCCACTTATGTGATGAAGCACTAATAAATGAACGTTGGTGTGCTTTCACTTATTTAATTTTCCGATACGGTGGACCGTTGAATTGCTCTTTAATTCTGATTGTAGATCATATATCTCTATACAACATGCTTTGGGAGAGGACTGCTCATCCGCCTAGCTTACTTATGAGTAAAACTGCATCATGACGAATGGCTAACACCATGGCTAACATCATGAAGCAGATGGCAGCACTCAACCCCGAGTTGGAGTGAACACCATAGATAGATACTTTATAATTTGCATGCTTGGGTGCCTAGTGAATATTCTTAGAGGTATAGTGACATGTTTTGCTTGGCATACTATCCAAATAGATTTCATAGATACTCGAGTATAATAGTGCAGTCTGTAGTTCAGCATTATGGTACATCAGTTCCAAAGACAAACCCCAATGTCTTCAGTGGGGTAGAGATGAATCGAACATTACCCTAGCTTATGGAAGGACCATTCAGAAGCCTGATAAAAAGAGGGGAAGAAGCTGTTCCTGACATTACAAAGGCCAGTTTTATCATCTGGTACATTCCAGTATAGTCTGATTATAGTATTTGACAGCTCACCCCCTCCATAACATTCTGGTCAACCTGAGGAGTGTCTTCAGCAACAGACTAGGTCCACTGAGATGCAGGACAGAACACCACTGGAAAACCTTCTTCCCTGTGGCTATCATACTGTACAACTCCTCCCCCATCTGTCGTGGAGCAGACCAAGACTGACTCCCCACCCCCTTCCCAATTTACCTCCTAAGATCAATGTCCCTCCTGGGATAAATAAAGTTCTGTCCTATCGTATCGACTCTCTGCAAGTCCATGTACTGCTATTTACCTGATGAAAAAACTGACCATTGTAACAAGAATCTTAATGGGGGAAAACTATTACTTGCAGGTCATCTCTGCAATTTACAAAGGAATGTGGGAGGGGAAGAGGGCTGAAGTCTCTCGATGTGAAAAAAAAGCACCCCTCCAGTTATGGTACTGGCATTAGCAGGAAAACCTCAGCTTGAACATTAAACTGTTTTCAGAAAAAGTGGCGGCATAGTACTTCAATTTACTTGTGTTTTCTGGGTGAAAACTAAAAGTTCTTGCTTCTAGTTTAATATCCAGTAATCCTGATGGAAAGAGTTGGATTTGTCTCTCAGATTAACTTTTAGCGTGCAAGAATTTCCTCGAACAAGGCTGTAAAAGGTTGCAGGTGCTCACTAATCTGTACCTGATCTGAATAGATCACTTCACCGGGCACCAAGGAAAATTTCACTTGTCATTATTTGCAAAATCATAATTTGATTAATATCCATAGTTGCTGGTCATGTGGCTGTATGAAGTTGCTCCTGACATAAAAAGGTTGGAAAATATTATACCACCTGTAGTTCGGTCCACATTATTGACTAATAATGAGCAGAAGGAGGTAGGTCTGACAATAACGAGTTTTGGGAGGAACATTCCCCTTGAGTACTTTCACAAAGTTAACATTGTAGCACCCAAAATAACGGACTATGGGTTACTCACTAATGTAGATATTACATAAACTATGAATTGTACTCCAGTCTTTATTACTCGTGTTGATCCCATATATTTATGTCTGCTTTTTTTTAAAGTTTGGATATTACATGAAGATCAACCAAGATCTTTTCAACCTTTTACTTTTCAGGTTTGGGGAGAATGATGTTGAATACAGTAACAACATGGATTTGGAGGAAGGGGAGTTGGCTGATTCAGCAGGAGCTTCTGGTAATTCACATTGAAATTATTTTTTGCTTGGAATGTTGTTGGAGGTGATGGTGGTGGAATTAGTATCTTGTAACTGATGTTTTATCAACAGTGCATGGATCAGATGTAATCGAGCGAATAAACAAACTCATTGCTATTGAAGCAGTTAGCCTTAAAGTTTATTGTACAATGGAGCAGGAGTAGCCCATTTGGCTCCACATTCAATTAGATCTTGAATAACAGCTGTATTTGTATCTAATAATACCTCTGCCTAATGTAAAACCCGATCATGGCCTGGTTTGGAAAATTCAAGTGGGTCTTTCACCTCTAGCTTTCAGCCTCGGTTGCTACTTTGGGGAAGAGTTTTAGATTTCCACCATTCTTTGTCCATGCAGAAAATGTGGTTCCTGATATCCACTAAAGAAAAAAAAAATGCCTTCATCTTCCCTATTTAGCTGTTTCAGTCACTATAAACACTTTAATTGTATCTCCCTTCTGAGTTCAAAAGAAATCCAAGCTTGGTCTGTGCACCCTGTCCTTGCTGTGCAACCCCTATGTTTCGGCATTCACATTGTACTTATTTGTACACCTGCATTTAAATGACTGGTGCTTGGTAACAGACGAGATTTATTGTGTTCTATATCTGAGTAATTTCCCACCAATGACACTTCCCTGCTGATTCAAACTTTAATGACAGCCTCCAGCCTTGGTCCTTTTGAAAATTACAACACTGGTGACAGTCAGTGGTTTCCAGAATTGGATGGAGATTGCGTCTTATTTTCTTGCATCATGAGGTTGGTGGGGAACCATTAACCTGTTTATCAAAAGTGCCACGCCTTTTTATACTGGAAATGTAGAGGTTTTTAATTCTGTTAAAAAAATATATATATTTATCTCTGCAATAAAATATGTGCTACAAATGTAATAGTAAATCAGCTTTTAATCAAGATAGATAGAGATATAGTCTGAGTTGGGCCATTCATCAGAAATGAATCCATCATTATGTCAGGTAATGATTTGAGTGCTGCATATTTCAAGTATTTAGTTTGTACTTGAAGCATTTTAATTGCACAGTAAGATTCATTTGAATGAATAATTTTAATTAAACGTGAAATTCCCGAGCTTCCTTTCACAACCACATCCAATTATGTGAGTCAGGCAAGTGATTTGCTTCATGCTGACGTCTTTTTCTGAGAGGATAACAGCCAGTGGTATTTTATCGTTCCTTGACGAAATGCCTAGCTTGACGTCCAATACGTTGAATGTTGAATTTTCCAATTTAGAGGAACCCATAGGCCGGCACTCTCCTCCCATACATGCTCGTGTTTTTGTTTAATTTTTGCTTTCTCCCTTTGCTCATCCATCCCATCTCTTTCCACCCCCAAGCATCCCTGGTTCCATTTCCCCCCACTTCCCAATCATCCTCTCACCAGCTGATTTCACCTGGAGCCCACCAGCTTCTGTTCCAAACAACCTCTGCCACACCTGCACATTCTGTTGAACTGGCATTCATTCCTGTTTCTCTCAGTCCTGATGCAGGACCTCAAATCTCAACTTACTCTTTATGCCTCCACTGTTTGATTTGCTGCTACTTCCAGCTTTCTGTTTTGGTTTTCCAAATACAATTTGTACATCGCTCTCTTTGATTTGTGTACTTAAATGCCCTATTATTTTACTGTCCGCAGCTACTCGCCATCGGTAAAATGTTTAAATTAAGAGCAGGTGACCTTAACAATCAACCACATGGAATTCCATCTGCCACAGTTTAGCCCAATTATTTAATCTGTCCGCATCCCTTATGAAAGTGCTTGTTGCCATCTGTGCATTTTTCTGTATCTACTAATTTAGTACCTACTTACAGACCTTTGATGTATTCGCCAAGAGCTGGTCGAGAAATGTTTCCTGGGAACAACTTGTCAATTAAATATTTGTCAAATAAATGCCTGAAGAAGGGTCCCGACCTGAAACGTCACCTATCTGTTTTCTCTAGTCCCGCTGCCTGTCCCGCTGAGTTACTCCAGTATTTTGTGTCCACCTTTTGTCAATTATTTTATGGGGAGGAGATTATTCAACACCAAGTCGTCCTGCCTCTAAGAGCAATCCCATTGCTACCATTGTCCCATTTATTACCAAGTCTTCTATTCTCTAAATGCCCATTAACAATCCCTGATTCTTTCACCAACCATCTATACAAAAGGTAATTTACAATAGCAGCTTGTGCATGTTTGCAGTGTGGGAGGTAGGTGCAGCACATGGGTAAAATTAATTGTTCAATGGAGAATAAGCAGATTCCACAAATGCCATAGATATTAATTGAACTTGGTCACTGCCTAGGTATCTGGCAATCTGAGAACCTGTGAGAGCTGTGATACCTGCAGTATCACTCTGCTACCCTCCACAGCTTGGAGCAGACTTTCTTTTACCACACCCAGTTTTTATGGTGGGGATTAACTAACTTTTGTTCAATTTTCTATTTAATCTATCAAATGCCTTCTTGAAATTCAGGTGAATACGCATGTAGAAGTTCCCATACTCATCAAGTAATTACATCAATAATCCAAGTAGATTATCCTTTACAAGTACAGTGCCAACTATAACGTTTGGAACAAAGACCCATCATTTATTTATTTGCCTCTATACATCACAATTTGAGATTTTTAATAGAAAAAAATCACATGTGGTTAAAGTGCACATTGTCAGATTTTAATAAAGGCCATTTTTATACATTTCAGTTTCACCAAGTAGAAATTACAGCAGTGTTTATACATAGTCCCCCCCATTTCAGGGCATCATAATGTTTGGGACACAGTAATGTCATGTAAATGAAAGTAGTCATGTTTAGTATTTTTGTTGCATATCCTTTGCATGCAATGACTGCTTGAAGTCTGTGATTCATGGACAGCACCAGTTGCTGGGTGTCTACTCTGGTAATGCTCTGCCAGGCCCGTATTGCAGCCATTTTTGGTTGGTTACATGCGGATACATGTATATCCTATCAATTGCAATTATTGGACTTTTATCAAATCATCCTTGTCTTTTGCTTCAGCTGGTCATAATCTTGATTTGTGTGTTCTTGTAGATCTTTTTGTGTGTATTTTCCAATTGTGTTTCTAAAGTGGGGATTGGAAATTTGCTTGGTAGCTGGCTCGTGTTATTGGCTCTAACTAGTGTTTTTGAAGAGTCACCAAATAACACATTACAGTAACGTTGGATTAAAAGCCAAAAAACTACAGATGCTGGAAATAATCTGCAGATCAGACAGTATCTGTGAGGTGGGAAACCGAATTAATAGTTTTAGTTGGTGAACTTTAACCAGAATCTACACAATTTGTTCTTGGATTTCCCTGCAGTTCTGTTTAAATCTCATTGTCTCCACGGAGGCTATAGGACCTGCTGAGTATCTCTGGCATTTTCTGTTTGTATTGCAGTGAGCAAGATGAGTTCATGTTACAGAACATGGCACACTGGTCATTATGAGACAATAAAGAACTGTGAGCCAGGGAGTCCAAAAGTAACCTCATGAGGATAAATAGTGTAGAAAGCAAAACTGGAACTTTAATTTTCAAACTTGATTTGTCATTGTATGAAAGTATGGTGGGTGAGAGGTATCTTTGAAGTATTCTATTTTCACATCCAGTGTGGTTTTGTTTTGTGTTTCATTCTCTTTCAAGACTTTTATGTGCTGAGTGGACACATGAGCAACTGAAGATGTTGGTATCTTGAGAAAAACACAAAGTGCTGGAGTAAATCAGTGGGTCAGGTTGCATCGGTGGGCAGACAATATTTTGACTCTGGGACCCTTCTTCAGACTTAAGAATTCAACACCAATTCAAGATGGTCTGAAGTGGGTTCTGACCTGAAACATCACTTATCTATTCCCTCCTGAGATGCCTCCTGACCCATTGAGTAACTCCAGCCCTTTGTGTTTGCTTATTGAATGTTCTCCACAGCTCACAACTTCGCTGTATTTTCTCCCCTGAAAAATGAGCAGAGCTACGATAGTATGTTATTTTGTGTTTACTTCTCTTTAAACGTGATTTGGGTTGGCTTCATTAGCACCTTGTTAGGCATTCGATATTATCACATTCATTATGTGAGCAAATTATTCTGACTCTTGACACTTTTAGCTGGTAAGTTGTTTTTTTTCCTTACCACTTGTCAACTGGTGGAAAAGATACTTTTTGGTTTGCACTGAATTTGTTTAAATGAGACTTTAATGAGAGAAATAATATTGTAGACTTAGTACATATTGATTTCCAAATTTTCAGTTGAAACTTTTTTGGTTGCAATCCCTCCCTTTTCGGATCTTAATCTCTAAAGGCATTATGCAGCCTCTGTGATTGAGAAATGTCCATACACAATTCAAAATCAGCACTTTCCAATTTAAATCCTCCTGAAGAGACGTTTACATGCATTCGAGGAATGAAGTTTGCTTTTGGGTGCCGGAGAAGTGAAGCATTTGTTTTGTGATGTGCATGCGTTTAATTTAAAGAAAATTGCCAGATAAGGGCTTAGTTTTAGCTAATGAAAATCTGCTAATGCAACTGAGTGGAAGTAAGCCAATATGAGCAGGGTCAGTACATCAACAAGAAAGAAGCTGAAGCAATGTTTGCAGTGTTAACATACCAGTAAGAAACTTGCACAAAATAAAATGGTCAAAAATTTAAACCACTTCCACCTGCCAATTGCTTGTGAATGCTTTAAATGTATTATTGCCATTAATTTTTGAATATAAAGAAACTGGATGTTGGAAATCTTGATATGCAAATACAAGGTGAGTTTCAGTTTTTGTCAGGAAGCAAGTTTTTAATCTGTCTGGGAGAGTTTTGCATCCAGAAGGAAATGAGTCCTTAAAGTAAGAAATTGAGTAAAGGGAAGAAGAGGCATAATTATTGAAATGCCCAATCATTTTTAGCTTGGAATTATTTACTTGAGTTTGACATGTCAGTTTTACATTAAAAAATAAAGTCTGGACCTACTTTCAGAAGACCTCATTGTTTCCTCCCAATATTCTGCTCTTGCTGTTTGTGTATTTTTTATCATGGTTATGGTGTGCTTCTGTTTTCCACAGGAGGGATGAACAACCACAATAGGTCTTCAAGGCGGGTAACGGGCAGTCTGACGTCCGCAGCCAACAGCAGCCTACTTGATATTGACCCTGTCATTCTCATACAGCTGTTGGACATAAAGGATCGAAGCAGCATGGAAAATCTTTGGGGTATTCAGCCCCGTCCACCAGCTTCCCTCCTGCATTCAGCAGGTAGTTTAACCGGCCTGTACTTTCTACTCTGATATACGTAGAGTACATGATTGAAAGGGCAACTTGGTTTAAAAAAAAACAGCTCGCAGCTGTAAACAATTTATAAATCCAGCTCCAATTCGGTTGCCATTTCGGTATAAATTGAGAATGTGGGGCTTACTGGGAAAGATTGATAAACTAAGAAGAATAAATTGGGTTTGTACTTTTTGAATTAGTGAAGGAAGGTTGAAAGGAAGCTCCTGAAGTTAAGTGTAGGAAGGAACTACAGATGCTGGTTTAAACTGAAGGCAGATGCAAAAAGCTGGAGTATCTCACTGGCCAGGCAGCATCTTTGCAGAGAAGGAATGGGTGACATTTCGGGTTGAGACCCTTCTTCAGACTGGTTAGGGATTAGGGAAACTAGAGATATAAATGATGATGTAGAGAGATGAAGAACATTGAATGAAAGGTATGCAAAAAAGTAAAAGGTCCCCCTCCAGTCCTTCTTCATATGAAAGTCCTGACATCCCAGGAATCCGTGGTCAACCTTCTCTATACTCTCGCTGTTGGGATGAATATTGCTCTGTTTCTAAAGCACAATGGTTGCCTCAAGGTTATCATTTTGATTTCCTTGGACTAGGGAATTATGAATGCAAATCAACACTACAGTCCTCGGCATGTGTTCCCACTGACCTGAATGATGGAAGGAAGGTCATTGAAGTCATTAAATCTGGATGAGTCTGGGTAGCAAGCCAACTCTTGCTCAACCCAACCTCTTGTGACAGGAGGCGAAACAACCCAATGCCATCTGTTGTGCTAAATGTAACTCCACATAATGATAAGTGGCTGACAGTTCTCATTGTGGCATCAAATAACTTTTAGAATATTAAAAGCACTTTGTCATACTTGTCAAATGTTGCCAAGCCAAAGACGGTCATTCTCATCTAGCCCGCGTCATGGAGTTCAGCCGCACTTTTGTTTACAAGACTGCATTGAGGTCTAAAGCCAAATAGTTCTGGACCCAAACCTGATGTACGTGATTGGATCTCGTCAAGGTCAGAAAGCAAGCCTCTAGGCCTGTGGTTCTTAACCTTTTTGGCATACGAACGCAAACAAAATATTGTATGTGGTATGTACCTTTGTTAGGTTCCTAAACATGGGCTCAACAAATGGATATGTTATTTATGACCCATTCATGTCACCCGGTAAAGCCCCAAATGACCCCGCCATGGGGGTCCCGACCCCTACGTTAAGAACCACTGCTCTAGGCACTGCGGTATTCATAGTATCCAGTACTTGATGTTGGTTGGAATTAATTGAATTGCCTGAGGACTGCTTCTGTATTTGAGAACCTTGTAACCTAGTGTCAAGACGGCAACCTTTCTCTCAATGTCAGCAAATACAAAGGAGATGGTGATCGACTTCAGGAAGTGAAACTGCATGCATACGAGGCTGAAGTAGAAATGGTTGAAAGCTTCAAGTTCCTAGGAATAAATATCACCAGTAACTTGTCCTGGACTAGCTATATCGAAACTTCACCCCTTTCTTTTCTCCAGAGATGCTGCTTGTCCCGCTGAACTCCGGCTTTTTATGTCTATCTTCAATGGTCTAGAAAGCGGTACACTGTGGGCGGCTTGATTTGAAAACATGTATAGTCTTTCTGCTGACTGGATAGCATGCAACTAAATAAGTGTTTCACCGTACCTCGGTACATGGTGTTAATAAACTAAACTAAATGTGAAAGTGATGGAGAGTTTAGGAGGAGGCAATATGCATTAATTTAACATTCCTCTCTTAGTGTTTGTGAGTACTTCAGCCTTTAGCCGCTCTGAGCTGGTGCCCACCTTTATTCCATATGAGAAAGTTTTTAAGTTGATGTAGTGGACTGCAAACCATTGATTGTGAGTTTCCATTGCATTACTTCTGCTTAGAATGTTATGGCTTCAAGGTGACAACTAGGTTTTGAGAACATTTGATGATGGTCTTCGTGCATTCTGTACTGCTTGTTGACCTTTAGTTGTTCCCCCATGATCCTGGTAATGGTAGTATAAAAGATGTGCTATATAATATTAAATTAAGAAGTTATAGTGGAGTTTGCACTTTCTCCATGTGAATACAAGGGTTTCCTCCTCAATATCTCTAAGACGTGGGTTTGTAGGTTATTTGGCCTCAATAACCCCCCCCCCCCCCCCCCCCCCCCGTGTGTAAGGAGTAGATGAGAAAGTGGGATATCATGGAATTGGGATGAACGGGTGATCAGTGGTTGCCATGGGCCAAAGGGCCTGCCTCCATTACTATAGGTCTAAACTAAACTGGTGCAATAGCCTAAGGTACACAAAAAAGCTGGAGAAACTCAGCGGGTGCAGCAGCATCTATGGAGCGAAGGAAATAGGCAACGTTTTGGGCCGAAACCCTTCTTCCGACTGGTGCAATAGCCTAAACTGGTGCTGAAGGCTCACAAAATCTCAAGGCTGCTCAATTTTGATTTGCTCGATTTGTTTTGAATACATTAAAGTTTGATGGCAGTGTGACAGAATGTAAAGGAGGGAGTCATGAGAAAACTCTTTTGCTTCTATTCCCGTCATCAATTGATCCATCCACCCCGTTGCCACCTATTGCAAATCCTGTCTGGAAGTATAGTCCTTCAAGGCTTGATGATGCTGCTGAGCTACCTGGCAATGGACATTAATGTTCGCCACCTGGATCCATTCTGTGTCCTTGCTACCCTCAGCGCATCTTCTGTGTGGTGTTCAATGTCGAAGAGTGATGACAGGCCCTTGTTTGACCTGTCACCATGAGATTTTGTGGAATGCAAGGATCACGCCATTGCAATTTATGCTGGCACTTTAGTAGCACAGTGAGAGACCGTGCATATCCAGGAATTTATAAATAGGTCCGTGTTGAAAGTTCATTGCAATTCTCAGTAACTCAATGACTTGGTCCACTCAGCTGGTAAATCACTGTAGTGACCAGAATGATCATGGACTTTGGAGCGTGATTGATTTTGATAAAATTGAGCATTTTTTTCCAGGCTGATAAGTGCAAGTCCCCAGTTATTTAAATGCTCGCAAGTTTTGAAAGGCAAGTAATGACTTGGTGTTTCGTTTTGCCTCATTAGGAAGAGAGCCTTGTATTTATACCTCTGTGTGTTCCACGATGCTTTACAGCCAGTGAAGCACTTTAAAACTGTAGTCATTGTTGTAATTATAGGAAAAGCATCATTAGTGCACGATAAATTTGCTACAATGCTCTTGATGATCAGGAACTTTCAGGTTATTCCCTCATAACTTTCATTTTTATTTTTTCTCTATGAATGAGACAGCATGTCAGACAGCCTTATGGCACAGAAGAAGGCAGATTAGCGCTTAATTCTCTTCTGCACCAATGCCTCCCTCCCCAAATTGTGATATAGCAAACTGTCTATGCTTAATTGAAGCCACTAGCTCAGTAGTGCAAGGTTCCATCATGTTGAGAGACATGCCCACAGCTATCCTTTCATCTGTGACTTAAGGCTATGATAAGCTGATGAAGAAAGTTTGTGCAGCTGAAATCTTTTTTCCTTCAGAGTCTATTACTAGATATTTTCGTGAAATTTAGGAACTAGAATTGTGTTTTTCATCTTAGTAGGTTCGATCCTCTGCATTCACATCTTCCATGTAACATCTCAACCAATCAATAATGCTTTCTATTTGTTTCTCCCATAGCTGCTCGGCTAATTTATTCTCAAATAATTCCTGGCGTAGCAAGTCCCATGTAATGACCACTTTACAGAATTCTCCGGATTTACTTATCACTCTCTTGTATTTCTAACTCCTAATTTTGGACTTGCCACAAATAAAACTTCTTTAATGTTGTCCAATCTATTCACAAATTTGAAATCCTCCATTAGTTTTGCTTCTTACTGATAACTATGTTGTATGTATATCCTAAGTTATATGCATTTATGTACCCAACGCTAGGAAAATGTGTTATTTAATATTAAGGGCAGCACTGTGGTAGAGTGCTGCCCTTTAGCACCAGAGACCAGGATTCGATCCTGACTACGGGTGCTGTCTGTGCAGAGTTTGTATGTTCTCCCTCTAACTACGTGGGTTTACTCCGGGTGCTCCAGATTCCTTCCACATGCCATTTGTCCTACACGCAGGTTTGATGGTTAATTTCTGTAAATTGCCCCGAGCGTGTAGGAGTGATAGTGTGTACGGGTGATTGATGGTCGGTGTGGACTCAGTTGGCCAAAGGGCCTATTTCCACGTTGTATCTCTAACTAATATCTAATTTCCTGGCGAATCTGACCCAGCAGTATGGGACAGTAATTGTTTGCTTTGCTGCTTCCACCAAAGCATTTTTTTAAATAACTGAGTTTGAACTGCATCAAACACTCGGTTAAACCTCAACTTTATGCTGAGTGAGCTAAATACTGAGAGACTATAGAAAGACTACAGCTAATCTCTGCTCCCTTTGGTGAGGGTGAGAACTTCGGCAATTTGAAGCTTAAGTAAGGGAAGGGGTTTTAATGAATAACTAAGGAGGAAGTTTTAATTATTTTCTTTTGTAAATAGCTCAATGCCGTAAAGACCGTGACCAGCGGAGACAGCAATCTGTACGTCGCTCACCACCTGATTCTGGCGTCCTGAAGAGGCTGAAGGCTCAAATGGCTGAAGTCAGAAGCAAAATGTCTGAAGTCAAAAGCCAAATGTCTGAAGTGAAAAATAACACCGTGCCTTGTGGAGATTTGGGGTCAAACTACATCGCTTATGCAGGAGAGCAGGTACCACAGGGGTCCTGCGGAATCACCGGCATCCGGAGGCATGAATCGGGGCTGGACCTCTTTTCTAATTACATAACCTTTGGTGAGTGAACAAGAGATTTTATTGACTGTTCTTTCAACACGCATGCCTTATAACTATATAAAAATGTGGCGATGATGTTAATGATGCTACCACAGGTGAATAATTTCTCTTTATTAGTTTCAAGTTTCAAGTTTCAAAGCACTTTATTCGTCCCCGCGGGGCAATTTAAAAAGGCGCATTACAGTAGCTTTTTAAAAAGGGACACAATCAACAAACATAAGCAGCACGCATACTGCACAATCAACCAGCACACGCATTTCACAGACACACTGCACAATCACACATCAACATTCAAACATAGTAATAGTTTTTAAAATGCTTTCTAAGGCTTCAATGTGCACATAGATTACTTTTCATATGTTCCAGTTTTTCAGCATTAAAAAAGTGGACAGCCCTGGGGATGATGGTCCTCCTCCCGGCAACCCGACTCTCAGTCCGTCCTGACCACTTTCAGGAAACAGGATGTGCCTGGAATCCTGCTTGTTCCTTAAAGACTGTTGGTCGCATAGGGCAGTGAGAGTTCGGACTTTATTTTTTGAGCAACAATTTCCCAGGCGGTTTTGTTTTGCAGGGTAGATGGAGTAAACCAGCTAGTGAAAGAGAAGGTTATTACATTTTCAATGAATGCGTAGTAGAATGTAGTGAGAATGTCTTTGTTAATCCCAAATGACTTCAGCTTCCTGCTTATTAAGAGAAAATGCTCAAAATTAAAAGCCACATCACTTGACTACAGGGGGAAAACTGATCCAAAGTGTTAATGCCATTTAAAAGTTTATTTGGTCATGTGTACACCATTACTTCACAAATTCCCATTTTTTTGTGTGCTTGATGGTCCTCCAACCGACTCTCATCCTACTTTGGATGCTGGCCTCTTGTTCCTGCTTTGTGCAAACTGCCCATGACTTTGTTAGGAACAATTTCCCATATTTTTTGAGTAGTCTAAACCCCGATGGTATGAACATTGAACTCTCCATTTTTAGTAACTTCCTGCCTCTCTCCTGTATTTTCCTTTTAGTTTTTGCATTTTCGCACCTGGGCCTAGCCTCCACCTACTTCACCTGCCAGCAACTTCTCTGTTTTGCTATTCCCTCTACTGAATCATTCGTCTTCCTCCACTTAGTTTCAGCACTGGCAGCTTATCACCTGCCAGCAACCCTCTGTTTTTATCCCTTATCTGACCTCAGTCCTCCATCATCCCTTCTGACTCCCCATTTCATGTTTCCCCTCCCCTACCTGTCCCTTATGTGCATCATCCTTCACCCATCCCAGTCCACTAATGATCTTTCCCTTCCGTCTCACCCCTCCTTTAGGTGTTAGATATTTTCCCTCTCCACTTTCAAGTATGACGTAACGTTTCATTTTGAAATATTGACCTTTCCTTGCCAGCCATGGATGCTGCTCGACCAGCAGACTGTTGCACAGAGTAGTCTGTCTGGTTTGAGTCTGATGTCAGACATGTGGCCTGCCTATCTGAGTTGTCTTGATGTAATTAGCTTTCAGTGCCTGAAATGTGGATCTGGGAACATAGTTTGCTTATCCATCCACTGAATTTGAAAAATTTTGCAGGCATTGGTTTAATTCTGCCACTTACTTGAGTTGCCTGATATTGGAGGTCCAGATCTCAAAACCTACGAGGACTGAGATCAGTGACTATCCAATAGGTCCTGAGTTTTGTGCCATGTTGGAGGTATCGATCTTAGAACATTTAATCTCAATCAAGCAAGTGAACTGCTGGTGCATTGTTGTTCATATCAAATTTCATCGTTGATGTTGACCTCTGCCAAGAGGAATGGGAGGTGGCCATATTTTCCAGTATCATGAACCTACATTGGCAGAAGGCGGTATGATGTAGTGGGCCTGTCTATTGTGGATGACGAGTATGTTAATAGAGGATCTGAGCATTGTGGATGCCACGTATAAGCTCTGTCATCTTGAGCAAAACATAAAGTGCAGAAGTAACTCAGCGGGTCATGCACCATCTGTGGAAAGAATGGATGGTGACATTTTGGGTTGGAATAAGCAGCATCTTCAGCTCTTTATGTGTCATCTTGTATGCTTCAGTGAACATGTCAGCACTAAAGTGGAGCTTGTCTTTTGAGTGCATGAAAATGAATCGTCTGTATGCTGCAGCTCACAGCTGAGCTTTGGGTGATCTGATTCTAAAGTGTACTTACCATAGTTTGAACAGTTGCCTGTTAGCTCCACTCCACTCCATGATGAGCATTGCGGTGAGAAGGGTGTAGCAAAGTGCCGGGGCAATGATTGACGCTGGCATCTCTTGGGTTCTCTGTTCATTAGGAACATTCTATACATGCCATCATGAAGCAAATTTACAATGGTGCTGAATTTTGCAGGCCGTTGGAATTTTGGGAGGGTGTTCTATGGCCCATCTATGTTGGAATGGAAGGCTTTGGAGAGGCTGAAAAGGTCACACTATACAGTTGATGTTCCCGGTATTTGTCTTAAGAGTTATCACACATTAGGAGACTCTGGACATACCTTTCACTGTTTTGGAAGACAGCTTCCACTGCTAGGAGGAGGCAGTTGAGGTGAATCCTGACTATGACGTTTCCTGCAGCAGAGGAAAGCGCAAAGCAATTATTTCATTATCACTGTCGAATTCTTGAAGAGAATTATAATCGGGAATAATAGCAACTACTATCGTTTGTGCAAAAGCCCTGCCCAAGAGGCCTTTGACCCAGTCTTGCACCCCAGTGGGACATTGCTTGTCCATCAACAGATTGGGAAGGGCCACAATCCTTTGGAAAGATGTGATTAAGCAAGTAATGCTAACTTCAAAGGGGTCTATCTCCTGGCAAAATACTTGGTACAGGATCTTGTCATTACAAGCATCTGGTTTAGCAGAAGAGCATGTCCAGAACCTCATGATTTACCCCCCACCCTTCCCCCACACTTCAATCCAAGCACTTGCATTCTGTTTGGCTAGATCATTGTCTGAGATGGCCAAGATGTATGCTACATCTGAACTGTGACAGATAGTAATAACTGCCGGACTGGTCACTGGCTGAATCATGCCAGTCTTCTCCCAAAACATCACCATCAAGAGAAACATTGTAGAAATAAATGTTTAAAAAATCTGAAGGACTCCACAAAAGTAACTCTTCAATAGTGTTTTTGGTGTCAATCTTCAACTTGCAGCCCACAAAAATTCCAGTGTTTCTGCTGATTATGGAGTGCCCTGAAGTCTACTATGTTTGCTCACTGCTTGCCTTCTCTGCCAACAAAAAAAAAAACTAGGATTGGTTTGATCAAACCAGTTCTAGTTCTTTCAGCCACAGCCATCTAAGAGTGGAGAATAAATAACTTTTGTGTTTCTTATCTGAAACCGGAACACCAGAAAACCCATGATTTAAAACGTGCAAATGTCACAATCATAACACAATATTCAAACATAGTATGAGAATAAGGCAATAAATAGTTTCAGAAGTTTGGGGTGTCATAATTTCTGTAATATTCATTTCTCATCCCCAGTGGTCATCTACGACTGGTGGGAATCTCAGTTTCAACTGGTAAAGGTGATCACTAATTTTATGTGTGTAGAGGGCCAAGGATTGACTATTCAAGTCAAGAATTTACCCTAGATCTTTTGGTTAGAATTTCCAGGTTAAACTGTCTTTTGTTGCCACCATAGGTGTGATTTGAACTTCTATTTTTAGTTTATGTTCTCCAGAGATGTTACCAGACTCACTGACTTGCTCCAGCATATTGCGTCATTTATTTTGGGTGAAAGGCGGTGACTGGTACAATTCGGTAATATTTTCCCCGCGACTCCCTTCCGTCTTCCCGACAGTCAGTGACCACATTTTCTGGTGACTATGAAAACTATGCTCATTGATTAAAATTCTGTCTGGGTCACAGTTGATGGCTGTTAATTTAACTAATTGTTCTTCTTGGCTTGATTTGTGTTGGTCATTGCTTGGAATGTAAGTAATCTAGTTAGTTGTCATCTGTGCAGCCAAGATATAATAATTGAGGAGGATTTGACAACCTTTTAACATACATAATCCATTGTGGTGCCAGCGATGTAACTTGGAAACTGAATCACAATCCTTTCTGAAATTGTGTGCTTCTGTAATTGACATGCTGCTTCCAGTATACACAGCGAACCATGTCGTATTTCCCATTTTCTCAGTAGTAAAGTGACAGATCTGAATGTCTTTACTTTTAATCAATTTTATCCTTTGTTGTTCTAGAAGACTCAATTATAGGAAACTTCTCCATTACCTTGCCTGAGTGACGTCAATTAGTTACTTTTAATTAGGGGTTGCCAGCAAATGTCAGGGAATATTCACACAAATTAAAAATCGGCGTTTTCTCTTTCCACTAAGTAGAGTGTTGGAAACAGTTGTAGTGCCGCAGCTGGTGTAACACCTGAGGACAGCTAATGGGACAGGACGGAGTCAAACCCATCACCACCTGGTGTGTGACTTGCTTCACATCATCAGCATCCTGCTCCAAAAACTTGTGAGGAGAAGATTGTATCTGTTTAAAAGTCAATGTGATTTTATGATCACATTGCTGTGCAAGCAGACCTGGAGAGTAGAAACAAGGAACTGCAGATGCTGATTTACATAAAACGACAGTGCTGGAGTAACTCAGTGGGTCAGACCGCATCTCTGGAGAACATCGATGGGTAATGTCTTGAGACGGGACCCTTCTTCGGAAGTGTTCTGACCAGAAATTCGCCAATCTATTCTCCAGAGATACTATCTGACCCGCTGAGATACTCCAGCTTTTTGTGTCCAAACCTGGATAGACTCTTTGATTCGAGTTGAAACTTGGCTTGTCTAGTTTGTTCAGAAAAAAATGAATACAGCTTATATGTACTTCATGCAGACAGAAATATGTCCAAGCGTTTGAATTTAATGCTTAGTGATCGGATTGCAGTTACCTGGGAAACAGGACTGATTTACTGCAGAGTACATTCTGGTGAGCACTCTTTTGGTTTCTTTCTTCTGACATCAAAACAATAAATGTCCAACGAGCATAGATTTGATTTGCTGAGCATTTCTGGAAAACCTCGTGAAAATGGTTATTTTAAAAAAGAAGAGGTGCTTAAGTGATTGGGTGCATATTTGTGAGGGGAATCCACGCTGATGAACTTTGTTGTCGATAAATGAGCTTGTTAATTTTTGCAAAAGATTCAAAATATTTTTGGCCTTGGATTCTCTTGGAACTCTTTTTATGTTTTGATTCCCAGCGTATGTCTATTGTTAAATTGAGAAAATTAATCTGCTAAATTGCAACCCTGCTTTTTAAACATCAAACTGCTGCAGCATTAATTTTGGTGGAATAATCACTAGTTTGCATTAGCTTGTGGTTAACCTGACCTAAACCGAGATAAGATGTTAACTCGTTCTCATTTCAAATTGTCTATCAGCATCCAGCAAAAAATCTGCATCTCCAAAGCACAATCGCTCGGGTCCAGGGACCTCTCTGTCTCTCCGCAGAGCACTAGATTGTGTGGATAAGGATCTCCATTGCCAAGAGAACTGTCAAGTCACCACAGCAGGTAACTGTTGTACTGTTTCGTACCTCTGCTTTATTTTGATACTTTTTAATAAGATGGTAACCAGTATTTATGTTAATTATCGCATGACGTACAGCATGGTTTTAATTTTGCTTGAGAACTACACGTTTAGGTCAGAAATTCTAATTATGTGACATGCCATAAGATACAAAATGTCCTCCCTTCCAACCTTGTTCCAAATTCAAATTAGACACAAAAAGCTGGGATACCTTGGCGGGTCAGGCAGCACCACTTCAGACTGAGAGCTCAGTCTGAAGAAGGGTCTCTACCTGAAACGTCACCTATTCCTTTTCTCCAGAGATGCTGCCTGACCCGCTGAGTTACCCCAGCCTTTTGTCTATCTTCGATTTGAACCAGCATCTGCAGTTCATTCCTACTAACCTGTTCCAAGGCCACACGTGTTTGACTGGAAACAGGAATAAACTGATTGCAATTTAATGTACCATGTTCCCTGATGCAGTCCACTTCTGGTTATTACTGCTCTTCCTTTTGAAACCAACTCTTGAAATCTGTACATACATCAACACCTGGTGCAATGAACTTTTTAGTATTTCTAAAAATGTAAGCATTACATGGAGATTAACAAGATATAAACAACAAAATTTAACCTTAAACATTTAAATATCAATGTTAGTGCAAGCTAGAACATATTGGGGATATATCATGGACTGTGATTTGGAGAAGAATGGGATTTTATCTTGTAATATACTATAATTTCTAGGTTCAACAAAATCTAACAGTAGACAAGGATCCCCACACTCTATAAACAAATCCACTGATTCCGAGGTAACGTCAATCGGCAAGGCGGATGATAGGCCTTCTGCCATTGCTGCTTCTGAAATGTTTGGCATCTCAACACTGAATGGATTGACATCACTGGAGACATCACGGAAAATCGTTACAATAGGGTGAGAGTACAAAATGTTCATTTGGCACCCTTCTTCCTCCTCTTTGCTGCCTTGGGTTAAAAATAGAATTGCAGGCAACTATCTTAATTTTTTTTTGCATTTTATCCACTAATTCCACCTCGAGGGAGGTATTTTTAATCATTTACCTCAAGCTTAACTTTTGTGCATGATTCACTGTTCAAACCTGTATCTCTTTTCAGCAGTACTGGAACTAATGGAGTTGTCCTTTAGGACAGAACGCAGTTTGAATTTATATTGCTGTTTATCATGTTTGACTGATGACTGACTTTTGAAATGTAGCCTCTTCTTTTGACATGCGGCTGCAAGTTTACCTACAAATGATCCCAAAGGCAGCTAATGAGGTAGATTACTGGATAATTTGCTAATTGTGGTCATTAAAGAGGAAATGGGAGGAGAATCAACTCATCAACTACTGCATAATCTTCCATATTCCATTTGCGCTATTGTGTTGGGTTCAGTACTTTTGATACCTTTGCCAATGCAGTACTATAATATTTGTATACTCATTCAAATCCTGATTTGGGGCTTTAATTTGGTATTCTCCCCTCTGGGTTGTAATATTCAATGATTCTTTACCACATGCACTGAGATGATGATTTATTTTGCATGCAGCTCAGTAGAGTCATAGGGTGATACAGTATGGAAACAGGCCCTTCGGCCCAACTTTCCTACATCAGCCAACAATGTCCCAGCTACACTAGTCTCACTTGCCTGCGCTTGGTCCATATCCCTCCAAACCTGTCCTATCCATGTATCTGTCTAACTGTCTCTTAAACAATGGGATAGTCCCTGCCTCGACTACCTCCTCTGGCAGCTTGTTCAATACACCCACCACCCTTTTGTGGAAAAAGTTACCTGTTAAATCTTTGTCCTCTGGATCTCGATTCCCCTATTCTGGATACGAATCTGTGCTTCTACCCTAATCTATTCCTCTCATGATTTTGTACACCTCCATAAGATCCCCGCTCATCCTCCTGCGCTCCATGGAATAGAGACCCAGCCTAAACCTCTCCCTACAGCTCACACCATCTGGTGCTGGCAACATCCTCGTAAATCTTTTCTGAACCCTTTCAAGCTTGACAATATCTTGCCTATAACATGGTGTCCAGAACTGAACAAAATATTCTAAATACCGTCTCACCAACATCTTATACAACTGCAACATGACCTCCCAACTTCTATACTCAATCCTCTGACTCATGATGGCCAAAATATCGACAGCTTTTTTGACCACCTTATCTATCTGCGACTCGACCTTCAAGGAACCATACACCTGTATTCCTAGTTCTCTCTGCTCCACAACACTACCCAGAGGCCTACCATTTACTGTGTAGGTCCTGCCCTTGTTTGACGTCCCAGAATGCAACATTTCACACTTTTCTGTATTAAATTCCATCAACCATTCCTCCGCCCACCTGGCCAATCGATCCAGATCCTGCTGCAATCTTTCACAACCATCTTCACAATCTGCAAAACTACTCACTTTTGTATCATCAGCAAACGTGCCAATCTTGCCCTGTATTTTCTCATCCAAATCATTGATGTAGATGACAAACAGTAAAGGGCCCAGCACCGAACACTGAGACACACCACTAGTCACAGGCCTCCAGTCCGAGAAGCAACCTTCCACCATCACCCTCTGCTTCCTTCCATGGAGCCAATTTGCTATCCATTCAGCTATCTCTCCTTGGATCCCATGTAATCAAACCTTCCAGAGCAGCCTACCTTGCGGAACCTTGTTGAATGCCTCACTGAAACCATGTACACAACATTGACAGCTCTGCCCTTCATCGACCTTTTTGATTACGTCTTCAAAAAAATCAATCAGATTTGTGAGACACGACCTGCCATATACAAAACCATGCTGACTGTCCCTAATCGGACCTTGCCCATCCAAATGCCTGCATAACCTATCCCTCAGAATACTCTCTAGTAACTTTCCAACTGCAGATGTTAAGTTCACCCAGCCTATAGTTCTCAGCATTTTCCATACAGCCCTTCATGAAAAGAGGCACAACAATTGCCACCAGTCTTCCAGCACCTCTCCTGTATTTAAGGACGACTCGTAAATTTCAACCAGGGCTCCCGCAATTTCCTCTCTAGTTTCCCACAATGTCCTCAGATATATCTGATCAGGTCCTAGAGATTTGTCTACCTTCATACACGCCAGTACCTTCAGTACTTCTTCAACAGTAACACTGACTGCTCTCAAGACACTTCCATTGACTGCCCCAAGTTCCTCTGTCCTACTGTCTATATCTCCTCGGTAAATACAGAGGAGAAATACTCATTGAGGACCTTGCCCATCTCCTGTGGCTCCACACAGAGGTGACCACTTTGATTCCTGAGAGGTCCCACTCTCTCTCTAGTTACCCTTTTTCCCCTTCTGTATTTATAAACTGTTTTGGGTTTGTCCTTAATGCTACTCACCAGAGCTATCTCCTGGCCCCTTTTTGACCTTCTGATCTCCCTTTTCAGTTTACTCCTATACATTACTACTGTACATAAATACAATCCCAGATTAAGTACAACGTGCATAGAAATAACCCATACAGGAGTTGCCAGGTTTGGTGTCATTTTAGTCCAAGCTGCAGCTGACCATAAAGGACCATTCCATCTGGATAGTTCAGCAAATATTATCAATTGAGCCAAGATGATGTTTAATTTGCAATGAATTGTGTGTGAGTGTAAATGTTATTTAAAATGCCTACCATTCCTAGCTCTTTTTGCATTTGTGCATAGGAAAACTTTTACATCCATTTGTATTTGTCCTCATGGTGATGGTGAGCTATCAATGTTGCCATCTTAGTGAAGATCCTCCAATAATCCTACTGGCAAATGAATGACAGGACCTGGATCCACTGACAATGAAGGGGTGGTGACTTGAGTTTGATCCTGACCTTCAAGGTTGTCTGTGGAGTTTGCACATTTTCAATGTGATTGTGTGGATTTCTTCGAGGCGCTCTAGTTTCCTCCCACATCTCCAAAAACAAATTTGTGAGTTGGTAGGTTAATTGATCACTGCAAATTACCCTTCGTGTTAGATGAAATGGTAGAATTTTATGGGAATATAGGGAGAATAAAATGGGGCATGATAAAATTAGTGTAAAAATGGGTGCTCAAAGGTTGGTGCTAACTCAGCGGGGCCTTTTCAGTGAGATATCAATGCCTCTGTACAACATGGAGGGGGCAGGTTGTGCTCGCCATGTTTCTGCTGCTGTTATTTTACTGGTGGTCAACATTCGATAGAACTCTTTATCATGTTCTTGTAGTGGGATCTTGTATAGTATACACAAAATTTGTATTTTCCCAACATGACTAGTTTTGGAATGAAATTGCTAGTGATTGGTTTAAAAGAGGAAGAAAGATTCCAAGAGGGGTAAGGGGCGACCGTGGTTGACAAGGGATGTCAGGGACAGTATAAAAATAAAAGAGAAGAAGTACAACATAGCAAAGATGAGCAGGAAGCAAGAGGATTGGGTAATGTTTAAAGAGCAACAGAAGATAACTAGAAAGACAATACGGGGAGAAAAGATGAGGTACGAAGGTAAGCCAGCCAAGAATATAAAGGAGGATAGTAAAAGCTTCTTTAGGTATGTGAAGAGGAAAAAAATAGTTAGGACCAAAGTTGGACCCTTGAAGACTGAAAAAGGTGAGTTTATTATGGAGAACAAGGAAATGGCAGATGAGTTGAACAGGTACTTTGTTTGTGTCCTCCTTAGTGAAGACAGATCCAATCTTCCTGATATAGTAGTGGCCAGAGGATCTGGGTGACGGAGGAACTGAAGGAAATCCACATTAGGCTGGAAATGGTGTGGGGTAGACGGATGGGACTGAAGGCTGATAAATCCCCAGGGCCCGATGGTCTGCATCCCAGGGTACTTAAGGAAGTGGCTCTAGAAATCGTGGATGCATTGGTGATAATTTTACAATGTTCTATAGATTCAGGATCAGTTCCTCTGGATTGGAAGGTAGCTAATGTTACCCCACTTTTTAAGAAAGGCGGGAGAGAGAAAACGGAATTATAGACCAGTTAGCCTGACATCAGTGGTGGAGAAGATGCTGGAGTAAATTTAAAAGATGAAATAGCAGCACATTTGGATAGCAGTAACAGGATCGGACCGAGTCAGCATGGATTTACGAAGGGGAAATCATGCTTGACTGATCTTCTGGAATTTTTTGAAGATGTAACTAAGAAAATGGACAAGGGAGAGCCAGTGGATATAGTGTACCTGGACTTTCAGAAAGCATTTGATAAAGTCCCACATAGGAGATTAGTGGACAAAATTGGGGCACATGGTATTGGGGGTAGAGTGCTGACATGGTTAGCAAATTGGTTGGCAGACAGGAAACTAAGAGTAGGGATTAACGGGCCCTTTTCAGAATGACAGGCAGTGACTAGTGGGGTACCGCAAGGCTCGGTGCTGGGACCGCAGGTATTTACAATATACACCAATGATTTGGATGAAGGGATTCAAAGTAACATTAGCAAGTTTGCAGATGACACTGGGTGGCAGTGTGAACTGTGAGGAGGATGCAATGAGAATGCAGGGTGACTTGGACAGGTTGGGGGAGTGGGCAGATGTATGGCAGATGGAGTTTAATGTGGATAAATGTGAGGTTATCCACTTTGGTATCAGAAACAGGAAGGCAGATTACTATCTAAATGGCGTCAAGTTAGGAAAAGGGGAAGTACAGCGGGATCTGGGGGGTCCTTGTTCATCAGCCTATGAAAGTAAACATGCAGGTACAGTAGGCTGTGAAGAAAGCGAATGGCATGTTGGCCTTCATAACAAGAGGAGTCAAGTAGAGGAGCAAAGAGATCCTTCTGCAGTTGTACAAGGCGTTAGTGAGACCACACCTGGAGTATTGTGTGCAGTTTGGTCCCCTAATTTGAGGAAGGACATTCTTGCTATTGAGGGAGTGCAGCGTAGGTTTACAAGGTTAATTCCCGGGATGGCGGGACTGTCAAATGCTGAGAGAATGGAGCGGCTGGGTTTGTACACTGGAGTTTAGAAGGATGAGAGGGTATCTTATTGAAATATATAAGATTGTTAAGAGTTTGGACAAGCTAGAGGCAGGAAACATGTTCCCGATGTTGGGGGAGTCCAGAACCAGGGGCCACTATTTACAAATAAGGGGTAATCCATTTAGAACGGAGATGAGAATACACTTTTCTCACAGAGTTGTGAGTCTGTGGAATTCTCTGCCTCAGAGGGCGGTGGAGGCCGGTTCTCTGGATACTTTCAAAGGAGCTAGATAGGGCTCTCAAAGATAGCGGAGTCAGGGGATATGGGGAGAAGGCAGGAACGGGGTACTGATTGAGGATGTTCAGCCATGATCACATTGAATGGCGGTGCTGGCTTGAAGGGCCAAATGGCCTACTCCTGCACCTATTGTCTATTGTCTATAAAAGCTATTTTATTAACCTTCCCTATGATTATCTGGTTCCAGATCAATGTCCCAGTGCTCTTTCACGGATAGACAGCAACATTCCGACACCGAGAGTACAATCGCTTTGGCAATGCAGGCTTCACCTCTTGAGTGTGCCTCAAACAGGCCAGAAGAAGGTAAAGTCCCACTAGGGAAATTATTGAGGAAATGTCAAAGGAGCTGGTCCTTTTAACATTAGATTCTGTGGAAGTCGGGCCAAGCAGCAGTGTTCCTTGCACAATGTAACAGGAAGGGCAATTTTGCAACCATTCCATAGTGAGGTGCAACTAGATCTCAATCTACTCAGTGTCATCACAACGCTTTATTTTGCTGAGCTAAATGCTGGAGTATCTCAGTGGGACAGACAGCATCTCTGGATAGAAAGAATGGGTGACGTTCCTTCTATCAATTCCTACTATCCAGAGATGCTGCCTGTCCTGCTGAGTTACTCCAGCACTTTGTGTCTAACTTCAGTGTAAACTAGCTTCTACAGTTCCTTTCTAAACATTTAATGTTCAGGGCCTCGTGTTATAGAATGTCAATTCTTTTGGCTGTTTAAATGGCTATTCAGATGATGCTTTTAAGATATTATTACTCTGAGCCTGTAAATCCCTGCAGCCTTGCAACATGCAGCTTTCCTCCATTCCAAGTATATTTATTGCTTTTATTATTTTCTGAGTTGCAACCTCAAGCTCTGACATGCAAATGCATCTGATACAATTTTACCCATTCCTCATCCTTTTTGTCTTAAATTATTCCCTGTGTTCCATTTCAGAATTGTCTGTACATTTGTGTGCTATTGCCCAAGGCTCCACGTCCACTTCACAATGCACATTGAACAGAAGCATTTCCAGAACAGAACCTTTAAGGGAACCAGCTGCCCATTTTTAATTTTTGACCTGAGAAAATGCCCATAAATCCTATGTTTTAATTCTGTTTTCTCCTTCCTGAAGCAACTTGTAATCCTCTTGACTGACTGACCGGCCGTTATGCAGGTTCCTCTTTAAAATACCGGTATTTCTGTTATGCTACACAAATTGGATGTAAGGCGACTGAATTGGGGAACGCTTCGTATTATGGCAAATTCGTTATAACACAATTTCTGTCAGGAAATAGAGAACCATTTAAAAGTTACTTTGC
Source organism: Leucoraja erinaceus (assembly GCF_028641065.1). Lineage (NCBI taxonomy): Eukaryota > Metazoa > Chordata > Chondrichthyes > Rajiformes > Rajidae > Leucoraja > Leucoraja erinaceus. The sequence goes on from NC_073404.1 coordinate 9,462,121, forward strand.
AAATTGATGTGCAGAAAAAAAGCTGTCTTGGAAGTTAACAGTCTATGGAAACGAAACTAACTCAACATAAACACTCACCCTGCACTAATCACACCATTGTCTCTTTTGAACACCATCAGTGCTAGGTTGTACATACCTTTTCCAAAACTCTATATCACATATGTCCCAAGGTTTGACATATTTATTACACATTGGTCCTCTGGGTTTGATTAAACAACAATGCTGGTGTAAACAACTGCTCAATCAGATTAGCATGATTGAAATGTCCAAAACATCTTGTCCTGTGCCGTGGAACACAAACATAATGGATATGGAAATGTCACCTTGAAATTTGCAACCGTTCAAGTAGTTCCACCGGCACGTCAGGCTGATTGCATTAAGCGTTAAAGAAAATTGCTCATATCGTACATGTCACAGGAAATAAAAATGTAGCTTTTTTGTTCATGCACTATGTTAATATTTCGCACAGATTGGGCAATAAATTCCCATGAATTGTCAAATAAGCATGGCCTCTTGATCATAACCTTAATGCAGGGAAACTGGTGTTTACTATATTCTGTCAGAATTTTCATAGATATATTGATGTGCAATGACAATGCATCGAAAAGAAACGTGCAAAAAAACTTCAGTTGATTAGTACGATAATAATTCATATTAATCATTGCCATCCCTGCCACCATGTTACAGAAGATAATTTGTAGCTACAAGCTGATTATAAGTCGTGTAACTGCAGCTGGAGCACCTGTTGGTTGATATGTAATTGTTTTGGAGTAATCGTGTCAAATTTTGAGGATGTAAACTATGAGTCTTGCTGTTAATTTACTCTGATATCTGATTCACATTTTTGTCATACAACATTTCTGACAGATGCTTCAGCTTGTGTGTACATTATACAGCTGTAAGCTAATTGTGAGTTTATTAACACCAACAATCAAAGTTTCATTAGTACCTGACTATGTATTTGGTGACTCTTGCTTTTGCACAGGTGGGATGTCTCGATGCATAACGCTGTGTTATTTTTCCCCCAGTTGTGTCACTTCAGAAGACAATCCTTCGTTTATTACCTGGAATGAGTACTGATAGTGAGAGCGAATGTGATACTGAGAATGAGCAGGAAGAAAGCATATCCACAGAGGTGGTGACTCATAATGCTGCAGTTCAGAGCTCTGAAGGTATGGAAGCAGAGTTACACACTGGAATCTTGATTTTCATTCTTGGGAGGACACCGTCAATAATCTTTTTTAATTACCCTTCAATTATCTTTTTAAGTTTGCACATTGAAATAATTGGGAATATGGCTCACTCTGGTTGTGTGCACGAGCAAGAAAGTGGGATTAATGCAAGAAATGTTGCACATAAGGACACAAAGTGCTGTAGTAACTCAATGGGTCAGGCAACATCTCTGGACCTGCTGAGTTACTGCAACAGTTTGTCTCCAGAGATGCTGCCTGACCTGCTGAGTTGCTCAAGCACTTTATGTCCTTTTGCGTAAGCCAGCATCTGTGCTTCCTTGTTTCTACATTTTCAATGTGCACGAAGGTCAGTTGGCAGCAGTAATGAGAACAGATAGGTTATAGTATTGTGGGAGTGTGACCCAAGCTGCTCGGAGGCTTCTGCACTGGATTGAACTTGATTCATTTTCTCTGTGCAAAACGCAAATTTTTTTTCCCCCATATTAGGACAGAATGAAAATAGAGCATCACTCTTGTAAAGGAGATGTGATGACTGCCTGAATCTGCAAAATGAGTAACAACAAAAAAATGCTGAAGGAACTCTGTAGGTCAGGCAGCATCTATGGATGGATACAGACATTTCTGCCTGATTCAGAGTTCGTCCAGAACTCTCTTTTATTCAGAATTCCAGCATCTGCAGTCCGTTGTATCTTTAAAATTGGAACTTGGGTCTCCATATGAACCAAGTGGCAAAACTAAGTGACCCAACGTCTACAAATTATAGGTCATAGATTTAAGGTGAGAGAGGAGAGATTTAAAAAGAACCTTAAGGGTAACCTTTTCACATGGGGCGGTGTACAGATGGAATGAGCTTCCAGAGGAAGATGAAGTAGAGCAATGTTTAATAAGCATTTGGGTACATGGATGGATAATGTTAAGAGGAACATGGGTTTAGATATCTTGGTAGGCATCGATGAGTTGGGCCAACAGGCCTGTTTCTGTGTTGTATGACTCTGATTCTGTGACCTACCATTTTGTCTAGTTTCAAAGCTTTGCTCTCTGGAACCAAGTCTCTAGCCATCCTGATACAGTTTAATTACAACACTGAAATTTGTGCACCAATCTAGAAAATTGTTGAGGTGAATCACTCCACAAAAAGCAGAATAAATCAAGTGCAGCTTGCTTCTTTGCTCTCCATCAGTAAAGTGATGGGTGTTAACATTGCTGTCAAGGTGCACTTGCTAATAAATTGCTCTCTAATGCTATTGTTTGGGTTTTGCCAAGATGGCTCAATTTATCCAGGGACCAGAAAGGTGGATTCCAGAAGCAAGCTTCGAATTGCTGTCCAAGTTTGATGGCAAAATGACTTGGTAAAATTGAAGTCAGTGGGAATTGGAGAGAGGGTGGGATGGAGTGGGGGTGGGGGAGGGTAGTTGGAGTCTTACTTGGCATAAATGAAAATAGTTGGAGATTGATCATCTTGTCTCCAGTATATTATTGAAAACAAAGTTCAATGCCCTGTAATAAGGACAGAATGTGCCATGATTGTCATATCCACACCAGTTTTTCTAGTTATTCAGAAAATAAGATGCAGTGATAGAGTACGTTCAGCTCTGACCTCTGCTTAAAAATATATATTTGCTACAGAGAGAGTGTTGCATAGATTCACTAGCTTAGTTCCCTAAAATGGTGGGCTTATCGACTGAGGAGGCTAGACCATAATTTGTCAGAGCTTGGAAAAATGCATGGTAGTATTGCTAAAACATACAGAATTGTTAAAAGGCTCAACAAGAGAGATAAAGGCAGGATGCTTCCTAATGCATGGCTGAAGACCTAATAAATAGGGAACCATGGTATCAAAATAACAAGTAGATTGGTTAGGATGAGCAGGAAAAACTTCTTCATGCAGAGTGGTGTATCTTCAGAATGCTGTCTTCCAAAATGCCTACCCACCTTCTGTGCAATCGAATACTGTTTTTCCAGAGGAGTGCAGCTCCAGCAATATTCAAAAAGGTCAAACACGATCAGGATTAAGCAGTTCTCTTGACTGACACCTCATCGACCAGCACACCGCACCGTGCTGAGAGAATGTCTGCAGTAGGATATAAAGTGTTGGAAGATCCTGGAGGCTAGTGTCTTGCTTTGCCTTAACTGAAGGAATGGCCATCAAAAGGCCAGAGTAGGTTCAACCATGCTTTTTGGAAGATTAAAGCAGCCAAGCTAAATCTGGGCAAAGCAAGACTGAAAGGTAAATTAGGGCAAATCAGTAAAAACAGAGGCTTGCAAGGAAACAGAAGTTTGGAAGTCTATTAAAAGCCGGGATGGAAAATGGTAAGAATGATGGCCTTCTGACTGGTCTTTTACCCCCTTTGGAATCATTGTAGTGGGACAGGCCACACACTGTCAGAAAAGCAAAATACTAGGAGGAGGCAGTGAAGCCCTCTGGGCGTCCCTGTGGCCCAGCTCTACCCCGATCTGAAAGAGCTTGATCCATTGTAGAGTGTCTGTTCCTTTAGACTGGGGATGGGGCTGGGCTCCAAGGCTCAAGTGTAAGCAATCCCCATTCCCAGTGTATTATCTGAGAAAACATTACTGGATGACCTGGTAGAGGAGGAAATGTAGAGAGGGAAAGGGCATCGGTCAATACTGATGCAGAAGCTACTTTGATACATGAAAATCCTAATCAATTGGTGCTCTCAGGCTGATGGGAGGGGAGTGATTGTTATCATGATCTTTCGTTAAACATGCAAACTGCTTCCCAACAGACCTGTAGCACAGGTGTAGGATCACAGTTTAAGGATAAGGGGGAAATCTTTTAGGACCGAGATGAGGAAAACTTTTTCACAAAGAGAGTGGTGAATCTCTGGAATTCTCTGCCGCAGAAGGTAGTTGAGGCCAGTTCATTGGCTATATTTAAGAGGGAGTTAGATATGGCCCTTGTGGCTAAAGGGATCAGGGGGTATGGAGAGAAGGCAGGAACAGGATACTGAGTTGGATGATCAGCCATGATCATATTGAATGGCGGTGCAGGCTCGAAGGGCCGAATGGCCTACTGCTGCACCTATTTTCTATGTTTCTATGCTTCTAGCAGCTCTGCTTAGCATGGAAAGATGTTATAAAAGGCGGATTTACTGGAGTTATTTTGCACAATTTGCTGGGAAGCTGCTATCCTGGTTATTTGACAGCTGTACAGAAGTAAAACGCTGATTGAAACAGGAGGGGAATTAAATATTTTTCTGCTGACCAATTCAGCATTTTGTGTAAATGTAAGAAAGTGGGAACAGAGGCTGCTGCTAGTGTGTGAGCAGTGAGTGTCTCTGGCTGTGTCCGTGCCCCCATGGGATGTGCCTCCAAGTTGTATTGACCTTTTCGAGCCACAGGAGTGCTCATGACCCACTTTCCTCTCTATCTGCCTGCCTGATGAATGGTGAAGTTTGTGTCTCCGGAAGAAAATTGAGATGTTTTTTCTTTAACCAGGTGACTTGGGTATTTCTGAAAGTGCCAATTTTGTCATTGGAGAAAAAAAGGAGCGGTAAGTGACAGCTCCTCATGATTATTTTAAGCTCCTGTACTGCCCAACAACATCCAACATGCTGACAAAAGATTTTGTAATGTTTTTGTAACATTTAGAAATGCATTTTAAAAAGTGGAGAAAACTGCTCCTTCGAGACAACTTTAATAGCACTTTCAAATGCAGCTTGTAGTCCGGATGATGTGACTTTTGGCCTTGTGCTTTGTCTTGTCTTCAGTCAAATCCTTAAGCTCTCCTTTACCAGTTGTTGCCCTTGATACATACCCCATCATAATGCTTTTTAACACCAACAAACTCGCATTCAAGCATTTGTGTTGCGTGGCCAGGCCTTTCCAAACAAGTTCTTGCACTCAAGCTAAACAATTACACACAATCCATCATAACCTTGAAATGGTGGAAAGATAACCATCTTTTTTTTTGTCCCTGTATGTAGTCCTTTTACACCCTTCCCTTGCATCCTCAACTCCGAAAAGGGAAAATCTTATGAGCATCAGTCACCAAGTTTGAGATTTTTCACCTATCGGGTGAGATCCCACTTTGCTTTGTCACAAAACTATTGATCACCTGTCAACCTTTCCTGTAGTCACCCACCAATGAAAATTCCCCAATGGTAGCTGACGTTTGTGGTTCCCTATTCTCTTTCCCTGTGGCTCCCACTTTGGTATCTGCCCTATCCATCCTCTTCCTCAAACAACAGCCTTTCCACAGATCTTTGAATTTGTTGTAGCCTCCTAAATTGACCAATATTTCTTACAATGGTGGGTTTAAACCACTTCAGTTTCGTTTTTACCCAGCTACGGTATGTACAGTCCATACAAGCTCTATCTTATCTGAAATGAAAATATAATATACTCAGCAAGTCAGGCAGCATCTGTAGAGGGAGAAACATTTTGAGTGTGAAGCTTTCTTCAGAACTGCTCTCGTTCTTATCTAGTTGTTCATTGTCAGTGAATCTTCAGCAATGGTTCCCTTCCCAGTCCTACAGTATCTACCCAGGCCCTAGCATTGCTGCCTTCTCATCAACATGCTTCCTCTTTGGCAGCATCATCAGAAAACTCCTCATGCTCCACATGTTTGCTGATAATATACAGACCCTCCCCTTGTCCCAGACTTGAGCCCCAACCTGAAGCATAGCCTGTCCAGACCCTCCTCAGAGTCCTGACCCACTGTGTTCCTCCAGCACTCTGATTTTGATCAAGATTCCAGCATCTGCAGTGTCTTGAGGCTTTTATTTGTCAACCTTAGCTTTGAATGTTCCAAAATCTCCTTCATTTACACACGAATTAAAGCCTCTGACACACACTTTTCATGCTGCTCCAAGCAAGCTAGATCAAATTGGTTCACAACCATGCTCTCCTATTTGAGCAGGATCTAGGCTTCAATTACCTATCCAGTGATAAAACCCAGCTGTATCCCTGCTCCTTGTATCTGATGCTGAAACCCTCATCAGTGCCTCTAACATTGGGCTTGGGGTCTGGCCAGCCTCTCAAGCCTGAAGTCATGTAACTCTGCTGCCGTTTATCATAACTAGCCAAATCCTACTCGTGCCATCCCTTTATTTATTGGCCTATAGTGAATCCCATTCTGCTAATGTCAATGTTTATAAAATTCTCATTCCCATTCATTTTCCCTGTAATTTACTGCTAGCCCTCATCCTCTAAAAAATTTTTGTCATCTCTGACCTGATTTTTTTCTTTTTCCTTTTTTTTCTCCTTCATACCAGTTTTAACATATTATCCCACAGGATCCCCATATAACAACATCTGTCTCTATAAAGTTCCTTGAAATCTACCTCTCTCTCTCTCTCTCCAAGATTACATCAGTGGCTACCCTTCAGAAATACTTTAAAGGCTGTATAATGTGTTAAGGTTGTGAAAGGTGCTATAAGAAAACGACTCCACTGGGTTCTGGCATGGACCCAGAAGGTCAAATGGCTGTAACCTAAAACCAGTTTTGTTTTTCTCTTAGCTCAATGGCCATTTTATTCTGAATACACTCCTGTGGGGGATCCACTTTATAAATGCAAATTATTTTGCAGCCTATTGTTCAGAAAGCACATTCAGTATTAATGTAGGCAAATGTGAAAGCTGATTTGCACGTCCCACCTCTGAAGAAACTCTGTGCTTGCTGAGATCCTGTTTTATGGATGTTTCACACTATTGTATCTGGCTCAAAGTGTGTGTAAACTTGGACAATGTTGTTTATTACATTAAAAAAAAAGAGCCAATTCAGTGCACCTTAGTTTGTGACCTGCTGCATTTGGCTCTTTTGGTGTTCAATTTTTGGGTAAATGCTTGGTAATTCGTAACATTTGCTTAATGTTCAAGGGCATAACCTGGGGATCTGCAGCAGTAAAGCAACAGTGGAAGCTCAGCACTGCTTTGCAGAGGGGGAACAGAAGTGGAGGTTGAATTGTCGAGTGTTTATTGTGATATGTGCCGACAACCGAACAATGAAGTTCTTGCAGTAGCACAACCGGCCTGTAAACGCAATATAAATAAGTAATATATAATAAGCAAAAATTCAATAAATTAATAACCCCAAAACTCCAAAGTCCTTAGTGCACCCAAAGATATCGTGTATATAGTGTTTAATAGACAATAGGCGCAGGAGTAGGCCATTCGGCCCTTCGAGCCAGCACTGCCATTCACTGTGATCATGGCTGATCATCCACAATCAGTGCCTTCTCCCCATATCCCTTGACTCCGCTATCTTTAATAGCTCTATCTAACTCTCTCTTGAAAGCATCCAGAGAATTGGCCTCCACTGCATTTTGAGGCGGAGAATTCCACAGATTCACAACTCTCTGGGTGAGCCCAATGGTTGTTGAGAAGTTATTCCTGAACCTGCTGGTTGGTTTTCATGCTTTTATACCTTCGTCCCAATGGTAGAAGTGAAATGAGAGGGCGGTATGGGTCTCTGATACTGATTTCCTTTTTGAGGCAATGCCTCCTATAGATCCCTTTTGCTGGTGGGGAGGTCAGTACGTGTGATGGATAGGGCACTTATGCAGTGACAATTACTGTACAATGTGGTGACAGCCCTTTCAATGGGGCAGGAAGTAGAGTGGGCTACTTAATCCAACCACTTAATGTTCCATGAGAGATATTTGTTCTTTTTTTCCACAGATCATAAGGACCTTGGAAAATATTTTGTATCCAAATTGCAGCGGAGACGTGGGAAGAGAATGGGGACCTGCTAAAGATTTTTCCATCTTTAATAGTAGGTTAAAGGAAATAACCTGTAACGTCCTATGTGAAAACTGATGCTCGTCTGTCACTCATACACTACTATACCAGCTGTGTGCTGATCCCAGTAAACATTGCACTGACTTTTATTTTCTTCAATGGGGGCAAAGTTAATCACATCACCCAGTACTTGGTTATGCATTTAGAAACCTCTTCTGTGTAGCCCATCCTGGCTTTAATGACATCTACTTTAGATCATCGATTCATTTTCAGCCTTGAGTTTTTGCACGGCTGCAGTCAGCTGTTCTGCCCTAACATTTCTTCTGAAACCTTTTTCAAGCAACTTGCGAGTTACATTTCATGAAGCTTTGGTTTGTTTTTTGAGAACAAAGTTGTTATAGGTCACGTCCTCTTCAATTTGTGCTCTTGAGTCTATCTCCCAGACCCATTGACACAAACATATGTACAGACCCTGTCCTCTTCTAAATTGCCCCTGTTTTGTAGAAGCTGAGCAGTGATCCATGTTGGCACTTGGCCAGGCTGAGCTGGGATAGATGGGTGAATGGTGGGTTGGTAGCGGTTGTGAGTAGTAGCTGAGATTGTGAACTTGCCAAAGGGCAATCGGCAAGCCTTGCTCTTGTGTACCCAAGAGGAAAACTTGCTTGTTCTAGACCATGGTGTTTTACTACTGATGATTTTGTGCCCTGTGTTATTGGACTGATCGACTGCAGCAGACTAACAAAACAATAAGTGGGATTATTGGTTGGTAAAAGCTGAGTCACCATTTTGTGTTCGCTGTGACTTGGATAGTATTAGATTCATGATTAGACATGTATACAGTAAGGTGTTATGTATTATCCCTGCCCCTGGATTTAATTCTTCAAACTTGATGGACACAATAGTTGAATAAATGCTCCAAAGTAGTCCAACTAATCTATGCATGTCAAATCTTTGCTTTCTGGCCTTGACCTAACATGTATTTTATCAAGGTTATCTGAGCACGAGTGACGTTGTACGATTGCTATAACATGAACTAAATGGTGTATTTAAGTACTGCCCCATTGACCCCACTAAAGCTGCACAGAGTGAATATGAGTTCAGTGGGCAAGTTCGTTTGCTGCCTTGTCTTCAACATTAACATGAAATTAACAGATTGTTTGTGATGATGCATGGTGGTGGTGCTTTGTACATATTTTCATTTCAAACTTCCTGCTACACTTGGCTTCTAGTTCGCCACTGTTATCATTTGTGTGGAGTGAAGCCCAGTAGGGAAAAACGTGGCCTACTGCTCTGTAGTGTTATAACATCAAGCAAACTGATGTCCTCAAAAAATGAGCAACTGTACCGAAGTTGGGTATGTTTTGCAGCTGCACTTGTTAATTTGGTCAATTTTACACTTGATTGTTTCAGTTATAATTTCTGGCACAAGATTGAAGCAAAACATCCCAATAAAATTATTTATTTCCAGATTAAGTACCATTTTTATTTATTCAACTTCTGCCTTTGAGTAGCTTTTTGTCAACCATTATTTTAACTTTCTCTGTCAAATAATTTCTGTGCAGTCAGTCCCATGATTTTGCAGGTTTCCTTTGCAAATTCACCCCAGCCAAACAATAAGAATCCTTCCTCTGAGTATTCCCCAAATTTGAATCAATTAGTAAAGTTAAGAGCTCATGGCTTTCGATCAGCAGCAAATGCCTGCCCAGGTTTTACTTACTGGTCTGCTTGATGCTCCCACCCAAAATCCTTTGTATGAACAGCACATGATTTATGTGATTGTGGTTTATTTTTGAGTTGGGAGAATTTGTAGGCCTCTGTAAATTCAGAGTTTACAACATCTCTGCTGCAGACCAGTCATTAATTGTATTGTCACATCAAACATTCAATATTTATTGGGTGCTGATACAAGAAACTAGTCTTTCCAACCTTTTCTATTAGGTTGGTCAACGTGTACAAAACAAAAGACGATTCTTTGTGGGACCCTTTTCTTTCATCTCTACTTACTGGTCTGGTGTGATTTTAATGTTCTTGCTTTGGTTTTTTGGTATTTTGCAAGCCTTTCTTTGTTGAAAGACAGTGTGTGGGTAACCAGTGATTAGCTTCCTCGAGCAGCGCTACCTTTTTCTGCAATTCAACAGCCCTGTCTACCTTTCTTCTGCTTCCCCCACAACTATTATGTGCCTGCAATGTATATAACTTCGCCAAGCTTTTTTCTTTTGCTTTAAAGAGTACTTTTAGAAGATATATTAGGTTTTGTGAATTTCTTCAATGCTGTGCTTTGAGGATGCTCCCCATTTGATGGAACTTGGAATTCTATCAACGTCTGTTACACCACTGCAGGCAGTCTATCCATGTATTAGAAAGTAAAGTACTGATTTGGTAGTACTGAACTTTCATTGTGGACCCAGCTTCTCCTGAGCATGTCAACATCCTGTCTAAATGTGATGTACCTTGTACTGTGAAGTACAGTTAGAATTGTTGTGCTTTATTTGTAATGTGTATTCACTGTTGCATTTTAAATACTGTCTCCATTGTGTTTACATGATCACATTTCTGCACTTTTGTTAATAAAACTGTAAGATACAAACTGTTACGAGTCTGCTGTTTCTGAGAAGGGGTGGGTATAATTTCCAGTGGACCTAGGAACATTTTTAGCTCAAAATGAAGGGTTAATGGGTTTTAAGAAAGGAAACATTTTATTTGTGTGAGTCATTGTGTCCGCAGAGAACTCCTCAGTGGCTTGTGGGGGAAATTGTTTTGTTGTTTGCAAATGAGCCTTTCACAGAAATCCCACAAAACAGCAATAATGTAGGTGAGCAGAATTGGCGAGAGCATTGGCCAACATAGCACTCTGACAGCACATTACTCCTGAATCATTGAATTCAAAGCATGAGCTCGCATGGAAATGCAACACTGAAATCATCTGCCTCTTGTAATCGCAAAATGGAGATGGAAATCAGTAATTTGTTCTGGCTTCCAGAAATCTTTCCAACTATTTTCAGATAATTATACCAGTAGAGCCAGATGTTTCCTTACAGACCTGAGGTAATGTGGCCACACATTTTTATAGACATTGAGCTCTAATAGCGGGTGTGGTCCTAGTCACTGTGCACTTGGAGCGTTTGGATGTAATTATAAATCATGCCTGGGTTTCACTCTTGAACAAAACATGGTGTGTACAATACCTGTTTGTGGTCACAATGCCCCTCCTACAGGAATGTGTGCGCGTGCATGTGGAAATGTTTTAATCCTACATTTTTTATTTGCCTTAAACTCAATCCAGTCTCTTGTTCTTTTATTTACAAATAATGTACAGGGAGAGGGGCTGTCATGTAAAATTCCATAAAGTATCATGGAATCGTGTCGAAACAGGGAACTGCAGATTCAACTTTACAAAACACACAGTGCTGGAATAATTCAGCAGGTCAGGCAGCATTTCTGAAGAACATGGATTGATGATGTTTTAGATTGGCACCCATCTTCAGAATAATTCTTCATCCTTGCTGTAGTGTGGTAACCAGAACTACCTTACTGTTCTATCCTAATTCTTGTATTTGTATGGATTTGAGAGAGCCACAAAGTAGTGTGGTAGTTAACTTGTATTAACAATGCTTTGTATTTTCTTTTACTGACATAGCTAGATTACAGTGTAGTGAATTCCATGGCTTTTAATTATCACTATATTTTGCATCTAGCTGAGAGAAGTGTCACTTAACATCTGATATAAACATAAGAATCAGGAGCAAGACTTGACCACTCAGTCCCTCATTTAATAAGATGTTGGATCATCAACTCCACAGCCCTGTTTACTTTTGAGGCTTTCACGTATCTTTACACCCATTTTGAAAACATTCAGTGACGTCCTTCCACTGCATTGTGAGAAAGAATTTCAAAAACTTACGATCCTCCTGAAAGGTAAAGAAAAATTAACATTTTTAAAATTATAGTCTTCTATGAAAAATTTCTTCCCCACATTCACCCTGTCAGGACCACAAGATCCTGGAGCAAAAAACAGCTGGTGCTGGAAATCTGAAACAATAGAAAATGTTAAAAGGACTCAGCAGGTTGGGTGGCTTCAATGGAGAAACAAAGTTGACATTATAGGGCAGCACAGCTCAGAGCTGCTTGCTCACAATGCCAGAGACCCTGGTTCAATCCTGACCCCTGATGCTATATATGTGGAGTTTGCATGTTTTCACGGTAACTGCATGGGTTTCTTCCAGATGCTCTGGTTTCCTCCCACCTTCCACAGACATGGAGTTTTAAGTTAATTGCCCTTTGCAAAATGCCCCTGTGTGGAGGGAGTGTATGAGAAAGTGAGATAGCAGAGAATTAGTGTATGAAGGGGTAATCAATGCTGTATCTTTCAATCAAGCTCAGGACCTTTCAGAAGGTATATTAAATACAGAAAGGAGAAGGGGTACAGGGAACAGAGTATGCCTGTGATTAGGGAGAGTCACAATAGTCAAGGGACAAATCTAATTTAAATCAAAGAGAAAGCCACAGATGTGGAAAAAAGTGAAACCCTGCGCACTTCATATGAAATGTAGCGCTGTACCCAGTCAAAATGAAATGCTGCACCCCGAGTTTGTGTTGTACATTGTTGGAGCAATGTAGATTGAAGTCGGAGTGGGAATGGGGCTGGATGCTCAGTGCAGACCTTGTTTTTTTTTTGGACACTACAAGCTGGTCCAATCTTGGTTTTATTTGTGTGGGTGTGTGAGATTGATGCTGTCAATCTAACATGTTGTAGATTATTATTACAAGGATTACAAATCAACACATGGCAACTGCCTTGTGGTTATACAAGTGAGCCAGAGCCAGGCTCCCCAGGGCTAGCCTGCATTCTGACTATAAATTGAATCTGAGTGAATGTTTCTGTGCTGGGATGATGCCAGTGTACATTGGAGCTGTTGCATATCGTTCGAAGTAGCTGTTAGCATGTAAATGCCCCACCTGTCAAAAAAGAGAAAGTGTGTACCTCACTTTTACCATCGGTATCAAGAGGTGCCCGTAACAAGCTGCAGAGAAAGTGAATCAATACTGTGGTGTTCCAAGTTGTCAAAGCAAAGACTCAGTACTTCTGTACATTAATAGCAGCCTGTGACTAGCTGGGTACGATCTATGGGGTAAAATCCTACTTCAAGAACTAAGCCAGATAAAACAGGCATTCTAATACCAGAAATTGATGCTGTGCTGGCTTTATCTTTCAGCTGGAAGGATAGATAAGGCCTTTGCTTATCGTCTCAGATACATTTAAAGATCCTATGGTACTATTTTGAAGGGGTGGGGAGGGTGAGCGGCTTGGACCAAAATGTGCCCCATAATTAACAGCAAGTTTGGTTTTAAAAATAACCTCGGCATTTCATGGTGAATGTGTAAGATCAAAAGATATGGGATCCAAATCTGGCAATTGGGCCCATCAAGTCTGCTCTGCCATTCCATCATGGCTGATCTGTTTTCCCTCTCAATCCTAGTCTGCCTTTTTCCCCCATAATGTTTGACGCGCTTGCTAATGAAGAATGTATCAATCTCCACTTAAAAAGTACCCAATGACTTAGCCTCCACAACTGTCTGTAGCAATGAATTCCAACATATACACTACCCTAAAGAAATTGCTCTTCTCCATTCTTAAGCTATGTTCGGAGCTGAACCCTCTGGTCCTAGAAGGGCCTGTCCCACTTACGCAATTTTTTTAGGCAACTGCCGACGACTGCCATAGTCGTAGCAAGTCGCCGATGACTGGACCCCCCTACGTCAATGTCTACGACAAGCTACAACAATCTACCATCTAGTCAACGGCAAGCTACAGACAACCGGCGACCCATTAGGACGTCCACCTCCGACTACACCTACAACAACTTACGACCATGCAGGCGACAACCGAACTCAACCGACGTCCACCCGCGTAGAGCTACGACCCTGTCGGCGACAACTGAAGACAGTTCAGTCGCCGGTACATGTCGCCGGTTGACGTAGGTAGTCGCCAATGGAATTCACCCGTCAGCCCAGGTGACAACCTCCATCACCTGGCGACAACCTACGTCAGGAGAAGTCAAGCTACGCTCATTGGCATCAACCCACTGTCGCTGATAAATTTTGAACATGCTGAAAATCCAGCAGCGACCAGAAAGACGCTACGACTCTTCAGGTGACTGAGGAGACTACTCACGACCATGCAGACGACACCCCCGCGACCATGTGGCGACAGCCTGTAGTCGCCTAAAAAATAGCCTAAGTGGGACAGGCCCTAGACTCTCCCATTACTGGAAATATTTTCTCCACATCCACTATCTATGCCTTTCATTATTTGGTAGCATAAATGTATGTATAATTGTACCATTTTTCCTATGTTGCAAATTACAACATATCCTAAACAACATAAAGGCAAGGTCTGTCTTTACCAATAAGTATGCGATTTGAGTCTGAGGACATTGAGTATGCCCAGAATAGTACGATGGGATGGTGCATGTTAATATACACTTCTGACTCTGTTTCTTCCAAGTAAAGGGCAAGTTGAAGGAAATTGGCACAAACTATCCTCCTCCTTCCCACGCATAGCAAGCTGCTTGACAGCAGTGTCAGGGAGTTGCTTTGAGACCAGAATTGCACTTTTTGGAGATGGCAGTGAGAATGAAGTAGAACCAAAGGCAACTTGAACATTTATGTTCAAACCACTGATCGGGCAAATGGCATGTGAGCAATTCCGCTGCTTTGTTGAGCCTTTCCATGGCATTGATGCGGGCCTATGGAGTGTAAATTATTCATGGGGAATTTACACCATTAGCATATTGAACTGGTATTACTTTTTGACCAGAGTGTTATATTCTGAGAGCAATATTGCCAATTTAAAGGGGAGTCTATTTCCCCCAACATAGCCTTAATTGGCCATGTTCATTTGTTTTTAATCTTTTCCTTTTATGCAACATAGAACTGTACAGCACAAGTGCAGGCCCTTTGCCCCACAATAACTGCCGAAGATGAAGCCAAAATCAACAGATACAGCGTGGAACCAGGCCCTTCAGCCCCACCTAGTCCACACCGACCAGCAATTCCCACACATTAACACTATCCTACACACTATGAACAATTTATATTTATAGAAAGCCAATTAACCTACAAGCCTGTACGTCTTTGGTATATAGGAGGAAACCAAAGATCTCAGAAAACCCACGCGGTCACTGGGAGAGCGTACAAACTCCGTCCAGACCACCCGTAGTCTGGATCAAACCCGGATCCCTAGCGCTGAAAGTGCTGTATGGCAGCAACTACCATTGTGCCATTGTGCCGCCCTCAATGTCCCCACATATCTCCATGTGTCCATCCAAAATCTCTCAAATCCAGGTCTCTTTGGACTGTGCCTGCTTTTCTGTCATGATATTTAATACTTTGTTGTTGAATTGCCTTCGAAGTGTATTCTAAGTTCAGTGGCAAGCATACGACAAAAAGCCAAACTTAATAATAAGCAATTTATTTTGGAGTTGACGAGTCTGGAGTAGTTCACTAACTTGCTGACTACCATATTAAGCATGAATCTTTTATTAAAAAAAAAAAGACAATTTGAGGTGGTGTGAAGGAAAGTGTGTTCTTGGAAGTAAAGGCATTGAAATTCCTTGTTATTTTTAAATGGTTAAAAGGCAGATGAAAGTATTTGCCATGACTGCCAATCTATCAGAATTGGGGTAGTGACCTTGTTGGACTACCTGTTGCCTTGTCCATTCATCATTATCATGTGTAGCTATTATCTGGAATATTAGGAATTGCAGACTTTTTTTAAATAATTACTTCCAAGGAATTGATGCCAGCTGATTTTATTTTAAACCTATTGCTGCAGTCTGAAATCTGTGAGTCACCTTGCTGGTGATGACTCGTATTTAAAGCAGAAGAGCAATTGAATGTCATTATGTATAATTTAATGGGTGGAAATTATATAGCATTGATCTCCCACCTGACAGTTACGTTTGGCAGTAACCTTGCATGGGACAGAACAGTTCTATTTTAACATGTATCATCCATAATTATTACCTTTTTAAATTTTTCTCTTGTTCATTTCACACCTTAAATTTTTCAGTGTGTGTGTGCCTAGTGTTAGCTGGCTGGTGGAGTCTTAAACCTCCCCGAAACCTTCAAGGAACATGCTGAGTGGTGGTGGAGGCAGATGCAGTAGTGATGTTTAAGAAGCTTTAGATGGGCTCGTGGATATGCAGGGAATGGAGGGATGTGGATCACATGCAGCAGACATTAGTTTAACTTGGCATCATGTTTAGGCACAGATACTGGGCTGAAGGGCCTGTGCTGTAATGTTCTATTCCATTTTATTCCTTGGAGTCTGCATCTGTGGGCACAAGCAGATTTATCCGCTCATGTCAGCATTATTGAATCCTACAAGGCTTTCAAATTATGCCCTTTGTAAAGTCAGACTAGAGAAGGAACATTTTATTAAAGTATTTTAATTATAAAACATTTAATTTGTTATGAGGTTGACAAAGGTACTCAAAATAATTTGGCATGTTAAGGTGATAGAAAGGATACATTTTGGGATGTATTTTGGAGAGTTAAACCATTTTTCAGCTGTTTTTATAAAACATCTGGTTACCGCTTTAAGCTTTAAATGGAAAGGGGCAAAAACATTGTTTTTATAACTGTTTATGCACTAGTTAGGGATACAGTGTGGGAAAAGGCCCTTCAGCCCAATGAGTCTGCGCATGAACACTAGTTCTATCCTACACACCAGGGACAAATTACATGAGCCAGTTAACCTACAAACCTGCACGTCTTTGGGATGTGGGAGTAAACTGGAACCCCAGAGAAAACCCACACTGTCACGAGGAGAATGTACAAACTCTGTAGCAACAGAGAGTCTCTTTTTCACACAGTTGTGGTTCTCTGGATGCTTTCAAGAGAGTTAGATAGAGCTCTTAGGGATAGCAGAGTTAAGGGATATGGAGTGAAGGCAGGAATGGGGTACAGATTGTGGATGATCAGCCATGATCACATTGAATGGCCTACTCCTACTTCTGCACCTTTTGTTTATTATTGCCACCTGTAGTCGGGGTTAAACCTGGGTCTGTGGAGCTGCAAGGCTTTTTTTCTTAAAAGCCTTGACCTGTTTTTATTGAGCGACACGGCCTCAATAGTTGTGCCAAACAGTTTACACCAACTTGGTATTTTAGTCCAAAGATTTTATATTTGTGGTTATGCAAGTAAATTTTAGTAGAAACCTGAAGAGTAAATCAAGTAAACCAGCGTTTCTCAACCGGGGTTCCATGGAACGCTAGGATTCCGCAACAGGTAGCTAGGGGTTCCGAGAGGAATAGTGATAAATAGGCTAATCATATGCAAATGCATTTGAGTCATTTTTGTGTTTAATTTCACATTCGAAAATGTTATCATACACGTACGGCATATTCTTGGAAAATTCTTGGGTATTATAATAAAGTCTTCAACCTGTTATATCATTTAAAAATATAATAATCATCGGGAATATATTTAGCGACATTTATACGGCGCCAATGTGAAACGGCCTTCAGTGGTCAGTGGAGAGGAGCTGCACGTGACGAGTTTGTGTATCATCAAGTGACTCACTCGAGTACAGACACATGCACGGTCTCCATCAGTCCTGTCTGTGCTTCCTGGATGCAGGTACAGTCCCTCATTCACCCATGTTATTCAGTAATTTTTTATGTAAGGGTTCCCTGAGACACAAGTATTATTTCAAGGGTTCCGCAAGGGTAAAAAGGTTGAGAAACGCTGAAGTAAACCCTGTAATAGGAAGATGTATTTAAGCTGGAAAGATTTAGAGAAGATTTACAAGGATGTTTCCAAGACTCGAGGCAATGGTTGGGCATGCTGAGGCTTCATTCCTTGGAGATCAGGAGGCTTCTTACAGAAGAGTATAAAAATAATGAGTGGAATAAATAGGGTGAATGTAGTCTTTTTGCCCAGAAGAGTTGAAAATAAAACAGGACATGGGTATAAGGACAGTGGTCAGCATGGGGCGTTGTGCCAAAGGGCCTGTTTCCGTGCTGCATGACTCAAGTACTGCAACCTCTTGATCATGACAAACAGGAACTCTACCCTGGGATTTTTGCATTCATTTGTAAACGCTGCCATTGGTTATTGGATAATATCCCTTGATGTAAATACAGCTATCAATAATCCAATTGATTGAGCTGTAATTCAAGACTATTCTACCAATTCTTTATTAGAGAATCCTTAGAAATGGGCTGTCTTGAGGCATGTAGATCATTGTGATGGTACCAGCATTTAATATGACCTACTAAAATCAGACTAAACTTTCCAGAAGCACAGAAGCTAACCAGCTTTGGTGGCTTCTATAATTAAACAACCTCCAGGAAATTCCTTGGAATCAATTACCACGTGGCAGCAGCACGAGAGCTCTGCAAATAAATTATAATAGATTTGTTTTGTTTGTTCTTGGGATATAGGAGGGTGGTCTTTATTGTCCTGAGGTGGTGGTTGACATCTTCAAATTGTTTCCCAAACTTTGGTGACGGTTGAGTCTGAAGAGGGGGCCTGACCCAAAACATCACATATCCATTTTCTCCAGAGATGCTGCCTGACTTGTTGAGTTACTCCAGCATTTTGTGTCTATTGTTGGCATAAACCGGCATCTGCAGTCCCTTGTTATTATAAATGGTGACGATGTTCTTCCAAGACCGTTGGATAAGGTGTTACAAGATTTCTATCCATAAAATTACGGACCATGCGCCAATGAAAGAGTGGTTATTATTTGTGTGACTGAAATTTCATGTGACAGTTTTATATTAAAACCAGAGGTAGCACATTGTGGAAAATCCCTCCCCACCAACATTGCAGCCCAGCAAGTAAATAAGGGCTCGTCAAACTGGTCCAGTTCCTTTAATCATTAAAGGCTTGTTAACTTTGTTTCTGATAATACAAAGTGCTCCATCATTTTCAATACACATCACATATTACAGAGAACACAAAATGTACACAGACAAAACAGCATTAAACAGATAATTACAATTATCACCTCTTGAAATTGTTGAGTTATGATTATTTTTATATATATAATTTTTACATTATAATCACCAGAAATACCATTTAAAAATTACAAGATACTCAACATGAAATATTGATAGTGATTGGAACCGAGTTTGTTACTTGAGCAAGCAGCAAAAAAGGGTACAGAAATTCAAACCAAGTTAGACTACTTGCTACGACCAGCTGCATTAATTTAAACACGGCGTTTTACAAAACGAGATTGCTCTAAAGTGTGGAACTAGTACACATGAACTGTACTATCAAGCTGCTATAAGTGTAGTCAGTACCTCCACAGCTACAGGGAAAGCTGCATTTGAAGTAGCACAGTCAAACTGCCACAGGTTCAAATGCAGGTATGCAGTGAAACTGATACAAGTATGATTAGTCCCTGTAGAATGACAAGTACCTGAACAGGTATGCAGTTAGAGCAGTACAGTTGAGCTGCTACAGGTGCACAGTCAGTACCTGCAGATACTTCTGTAATCAGACTGCTACAAGTACCAGCACAGGAATACGAACAGGTAGTGTCAGACCATTGTGAGTACCTGTACATGTAAATCATTAGACTGTTGTAAGTATCAATGCTGTAGTGAACTACAGTCAGACCACAAATGCCAGATAGATGCACAGTTAGACATAGCTCAGTTGAATGGCTGGATTACTAAAGGTTACCAATACAGGTGAAATTATATTGTGAGACCTCGCTGCCAGTGCTGGTACATTGATCACAGTTGAGCTGCTACAGAAAGTGGCACATGTTCCATTGCATATGAACAGTGTATTAGCACAGTTAATAATCAGACTGGTACAGGTACCAGTACAGGTATATACTCAGATCAGAACTACTAATGCATCATACATGTTACAGAATTACTTTTAGTTTATTGAGGAGGTACATGATAAATTTTAACTATTACAGTGAACTCATTGCTTTCATGGGGTTGCTACTATTGATATTTGGTGTGAATTGACCTGATCAGAAGACTAGTTTATTACTGTATATTAAAGAACATCTATTCAATGTGTAACTATTACAGGATCCTTGAGGGAAAGCTTTTATAGATGTGAGAATAATTAGTTTGAAAATGGATTTGATTAGTTTCAAATGAAATCTACAGCAAGAGACATTTAAATACTTTTCACTATTGAATGCTAACAGCGTCATGATTACTGTACTTCTTTGAGCTCCGCAGTTTCAGAAAGATTCACTGCCACACTAACTCACCACTCCACTTCCCCTTTCACAATTGGATCTTTTCCCTCAGGCCAGTTTTTTTTGACTGTGACTAAATTTTAGAAGTGAATATCTGAGCAAAGGTCTCTTTGACCTTGCAGTTGTTTCCTGGCGATTGCCCAGTTCTGGGGAGTGGGGGATAGTCACATGAGAGTCACTCACCAGACCAGCTGGAGATAGTCCATAGTAAAATGAAACTGAACACTAGATTCGGGTGGGAGAAAGATATTAAAGACTAAATGTCTATTGTAGTTATTACCAGACCAATAATCCACAGTAAAAGTTCTAATCGCATCTTGGGCAATTTGAGAATTTGCAATCATTTCATAGGAAATAAATGTGTGAAGGTGACCATTGCTGCCACAAAAAACTATTTTATTGTTTCCTTTAAGGAATAAAATATGTCAAATGACATAAATGTGACTCCAGTCCAACACCAATGAGGCTGGTTTTCAGCTGTCCACTGAGGTGGCCCAGCATGTGGTATCTGACCAGCAGGTCAAATTGTGGCTTACAAATGGTCAGCATGGCTAGGGTTGATCCCCATCCAAGAGTGCAAAGGGAACCTCTTGCCTGATGTGAATGAGGACTCTACATAAATATCCTCTACTTCACATTCTGACCCAGGTCTGCTCATACCCCTGGTCAATATCAGTGAGGTGTCCTCAGTCACAAAAGGCACCATGGTGAAGCCAGCTCTGTTTTGGGGGAAAAACAGATTAGACTCTCATATGGGTGATATGGCTAAGTTACTTTTAGGCTGGAATATAAGACAGCGTGCTGACTATTCATTTGAAATGTAAGTAATCTAGTGAAAAAAAGCCTGGGAAAGGGGGCAGGGGTGTTGGTCTAGTAATGGTGGAACTACATTAATTATTTACTGTTGCAGTAGACAGACGCCACGTAAACTAGTTGCCAACTGCTGGTGCCAGCTGACGCCAGCCCAGCCCAAGTGACATATACTGCCCACTTTTTTCTGCCGTGATTCCAAGTGAGTTGCCCCCCTGTGATTCCGACTGCTTGGCCCAGCGCTGGTTTTGCTGCTGTGTCTCTGTGTGAGGAGGGATGCGCCGTGCTGTGGCGGTGGGGTTGATTGTTGTCCTTGCGGATTCACTGCGCAGGAGACTCTGTGGACCGCGGTGGGATTATCCTGGGCGGCGGGACAGAGGGGAGCCGGCCTCTCTGCCCTGCTGCTCCGGCTTTTGCTCTGGCCGGCCAGCGAAGGCTTCCAAGGCTGGGCCTCGTCCAGCTCAAAATCCCCTCTTTCCTGCAAGGTTGAGAACGGCAGTTCCACGCTGGGCGGATCAGCCCTCTTCGGTCTGCATTGTGGAGGAGGGGAGTCCTTGGCACTGGCCGCCAGCGCTTGATGACCCTGCGAACCTTGGTCGCAAAGGAGGATGACCTGAGGGCCTAAAGTCAGACTAGTTCTATCGGTGAGCGAATCCTCGCGAGTATCTTGGGCGAGCTCTGAGCCAGTCCCATAGAGAGGCTGGGTCCGAGGTCCTTGGAAGTCACCTTGATTCTCTTTATCGTCCCTGCCATCGCCCTGTGCCCCGTCAAAAGAGTTGCCTGACCACTTTGAGTCTCCGTTGGCCTCCTCCTCTTCCAGCGGCGCGTTCAGGTCCCGCAGGAAGACCACGATGACGGTGATGTTGTCGCTGGAACCAGCGTCTCGTGCGGATGCCACCAACTTGTGCGCCACCATGCTACTATCACCGTTGTTCTCCTTAAGGTGGTCGGCCACCACCTTGACTGCTTCCTCCGGTTCCATCGTATCGTAGAAGCCGTCACAGGCGAGGATGAGATAGTCCTCGGTCCCGTCCAGCATGAGCGTGTCACTGTCTGCTTCACCGCAGATGTATGGTTTGTGTTCAGCATCCCCTGAAGCAATCAAAGTGGTGGGTTAGTGAAAGCAGAGATCATGGGAACAACCTGCATTACTGTCCCATTAATATCAGCAACAAGAGGGTCAGAAACAACCACACAGCACAGCATCCGTCCGACTGAGACAGGTAAGGGCCAGGCATTATAGAGAACACCTTTCATTACTGCACACCATCCCAAAGCACTTCAAAGAACATTCCCGACATGTTAATTGTAGGAAAGACAATGCCAATTTGAGAGCAACAGGTTTCCACAATGAACAGATAATCTATTTCTTTTGGCAAACATTCAGAGATAAAGCTGAGTGGAGCTCTTGTGCTGGTGCTCTTATGCCTTTTACATACACTTGAACATGCAGACAAAGGCGTGGTGCAATGTCTCACCTTAAAGCTTTCTTTCAGTACTGGAGTGTTAGCCTGGACTGTTGGCTCAAGTCTCTGGACTTGGAATGAGTAATCTCAGAAGGCCAAAGTTGCCAATATAGTAATTCAGATTCGGATTCAATTTTAATTGTCATTGTCAGTGTACAGTACAGAGACAACAAAATGCACAAGCTCTACAAAACCAACCATGATTACAAGTGATGCTTGCTCTCCCACTGTTTATAGAGTTAGTTAGGGGAGGGAGGTCACCACTGAAAATACTGGTGGAGAAATCTGCCTTGAATCGTTATCAATATTAGGAGGACATATTAGTGGTAGTGATTGGTGCCCAGAAATTAATGTCTATTTGGGAGTCATTGTTTTCAACCACTTAATTGATACGTCACCTGCATTATAATGATTGCATGTATGTCCTGGTTAAAACCATAAACTTGGAAATTATAATAAATTTGGATCAGAGTCATACAGCATGGAAACAGGCCCTTTGGCTCAACATGTCCAAACTTGTCAAGGTGCCCTTACTAAGCCCTTACCATTTTCCTGCGTTTGGCCCATATCCCTCTGAACATTTCCCATCCATGTACCTGTCTAAGTGCCTTTTAAATGTTGTTATAGTACCTGCCTCAACTACCTCCTCTGGCAGCTCGTTCTATATACCCGCCACCCTCGAACCAACAGGAAGCTTGGATACTCCACAGTATCCATTCACCAGGTCACATTCAGAGTGATTGGCACAGTTCTTGTCTCTGTCAAAAATGTTGGAGATAGTGAAGAAAAGATTAAAATCGGGACTGACTGACAAAGATGACGAGTCACCTGGTTTAAGATCCTGAAGCAATTTGATTGGGTTGGGCGTGGAGACGATATCTCCACGTGGCTGAGCACAGGGCATGGGAATCAATAAAAAATGTAATGCATAATTCAGGTGTAATTTTCCATCCAGAGAGTGGTGAAAAAGTGGAACTTGCTCCTATATGTGGTGGTTGAGGCAAGTAGAAGAGATCACTTGAAAGGGGGAACGAGATGGAAAGGAATTAGGAAAATATGTTGATGATGTGAAAAGGAGTGGGAAGCTTATCCTACATAGCATAGATCAGTTGGACAAAATGGCCTGCACATTCTTAGCAGCAGGAGATTCTGCGTATCTCTGGGTGTCGCTATGAAGTGTGGGTGGACAACAGGAAATGCTGAAAATCAGTTTCCAAATTTTATAAACCTCACCGATCGCTCTGGAGACGGAAAGGCTTCCATTAACTCTCCAGGCCCCGAACCAGACCACGCAGCCTCCGAGTGCCTCGATCCTCTGCTTTTCATCCTGAAGGAACAAAAAAAAAGGAAGAGTTGGAAAACTGTTGCGACACTGTTACAAGACCTTGAAGTTGGCGATATAGGGGGATGAGTGGGAGCAGAGATGGAGGTGATCCAATTGCTTGGTTCACCCAAGAATCAGTGTCGCAGATAAAAAATAGTAATGAGATTCTGCTGTGAGAGGTTGAGGAGCACGTCCAAATAGTGCAGAGGATCACAGTGAATAATTTCTGGATTGTTGCAGTACCAGAGTGGTGCAGCAGGATCTAACTAGATGACTGCAGTAGATGGTAGGGTATTGATTCAGGGGAAAGATCTACACTGAATTTGGCACATGGTGGTGCAGCTAGTAGAGCTGCTGCCTCACTGCGACAGAGACCAGAGTTCGAACCTCAGCTCAGGTGCTGCCTATGTAACATAGAAACATAGAAAATAGGTGCAGGAGTAGGCCATTCGGCCCTTCGAGCCTGCACCGCCATTTGATATGATCATGGCTGATCATCTAACTCAGTATCCCATCCCTGCCTTCTCTCCATACCCCCTGATCCCTTCAGCCACAAGGGCCACATCTAACTCCCTCTTAAATATAGCCAATGAACTGGCCTCAACTACCTTCTGTGGCAGAGAATTCCACAGATTCACCACTCTCTGTGTAAAAAATGATTTCCTCATCTCGGTCCTAAAAGTCTTCCCTCTTATCTTTAAACTGTGACCCCTAGTTCTGGACTTCCCCAACATCGGGAATAATCTTCCTGCATCTAGCCTGTCCAACCCCTTAAGAATTTTGTAAGTTTCTATAAGATCCACCCTCAGTCTTCTGAATTTCAACATGTACAAGCCGAGTCTATCCAGTCTTTCCTCATATGAAAGTCCTGCCATCCCAGGAATCAGTCTGGTGAACCTTCTCTGTACTCCCTCTATGGCAAGAATGTCTTTCCTCAGATTAGGAGACCAAAACTGTACGCAATACTCCAGGTGTGGCCTCACCAAGACCCTGTACAACTGCAGTAGAACCTCCCTGCTCTTATACTCAAATCCTTTTGCTATGAATGCTAACATACCATTTGTTTTCTTCACTGCCTGCTGCACCTGCATTCCTACTTTCAATGACTGGTGTACCATGACACCCAGGTCTCGTTGCATCTCCCCTTTTCCTAATCGGCCACCAGTTTCGGCCATGTAGAGTTTGCATGTTCTCCCTGTGACTGTGTGGGAGTCCTTTGGTTTCTTCCCATATCCCATAGACATGCTGGTTTGTAGGTGAATTGGCCTCTGTAAAGTATCCCTAGTGTGTTGGGAGTGGATGACAAAGTAGAATAATGTAGAACTAGGGCCTGTTTCTATGCTGTATTTCTAAACTAAATTCAGACCTGTGTCTTGGATAACTGAATGAATAGTGTGGTGGATTGGGTTTGATCCGATTTTAGGAAAGAGTAACCTCAGATTCAATGTTTCAATGTTATAAAGCAGGGAAGTGACCTGGGTAGAAGTAAGAGTCAATCAGGATGTGACAGAAAACTTACCAAAAGTCCTGGGCATAATGACTGGTGACATCAGGGAAATGAGTCAAAGCTAAAGTCACGATAACTGTATGCACAAAACATTCACAGCTAAGCAAGAATTTGGAGTCATAGTTGCACAATGATTAATGGTGTGAATTAAAAAGGTTAAGAAAGATGGCTTTTAGAAGAAAAGACACCAAGTAACTCAGCGGGTCAGGCAGCACCACATGCTGAGTTACACTGGTAATTTGTGTATTTTTTTGTAATTTAGCATCTGCAGTTCCTCCTTTCTATACTTGGCTTTTAGAAGAGTTTGGCAGATTGGGAGGATATTCCTGGGGATAAAGCAGGACAAAGAAAGTAGAGAGAAGCACTTAGCCTGGAAAAATCAAGGTGCAGAAACAGTCTCCTAATTCTTGAGTTGAGTATAAATCGCTGCCACAGCGGGTAGTTGAGGCCAGTTCATTGGCTATATTTAAGAGGGAGTTAGATGTGGCCCTTATGGCCAAGGGGATCAGAGGGTATGGAGAAAAGGCAGGTACGGGATACTGAGTTGGATGATCAGCCATGATCATATTAAATGGCGGTGCAGGCTCGAAGGGCCGAATGGCCTACTCCTGCACCTAATTTCTATGTTTCTATGTTTCTATGGACAACTACAGTAGAGGTACATGGAACAGAGGTAATACAATCATCCAGGACAAAGCAAATTGCAGTATTGCTGTGGAGAATGATTTAATGGAATATATTCAAAATAGTTTTCCAGTTCAGTATGTGGAGGAACCATACAGACAACAGGTTTAATATTGTGCCATGAAACAGCTATTTAATAACCTTACAGTAAAATAGCTTCTGGGTAAGAGTCATCATATGAGCTTTATAAAGAAGTTGAAAGGGAATTGAAATAATTTTGAAACTGGGAACTTTAATCTGAACCTACCAAATAAGCAATGTTATTATGAGGACAGAATGAACTAAGATGGACTGGGAAACATGATTCAATGATGGGACACATTGAATTAAATTATTAACAATTTTTAACAAACACAAATTAAACAAAGACAAAAACAAAGGTCTTACTGGGACTAACAAGAGAAGTTATAGTTATATTCAAGAAAGAAGCCGATAATGTTGAAAAAAGAGCAGGAAACCTAGAATCTGCAAGGATTTTGAAAAGGTTGGCAAGAAATTGATGGTGGGAGAATAAAGAAAAAAATGAATAAATTAGAAACCAACATCAAAACAAATTATTAAAGATTGCAAAGTATGTAAAAAGGCAAAGTTATTGTTTATTACTAATAAAATTGAATACAGAAATAGAGAGATTATGTTTCAGTTAGAAAGGAATCACTATGAGTACTGTGTATAATATCATTCTTAATGTTTATGTGTTCAAAGCTCAGAGAAGCTCACTAGACTAATAATAGGAATGGATGGATTATCTTACAGAGAAAGGATGGTTATGCTAGGGTTGTCATAGAGTCATGGAGTGATACAGCGTGGAAACAGACCCTTCAGCCTAACTTGTCCAGACTGACCAGCGTCCCAGCTACACTAGTCCCACCTGCCCTCATTTGGTCCATATCCCTCCAAATCTGTCCCATCCATGTACCTGTCTAACTGTTCTTAAACATTGGGATAGTACCAGCCGCTCCTCTGGCAGCTTGTTCCCACCAACCACCCTTTGTGTGAACCTTTTGTATCTGTATGGATTTTAGCAAAATTGGAAGTCACATGATTAAGACAAATAAGACCTCAATTTCTTAACAAGTCTGGCATCATCCATGGAGGGAAATGGAGAGACAATATTTCAGGCCAGTACCCTTCCTCAGATTGAAGAAAGGTCCTGACCTGAAACACAATCTATTCAACTTCCTCCACAGACACTGCCTGGCCTACTCAGCTCCTGCAGCAATTTTGTTTCCCTGCTCAATATACCAGTATCTGCAGTATCATTGAAGATTCTCTTGACAGGATGAATACATAGATAATAATCTCTTTTACAGGAAACATCTAGAACAAAAGGCCACTATTTAAAGACAAGAGTTGTCCATGTATGACAGAGTTGGGGTGAATTATTTTTCTCTCAAGTGATCGCAATCTTTTGGAACGCTTCCTTAAAAGGCAGTGGATGTTGAGTATTTGATTTTCTTTAAGGCAAACTTAAGATTCTTGAAAAGCAGCAGATAAAACTGTAACATGGAAATGTTGAGCTTACAATCAGATCAGCGATGATCTTATTAAATGAGGTATCAAGTGGCCTACTCTTCCTCCTTGTTCTTAATTGTGTTTGTAAACTTGAGCACCCTTACGGCAAGTGACAAGGATGTTTATTTAAGTACAGTTATTCCTCTGGATCTGATTACATGTATCCTAGGAGTTTGAAAATAGATGGTTACAAAGCTAATACATGTTGGTCTTGGTCTTTTCTAGAGAGAGTGCAGAAGAGAAAAAAAACAAGGGCTGAAAATTTATGGCTAGGAAAGGTTGGATAGGTTGAGCTAGACACAAAAAACTGGAGTAACTCAGCAGACCAGGCAGCATCTCTGGAGAAAAAGAATAGGTGATGTTTCGGGTTGAAACCCGTCTTCAGACTTGATAGGTTAAGTCTGTTTTCTTTAGGACAGAGAAGATTGAGGGACAATGCATAAAATTATGATTGACCTAAGGGAAGGCAGGATATATTTCCCTTAGAAAGAAGAGTTCTGAGGGAGAGTGAGGCAATTTCCAGTCCATAAAACCATGTACAATCCCCATCATCAAAAGTGCACATTTGTGTCAAGAAAATTCGACATGCTGTCACTGTGCCCCAATTACCTCTCGATCAGGTTTGTGTGGTTTCATCAGTTCCACGACCTGGCCTCTTCGGACCAGCATTACCTGGGAGTCCCCAAGCCAGGCTATGTGCAGCATGTTGCCCCGCAAAAAGGTCACCACTCCAGTTGAGCCACACCGCATGTTCTGAGGGAATCCGAATGAAACTGTAGGTTATCATCAAGGTTATCAACATTTCCGTACACCCGCTTGACCTCTCCCTGCTCAGAGCTTCCTGACCAGGACATGTGAGATTCTCCACAAATTTATCCTAGCCTGATTCATCAGGTGGAGGAGGATCACTTTACAATTTAGGCTGTGTGTGCCCTTCACCCCTTCTGTTGTACTGCATGGAGTGTGCTGCTGCATAGCACAGGTGGTGATCACTGTGATGGTTCTTTGGTGGACGTTTCCTGAAATCTCTTCCCCATTTTTGGTGGTATCATAGAGGTAGGTGGAAGAATTAGAGAAATTGGGGATACATTTTTGCCCCCTTACTCGCCACTCACAATTACAAACATTTCTCACTTTCTGCTTGCAGCTGCTTATGCGCTGGTGAGTGAGTGGCTGGAGGTATCATCGGGGACTCTGGGGGGAGCAGAGGTTGGCAATAGTCTGTGCAGGATTAAATCAAGAGTGGTCAATAGGTAATAACTGGCACAAGAGTCAGAAAAGATGAGGGCGCATTTCTCAACAAAGAGGGGTGACAAGGTATGTAAGGTGCCCAAATAGGTAAACAAAATCTGGCTCCATTGGTTCCATCTTTTAAGTGTTTTTTGGACATTTAACTTGAATAGGTTAAAAACAGGACGGTGGGAGATTGGATAGCCTTCCCAAAGAGATAGTAAAGGCCAAATCCCAGCAGAGTTGCTCAGAATCACTTGGTGATAAACACTGTACTCAGATTACATTGGCAGCCCATTTCATTGTCTCATTGCACCAATCCATCACATGCATGGCAACATCTTCTAGTTACCACCTCACTCAGTGAGATGTTGATTCAGGCAGAACAGTGGTAACAAATGGCCTTCCATGTGGGACAGAAATCATATACAAGTGAGAGACAGCCCTCTTGGACACATTCAGTGCGAGGTTTCTTCAGATGTTGATCACAAACCTCTCTGGCAGCCTTCTGGACAAATCGTTCGTCCGTGAGACGAAAGGCACGACACAAGGCCTCAGCAGGGTCATGCTGGAAGATTTCCTGACGGGCCAGGTTCACATGAAGGTGGATGGAGGCATAAATTGCAGCGTCCACCCCTCCATGTCCATCAAACACAGCAAAAAATGATTGTTCTTCCTGGTCCTGTTGGGAGAAAAATGTTACAGATAGGCAGAGAAACAAAGATGATGTTGACATAGAACAATACAGCACAGGAACTGGCCCTTTGACCCACAATGTCTGTGTTGTCAATGATGTGTAGTTAAACTAATCTCCTTTGCCTGCTTGTAATCCATATCCCTCCATTCACTGCATATCCATCTGCCTAACTAAATGCCTCCAAAACACCACTCTAGCTACTTGTGTTACCACTTTCAGGGAGCTATGGATTTGGACCTCAAGATCCCTCTATACATCAATGTTGTTAAGGATCTTGCCATTAACTCTATACTTTCCTCTTACATACGACCTCCCAAAGTGCAACACCTCGCTGCATTACTAAAGTAATTTGTAGCTAAGAATTCCTGAGGAGTAGCCAGCCTGCTTTGTAAATGGGGAACACTTTGGATTGCATTCAATCCACAAACAACAAAAGAATAATGGGCATCAGGGGTACATTACATGCATACAATTTTCCTTTATAAATTTCTTCTCCAAAAGCAGACTCATTTGAATTCCTGCTTCCAATGATCACTATTTTCTCTTCCTCATCCCCTCACCACTCTCATACCTTCTTTTAATTTGCCATTTATTGGTCATCTGCCTCTTATTATTTTCTTTTCCCCCCCCCCCCCCCCCCCTCTCTCTGGTTTCTAGTAGTATGGCTGGAAAAGGTTTTTTTACAAATGTATTTAAAATTGAACCAAGAAAGCAAGTGCAGGAGGTGAAAGTATGCACCAGGTAAAGCCGGACCAAGTCACATGGACAAGAAAGTCCCATTTCAATCCTTGGCCTGATAGTCAATGATTTCAGCTTCTAGCTGTTGGATGGGACTTAAACCTGATGCACTCTGCAATCAGATTTCTCACTACTCCGCCTAGCATAGGATGAATGGGGGACAGGTCCATGGGTACTTGTGGCCTTGGTGCAAGACCCCAGAGTATCACCTTGGCTTGGACAGAGGACTGAGGGAGAGGCAGTTAGAGTAAGATAATAAAATACATTGAAATGTGTTCAACAAATCTTAAGGGGAGAAAGAGATACCAAGAGATCTCCTCATAAACCCATCAGATAGAAATAAACTATCTTTTAAAGAATAGATGAATGGGAATTTAAGAAATTTCAAGCAACTAATAAAATGGATGGTTGATGTTTGTAGTTTCTAAGGAGCCCGGAGGAGTCAATTGAAGTTTAAAAGGCCAACAATGTAGGGATAGGCTAAGACAAGTTCATATCATGTTATGTCAGCCTATATCTACCTACCTCTAGATTAAAGAGAGTATTGAAATCAGGCAGGCAAACATGTTTATCCTCCATTTTCCTGCGCATGTTTTTGATGGCATGAATTGATGTTTCGAAATAGGGATGTGATCTTCTTGTTAAAGGCAGGTCCTTCACCCAGCTGCAGCAGACCATGTGGAGCTTGGTGAACACCATTCGGGCTAGCTTCGTTGAGTCAAACTCTGGAAAAGCATAAGGGTTAAACCATTCAACTCTCTGTTGCACAAAGACAAGTCAAGTCAGCAATGTGCACAACCCACGAGCAAATAAATATATTTTTTAAATTTAACGGGAAGTCAGTGCCAGACAATTGCGATGCCAGGCCAGCTGCGGTTACACTACAGCTATCAAGAGGTGAATGTTACAGCCTGACTTCACTGGCCGGATGACACACTTCTTCACACAAAAGCTTTTCAAGGGCAGAAAAAGGGAGCATAAAACTGACAGTTCTGCAAATAAAAACCAGGAAAATAACCTGACCTCCAGTAGTTAAGTGGGCAGAACACTTGCCTCCAAGTCATTTTGGATTCTAACCCACTCAAGGGACTTACGCCCAAAAAAAGTGGTGAGGGGCCGTGCTGTTTCGCCATAGGTGCTGCCTCACATGTGAGGCTTTAAACTGAGACCTGTCAAACATCACAGGATGTTGGTTTGGCAAAATACCCTGAAGAATAGGGGAGTTATCCTTTTGTCACATCTAGTCATTATCCCTCAAACAATGTGACAGAAACGGATTGCCTGGCTTATATCATATTGTTCCTTGTGGCAGCTTATGTTGTGTAAACTGACTTCTACATTCCATCCATTGTAATATTGACTACATTTCAAATAAACACTTCAACACACTCTGGGGCATCCTGAGGTCATGAAATGCAAGTCGAGTGTATTTGCCACCCTCCCCCACCAGGCATACAATATTTCCACACCACATGAATAATTACTGACAGGCCATGGGGAACAGATGGAACAGATCTCTTGGTCTAACCCGGTCTGCAGTACAGAGTATTATTCATCAATCATTCACAGAGGGACCTGACAACAGGCCGCTGAGTCAGCCTACAGCCCGCAGCGATTGTGCAGAACCTTATCTCTTCACCCTTGTCAGCAGGTTGAGTTGTATCAGTGACTGGGTATGAAGATATCATCTATCTCTGATAGCAAAGTTACTCAAAGTCCCAATTGCTTTTATTCAAGTCCAACAGGTTAGTGTGTTAGAGCACCCAAATCTCCAACTCTCCTCTGGACTCAACCCATCACATGGACACTGTCCCTCGCATCTCCACATCAGACCTATGAGAACAGGTCAATGTTTGTAGGGGATTTTGTGTCCAAATTCCGGTCCAGCTGATGTATGTGGAAATGTGGATTAAATCTTTTGGTTAACCTATGGGCCCTTCACAAAAATTGTTAATATTTTTACAATAATGTATTAATATATACCATTGTTTTATAATCCAGAATAAATAGCTGAAATATATATATATATATAGAATAGTACAGCACAGGAACAGGCTCTTCGCACCACAATGTCTGGGCCAAACATAATACCAAGTTAAACTAATCTCTGCCTACACATGATCCATATTCCTCCACTCCCCACATATCAATGTACTTATCCAGAAGCCTTTTATATGGCCCAGGTTCTGTAGTATTCAAATCCTTTGTGTCCAAAATAGCATTGGTCCATGTCTCTGGATTGTTGGTCTATTGACCCAGCCACTACTGAAGCCTGATTGGGGAACTGGAGCCCAATCTGGCTGCTAACTATCGCTCAGCTTTGCTTTCATACAGTCATGGTGCTGAATGGACAGCTCCTCCTTGAGCTCGCACTGACCAAAGATCTTGGACCTGAAAGTTTAATGGAAGTTTCTCTTCCCACAGCGGCAGCCTGACCTGCTGGGTATTTCCAATATCTACTGTAGATTTCTAACATCTGCATTAAAACAAATATTTGCACCTGGCTGTCTGCCTGAAAGGAAATCCTATGCATCCGGATGATAACATGAACTTCCTCGAGGTCTGCAATATTCCTCACTGTTGGGCAATTATGAAAATGTTTTATTGATTTGATTGAAATACACAGCCTGGAAACAACCCCTTCGGCCCACCAAGTCCGTGCCGACCATCGATCACCCGTTCTCAGTTCGACATGATTATCCCACTTTCGCCTCCACTCCCCATACACTTTGGGCAATTTACAGAAGCCGATTAACCTACAACCAGCACATCTTTGGGACGTGGGAGGAAACAGGAGCACCCTGAGAAAACCCACGTCGTCACAGGGAGAATGTGTAAACTCCACACACACAGCACCCGGGGTCTCTGGCGCTGTAAGGCAGCAACTCTGCCAACTGCGCCGCTGTGAAGCACGAACTATGTGATGGGCATCCCACCATCACCTTAAAACGGTAACGGGGAGTAAGGCCGCCCAGACTCTCCCACCCCAATGGACTGGCGGACGAGGCCGAACATTCTTGAAGGGAGGACCCCCCCCACCCCCACCGGCGTCGCGTCGACACTGGGCCTCGCGCTCATGTCAGGCAGCAGCGCATGGCGTGCGGGAGCGCGTCACGTGGACAATCATGGTGTAGAAGTAGAATTAGGCCATTCGGCCCATCAAATCTACTCCGCTATTCAATCATGCCTAATCTATTCTCTCCCTCCTAACCCCATTCTCCTGCCTTCTCCACACCTGTACTAATCAGTATATATTTTAAATTAATTAAATTAGAAACACAAATTGGTCAATTCCCATTCATTCGGAAATAAGGGTCAGCTACGCGGTGACCTATCCAGTCACGTGCGATGTGCCGGCTGTCACGAGGGCAGTAGGCGCGAGATATTGCCAGGGTGACGATCACGTGGGGCGCATCGAGCGTCGCGTGGGCAAGAGCCCACCCACCCGGCCCGTGGTACCCGCCGTCTGATCCCTCAACTGTCACGTGGGGGTCTCGAGGACCCACGTGCACCACGCGGACTGTCACCTGGTTGTCGTCACGGAGTGTGCCCGCGCTCCGTGCTCGCCCCCTCCCTCCCCACAATGATGTACCAAAGATGGGGGACAGTCGCTCTGGGCGGTAAGTGTAACTGGTTATTGGGGAGGGCCTTGGGTGCTGAAGCCGGGGGCTCGGTCTGCTCGTTGGATGAAGTCGCAGCTAGTGGCGGCCACGGGAACACAGCGTGTGTCGTTGCCGTTGTCTCTTTCCGAGGCTGTCACCCCACTAGGCCTCCCATCCCAAACTTGTCCATTTTAATGACGTCGGACGGTCGGGTGAATGGGGTAGCGATAGGTTTTTAACGCACATCTTTGGCCGTGGAAACAGTTTTTATATACTCGGCCTGACAACCGTGTGGAGTCTTTGTTTTTATTTCATCATCCGAAGGTACAGAAGGGTAATACTGCAACAGTTACTCCAACAATGTAATGAGGCAAGGAGGTGTCTGACCGTAAATTCGCCCTTGAGATTGTTCTCAGCTCTCTGACCTGCTTTGATCACTCGTTCCCCTTCCCACCTGAGCCTAAGTTTTTGTTGGGCAGATGCAACTTTTTTTTTTAAAGTGCATTAATAGCAATGTCTCCAGAAACTAAATGGATTTACAGGTCTGGGTGAAAAAGCACAAGATGCATCAAGCACTCAACCATCACGTCTAATTAACACGTGCTAACTAACTAGCCAGTCATTTTTCTTTGTCGGAATTAGGACATGGTCTCGTCGTCACTGTTAATAAAATGACCTCCAAATGGAAAATCCATTTTTATATGGAACATTTTTTTCTGATTTTTATTTAGCATGGTGTTTATTATTCAGTATTGTACAGAATCAGGCCATTTAACCCAAACTGGTCTTTGCAGGTGTTCATGACGTGCACAATCTTCCTCCTCGATCTTCTTCTGTCACTGACTATTATTTTGTTTTTCAATTCTCCCTGGGGTTTATCCACCTTAAAATATCTCTCTGCTATTCACCTTACCACTGTCTGGGTTTCTCTTGAATTCGCTGGGACTGTCTTGCATTTCTTGAAATCATTTTGGACCTGCCTCTCCCCCAAATGGAACATCTATTTGCTTTCAGGTCTCTAGATTTCTTGTGGGAGCAAGCTGTTTTTCCTCAGTAAGCTGATTAGTGAAATTTGCACTGTTGCTTTGATGCCAATCTTCCTACTCTCCAGCGTGGAAGCCCAGGTGAAGATTGATTTTTACAATTGGCAATGGAACTATTTTCCCAGTGCTTGGGCTCCTGTTCCTAACTGGAAAGAATGTGTATTTTCATCTGAATCAAACACCTGATGCCAGCAATTATGAAATAGGCAGAATTGCACAGGACATGACTTGCTTTCACTTGACTAACCATTCAAAGCCCACAACATAGAACAAAACAAGACCACAAAACATAGACCAAGATAGGAATAAATCCCCAGCATCAGTCAAATAAATGGATTCTGCAATGGATTACTGAGATACTATAAATTATGGCAGAATAATTGTGTATACAAAAACCCACAGATGCTGGAGTCTGGAAGGAAAAACAAACTGCTGGAGGAACAGCAGGTCAGACATCATCAACAGAGCAAAATGGTAAATTGCCATTTGAGACCCTTCCTCTGTACTGAAATAATATCATGGAGGTAGCTAGTATAAAGAGGTGAGGGGTTGGGGCAAGGACTCGTACAATCTTGGTGAGGAGGGGTGGATTGGTGGATGGGAATCAGGTGGGAGAGAGAGGGGTGGAGATAACAACCAAGTTGGCACATGATAGGTGGAGGTAGCAAGGAGCTACAGTTAATGGAATCTGATGGGACAGGAAAGTTGAGCATTGGGATCAACTGAGGAGGTAAGGTGAGCAAATGGAAGCATGGCAGAGGTAAGGGAACTGATGAGAGGAATGATTAGGAGATGGGCGAAGAAGAAGCTGGTTCGAGGGGGTGGGGTATCGTAGGAACGAACAATGTGAGTGGGAGGATCAGGATGGCTAGATTGACTGAAGGAGAGCAGGTTACCTGAAATTAGGGAATTCAATGTTCATGCCATTGGGATCTGGACTACCAAGATCGAATATGATGTGCTGTTTTTCTAGTTTGCGTTTAGCCTCGCCCTGGCTGCGGAGGAGGCTAAGGACAGTGTGGGGATGGGGAGGATAATTGTGAGTGAGCTCCAGTTGCATTGCAGATGGAGCAAGGTGCTCTGCAAAACGATCACCTAATCTGTACCTGATCTCACCGATGTAGAGGCCACATCGAGAATACCCTATGCAGTAGACTAGACAAGGTGCCTCTGTTTCACCAGGAAGGGCTGTTTGGGTCCCTAGATGTTAGTGAGAGTGGAGATATAGGGACAGGTGTTGCTTCTCCTAGCGTTGCAGGGGAAAGTGCTAGAGCGAAAGGAAAGGGAGAGCGAAGGGTGGGAATGGATGAGCAAACCAGCCTTTGCAAAGGTTAGAGGCGAGTCAAGATGAGAGCGGTACTTGCGTGAAGCAGAAAGGAGTGGGAGGGGAAGATGGGACAGAAAATAGGATCACGTTGCAGCTTGTGAAAATGTCGAATAATGATGTGCTGGATGCAAAGGCTGGTTGGATGGAAGGTGAGGACCAAAGAAACTATATGTCCAAGAAAATTGGGTGCCTAACTTGAATGGAAAAAAGAACCAGGAGCATGTCAATCGAAGGTCATAACCTTGTGAAGAAGGGTCTCGACCTGAAACATCACCCATTCCCTCTCTCCAGAGATGCTGCCCTTCCCACTGAGTTACTCCAGCATTTTGTGATCTACTTTCGATTTAAACCAGCATCTGCAGTTCTTTCCTACACGTCATAACCTATCTATACAGTCAGAATCCTTTATCCCCAAGGTGGAAATTTCCAACACTAGAGGGCATAGCTATAATGTGAGAGGGGGAAAGTTTGATGGAAATGTGTGGGGCAAGTTTTTTACAGAGTAGTGGGGGCCTGGTACGCGTTGCCAGAGTTGGTTTTATGGGCAGACACGATTGTGGCATTTAAGAGGCTTTTATATAGGCACATGGCAGTGCAGGGAATAGAAGGATTTGGGTCATGTACAGGCAGATTAGTTTATCGGCATCATGTTCGGGATAAACATTGTGGGCCAAAGAGCCCGTACCTGTGCTGTTCTATGTTCTAAGATGAATGGTTTAGCTTAGGGAGAATCTCAAGTAGCAGAGTGAGGGAGGAGTGCAGGTGTTGGTGAGTCTCGGGAAAGGGTTACAATTGCTAAGCACATCACCCCCAAAACATTGTTGCCTTATAGTGGCTGTATTTTATGCACTGCCATGGTATTATTTGGGTTTGAAACCATAAGTTTGATTTGCAAAGGTGTCCGTTTCTAAAGGGGGGGGGGGGGGGGGGGGGGGGCATTTGTGAAAAGTGTATTATAGTAGATCAGAGGTCTCCACTGTCAATGAACTATGCCTGTGAGCATTGCCCATCTGTTATGACTTTGCATAGTGGTCTAATCTGTGGTTGTGAATTCAAGTCACAACATAATCCAGGTTGATGCTCCCAGGGTGGAACTGAGAATGCCTTACTCATGGTGGACCGCACAGTCAGGATGCATCATCTTTTTGACAGGATGATAAACTGAGACCCTGTCTACTCCCTGTGTGAAATAAAGCCTGAAAACATTGCCAAACAAGTTGACTGATTTTGATCTCTCAATCGAATCAAATAGCATGGGATCTTGTTGGGCACAACTAGCTACCCTTTTCTGCTATGACCACTTTAAAAGTTCATAATTGGTCTAATCTGTCCGGTCCGGGGGCTGGGATGCTCAAGGGACGAACATAATCCAGAGTCTGGGTTCACCGCTCCGGCGCAGGGCTGGAACTGAGGTGCGGCGGCTTCGACTCCCGGGTTGACTGTGTTTGATCGGCCCTTCAATCGAAGCTGCAACTGTTTGTACCATCGCCCGGTGGGGAATCGCCTCAGCACAGAGGGAGAAGAGAGGGAAGAGACTGCAGCCCTAAGATTTTTGCCTCCACCACAGTGAGGAGGTGTTTGGATGACTCACTGTGGTGGATGTTAATTTGTGTTTATTGTTGTTTATTATTGTATTATTGTATGTATGACTGCAGGCACAAAAATTTTGTTCAGACCATAAGGTCTGAATGACAATAAAGGAATTCAATTCAATTCAATTCAGATTGCTTTTGGAATTTGAGGGGAGACCTGATAAGAGTGTGTGAAATTATGGGAAACATAGAAAGGGTACAGTCAGGACTCTTTTTCCCCAGGTAGAAGTATCAAGCACTCGAGAGCATAGACTAAAGATGAGAGGGGCAACGTATGGGGATAAGTAAGGCAAGTTTTTTTACATAAGAGTGGTGGTTGCCTGCAAAGCTCTGCCAGGAGAGGTGGCAGTGGCAGATACAATAGTGACACAAGAGGCTTTTGGAAAGGCACATGAATATGCAAGGAATTGATGGATATGACAGAAGAGATTAGTTTAACTTTGCATCATGTTTGGCACAGACATTGTGGGCCGAAGGGCTTGTTCCTCTGTGCTGTCCTGTTCTATGACGAACTACAGATGAAAGTCTTCCTTTGCTAAAGATTTGAACTGGTACCATATTTCCTTTGTTCAAGAAGGAACTACAGATGCTGGAAGATCGAAGGTACACAAAATTGCTGGAGAAACTCAGCGGGTGCAGCAGCATCTATGGAGCGAAGAAAATGGGCGACGTTTCGGGCCGAAACCCTTCTTCAGACTTTGGTGTGAATCACTGGCCATGCATCTCAACTCGCTGAGCTATTCAAGGAACCAGCCAGCTTTATGTATTTCTTCTTTTTAACTGATTCACTGAGAGTCATCCGGGGATCCATAACTGTAGCTTAATAAAGCTCTTCAAAGAAACCATGAATTCATTAATTGGAAACCACCCCAGCTGTGTACTTGGCATGTATTCAACAGTACTCAATCACTACATCACAGCTCAATTAACCCAGTAAGGGAGAGATTAGGCAGAATAACAATTGACTCTATGTGTGAAGGTTTCTGGACCTTAACTTGATCACAGAGGATAAAGCTCTCTCCGAACACTTGGTTATGCTGCTAACAACGGTTGAGTGGTAGGGTGAATCGATTCCCCACAGGCTGTCCTCAGGACAGTTGTTTGGGGATGAGACCGTCATCCATCAAATTCTGGAATGTACATTTACAAAGAAGGTCTGGAAAGAGATGAAGTGATCTCCGTGGAGTTCCATCCCCAACAGCTGTGTTACACAGCACTCGGTGGCTGAGGGCTGTTCCCAGGTATGCACACTGAAACAGCTGCTACTTGATGATTATTAACTTAGTGCCCTCTAGTTTGTCTGAAACCTGCAGCTCTTCTGCTGCAAGAAGTTGCCCACAACCAAATGGGCACATACCACGGTCCAGAACATTGTGTCAAGAGGTGCAGCTGTCACAACTGTTGTCTTGCTGCCTTAGTGTAAATTGAATGATATGGCGTGTACTGAGAATGGTTATATTTGATACTTACCTATTCATAAAACTTGCAAATATATATTTACATTTTGAAGTTAAAAACACATGCACTAATTCCTGCTGTAGGTAAATGTAAAGAATGTGACAGTGCCAATGGACAATGGACATGGTGGAGCCAACATGGTGACCCATCAGCTAGAGCCAACAAAATGTTTTTATTTCCTTGCAGTTTGATAATAACTTGCTTCTATCCATGGTTTCTGAGGTGGTTCATGAAGCCATTGTTGGCTCCAAAGACTGACAAATGGGAAAGGCAGTGTTCGATGAAGCAGCTGAGGGGTTAGTGTGGAAAAAGGTGACCTCCTTTCACCATTCTCACTGGGAACCCACATACTGATAGAGGGACTCATGGTTCTCTGCCATTCTGAATTTCTCAATTTTGAACAGTCATGCATAACGGAATTTTGTAAATTGGGGAGAATATTAAATTTTCTTCTGGAGACATTGAGAACAAAGTTTCGTTATTTTCTCTGTTTGTCTGGTAATCGCTTACCATGACAGAGCTAAAACTAAAGTGCCTATTTCAGGAGACACCAAAAACTACAAATGCTAGAATCTTGAGCAAAACACTAACTGCTAGAGGAACTCAGTGGGTCAGGTAGCTTCTGTGGAGGGAATGGACAGGTGATGCTTCGGGTTAGGTCTCAAGAACGATCTCAAACCGAAATATCACCTGTCCATTCCCTCCACAGATGCTGCCTGACCCATTGAGTTCCCCCAGCATTTTGTGTTTTGCCTGTTTCAGGAGTTAGGTGTTGGGCATGCACATGATGTGATCTGCTCCTTGCATCTAGCTGTGTGTAATATGGGGCTTAAAGTGGGGCTGTTGATTTGGGTATGGGAGCTGATGTTGGTTTACTTCTTCTGCCATTGGATTGGGGATATTTTGTGGTATGACTCCATTATCAGTTTTTTCATTTTACATTTTTTAATGGATATAGGTACTTCTGCCAAGACCAGCATTTATTGTCTATTCCAGTTGCCCTTGTAAAGCTGGTGGTGAGACACCTTCTTTAACTGCTACTGTTCTGGTGAAGATGCTCCTATTATGCTGTTGAGTAGGGAGTTCTAGTTTGCAGTGACTGAACCATACAGGAAAATGGGGATCTGTGCCGCCCGGGTTAGATTATGAATTCGCCCCTTGATATCTTGATCTTTGAAGCCTCTTCGTCAGATAGCAAAGACTATGGTAGTAGTTAATTTCATCATCAATGTCAGCCTTTGCCAAGAAGTAGCTCTTGAGATCTGGAAAATAATCTGTCTTTGATGTTGTACACTAGAGACAGATTAGAATTTTATTGTGTAACAGACACAGAATAGAAATGAATTTCTGACATCTAAGAAGGATTCTTCATAGGCCCACTTGATCGATAGTATCATTTCCGAGATCAAAAGAGGTCATGCACAGTGGTTGATGTAACTTTATGTATTTTTCTTGTTGACTTAACAGTGAATAAGTCAACAAAATAGATTGTCTCACTGTTATTTGTGAAATCTTTATTGTACACAAATAGGCCACCGTGTTTGACCACAACACATTGACGTGTGATGTGCGACGACTACATTTTAAAAGTCAAGTTACTGCAATGAGGGTACTTGAGTAATCAAGGTTTGTAAAGCAATAAAATAAAATTATCTCTTTTCTGTTCTCATTCTCTGCCTGGTTATCTGTGTTGCTATTAAACTTATCCACACCCTACATGTCCTTCAACTAGGTACTGTTGTGCAATTGGCAGATTTCCATTTTCAACAGTTTTCTCACAGGTGGCACCAAACTGATGCAATGTCAAACTGAAAAAATAAGGTATTCCCCAACTGAATTTCTAATATGTGTATTGAGTCAGTCATTTGACATCAAAACCTTGGGTTAATGGTGCAGGGAAGTGTAATCAACCAGGTCCTGTTTCTATCACTAACTTGTGTGTATATCTTTAGTGAGGGGAGGGATGGAAGTGTAGGCACCTGTATGAGATTGAATGCTTTGTATGTGTGGGGAGTGTTGAGACTTATTGTCACTTGGGTGAAAACAAGTAGGTTACAAATAGATCTCTCCCCCCTCCCCAACTCTTTCTCATCAAAGAGCACCAGCTGGACTTTTTCAGAAAAGACCCAACAGAGAAACATAGACTATAACTAACCTCACTGTGCAGTAGCTATCTCCCAAGATAAAATGCCCCTTCCTGGATTCCTCTCCCTCATTAGTTCAGCAGCAACACATTCTTAAATGGAGACAAGCCTGAACTTCTGTACAGTGTTTTGCATTTTCAAGACATCTCAAAATATTCCACAGCAAATCAAGTATCTCTGAAGTGCAATCACAATTTAGGAAACATGGCTGCAATTTGCACACAGCAAACTTCCACAATTAGCAAAGTGAAATGTATTTTTACTGAGCAAAAAGGGAGAGCTGCTAGAGGAGCACAGTGAGTCAGGCAGTACCTCTGGAGGGAAATGGACAGCCAACATTTTGGGCTGAGATCCTTCACATAGACTCTTCAACGTCGATTGTCTATTTCTTCCACAGATGCTGCCTGACCCACTGGGCTCCTCCAACAGTTTTCTATTTTGCTACAGATGCATCTACAGTATTTTGTACCGCCTTCATTTTTATTGATGCTAATTAAGAGATAAATGATAGTCTCATCGAGTAAAACAATCCAAGTGTCTCCATAGGAGCTTGAGGGAGGAATTGATTCAATCTTCCCTCTCCTGGTTTCCTGTACTTACGTGTAATCCCATCGGTGCCATCCAAGAGCTTCGGCACATAATGAAGAAGAGAAAGGTCACTCTGAAGGATTTCATTTGTTGTTGCCCTTGCCAACGCTGCAGCCAATGAGAAGGGGGCATTACTGAAAGACAAGGAAAAAATACATTGGAGAAAAAATTAGTTCCGAACATAATGGGAATTCAAAACTAAAACAACAATAGTGCAAGTACCGGTGCCCAAAATGGGAACTTACTTATGAATGCTGAAGTCACTATTAAGATACTAAATAAACAGTCTACATTTGGCTTCACCTTTCCCTTTAAAATTGCAACAGAAAAATTCAAATATTTGGGTATCCAAATTACTAGAAAAAATAAATCACTATTTAACGCAAATTTTATGTCTTTATTGAATGCGTTGATTAAATTCTGGAAAACCCTGCCGATGTCTTTAAAAGGCAGAATAAA
This sequence comes from Leucoraja erinaceus, assembly GCF_028641065.1. NCBI lineage: Eukaryota > Metazoa > Chordata > Chondrichthyes > Rajiformes > Rajidae > Leucoraja > Leucoraja erinaceus. The sequence continues at coordinate 9,504,438 of NC_073404.1, forward strand.
TGCTATAAAAATGATTTTTCTACCACAAATATTATATCTATTTCAATCAATACCAATATACTTACCAAAAAATGTCTTTTAAAAATTAGACTCCAATGTTACAAACTTCATATGGGACTACAGATCGCACAGAATCCAAAGAAAACACCTTTGTAAACCTAAAGAATCTGAGGGACTTACACTTCCGAACTTTTTATACTACTATTGGGCATATTAAAACATAATTTATTGGTTGGACAGCTCTGCCCAACAGGTAGAATGAATAAGAATGGAGAAAGAGGATTGCTCTTCTTTTAATATAGGAGCGATCCTCTTTTCCCCGATAAAATTAAACAATACAATATATAAGAAGAACCCAATTATCCACAACACAATACGAATTTGGAAACAAATAAAACTAACATTGAAATTAAGAAACTTATCGCTTTTATCTCCAATAGTTAATAATCCCTCATTCAAACCATCTCTCACTGACAAAACGTATACCTATTGGGAAAGATTAGGAATTAAAAGGATTGGAGACATGTATGAAATGGGAATTATTTTATCATTTCAACAATTACAATTAAAATACACCTGAAAAGTAACCAATACTTTAAATACCTTCAAATTCGAGACTATTTGAGAAAACACATACAAGGATATCAACTTCTAACCCTAGATTTATTAGATGAAGCAATGAACATTAAGGCAGAATCAAGCAATTTAATATCATATTTATATAATATCATTTTAAATATAGAGTTACCATCGACAGAGGCAATCAGAGCAGACTAGGAACGAGAATTACTGATAAAAATTCCGAAAGAAACATGGGAAAAATAACTGATATACATACATAAATGTTCAATTAATGCCAGACACAATCTAATTCAATTTAAAATCTTACACAGATTATACTACTCAAAAACTAGACTGAATAAAATCTATCCAAATATCTCTCCCATCTGTGATAAATGCCACTATAACACACTCTTTTGTCTCCTGCATAAAACTTCATAAATTCTGGAATGACATTTTTGAAATTTTTACAAAACTATTTAATATAAGACTTGACCCTAATACAGAAATGATCAATGGAAGATGGGAATAAGCTAAATACGTTTCAAAAATCTCTCCTTAATTATGGTTTGATAACGGCAAAAAAACTTATACTTAAATTTTGGAAAAATGCACCAACACCAACGCTCAAAATGTGGATTTCAAATATGTCGGAAACGGCACATCTTGAAGAAATGCGACTCCTCCTAGCAGGTAAAGCAGACCAATTCTTAGTGATTTGGTCTCCTTTTATCGACTTCTTACAAGCATATGGTGCAAAACAACCATAGAAATCAAATGTTTCAGAATCAGGTGACGGGTGGCCAAGAACATTAAATAGGTATATCTGTTAATCTCCTTTTTTTTCTAATTCGTTTATTTTTATTTTTACTTCTTCTTTTCTATCTCTCTCTCTTTTCGTGTACTTCTCTCTTCTTTCTATCTCACGCACCACTCTATGATATTCTCTCTTTTTCTACTCTTTTCTTCCTAACCTGTTTTATTATTAAATTAAAAATAAGAAGTTGTATATGAAATGTAATATGTTAATAAGTATTAGGTACTGTGGTACCACATTACTGTACTTACTTCTAACAAAAATAAATAAAAAATTTAAATTTAAAAAAACCATTTGGCTTCACCAGGGAAGTAAGAGGTTTCCAAAGTAATAGTGAAGGAGGAGATAATTGGGACACTAGATATATTAAAATTGACTGCATAGAGATATTAGAAATGTAGGTCAGCCAACAGGACAAAATGGAATGCATGTTAGGTTTTGAGTGAAATGTGGGAATATCCAAAGCCCTGACCATAATCTTCTAGTGCTCATTTGATATAGGGGTGGTGCCATAAGTAGTGATTCCCTCACTACAGTGAACTCTGACCTATTGTAGCTACAAAAAGAAGCACTCCACACATCTACCGGCTGGAGAAATCCATGTAAACCAAATGGACGTATTTAGTTCACAATCAAATATGTACAGTCAACATGATCTTGTGACTTGGGTTTGATTGTCTGAATGTTGGAGACCTGTTTATTTTCTCTCCCAGAGCAGGTTACGTAGAAATTGAAGGGATTGGGAAATGGCTGGCTACATTTTGGCAGTGGGTCAGTCTTCCAGGTCTAACATTTTTTCCCTGTCTCTGAGATGTATAACTGGGTATGCCAAATGAGAGCTCCAGACCAAGAGAAATCTTTCAAACTTGGCCACTCAAAGGATTCACACATTGACTCATGTTATCCTTATCTTTCATTTCTGATCGATGTTCCTTTAATAAAAAAGAAATCAGATTTGTATTTTATAGTAACTTTCATCACATCAGGACATTCAAAAACACTTAATAGCCCATTAAGTGTGTTTACTGTGCGATATTAAAAATCACGGCACAGAAGGCTCTCATAATGACAAAGAGATAATGACCTGATAATTAATTTTTCGTGATGTTTGATGAAAGGATAAATAATACCCAGGACAGCAAGAAGAACTGAAGGGTCTCGACCCGAAACGTCACCCATTCCTTTACTCCAGCATTTTGTGTCTAGCTTTGATTTAAACCAGCATCTGCAGTTCTTTCCTACACATTTTGTCTGCTCCACTGCAAAATCTCCTCAAAATCTTCTCCGACGAGAGCTCAGCAACATCCTCTTTCACTGCTCCCCCTCTGTGATTCCTCCTTCCCTCCCACTCTATGACCACGTCTTAACCCAGACAGTCTGAAGAAGGGTTTTGACCCAAAAGGTCACCCATTCCTTCTTTCCAGAGATGCTTCCTGACCCGCTGAGTTACTCCAGCATTTTGTGTCTACCTTCGATTTAAACTAGCATCTGCAGTTCTTTCCCACACAAGAAGAACTCCTTGCTCTCCTTCAAATTTGAGAATAAACAGAAAGATGGCAATACAACGGTGTGTAGCATTCCCTCCGTACTGCTCTGCGCTCAAATCAAAATATATGCAAGTGAAGAAATAGTCTAAATTTCTTGGTGGGCCTTTAAGCTTGGCATTCAGAAATGTATAATAATGTTTCTTGTTTATAAGGGCCTGTTGGCACCGGCGGTTATACAGGCTCTACTCAATACCTGAGAGAAGCCAGAAGTGCCTCAACTGGATACAGAACTAGCTTTGTGGTAGGAAGCAGAGGGTGGTAGTGGAGAATTGTTTTACGAACTGGAGATCTGTGATGAGCTGTATGCTTCAGTGCTGGGCCCATTGCTGTTTGTCGTCCATATCAACGATTTGGATGAGAGTGTACAAGGCATGATCAGTAAATTTGCTGATGACACTAACTTAGGTAGTTTCGTAGACTGAGGAAGGATATCAAGAATTACAAAGGGATCTTGATCAACGACGCAAGTGGGTCGAGGAATGTCTGATGGAGTTTAATGTAGATAAGTGTGAGGTGTTATATTATGGGATGTCAAACCAGGACAAGACCTTTACAGTGAACAGTAGGGCATTCAAGAGCAAAGAGGTCTAGGCATACAAGTATATAATTCTCTGAAAGTGGTGTAATAGATAGATAGGGTGGTGAAGAAGGCTTTTGGCTTATTGGCATCAGTCAAGGAAATGAGTATAGCAGTTGAGACATTATGTTACAGATGTACAAGATATTTGTGAGGTTGCACGGAGTATTGTGTTCAATTGTACTCACCCTGGCATAGGAAGGATACCATTACGCTGGAAAGTGTACAGAGAAGATTTACAATAATGTTGCTAGGACACAAGGGCTAGAGCTATAGGGAGAATTTGGACAGGCTAGGACTTTATTCCGTGGAATGCAGGCTGAGGGGTGACCTCTAGAGGTGAATAAAATCATGAGGGGAATGCATAGGGTGAATGTCCAGAGTATTTTGTACCAGGGTAGGGGAATCAAGAAACAGGGCACAGGTTTAAGGTGAGAGGGAAAGATTTAATAGAAACATGAGGGGCAACTTTTTCACATAGAGATTGCTGGGTATATAGAACGAGCTGCCGGAGGAAATAGTTTAGGCAGGTATATAAAACAATATTTAAAAGAAATTTGGGTAGGAATAAAGGTAGAAAAGGTTTAGAGGGAGATTTTGAAACAAGAAACTGAAGATGCTGGGTAAGAAAAAAGACACAAAATGCTGGAGTCACTCAGCGGGTCAGGCAGCATCTCTGGAAAGCATGTATGTGACCTTTTGGGTTGGGACCTTTCTTCTAACTGAATGTAGAGGGAGGAAGAAAGCTGGAAGAGACGAAGGGCAGGACAAAGCCTGGCAGGTAATATGTTGAAACAGGTGGGGTTTACTTGATCGGTAGATGGTGGACGAACACCAGAGGTGAAGAGACAGAAGGTGTGAGACAAAATAATTGAAGAGTTGTGAATTGTGAAACTAGAGGAAGGAATATAGGTGGAAGAGAAGAGGAGGGGAAGGGAAGAAATAGGTGCAAGTCCAGTAGCACGGGGGAGGAGTTGGAGGAAGAAGAGAGAGGGTGAGAGTTTTGTAGTTGCCTAAAATTGGAGAATTCAATGTTCATACCGTTGAGTTGAAGAGGTATAGGTGAATGCGGATAAGTGGGACTAGCCTAATAGGGCATCTTGGTCGCCATGGATGAGCTGGGCCAAAGGGCTGGTTTCTGTGCTGTATGGCTCAGACTCTATCCTCTACCTTAATCCACAGCACAATGTGGTTGCAAGTTGATTGCAAACCAAGCAATTCTATTTCAGAGAAAACAAATGATTGAAACGTCCAATGCATCAACACATCATGTCCTGTCTAATTATTCCAGCACACAGCAGCATTCACTGATTTGAATAGAAACAACAAGGTGCCTTGGGACAAGCAACTGAACAAATAACGTTCTTCCGCACTCTGTCCCGGGGGTTCTAATCTACTTATAAAGACACTGTAAACAGCAATATCCCAGAAAACAGTAGGCCGAATTTAATTACGGTGGCTTATCATCATCCTAAGCTCCTCAGTATTTTTAAGAGATACTAGACCAAGTGGGACCCATTGCGTCCCATCCCCTCAACGCGCAGTTGTGGGAGCGGGGGCCTGTGGCGTCACACACACACTAACCTCCCCCACTCGCACAGGGGGGGGGGAGGGGGGGGAGGAGTTAGGAAGCGGGCAGCGAGCGGCGGCCGGGTGACATCACTTGCAGCGAGTGGAACACAGCGTGCATACCCATTGTGATGTCATCACATCATCAGCCAAAGCCAGCCGGTTTTATTTTCTAAGTTATTTCAGATTTTTGAACATTTTGATTAATAACTTGAGAAATAATGCATTAATTTTTCAGATAAGGCAATTTTGGACTCCACGGGATAAATCTCTATCGAAATATGTTAAAATGTTACCATTACCACGTCGTTTTTCGAGAAGAGGTGATCACACACAAATAAATAAATAAATAGACATCCAAGATCAGAGTTTTATAGTTATAAGGATTTGGACAGGCATACGAACATGCAGAGAATGAAAGGATATAGACCATGTGCAGACAGATGAGAGTAGTCTAATTTGGCATCATTGTCGATACAAATATCTTGGGCAAAAGGGCCTATTCATGGTATTCGGGCCACAACTGACCAAATTAAATGCCTTAAGAATTGAGAAAAAAAGTATATAGGCATAAAACAACAAGAAGGATAAAGATAGACATATATGTAAAGAGGAGGTGAGTCGTAATCTAAAAGCATTGGTTTTGTAGATGAGTGGAATTATTAATATGGAATAAAGAAATGGCCGAAACACTAACCAGGTATTTTTGTAACATTGAAAGCAGGCTAAAAATAGCAATTAACCAAGGAGAAAAAAACTGAAAAACATCCAAGTTTTTCTCATCAATTAGTGATTATTTTACCAAAAGAACGAATAGGGTGAAGGACGGCTGATCTCCTGTAAATTATGATCTTTATTCCTAGTACAATTAAAATACTTGGCCGTAGAGATAGTGTGTGCATTAGTTGTGACCTTCAAAATGCCTTGGTTCTGATAAAAGTTTTAGCAGATCAGTAAGCAATTTATGCAACACTGCTGTTCAACAAGGGAGATAAAATAAAGAGCTATATCAGTTACCACCAAAACAGTTGTCGGAAAAATCTGGAATTAAGGAAATGATGATAGATCATTTATTGAAACTAAACATGATTCGGCTTTATGGAAGAGAAATTAGACATTAGAAATTAATTAAGTTCTTTGTGGATGTATCTAGCAGGATAGATAGACTCGGCTTGTACTCGCTAGAATTTAGAAGATTGAGGGGGGATCTTATAGAAACTTACAAAATTCTTAAGGGGTTGGACAGGCTAGATGCATGAAGATTGTTCCCGATGTTGGGGTAGTCCAGAACAAGGGGTCACAGTTTAAGGATAAGGGGGAAGTCTTTTAGGACCGAGATGAGAAAAACATTTTTCACACAGAGTGGTGAGTCTCTGGAATTCTCTGCCACAGAAGGTAGTTGAGGCCAGTTCATTGGCTATATTTAAGAGGGAGTTAGATGTGGCCCTTGTGGCTAAGGGGATTGGGGGGTATGGAGAGAAGGCAGGTACGGGATATTGAGTTGGATGATCAGCCATGATCATCCCTCCCTCCTCCCTGCTTTTTACATTTCACTACTCACATTCCTTTCTTCTCAGATTTCACCCTCTGCAGCCTTTTATCTTCTGCACTTTCATCTCGAGCTTTTGTGATCATCACCTCCACCACCTGATTCATCTGCCAACCAACCCCTTGTTTCCTGGATCCACCTATCACTTGCCAGCCCTTCACCCCTTCTATTCACCTCTTTCTGCCAGCTATGTCCCCTCTACTCCAGTCTTAAAGAAAAGAGAAAAGTCCTCATCCAAAACATTGCCTGTTCATTTCCATCCATAAATGCTGCCTGATCCGCTCAGTCCTCCAGTAGCTTGTGTTTTGCTCTTGATTTCAGCATCTATGGTCCCTTGTGTCTCCAAAGTAGTGGTAAAATTGTGTGAGGTTGTGAGATCTGCATGTCCTCTTATAAGAAACATGGTTCAGTAAATAATCATTACATTGTTGGCATTTCTTGCAATGGGGATGAAGTAATAAAAGTAGTCCTATAATGTAAATGAAATCAGAAAGGTGGCATAACCATGGATTTCAAAAGAAACTGGGGATAGTATTAGATTTAGAGAGGAGAAATATAAAAAGACCAGAAAAATCATCTTTCAATTTTCATTACAGTAAAACCTATCTGCTTTTTCAGATGCTACGTTGTCAAGGACGAAGAGTATTCTCCTTGGTGTTCAAACATATGTTTATTCCTCGGTCAATATCTCAAAAATAAACTATCTGGCTATTATTATATATTCCCCCTCTCCCCTCCCTCTCTCCCTCTCTCTCCCCACCTCCCTCCCTCCCTCTCCCTCTTACTCTCTCTCTCCCTCTCTCACTCCCTCTCTCTCCCCCCCTCTCCACCTCCCTCTTTCTCTCTGCCCTCTCTCTCCCCTCTCCCTCTCTCTCTTGCTCTCTCTCTCTCCCCCCCTCCCTCTGTCTACCCTCCTCTCTCCTACCCTCTCTCCCCCTCTTCCCCTCTCCCTCTCTCCCCCCCTGTCCCAGGGTGTGTTTGTGTCCACCCATTCCCCACACTGCTGACACACCCGGTGTGATCACTCACTACTGTAGTGTGTGTGGAGCTGAACTTTGTGGGACATATTGATCAGTGAGCTATTTCTATTGAACAGTTTGAGGTTATATTATGATATAACTACTGAGGGTTTCCAGTGGCTGTAGGTGCATTATAGAATCTCCTGGGGTTATAAAACATGCTATATAAATGCAAAACTTCCTTTACTGAGCGAAGAGCAGATACTGATCTTTGGCTGGTAGTTCTGACTTTGGCAGCATTAAAATAGAGTGTTCAATCATGGTTAAAAGGTTCTTCTGACACCACCCACTAACTTTCACAGAGAATTAGATTGTTGCCAAGGAATAAACTACGTCAGCATTTATACACTGTGCTTTAAGTCTTTGGCACTTTGAAGTAACGTTTGGATAATGACGAAGTTAACCTGTAAAATAGCGTCTGTTAACATAAACTGTAGCTAAACTTGACAGACTCAACATTGACGTTTCCCATTCATCTCCCACATTGGATCTCCAGAGGACTATACAATAAGAGCACCGAATGCACCTGGACACTCAGGTAGGTTATATTGTACTCAGTGGCTTGGCTTTATAGACTTTAGCCTTTAACGGGTTAGCAGGTTGGGAGATGGAATGGGGAGGGGAGAGGATATAATCACCAACATTGGATGGATGGGAGTGCTAAAATGAGATGTGGGAGTAGATGGTGTTTGAAGGTGGAGGAGGAGATGAGGTGGTTCAGATTCAGTAGGAGGCTAAGATTTGTTGGGAGTAAAGGGTCTTCATTCAACAGGCTGAAACTGCAAATTAACAACTTTCTTGGAAAATCTCTTCTATGATTAGGTTGATTTAAAACTTTATTCATAATGCAGTATAAACAATCTGAGCAAGTCTTTCTGTATGCTTATTTTGCCATTTATTCAATACATTCTCTCACAATGTATCAATTCCATTCTTGTTTCCTTCTAAAATAATGCACCCGTGTTTGAGAGCCTTTGCAAATGGTTGTACCATGCTTCAGTGCATCCCTTACAATGTACTCCTTCACTCTGGAGTGTGCCAGTCAGCAGCATTCACTTGCAGACATCTTACACTGGAAGGCCAATAAAATTTAATGTAGACCAAAGTATATCTTTCACACAGTAGATGATCTTCCAGCGTAGGTTAAGTGCTTCCCTCAGCCAGTTGTCAGGTGCTGATTTTTCACATTATAACAATGAGCAGATGAGCACACCAGCTTTACATCTAGATCAAGATGAAATCACAAGGGAAATATAGACTAAAATCTACATCTGCCTGGACAGCACTCGGTTAAAATCTGGATGAACTAAATAGATCATGGTCGGAAAAGAGGCCAGGATAGCTAGTGCGGCAATAATGTCCAAACATGCAGAACACAGAGAGGCAGGGTGATGATGGAGGTTGGATGATGTAGATCAGAACTAGGCATTAGCAGAAAGCTTCCATCAATAAAACCAGTTGAGAATCCTGGAGCTTATTGACCTACAAGGTAAATGAAGGATAGTAGAAAGAGGATCTTGTGTAAACAGAAGCAGGGACCAGTTAAGCCAAACAGCATGTGTCTGAGCTGTAAATGCTAATCAAATATATTGTAAAGCTCCCACTACACTTCTGCCTTCACAGACGAATGAACTCTACCTGTTTATGCACAGAAAGATGCCACAAACAGTGAATTGAGTAGAATTCCCTACTAGCATCCTTTTCGGTTTAGGTTTATTATTGACTCGTATATCAAGGTGCAGCAAAAAGCTTTGTTTTGCATGTTACCCAATCAAATCAGATAATACACAAATAAAACCAAGTCAAACTCCAGTACAATAGATGGAGCACAGGAGAAGATACAGAATGCAGAATTTCATCATTGTAGCCCATAAGTTGCCAGAGAAAGTCCAATGTCTGCAATGGGGTAGAGCTGAATCAGACAGCACCCTAGCATATGGAAGGACTGTTCAGGAGCCTGATAACAGAGGGGAGGAAGCTGTACCTGAGTCTGGTGGAAGCTGTGCTAGAATCTGATGATGCACGCTCTCAAACTTTTGTACATTTTGCTTGATGAGAGCAGAGAAGGAATCAGAGAGCAGAGGACACTAAATGCTGGAGTAAATCAGCGGGACAGGCAGCATCTCTGGAGAGAAGGAATTGGTGTCATTTCGGGTCGAGACCCTTCGTCAGACATCCTTTGGTAAAAAAATATATATATTTCTGAGGTGCCTTTTATGATTTTAAGTCTGGAGGGCTTGTGTATATAAGGAGAGACTGGCTAGGCTGTGTCTTTTTACTCTGGAGTGTAGGAGGTTGAAGATTGACCTTAAAAGAGGTTTATAAAATCAAGAGGAGCAGAGATACGGTGAATACCCAGGGTCTTTTCCCCCAGGCTAGGAGAGTCTAAACTAGAAGGCAGAGGGTGAATAGGGAAAAAATTAAATGGGACCTGAGGGGCAACTGTTTCAAGGTGGCAGGTATATAGAATGAGCTACCAGAGAAAGTGGTAATCCTGTCGTTTAAAAGACCTTTGCACAACTACATGATTAGGAAAGGTTGAGAGGGAAATAAGGAAATAAGCAATTGGGACCAGCTCAGTTGGACAACTTGGTCGACGTGGACAAATTCGCTGGAGGACCTGTTTCTGTGCTGAGAGTGTGCCAACTGCTCCATAGGAAAGGCAGCACTAGTGAGAAAAATCGTGCAGCCCTAAATGTAAACACTTGAGGGTTTCAGAAAGCAGCTCTGGTATCTTAGCAGCATTGCAGTTGTCATGGTAATAAAGGTTTAGTATAAAGAGAGTGCTTTCCTTTCTCCCCCAATTCATTATGTCTTCACAGTCACATGATAATTTAAACTCATGATAAGTCTGATTTGGTCAGTGCAAAACTCAACCCAGGTCCACTTGTCGGTGTAATCTGGAAGCTGATTAAGTCAGCGTGCCAGCGTACAGTAACACAGTAGCTCCCACTCAGATCACTTCACACCTCACATTTCTGTCGTGCCTATTGCGTCAGAACATCTAAAAAACAAGTGATATTGAAATACATTAAATATTATAATGTAGGCAGCTGGAACCCAATTGACTCATAGCAAGGTCACACAATCAACTAGAATGGGTGGAAAAGAGATTCATAAAATTGTTGCTGGGACTGTCAGGACTTGAATTATTAAGAGAGTCTGGATAAGCTGGGCCTTTTCTCCTTGGAGCAAAGGCAACTGAGGGGTGACCTTATAGCTTTACAAGGGGCATTGATGAAGTGAATGGTCACAGACTTTTTCCCAGGGTAGGGGAGCCTAAATCGGACGAGGAGAGAGAAAAAATTAAAGGGGATCTGAGGGGCATTTTTTCAAACAAACGATGGTGGGTATATGGAATGAGCTGCCAGAGGAAGTGGTAGAGGCAGGTACAATTGCATAAAAGGCATTTAAACAGACGCACATGCTCAGGTTTAAAGGGATATGGGCCAAACGCAAGCAAATGGTTCTTCCTAAGGTAGGCAACCTCATTGCAAGACGAGTTGGGCCTGGGGACTTGTTTCCCATGCTGTACTATATGACGCTGACTCTAATTAGGTGAGAGAGACAGTTTTAGGTGTGGGTCCAAGGATAAGTCTATCAGTTACTGTCTTGAATATAGTGGTCCCTGTCTCATGTTGACTATCGTTCCTCTTCGCTCTCAGTCCTGTTGCAGGGCTTCTACCTGACGCATCTACCATTCCTTTTCCTCCTCAGATGCTGCTCGACCCGCTGAGTTCCTCCAACAGTTTGTGTTTTCCAACCTATTATGTTTCATTTGTTTTCTGATTGATTGAAATATAGCAAGGAATCAGGTGCTTTCAACCCACTGAGGCCACATTGACTATCTATGTTATTCCACTTTCGCATCAACTCCCTGTAAATTCAGGCAATTTACAGAGGCCAATTAACCTACAAACCCACACGTCTTTGGAATGCAGAATGAAACGGTAGCACCTGGAGGAAATCCACGTAGTCACAGGGAGAGCTTGCGAACTCCACACAGACCAGCATATGTTGTCAGGATGTAAACTGTCTCTGTCACTGTGAGGTATCAGCTGAGGAGGAGAGGAGGCTGATGGGGGACCTGAGAGGTATACCAGATTATGATATGCATAGTTTGAGCAGTAGAAAGAACCATTTCCCCATTGCAGAGATGTCTAAGATAGAGAGAATTGTGAGGAGTTTAGAAGAAATCTGGAGAATAATATTTAACCTAGATGGTTGCAACCAGGAACTCATTGCCTGAGAAGGTGATGAAGGCAGAAACTCTCACAGGAGTTACGAGTTAAGAAGCATTTGGATTAGCATCTTGAATCGCTAAGGCATAATTGGTTACTGGAAACACAAGACGCTGCAGATCTGTAATCTTGAGCAACAAAACAAACTGATGGATGAACTCAGGAGTCAGGCCACATCTGGAGGGAACCGGACAGACAACGTTTCAGGTTGGGATCTATCTACAACATTGGACCAAATGGGATTAATATAGTTAGGTATTTGACGGTTGGCATAGAATTGGTCAACCTAAAGGCCTATTTCTGTACTGTATGACTCTTTATCTCCATGATTCTAAATGCAGCAAATTGGCATTTGAAGTAGAGAGATCGATCTGGCAGGATCTTCCATTCTGATTCATTAAAAGTTAACCTTTTTTGGTGCAATGTTTGTCTAATAGAGAACAGGAACCCAAAGCTTGAGGGACTGAGAAGTGCAAATGCATCGCCTAACACTTTAGAGTAATTACGATGAGATTGACAAGTGTTTTATTAATATACTGCAGAATGACAGTGCGGTTGCAAAGTAAATGAGCTTCAAATGCATACAGTAAGCTCCACTGTCCCCATTCTATCATTGCAGTCCGCTGATTTTGCAGGACATTTGGTACAGCTTGTGATTGTGACCTTGAGCTTGTAAACCACTAGAATCCATGGCCTGAAAAACTAGTTGTGCAAAGTATTTCAAGTCAGGGAGACCTGCAGTAGCCGGGAACTGGGGTGGACAGATAGGTACAATTTGATGTTATTTGCATAGAACCTAGCAAGTTTCAGGACTCTGGCATCAGGAGACCAAAGGATAAGAACAAAGATGGGTATAGTATGAGATACGGATGCAAAGTGAAGAAATGAGAAGTTGCTGAGGGCTCTATATTCATTAGGGGCACTGGAGTGGTGTTTAGGTTTATGTCTATTATTGTCACGTGTACTGAGGTACAGTGAAAAGCTTTGTTTTATGTGGTATCCAATCAAATTTGTATACATTGGGTATGCAACAAAGAATTTCACTGTGCCTAATCCATTCCATTCCAAATTAGATAATACTGTATATCAATATGTACAAAGTAAGATTAGTAAGTTTGCAGATGACACTAAATTCGGTGGCATCATAGGGCGCAAAGACAGTTATTAAAAATTGTAGGAGGATCATGATCAGTGGGCAGGTGGGCTGAGGAATGATAATTTTAATACAGATTGTGAGTGTAAAGGGGCTGCCCCACTGCGGCGACCTAATCTGCGAGTTTAGAAGAGTTTGCCCTTGACTCAAACTCGCAGCATGGTCGACACGTGGTCCTAGGAGGTCCTATGAGATCACTGGAACTCTCCTTCATGCTCGAGAGAAGTTCCTGCATACTCGCGGCCTCAGTTTGGTTGAGGCAAATTTTTTAGCGTGCTGAAATCTTTTCCGCGAGTAAAATTTGGTCGGCATGGTTCTTTTGAACTCGTAGTGCAGTAGAGTAGGGTCGCAATGTAGTGACAGGCAGTGGAGGGCAGCCGTAGGCAATTCCTTCGCTGACCGGGCATTTTAATTGACTCATTGGAGTTTTCAGGGCCAAGGAAAACCGACCGGTAAGTAAAATGCCCGCTAAACTTTATTATAAGTTGTCTGTCTTCTTAAAAGTGTCTCCACTTCTTCTCCCCATCCCCTTCTCTCCCCTCTCTCCCCCCACCCTCCTCTCTAAAGGATTTACCGTACATTGTGGGTGTGAATTTCAGACAGCGCTCCCCCGCATACCCTGGCTCCCGCCTTTGCAATGTGTTTGTGTGTGTGTGCGGTCGGTCGATCCAGCTCGCGGTTTCATCATTGACGGTCGATCGATCCAGCTCGAGGTTTTCCAGGCGAGTGCCCTCGAGCATGAAGGTCGAAGACAGTCGCTGAAAGGTCGCATCAGTGGGACAGGCCCTTTAGATGTCCTAGTGAATTACAGGACTGGAGGGTGGTTGTAAATCGAAGGTATCTAGGAGTTCAGATACATAGTTCCTTAGAAGTGGTGTCACAGGTAGATAGGGTGGTCAGGAGGCCTTTCGGTAGATTGGTCTTCATCAGTCAGAGTATTGAGTTTAGAGGTTGAGACAGTTGTATAATGTATTGATTTGGAGTATTGTGTTCAGTTTTGGTTACCCTGTTATGGGAAATATTTTATTAAACTGAAAAGGGTGCAGAGAAAATTTACAATGATATTACCAGGAGTTGTGGGCATGAGGTATAGGGAGAGGTTGAGCAGGTTAGGACTTTATTCCTTGGAGTGCAGGAGGATGAGGGGTGATCTTAAAGAAGTGTTTAAGATCATGAGGGGAATAGATGGGCGGCACAGTGGCGTAGTGGTAGAGCTACTGCCTTACAGCGCCAGAACCCTGATTTAAATCCTGACTACGGGTGCTTGTCTGTACGGAGTTTGTACGTTCTCCCCGTGACTTGCGTGGGTTTTCTCTGAGATCTTCGGTTTCCTCCCACACTCCAAAGACGTACAGGTTTGTAGGTTAATTGGCTTGGTATAAATGTAAAATTGTCTGTAGTGTGTGTAGGGTAGTATATGTGTGCGGGGATAGCTGGTCGGTGCGGACTCAGTGGGCAGAATGGCCTGTTTCCGTGATACATCTCTAAACTAAATTAAAACTAGATAGGGTAAATGCACAGTATTTTATCCAGTGTATGGGGATTCAAGAACCAAAGGACATAGATTTAAGGTGAGTGGCGAACCTGAGGGACAATGTTTTCACACAAAGGCTAGTGGGTATATAGAATGAGCTGCCAGAGGAGGCAGCTACTATCACATCATTTAAAAGACATTTGGACAGGAACATGGACAGAATAGGTTTGGAAGGATATGGGCGAAATACAGGCAGGTGAGATTAGTGTAGAAGGGGCATCGTGATCGGCATGGGCAAGTTGGGCGCAGGGCCTGTTTCCATGTTATATGCCTATAATAATAATAATAATAATAACTTTATTTGTTAAGCACCTTAAAAACAACCAAAGCTGACCAAAGTGCTGTACAGAAAAAAAAAAACAAGCAAGACATCATAAAACAGGCAGAACAACAGAACATACAACTAACACGAGGCGCATAAATTACATACAAAAATCCAAACAATAAATTAAAAAACATAAAACACAAGTACGAACAACGCAGCAAAACCAAGCAAATAAAGTTAATAAACAATTCAACACCTCACTGGTCTACAAAGGCCATGGAGAATAGATATGTCTTCAGGAGTGATTTAAAAACAGCTAGAGAAGGGGCCTGTTTAACGTGCAGAGGCAATTCATTCCACAATCTCGGAGCCGACACAGCAAAGGCACGGTCCCCTCTGAGCTTCCGCTTAGTCTTTGGCTCAATCAGGAGCAGCTGATCATCTGACCTGAGAGAGCGGGAGGGCGAATAAGGGTGAAGAAGCTCAGATAGGTAGGACGGGGCAAGACCACTTAGGGATTTAAAAGTAAATAAAAGAATTTTAAAACGAATCCTATACTGAATAGGCAGCCAGTGGAGAGAGGCCAAAAGGTGAGAAACATGATCATGCTTTCGTGTGCCAGTCAAGAGACGAACAGCTGCATTCTGTACCATCTGGAGACGGGCGATGGAGGACCGACTAACCCCCAGATACAGTGCATTGCAGTAATCCAGCCGGGTGGTAACAAAGGCGTAGATTACCGTCTCAAAGTGCTGCCTTGACAAAATCGGCTTTATTTTTGCCAGCTGCCTCAGATGGAAAAAACCAGATTTAACAACAGCCCTTACCTGACAGTCAAATCTAAGCTCAGTGTCCACTTTAATCCCCAGGTTTGTGATGTTAGGTTTGAGATATGCAGACAAAGAGCCTAGATCAACAGGGGGGGGCCCAGAGGTGCCACCAAAGATCACTATAATACAATCAAGCCGAACTCAAGTACAATAAGATAGAATGAAGAGAGACATACAGTGTGCAGCTAAATTTACAAGTGGAAAAGAGATTTAAGGGTAAGACAATTGTATCGGATGATAGTAGATCCTCCTCTTGCACCACCACACAAAGAGTGGATGTAACTGCTAGTGACAGCCTCTGAGCTCTTTGTCTCTACTCTTACCACCACTCTCAGAGCTGCCCAATGCATTCACCAACCCCAGGATTAAGCGTAAAAGCCCCAGGCTTACATTGCATGCTGCTGAGTATGACGATGACACATAACAATTGCCAGTGGTTGTATGAATCAATGAGCCTTCCACCCCCACAACAACCTGGAGGTACCTCAGTAATATGTATGTTAATGAACCAGGCAGACAAATGCGTCAGTGAAGCTCCCCGACCCAGCTTCTGGGCAATCTCCCTGACAAATAGTCACATAAACTAAAAGATCACGAAAGGATGGAAAATAGACAATCAGCAGAAAGATATTTAAATACAATTTGAAAAGTGGCAAAGATAGAGAAATCACATTGATAACTTCAAAGAGAGAAGTAATTAACTCGGCATGATCCTGTCAGCTTAAAAGCTTCATTTTCTGTCAGTTTAATACAGTTTTAAAGAGGCACCCAGTTTCCCTGAATTGCTTTTTAAAAATGACTGTTGGTTGTTTGTTTGGCTTTTGCTGTTACTGATTAAGACTTAAAGGTGAGCTAAAATTATCGTTGGTTTTAGAAGTCACGAGGGCCTAGACTACTCTCAGTTAATAGAAAAGGTTTAACATTTCTGAAAGATGGCACCTCCGTCTCACTACTGCACCCTGCTCAAGTCTGGATTAGATTGAAACGTCATCCTTCTGACTCAGACAAGAAAAAGCCCAATGAGACACAGCTGACAACTCAAACTAAGAGTTCATCAGACTTTAAGGATTTTCAATTTTTTTCCAGTTCCTATGTATTATGAAGGGAATATTGAGGCATACAGTCACTATTTCGCACATTCACTACTGTTGCAGAAGAATCAATCTCAAGGCTCCACCATATTTGAACCCATGACCTGATTCTGGGGTGAGGGGATGGTCTCATTTTGAGAGGGAATTGTGCAGCTGGTTAGGAAGTAATGTAGTATTAAGTTCTTAACTGGTTGAGGCATTTGTGACAGTGTAATGGAAGACTTACTGAGCATTCCTGGCTGTTTGAAGCTACTGCCAATGCTGTCACAAGATATATATTGCAAGCACCTTATCGGTTTGATGCAAAACATACTCTTGGCACAGCTAACCTGCGAGACCAGCACAATCATGAGGAACTCCTTTAATATAAATCCTGTCTCATTGACAATCCACCCCCACCCAGTAGGAATTTCTGAGGAACTTGCTTTTTAAAAGCAAATCACTGAATCCTAAGTTATCAGATCTTGTCAGAACCTTGTCAGTGTGGAGACAAAATTCCTGTCTTCCCTCTGATGATACTTTAAAGGCACTACTGATGTGAAAAATAGAAGAGATTCAGAACAGAACTGGTAGCTCAAAACTGGGCATTTATTCAGTTGTCACAGAAATATAGACTGTCATGGTCTGTAACTTCATGGTTGGGCATAGGCCTCATTCTACCATTGCTCTCTAGCCAGAAAATCATCATTAGTTCAGTGAAGCACGCAGTTCCGGGAGTAGCACCGGACATGCCTAAAAATGATGAAATGCTAGCCTTGTGAACCTACAATATAGGAGCACTCATGTGCTGAGCAACAACAGAAAAAGCAAACCCATTTCATAAGCAACGGATCATATCAAAGTTTAGCAGTCCTACTGCGTCTATTTGTGGTAGACATAAATGCTGGAGAAACTCAGCAGGTGAGGCAGCATCTATGGGGCGAAGGAATAGGGGACGTTTCGGGTCGAGAACCTTCTTCAGACTGATATGGGGGTGGGGGGGGGGGGGGGGAAGAAGAATGGAAGAGGCGGGGACAGTGGGCTGTGGGAGAGCTGGGGAGGGGAGGGGAAGGAGGGAGAAAACAAGGACTATCTGAAATTTGGGGAAGTCTATTTGTGATTGATTGTTGGTAATTAAATAGCTAACCAGAGGAGGAGGTGGCTCCAAGAACATTCCTATCCTCAACAACATTAGGATCCAGCACGTGAATGCTAAAGAAAAGATGAGGCATTCACACTCATGCGGAACAGAAAAGTTGCTTCCTCTTGAAAGCCCCACATTATCATACAAGCCATTTCACATGATATCAGGAAATGAAGAGGACACTGAGTACGGCAAACATCCAGGAACCAGATTGTAGTACCTGTACTATAGATCTGCACTCCAGTTCCAATAGGATAATCTGCTGGACAGTGCAGAATATTGACCAAGTATGTCCCATTTTCACAAAATACATGACTAATCCAATCTGACTAATTACACCCATTCCATCTACACTTAGCAGCAAAGTGATGAATGCCATAATTGACAGTGCCATCGAATAGCACTTACTCAGCAATAACATAGTTTGATTAGTACGGGTGGCAGAGGTTATGGGGAGAAGGCAGGAGAATTGGGGTTAGGAGGGAGAGATAGATCAGCCATAATTGAATGGCGGAGTAGACTTGATGGGCCGAATGGCCTAATGCTACTCCTATTCCTTGACCTACTCACTGATGTCCATTTTAACTTTTGCTGAGACCATGACTTCAGACCACAAGGCAGCCTTGATGAAAACAAGGACCAAAGAGCTGAATTCTAGGGGTTGGTCAAAGGGGCCTCCTTTGATTTAGACCCAACAAAAATAAAGAAAAGCAATATATTTTCATGTCAAGATGGTGCTTAATTTGGAAGGAACCAATGAATGATGGGAACCAATGAGTGATGGCACTCATGCCTTGTTGTCCTATTGATGTTGTGTATTTAGGCGTTGCTGTTGGTGAAGCCAAGATGAGTAACAGCAATGCAGATGGTACAGATTGTAGGCAAAGTGCACTGATGGAGGGGAAGGGGTAAAGGTTTAGATTGGTTGAAAGGAATTCCGATCAAGTGGGCTACTTTATCCTGGATAATGTCAATGTTTTTGTGTATTTTTGGAGAAGTGACAGACTGGATAAGTCATGCAGTGTATGGGTACAGTGAGTTGCAAAGCTCTCTATAGAATTTTTATTTGGTCCACCTCAATTTCTTCTTCTCAAATGCTGCGATCCCACTAAATGCTGATGCATTTCTTTAGCACCTTTCACATCTTAAGAATGTCCCGTACACTGTAGAGAAAATTATGTGAGGTTACTGTTACTGTTCAGGAAATAAAGTGGATAATTTGTGTATAAGATTGGGAGAATTAATGCTATAAAAATGATTTTTTTACCGCAACTGCTGTACCTATTTCAATTAATTCCGATATATATCCCAAAAACTTTTTTCAAAAAAGTCGACTCCATTGTTACAAGTTTTGTCTGGGATTATAAGAATCATAGAATAAGTAAAAAACATTTATGTAAGTTAAAGATAAATGGAGGTTTGGCTTTGCCAAATTTCTTATTTTATTTTTGGGCAGTCCATATTAAAAACATGAATTTCTGGCTGGAAGAAATGGATCGACAACCAGATTGGTTAATGATGGAAAAGGAAGACTGTCTACCTTTTGAAATAGGTCCGATCATATTTGCCCCCACAAAACTGCACAAAAAAACCTATAAAGAAAACCCCATAATACATAGTGGAATACGAATTTGGAAACAAATAAAAAAAGATTTAAAATTGAATAATATACCACTATGCCTTCCCATTGTAAATAATCCTTTATTCAAATCATCCTTTATGGACAAAGGTTTCACACAATGGAAAAATTATGGAATCAAAAATATTGGACATCTTTATGGGAAAGGTACTTTTCTTTCATTTCAAGAGTTACAACAAAATTATGGACTGCACTCAAATAATTTCTTCAGATATCTACAAATTAGATCTACAATGTTAAATCTAATACACAAGTCTACGGGAGTAGGGAATCAGAAATTCTTGATGAATGTTTGAACAAGCATCCTAATACTGAAAAACTAATAGCTTATATTTATAACACCCTACTAAACAATGAGGTACCAACGACCGAACCTTATAGATACAAATGGGAAAATGAAATAGGTCACCCTATAACGAAAGATATGTGGTACGAAAGTTTACAACAAATACATCAATGTTCATTAAATGCCAGACATACTTTAATACAATTCAAGGTCTTACATAGACTACACTACTCTAAAATAAAACTAAATAGAATCTTCCCACAAACCTCTCCTATTTGTGATAAATGTCTATATCTAGAGGCTAATTTAACACATACGTTTGCAAACTGTATAAAACTTAAACATTTCTGGACTGATATTTTTGAAATAACTTCAGAAGTTATTAATACAAAACTGGACCCAGACACAAAATTAATAATACTTGGGTTATCAGAACAAAGTTTAACACTCACAACAAACCAAAGAAATTTCCTCGACTACAGTATAATAATCGGGAAAAAATTAATATTAAAATTTTGGAAAGGCCCTACAACCCCCACAATTAAAATGTGGATTATGGAAATGTCGGAGACCCTATACTTAGAAAGAATTAGACTCGTCTTAATGGACAAAGAAGATCTTTTCGATAAAATCTGGGCTCCATTCATTAACTATCTGAAGGGATAGATTGGCACAGCACGAGGACCCAACTGAAACTTGAACTCAGGATCAGATGAAAAGCTATACTTTCTACGAACCTATCTCCATTGACGTATTACAGGTAACCCATTCCACCTCTTCCGTTTTTCTGTGTTTTTTTTTATTTGTAACTTTCTACCCTCTCTTTCTCTCTCTTTCTATAAAAAATAAAAACACTAGAAGCAGAAGTAATTGATAATTGAAAATTTTAATAATGTATGACTGATGTATATGAAAAGTCTTTTTACTATAATATGTAACTATACTTTATAATATGTCTACTTCTAATAAAAATATTATAAAAAAAATGTTTTAAAAAAGATTGCACAAACGGTTCTGACACAATAATTTTTTTTGTCATGTTAACTGAGGTATAAATATTAGTCAAGGCATCAGGGAGAACTTCCCTACCCTTCTTCACTATAATCATGTACATCCAGGAGAAGATAGGCTCGGTTTAACATATTGTGCAAAGGATGCCACCTCCAACAATGCAGCATGCCCTCAGTCTTGGTGAGACCACACCGTATTGTGTACAGTTTTGGTCTCCTAATCTGAGGAAAGACATTCTTGTACAGAGAAGGTTCACCAGACTGATTCCTGGGATGGCAGGACTTTCATATGAAGAAAGACTGGATAGACTCGGCTTGTACACGCTAGAATTTAGAAGATTGAGGGGGGGGGATCTTATAGAAACTTACAAAGTTCTTAAGGGATTGGACAGGCTAGATGCAGGAAGATTATTCACGATGTTGGGGAAGTCCAGAACTAGGGCTCACAGTTTAAGGATAAGAGTTTAAGTCTTTTAGGACAGAGATGAGAAAATCATTTTTTACACAGAGAGTGGTGAATCTGTGGAATTCTCTGCCACAGAAGGTAGTTGAGGCCAGTTCATTGGCTATATTTAAGAGGGAGTTAGATGTGGCCCTTGTGGCTAAAGGGATCGGGGGTATGGAGAGAAGGCAGGGATGGGATACTGAGTTGGATGATCAGCCATGATCATATCGAAAGGCGGTGTAGGCTCGAAGGGCCGAATGGCCTACTCCTGCACCTATTTTCAATGTTTCTAATGCACTGGAGTGTCAGCCTGGAGTATTAAGCTGAAATCTTGTGAGCAGTATTTGAACCTGGAACATCTAAACCCAGAAATGACAGTGCTGTATATTGCTAATCTATTCACTACCATATTCAAAGCCCCTCCCCTTTCTCTTTAAATACTACCACTGTTTGACTAATTCATGTAAATGCTTGTTGACAAATGGTCAAACAATCTTTTAACATTCATGAGCTTGCTCTTCCATATCTTTAAGGAGCCCATCCCATAACTTGTTATTTTATATACACTAATGACAATTACCTTAAACGTCTCAATAGGCTTAGGTGAAGAGACTGTATTTAAAAAGGTGCTCTCGTAACTTATCCCTCACACGATCAACCATATCTGCATATCCCCAGCATTTTCACATCCCTTCTGCATGGTGTAGTGCGTTGCGTAGCCTGCTAGGGGGTGGGGTGCAGTGACATTTGCAGATATATTCAGTTCTTCGCCTGTACAACACCCAGTAGTTTCTATCCTTCCTTTAATCACCTCACGACGTTCTCTACATGATGAGTTCACTCTTCTGCCAGATCGTTTCTCTGACTCACTGCGCTAATTCAATTCCATTCCCCGTGAGCTTATTTCACCCTGTGTACATTTTTTATGCCTTTGTGTGAGAAGATTTCTATAAAACAGATACACAGATTGGGCCAAACTGCATCTGCCACTGTCAGTGCTTCTCTATCTCCTCTCTGAGTCATTCCCTGTGGCATTTTGGAATTTAAAAAATATATTTTTATCTTTAAATAAATGTTTTCTTAGTCAGAGAAAACAGATGAGATTGAAATGTTCTGTGCAATGATTTTTCAAGGCCAAGAAAAATTAGAATTTGTGAAATTAACCAGATTTTCTTAAGCATCAAAGCCTGGTGGGGCTACTCCACCACTGAATGTATCTATTCCCCGTTGTTGAGACTTTCCTAGATGAGGGTGGCATGCATTGCCCATCCCTTTTTGTCATGAAAACATTGGTGGTCTTAACTCGAAACTCAAAGTGAGAAGCTAACTTGAAAGGTCAAGTGACAGTCACATATGGTCCCACACTGGGTCCTTTACTAAAATGTTTGGGATTGCAATGATATCTTTACAGCTATTGTATGTTGTCCTATTCCCAATACTGGACTTTTATCCCTACATGGATTTGGTGGGATTTTGAATCACATTCCTTGAATTATAGATCCAGAAACATTGCTGGTACTCAAGAACATCAAGCCATGTGGTGTGATGCTGAATGATGAGTACATTTTTACCTGATTTGGGCAGAGGAAATTGAAGAAACATTGTTGTTTATTGCTGAGCAAGACTTTCAGCTGTGAGCAGAGTGGCCCATCAAAGACTTATACAGTGACCAATCTCATTACATATTAAAGCAAAGGGTCTGTAGATAATGAATTATCTCTACTGTTTACAACTATAATCCCTGCTTAGGCAATGAATATTTGTGTCACATAAGTATTAGAAAATGTGCATCTCCAAATGTGCATCTGTGCGTGCATGTATGCAAATGTTTGGTTGCAGGCAGAAGGAGGGCTAGGAGTTGTCATCATTGACAGACACCTAACTGGAACAACTACATAACTACTGTGGCTTCAAGGGAGTCTCAGATATTAAATCGTGTGTGAAGTAGCCTATCATCTAGTACCTGCAAAGCCGTTCCTGAATGATGAATTTTCTGGAAACACTATCTGCTTGCCTGGATGAATATAGTTCTACCAACACAACTTTACAACACCAATGTACTTGTGTAGGAAAGAACTGCTAATGATGGTTTAAACCAAAGATGGACACAAGAAGCTGGAGTATCTTAGCGGGTCAGACAGCATCTCTGGAAAAAGGAATAGGTGATGTTTTGGGTTGAAACCCTTCCTCAGACTTCTGTTTGAAGAAGGGTCTCGACCCGAAATGTTACCTATTCCATTTCACTAGAGATGCTGTCTGATCCGCTGATTTACTCCAGGTTTTTGCGTCTATCTTTTGGCCAGTCTACTTGTTTGACATCCTATCTATTCCACAGGAAACATGCATTCCCTTTTTTCTATTTTTTTTTAATTTTTATTTTATTAGACGTTAATACAGTACAAAACAGTACAGTGGAACCTAATTTTAGGTGCCAACTATGTCATACCATAATCCATTCTATGTACAACCTCTAGTTTTATGTTTTGAGAAGGAAGTAAGCAAGACAAGAAAAATAAAACAATAGAAAGGGGAAAAAGAGGAAAAATAGATGGTAGAGAATAGAAAAACGTGAAGTGTGTATATAAAAAAAAAAAGAAAAAGTGGAAAGTAGAAATAGGAGAGAAGGCCCCTTAAAAGAGAAATTTTCAAATCTTTATTCGGAGATGTAGATCTATCCACGGCATGAACTGAAATCAGCAATCTTTACGGTACCGCTGCATCACATGATTCCAAAAAGTCGATGAAAGGAGACCAACTCCTTAAGAATTGGTCATGTTTATCATGCATTACCTTTGACGTTGTAGCTTTCTGTGCATCCAGGCTACTCTCCTGGCATCCTATCAATCCACAACCTCCCCAATCAAGAAGGGGAAAGACAGCAGTATCGTTCTTCTTCAAGTCATACATCGACTTGGAAATATGTCATCATTTCACTAATGAAAGCCCTAATTCTGACTTTGGAGGTACTAGAAGAAATCTGGAACTGCCAACCCAACAGCAATGTGGGAACACTTTCACTGCAAGGACCTCAACAGTTCAAGGAAGTGGCTCTCCACCACCCACGAAGGCAGAAGGCAAAGCTGCCCAAAATGCCTACATCTCATGATCAAAACATAAATTCTTCCTTAAAACTATCAATTGCTCTTTGTTACTCAACCACCCTAATCTATCCCATACCATTTAATGCTGCTTAAAAGGAGGCTGCAAATAAGTATTTTTACAAACATAATTTTGATCTGTAATGCGCTGTCCAAAAACGGAGATGGACGCAGATTTTAATCTTAACTTTCCAAAGTTAAAGACAAATACCAGAATGTAGTGTCACAGTGTTGTAGAGTTACAGACAATGAGGTAGATTGGATTGGTACAAACCCCTACCTTATGAGACGACCATAATAATAGCTGGGAAGAAGCTTTTGCTAAATCTGGTGGTGGGTGTTTTCAATCTTTAATACCTTCTGTCTGATGGGAGAGGGGAATAGAGGGAATGACTAACGTGTAAGTGGTCCTTGATTTTATTGGCTGCTTTCCTGAGGCAGCATGAAGTTGTAATGGAACTGGATAAATACTGAAGCAGGAAAAATGTGCAGGGCTTTGGGGAAGGAGCAGCGAGTGGGACTAATTGGATTGCATATTGTAGAACTGGCAAGGGTTATTGGGCGCAGTGGCTGCCTCCTGTGCGGTGCGATGTAATGGGGTGCGTGATACATCAGCAAAACAATGACCGCATTCCCTCACCACTAGTAGTGTAGTATTGGTCTCAGTGGAACATAGCACCTCCTGCCAACTCCAAGGCGCAACACCCAGCTGGGAATGGTGCTCGAATTTGACTCGCCTTCTGTCCCAGTCCTGGAGAAAGCAGTTGGGGAATGAATAATTGATTGGGAGACATATGCAACTATGGAAACCTAGGGAACTGCCGTTTAACAGCAGGGTAATTGCAGTGCATTGAACTATCTATTACAGGTGACATCTAAAGCACTTAATCACAGTGGTTAGTCTCTCTGTGCTCATTTTATTTAAAAAACTATATATAATGAATAATGTGTAAATATAGATCATTACCACTGTTCCATCTGCAACCCTCAGACTATGAGGGAGCAGATATCACCAGAATGTGCATTTTATAGCATATTTTGTAGTACTTCAGGATGTCTTAAGGTGCCAATAAGGCCTTTTTTTAAAGTGTCTCCCACAAACATAAATGTAATAATCATCAGTTAACATGTTTTATGATGTTTACTGAGAGACTATATTAACTGGAACATCAAATAAAATTCCCCTGCTCTTCTACAATCAGTGTGAGTAATTGTTAGTTGCAACCCAAGAGTACAGTTAGGGTTACAATGAAAAATCACATCCAAGAGACAACGTATCAGGCGACAAAACCTCCTCAGCAATCATCCTCAACGCGGGTCCTCCATAAGGCTGCATTCTACATCCTTGATATACACCCACAACCGTGTGGCCAAATTCTGCTCTAACTCCAGTTTGCAGATGAGACCATCATAAGTTGGCCAGATTTTGAATAATGACGAGACAAAATACAGGAAGGAGATAGTGAGCTTGGTAATATGGTATCAAAACAACAACCTTTCCCTCAATGCCTGCAGACGAATCAGCTAAGTACTGACCTCAGGAAAACGAGTTGGTGTACACAGGCCAGTCAACATCAATGGTGCCAAAATGGAGATGGTCGAGAACTTCAGGTTCCTATGCGTAAAGACCATCAACAATTTGTCCTGGATCAACCATATTGAAGCCATGACCAAATAAGCACTCCAACATCGGAAGACTAAGTAAGATCAGTATGTCTCCAAATACTCTTACCAACTTCTACAGAGGCACTGTAGAAAGCATCACCGCTTGGTTTGGGAACAGCTCTGCCCAAGACCACAAGAAATTACAGAGTTGTGGTTGTCGCCAAGTCTATCACACAAACCCTGCCACTCCATTAACATTTCATGTTGCTTAGGAAAGCAGCTAATAAAATCAAGGACTACTTGCACCTTAATCAATCCCTCTATTCCCCTCTCCCGTCAAGCAGAAATTACTAAAGATTGAAAACACATGCCACCGTATTTAACAAAAGCTTCTTCCCAGCTATTATTAGACTATTAAATGGTCCTCTCATAAGATGGGGTGTACTACCTCATTGCATACCTTGCACCTTTAATTTATCTGCACATTCTCTGTAACGCTACAACACTGTAACACTATATTCTCATTCTGGTATTTTTCTCTTTGCACTGCATACTTGTGTATGGCGTGAGTGTACTCATGTATAGCATGATTTGACTGGATAGCATGCAAACAAAGCTTTACTCTGTATCCCCGGTGCGAGTGACAAAAACAAGCCAACACCTTTCTGTCAATGCAGCACTTTCTCAGTGTAGAACAGAAACATCTACCTGGATTATGCTTACTTCAGCAAACATCACTAACAAATTATTTGGTCATCATCACCTTGCCATTTAGTCATAGAGTGATACAGTGTGGAAACAGGCCCTTCGGCCCAACTCGCCCACACCGGCCAACAATGTCTCAGCTACACTAGTCCCACGTGCCTGTGCTTGGTTCATATCCCTCCAAACCTGTCCTATCCATGTACCTGTCTAACTGTTTCTTAATCGATGGGATAGTCCCAGCCTCAACTACCTCCTCTGGCAGCTTGTTCCATACACCCACCACCCACTGTGAAAAAGTTACCCCTCGGATTCCTATTAAATCTTTTCCCCTTCACCTTGAACCTATGTTCTCCGGTCCTCGATTCCGCAACTCTGGGCAAAACATAGAAACATAGAAAATAGGTGCAGGAGTAGGCCATTCGGCCCTTCAAGCCTGCACCGCCATTCGATATGATCATGGCTGATCATCCAGCTCAGTATCCTGTACCTGCCTTCTTTCCATACCTCCTGATCCGTTTAGCCACAAGGGCCACATCTAACTCCCTCTTAAATATAGCCAATGAACTGGCCTCAACTACCTTCTGTGGCAGAGAATACCAGAGATTCACCACTCTCTGTGTGAAAAAATGTTTTCCTCATCTCGGTCCTAAAATATTTCCCCCTTATCCTTAAACTGTGACCCCTTGATCTGGACTTCCCCAACATCGGGAACAATCTTCCTGCATCTAGCCTGTCCAACCCCTTAAGAATTTTGTAAGTTTCTATAAGATCCCCCCTCAATCTTCTAAATTCTAGCGAGTACAAGCCGAGTCTATCCAGTCTTTCTTCATATGAAAGTCCTGACATCCCAGGAATCAGTCTGGTCTGTACATCTAGACTGTACATCTACCTGATCTATTCCTCTCATGATTTTGTATACCTCTATAAGATCTCCCCTCATCCTCCTGCGCTCCATGGAATAGAGACCCAGCCTACTCAACCTCTCCCTACAGCTTACAGCTTCTAGTCCTGGCAACATCCTCGTAAATCTTTTCTGAACTCTTTCAAGCTTTACAATATCTTTCCTATAACATGGTGCCCAGAACTGAACTCAATATTCTAAATGCAGCCCCACCAATCTCTTATGCAACTGCAACATGACCTCCCAACTTCTATACTCAATATTCTGACAGATGAAGGCCAAAGTGCCAAAAGCCTTTTTGACCATCTTATCTACCCGCGACTCGACTTTCAAGCACCTAGATCCCTCTGCTCTACAACACTACCCAGAGGCCTAACATTTACTGTGTAGGTTCGGCCCTTTTTAGACATCCCAAAATGCAGCTCCTCACACTTCTCTGTATTGAATTTCATCAACCATAGATAGATAGGCTGCTATGTTTCCTAATTATGTCAGTGACTATGCAGTTAATTGAGTGAGAAATACTTTGGGACATACCCCTGTACTACATTTGTGAACTGCAATCTGTGAATCCAAATTGGCTATTCGATTTGGATAATGGTGTGGAGAATCTCTCTACTGTCCACTCCAAGTGAAAGTCCCCAATCATTAGAGATTTAACAAGGGAGGTGGTATAGTCGTTGGAAAGTGTTACATAGTCTTTTTGTTCCTCGTCTTTTTTACCCTCTTTCTTGTGTTGTTTTACACTGATAACATTTGGTCATCTTGCACCTTGAAGATGTGAACCTCTGGGGGAAGAGGGGTTATTAATGTTGACAAGGTATAGTTTCACTTGCGGGGTTGATGTTGAAATGGGCATTTTACTCACGGATCTCACACCTTATTCATTACCCACTGCATTCAATTCCCAGCTCCTCATTTACAGACTGTGTTTTCAGGAGATGCCCAGTGTAGCCCCCGAAGACAAGGTAATGGACTGACTCCACTAGTGCAATGTATATTTGCATAAACATGAACTTTCATGAGTTGCCTAATTATTGTGCTTATGATATGCATATATTAGCACATCTAGAAGTGCTTATTTCCCAAAAGAAACTCCTTGCGAATTTTCTGTTAAAGATGTTGATCACAGGAGGTACCATAGTTTTACTCTGCAACTCACACATCTGAAAATTGGTATTTATTTTGTTTATTTAATTCCATGCTGATCGATGTAGTTTCAGTGGGCCGAAGGGTCTGTTTCCACGCCGTATCTCTAAACTAAACTAAACAGTTTGCAATAAGGCAAGCAAATAGTATGTTGGTCTTTATTGCTAGAGAATTGGAACACAAGATAATTGCTGCAATTATGTAGGCTTTAATGACACATAGCTGAAACGTTAATTCTGTACACCACAGGCACATGTTGGCTGCAGTTTATACCACCTACTAATATGTTACAGTTACTCACACCAGCAACTCTGACAGCACTTTCCAAAGCCTCGGTCTTACCCTGAAGAAGAACATTGACTTCAAATGCATTAGCACACAACACCTGGAGGTTCCCCTCCATCCTCATTTTAAAACACATTATTGTTCCTTCACCATTGCTGAGACCACATCTTGGAACACCCTACCCATCATCTTTGCAAGGATATTCAGAGATGAGCAATAAATATTGACCTTGGCAGTACCAATGCATAAATCCTGAAAAATGGATAGATAAAATAAATATTAAGTGCATTTGTAGTCTGCAATCCAGTGAAGGAGAGTACATGTCATGCCATGCCCTAAGGCAGTGTAATGTAGATTCTACAGATTGATCCATGCAACTAAGATCCTGTGAGGATATAAAAAGCTGTATTAATGCGGCGGGTCAGGCTGCATCTCTGGAGAAAAAGAATAGGTGACGTTTTGTGTCGCGACCCTTGACACTGATTGAGAAGGGCCTATACATGTAGAATGAGATATATCAACAAAAAACACACAAGATTCAAAAGGGGATTGACAGAGTAGACATACAAAGAGTTTTCATTGATTGAGGGGCTTTCATTAGGAGTTGGCCATTGAATAAAAATATAGGTGGGCTGATTAGTAAATTTACAGATGACACAAAAATTGGTGCAGTTCTAGATAACAAGAAAGACTATCAAAAGAGACAGCTGGAGTTAGAAATTTGGGCAGAGAAATGATAGATGGAGTTTTTTATCCATCTGGAAATAGATAGGTTTAAAGGGATATGAGACAAATGCAGCAGGTGTGACTAGTGTAAATTGGGCATCTTGGTTGGCATGGGTAAGTTGGGCCGAAGGGCCTGTATCCATACTCCTGTATAAATACAAGAGGAAAATATACAGTAAATGGCACGACCCTTCAGAGTGTTGGTGTACAGAAGGATCTTGAGGTGCAAGTCCATAGCTCTCTGAAAGAGGCAATACAAATGGATATTATGGTAAAGAAGTGTAAGGCATACTTGCCTTCTTCGGTTGGGACATTGAGTATAAATGTTGGCAAGTTGTTGTAGCCATGTACAACTCTGATGAGGTCACATCTTGCGATTTGTGTACAGTTCTCGTTGCATGCTATATGAATCAGCTTTGTAGAGCATGCAGAAGAGATTCACCGGGCTATTGCCTGGACTGGAGTGTATTAGCCCTATGGAGAGGTTGGACAGACTTGAATTGTTTTTCCAAGACCATCAGAGCCTGAGCGGAAACCTGACAGAAGTATATACAATTGGCAAAGTTATAAACAGTATATATAGTTTTTCCCAGGATGGAAATGTCAAATACTACAGAGTTTAGGTTTAAGGTGAGGGAAAAAGATTAAAGGATATTTGTAAGGCAGATTTTTTAAGTGACTGAAAAGCACGGCCCATTAGAGATGGTAGGAGCAGATATGATAGCAACGTTAAAGAGGCATTTGGACAGACAGTCTACAGACAGCGAATACAGAGATATGGACTATGTGCAGGCAATAGTTTCATTTGGAATCATAGAGAATGCAGACATGGCGAGCTGAAGGACCTGTACCTATGCTACATTGTTCTGTTTCCGTGTCTGAAATTTTTTTAGAAATTTCCATACGAAGGACTGTGCTTGCTCAGTTGCTATGTAAACATAATAGCCAAATTGTCACATTTTGAGCAGTGTATTTCCATGATTCCGGGTTCTAGACTAAAACCTGCCAGAGTTTTATACACTGAAATCAATTGACCAAGTCAAAAAGGCATAATATTGATTAGTGGGTCCAGGCCAAGGGACAATATGGCCGACTCCACCTTCTAGTTCATAAATGTTCATAAAACCTCCAAGAATGGGTCCTAATGAAGTTGGCAACCTATCGAGAGAAAACAAAGTTTAACGTTTCAGGTTTTGTCATTTCTCACCAGATCTTGAATTCAGAAACTATTCACTTCTTTATTTTTCCAGTTCTGATGCCTAATCATCAACATGACACACTAACTTGGGTTTACAGCATCTGTAGGATTTTGGGAAGGTTTCTGGTGACTGAATTCCTCGGCAGATTCCTCGGCATCCCTTCTTAACTATATTGTTGTACTAAACCCTAGCCCCAAATGTGTGATAAGAGACACAGGAGGGAAAGGGGGAACTTGAAGGGTGGAGAAAAGGGAGAGGCAGAACAAGTAGAGGGATGTCTGCGAGAGTACACTGTTTACAGCAAACATGGGGTTAATTTTACCAAGCTGAAGTCTGAGTGAGGTTGCCCTCAGGGTGGTTTACTGTTGTCCAGTTTATCAATCTCTCAACGTGACTGCATCACAGGGGTTCCCTGGTGGTGTTGTGTAGTATTTTAGGTAATAAGAATAATTTCCCTTTCACTTTCCAACAATCTACTATTTTGCAGTTGCAGTGAAGCAGTCACGGTGATTATGGCAAAGCAGATCTTTTTAGGATATTGGCAGCCTGAATTCTCGATTTAGGCCCCCCCTCCCCCTAGGACCTGACATCGTACACCAGCAGCTGGCTTATTGACGTCACGACATTCAGTCCAAGATAAAATTAGCCTCAGCCGTGCCTCCATTCAGCCAAGATCGAATGCGGCATTTACAGGGGAGAGGGGAATCAGAGAAAGGAGGGTTGGGGAAATTCAAAAACACACAGATAGACAGTGCACGGTGAGCGACACACACTCACACACAATCAAGGGTAAATGTATACAAACCCACAAGCAAGAGACAGGCTGACATCAACATGTTGAGAGAGACTGGAAAGGTAAGAGACGCACTCCAAAGATAGACAGAAAGACTCATGCGACGCACACACATACGCACGCAGACACACAGAGCAGTGGAGTCCAATCTAATTCCCACATCCTGCTTCCCTCATAAAAATCAAAGAGCACGATGATGGGAGGTGGATTGAAACAGTTCTATTCCACAAGGACGTTTCAATGGTCTAAAAATAGAAAATAAGCCTCGGGTAGTTAATTCATTACTGTTAAAGCTTCCAAAACACACATACACATTTTCTTTCATATCACATTGATTTCCTGCCGGCATCTCTGGATAGAAAGTTTGTAGAAATATGGAACTGTGTTCCATTGAAAGAACTTAGTAAATTATGTGTGGAACTACATCGTGATTTAGTGGCAGAAATCCTTGCGATCCCAAAAACCCCTCGAAGACCAAACGCATCTCTCCAGGCATTGGCTGGTGTCGGAACCCTTTCCCCAGCTCTATGGTTCCCAACTGCTGGACATATTCCTGGAGGTTTCAGGCTGCGAACTGCTGCTTCAAACAGTCAAACAATACCCTTGATCACTTAAGAATGAATGAGTAGCTCATTTAGTTCCTCAGAGCTACTGCACCTCTCAATAATATTGTGGTTAATTTTATCTTCAGCACCACTTTCACCTAACGACCCCATATCTCTTGTTTTACTTAATATCCAGGAATCTTATCAACGATCCCTGAAACATGGAGTTCACTGATAAAAATATATTTTTAAATGCCTATACTATTTATTTCTGGACTGTTAGAGTACAGGAGGTTTATCTTGAATTCAGAAGCATGTACAATAGTGGCATTTAAGAGGCTTTTAGATTGGTCCATGGATATGCAGCGAATGGAAAGATAAGGCTCACATGCAGTCTAATTTAATTGGACCAAAGGGTCTGTTCTTGTGCTCTACTATTCTATGTTCCTGAAAACTCCAGAGCAAACCAGGATCAGACGCCCCGTCTAGCTCCAGGTCCAAAATGAGACAGGCAGAGGGGGTCAACAACTCACAATAGCAAAACAGATGCAGGAGGGATGTTCTGCATCTGCACAATTATAGCCCTTGTGCCAGAGTACCATTGCACAGTCCAACAATTAAAATCAGGGCGCCCTTGTCTTCGCTTTTCACCTCACTAGCCTCCCAACACCTTGTTTTCTGTTATTTCCACATATTCACTGTCATCTTCACCTGGTTTGCTCAAGGGCCTGTCCCATTTTCCCGAGTTACTCACGAATTCTCCCGAATTTTCCCCTTGATTCAAACCCGGAGAACGTCCGTAGCGAGTCCGTAGGAGGCCATAGGAATCCGTAGATATATCGTAGCGGCTCGTTATGCCAGCCGTAAGTACTCGGGGCATCAGGTAAGTCGGGACCTTTTTTTCAGCATGACAAAAAATCCCACGAGTAAAAAGATAGTCAGGAGGAGGAGTTCATAAATCACAAAAATCTTGATTTCTTTTTAAGGTCCTTTCAACTCGGCAGAGGACTCGGGAAATTGGCACAGGCCCTTTATGCCTTCCTATCCAACATAATTCCTTCACAAGCACTTTCCCTGCAACTGCAAGATATGCAGCACCTGTCTCTGCACCTCCTCTTTCATTTCCATCCAGGGACCTCAGAAGCCCTTCCAGGTGAGACAATGGTTTGTCTGCACCTCTTCCAACCTCGTCTACTGTATTCGGTACAGACTTGGTGACTGTTCTGCCAAACATTTAGCTCCTTGTTGCTAACCATTTTAATTTCCCTTCCCATTTCCATACCATCTTTTCTGTCCTTGGCCTCTTCCATTTCCAGAGAGACCACACCCAAACTGGAAAATAGCACCTCATATTCTACGCCAGTCGCAAACAACTCAACTGTATGAACACTGAATTCTCCAATTTCAAGTGACAACCTCCTACACCCTTCTCTTCCCCCCCCCCCCCCCAGTGCTCACATAAATCTCCCCCATCTTCCCTACCTTGCTCCTTTCCTCTCCTTTGTACGTTTATCTCCCTTCTCTGGTTATCTCCCCTCTTTCCTCGCCCCCTGTCATTTCCACCCATATCCCTCCCTAGAGTTTTATATTACACTCCTTTTCTTTACTTATCTGACACCTTTTTGTCTTCTTTTCACATCTAGACTTTGCCACTTGCTCCACCCATCTGCCACCTTACCTGTATCGACCTTCATTTGCCAGGCGTTGTCTCACCCACACCTTTCAGTCTGAAGAAGGACCCTGACCCGAAACATCATCTGTCTATTCCTTCCACAGATGCTGCCTGACCCGCTGAGTTCCACCAACTATTGTGTTTTGCTGAATAAAAATCACGCCATGTTCAGTGGAAGCAGCCATCAGTCTTAACAAATTTTCTCTTAAGTAAGCACAGAAGAAGCATTGGAAATTCATGATAGTCACCCTTTTTACATGCATAAATACTGTGGCATTAAACTTTCTCTGTCTCTCTATACCATGTACCATAAAGGCCCTGATCACCATATAAAGCAACGAAAAAAATAGCATTTAAACCACATCTGTACAAAAATGCTCTTGTTAAGCGTGTATCAGGAATGCCAATTACACCCTCAGCTAGCTCAGCAAACTGGTAAAGATCAAGAATTTGTGACTGGTTGCGACGTTGAGCATCTCTCAAAGATTTCTTAAGAATGGTTCTAACCCGAAAAGTCGCCTGTCCTTCCCTTTCACAGATGCTGCCTGACCCACGACACTCTGTGTTTTGTTCTGGCATGAGGATGGAAGATTACAACTACTTTGACATTTTTATCTCAGGTACACACAGACCTACACAGAAAGTCAGCATCCAGTGTACTCGCAAGCTATGTTGTTCAGGAGCACAATATCTGTTGAAAAATAAATGATGCCCTCAATATACAATCCTATTACAGCACT
Source organism: Leucoraja erinaceus (assembly GCF_028641065.1). NCBI lineage: Eukaryota > Metazoa > Chordata > Chondrichthyes > Rajiformes > Rajidae > Leucoraja > Leucoraja erinaceus. The sequence continues at coordinate 9,539,112 of NC_073404.1, forward strand.
TGGACAAGTTAATTCCACTTTTGCTGGTTATGCCCCATCTGTGAAAATTGAATAGGTTATTAGTTGACACTAAGGATACTCTTGAACTTCAAATCTACTGCGACCTCGTCAAGAGCCACTCCTAAAATGACTTGATCCTCCAAACTGACATTTCAGAACAGTGCTTTAAAAGAAACAGGTTTATTGAATTCATTCCTCCCTTATTTTGTCATGGTGATAGTTGAACTGATGACCCCTTTAGTTACTACTAGTTCAGTACCACCTCTACTACCACCACCACTAGGCTACTGACAGTCAGTGAGCTGTCTCGACCTCCTGAGGTCTGTCCCATTACAACACTCAATTAGCTGAAGATTTGCCTCATTAAGAGCTTTCACCAGCTGTCCTCATCACAGTCGAATAAATTATTGTTAATTAACACCACAGTGACTTAGGCAGAAACTGCATTTGGAAAACCCTTTGCAATAAAGACCGGTCTACCAGAGGCCACGTCTGATGCAGATCAAATGACAGGCATGTTTTATTCTTTGCACTAACGGTTTCTCCAAGATGGGTATTTTCCTTGCATCGTGGAAAAAGTCAACGGTTCCTGCAAGTCCCATCAAAGCTACAGAAGAATATTGTAATGATTTGGGAAAGTGGGAGGGGAAGCAGAATTTAAATATGGATAGAGATTAAGCAGATGGACTGTGTGAGTAAGGAAGAACGGAAAATGAAGAGGATGATAGAGAAGGAATGAACAGGGAGACTAAAGGGGGAACGATAAAATTGAAAATAAATACCACAATAGATCAGAGTGTTTTTTGATAGGAGAATAATGAGGCCAGGTACTCATTGCAAATTGAGTCTAAATGGTGCGCTGGAGCAGATGGTCACATGAATACATGCATCACTAATATCAAAGTATTTAGTGTACTTTTTGTTTTAAAGAGGTCAACACTGAAATCGGAAGATGGAGATACATTGAGAAAAGTGCAACAGCTGGTAACCGACACAAGAGACCTTGATTCGATCTTGACGTTGGGTGCTGTCGGTGTGAAGTTTGCACGTTCTCTGTATGATTGCGTGGGTATCCTCCAGGTTCTCCGGTTTTCTCCCACATCCCCAAAACATGTGTTTATAGGTTAATTGGCCTCTGTAAATTGCCCCCACTGTATAGGGAGTGGACGAGAAAGTGGGATAACATCGAACAGGGCAGGTGATTGATGATCGACATGGACCCAGTTGGCCAGAGGGCCTGTTTCTAAGGTGCATCTTTTAATACAATAAAAAATTAAAAGTATGCCGATGTTGACAAACTGGATCCTTTTTCCCTCGATCTGATTTGGCTTAGTAAATATACTAAAACGAATACACCGATCTTGATTCAACAATTTTATTCAATCCTCACCCCAGGGGACTCACCCTGGTCCACAGCCTCTAACTCCCAAGGAGTACAAGGTGGTCCCCAGAGTAAATGATAAATGAAATAAAATTCAAGCATATATATATTTTCAATTCGACGTACCCCTTGTGTGGAACGCCACGGGATCTACAAAACCCAGGGCAGCCGAGGTTCCAGAAGGTGATGGAGATGGAGAAAGTTTCCTTTTTTCATTAGCACATTCTTTCTTCAAAACGTCGACGTTTACAATTTCCTCCCTCCATCAGACAAATCCCTTGTTTTGCAGCGTTCGATCATGGCACATCTCACAGAGGACTTGCAACGGAGTACCCGGCTCACTCATAGTATCAATGTTATTACCCATCAGCACTGACCCCTAATCAGTACTAACTCTCAACTCTGACGTCTAATCACGGTGATTCGTTAGATCGACCAAAAGATCTCGTCGGGACAAAGAGAAACCCATCACTGCTGGTTCGGCTACTTATTGGGCTTAGTATCGAAGGAAACTGAGGTGGCAAAAATCACTGAAGGAAACTGAGGTGGCCGTTTTCCTGCAGTATTGCCCAAAGTCAGTCGAATACTTATTTTGCGCTGAGTTGACTTGTCTGTTGAGATCCCGCTTCTGACACCAAATGACAAACTGGATTCTTTTACACGCGATCTGGTTTAGTAATATACTAAAACGAATACACCGATTTTGACTCAACAAGTTTATTCAATTGTCACCCCAGGGGACTCACTCTGGTCCACAGTCTCTAACTCCCAAGGAGTACAAGGTGGTCCCCAGAGTGATATATGAAACAAAATTCAAGCATATATATATTTTCAATTCGACGTGCCCCTTCAGTTGTCCAACCATTGTCCAAGAATATCACCTGTTAACAGTGCTTTTCGCCCTAATTGCAAGCTGCGATTTGTTATTGCAAGTATAACAACGATACTGGGCTACTCCCGAAGGTCATATGCTGAGAAACAAATACCTCCCTGCTGATAGTTCAGATATGGCCCTGAATTAACTGAATTTGTGTAAATTTTCACTCCATTTGGTGCTCTGTATTCTAGCACTGTTTTCTGTATTTTTCCACTGCGTTTGGTACTGATAGTTTACTTTGTCAGTGTTATAGTCAAGACACAAGGAATCTAAAATCTTGAGCAATACATAAGGTGCTGGAGAAAGTCAACAGGTCATGCAGCATCTGTGGAGGGAATGGACAAGCAACATTTCGGATCAGGACCCACTTCAAACAGATGGTTATAATCATCAGACGTTATAATTATCAGGAAAAACTGATCAGGCTCAGATTCCTTTCTCCACAGAGAGTAGTGTAGAAGTCTTCACATATATCTAGTTTTACATTGCAGAGGTACTAATAAGGTTTCCTTTATTGCTGGATGAAAGTAACTTAATTGTCTTACTCATACAGGTGTGTAAATTTCTTATCAGTTTGCCCATATCACAAATAGCATTGGTTGCTTTCCTACCGCTACTGAACGATCCACTTTTTATTCTGACCATGGGTAAAGCCAGAACTAGTGGCCCATAGACTGTCACTAATCAATTCAGCAGGGAATTTAGGAGAAATGCTTTTATTTAGGAAGTGAAGAGAATAAGGATCACACTAATAATCCAAATAATTAAGGTGAATGGTAGTGTTAAGCACAGGAGGAAGAAGGGAATAGGGTATTTTAAAGAAATGTAATGACAAGGAGGAGGTCCAGGTGAATCACAAACACCAGCTGAACTGACCAGCCTGATACTGTGCCATTAAAATTCAACCTGTACAATACTTGCAACTCTGAGCAAAAAATTAAAATGCATTGGAAAGTTGTTCTTTGAGATTTGGAAATGCAGTTTCTAGGATAGGTAATGTCCTTCAACCTCTGTAGTTTTATAATGTACCAACAGCTCTCCAAATTCTCTGCTCCGCTAAGGACTGCAGGTTACAATAAAAACAAGTCCGGGATGTCACCTTCGGAACTATAACTTGCCTCTTTGTGGAACTGCCAATCGTCCAATAGGCCCCCTATCACTATGTGGGTGAAGGCTTTGCTCCCTCATTATGTCAGCAGAACAACAAGAGGTCTTAATGTTTACTATTTTTAGTGAAACTGTGATCACATTCTACATTTCTGGTATTGATGCAGGTTACAATTAGAAGAAATCTTCCCACTGATTTTGCAACATTGCTGACACATGAATCCTCCCCCAATGATTCAACACCATTCCACCTCACAAATACCAATTACACAGTTCTCCAGCATAAAACTGAGCCACTGCTGCTTAGCTCAAACTTCAAGTGAGATATTAAGCCTTGTGTCATCATTTACCCTCTTGGATATGTAAATAGATCATAAAGGCACTGGCTCGGGACAGTAGCGTGAAACTTCTCCCCCAGCTATCCTGTTCCAGCATTGATTCTTCAATAGACAATAGGTGCAGGAGTAGGCCATTCAGCCCCTCGAGCCAGCACTGCCATTTAATGTGATCATGGCTGATCATCCACAATCAGTACCCCATTCCTGCCTTCCACCAATATCCCCTGACTCCGCTATCTTTAAGAGCTCTAAGAGCACTAATCAGAGGTCAATAAAAAACAAATAATCTGCTCGCTGTTTGTGGGAGGATGCTGTAGTCAAGGGCTGTCGCATTCCCTGGATCGCAAGTTATTGAGCTACAAAGAAGGCATTATATCTCCAGGAAAACACTTTGGGATCTCCAGAGATTATGAAAGATGCTAAAGAAATGAAAGTACTTTTTGAAAAATTCCTCTGTGCTCTCCATGCCACCCAGTCCTTTCCTGCCGACGATAATTCATATCCAGGGAAGACTTCACAATCCCTGGCCTTTTCAACCAAGGCTTAGAATTCTTCTCAAACCAATGTGCCCTTATGTTGCCAAACCCAGGGTGTTCAGCTAGACTGAGGTACACACTTCCCCGCATTCTGAATGTTCACAGCCTTCACACTCTCCCTTGTTTCATAATCCAGACCCTATTGACCAAGACCGAGCAGGTTCCGGTTTGGTGAGCGCACCTTACTGTTTAAGCACGATAGATGGAGAGAGTGCATGGGGTGTCCATGCGCTGATTGTTTCTCCTGATGTGACCTGTTGCCAGCCCGCTCTTTGTCACCCAGGCGACCAGCTTTCATACGTAGAAAGCGAGGGTCATACAAATTGGACCTTAATGGCAGAAACTATAACTGTTCACTGCTGTTACAAATGTTCCATTGTCTATGGCTGGCTGTCACTTGAATATCAAGTTGCTCATCAATTGTAGACCACTGCACCCAGTCCTGTTACTGTGCTATCCACAGCATTTGCACTCGAGGATGACAGCGAGCTGATATTCCCATCCCAAATCCTGAAACACTGCAAAGAGTGCAAAGTACTCAGGACCTGGGAACATGCAGTCTATGTAGCCCATTCCTACACTGGCAGTACCTTTCCCTAAGAGGCAACTGGAAAGGTCAAAACAAATGTGGTTTCAATTTAGAAAACCAATGTAGGTCAGGCATAGCACTTCAAAGTGAAATATAGTCAGGGATTTAACTATGTTTATCTGGTTCAAGATTTCATCTTGTAACATCCAGATTGTAGTTCTGGGTAGAGTCCCCATCTTAAACATCACTTCTGAGAAGCACAGTGCATCTTGCATTAAAGATCTGTATTTGGTAACTGCTTATCTCTCGGTCACCATCCAGCAGGTTTCCGGCATCTCAAAGAAGGGATACTTTCAATCTCTTTCACTCACTGCAATCTGAGAATTTTCTTACCTACCTTTCAGCTATTAAATCTAATTTTATAAAGCCTGCCATTTGTTCCTTTCTGTTCAGTCAAAATTCTTCAAAGATCTGCCTTGAGATAGAACCACGGCTGCCAAAGACCACCGCAAAGAAATAAACCCATAGCAAAACTCATGGACTCATAGAGCATGGAAACAGGCTCAACTTGTCCATGCCAACCAAGATATCCATCTAAGGTAGACACAAATGCTGGAGAAACTCAGCGGGTGAGCCTCACCCACTGAGTTTCACCAGCATTAAACAGTAAGATACCCATCAAAGTGAGTCCTATATACCCATATTTGACCCATTTCTCTCCAAAATATTGCCAAGGCTGTCAGAGGTTATGGAGAGAAGGCAGGTGAAGGGGGTTAGAAGGGATAGATAGATCAGCCATGATTGAACGACGGAGTAGACTTGGTGGGCCGAATGGATCTGCTCCTATCACATTATCTTAAGACTTCTGGGAAAGAATTGTATCAATCTGGATCTGAGCAAAAAATGTCAGAAATCTGAAACAAAAACAGAATACTGGGAGCATTAGGCAGCTCAAACAGTATTGATGAAGAGAGACGAATCAAATCTTTTCCTCACCTTGTTGATGTCTCTTGACTTGCTGTACTTCCTACATTTTCTTTCTTTGTATTCCTGGATGATCTGGTAACTTACTGCTACCTTTGAGACCTATATTTCTTACATTAAAATTGTGTTTATTCCCCTTCCAAAAAAATATTGGGTATAAACCACTTCAGAATGATATTTTATGGTAGATATTATACCCTGCATTTATTGAGCCTCTTTAACATAGTGTAGGGGACTTCTCACGAGCAGGTAGGAAAAATGGGCCAATTTCAGATTATGCATCAGTCCTAAGTCCTCAACTAGTTACAATCTATGACAATGACAGAGTGTAACATATCCATCCAGGTTTGCTGATGATAGTGTGATGAGTGAGAAAACAAGGAGGAAATAGAGTCTGCTGAGGATCATAGCCAGGTTAATGCAAATGGTCAATGGTGATAGATGGAGAAAATATGAGGTTGTTTGTCTATGTTTTTATTTTTTAGACAAAATCTAACATTAGATCACAATAGCAAATATCAAGTGCCCCAGGTGTTCAAATTTAAGGAGTGTTGTGAAACTAGGGAGAGGAGTGAAGAGGTGTACGTTCAAGACGGGAACCCTAAACCTTTGAACACTGAACAACTGAACATCAACAATCTACTGAGGTAGAGAGCTCTATAGAATCTTTCCTTCGTCGTTCTTAAATGGCCGACCCCTTTTTCTGACTTTTTACTGAAGGGCCCTGGAGAGGTGTATTAAGCTGCCGCTGGTTTATAAATAGCAGCGAAAACTAGAAAAATCACTCAACTCTTCAGTCATTCACAGGGAAGCATTTAAAATGACAGAGAGGAACTTTCTCTCACAAGCAACTGCTGTGTGCTAATTGTTTAAAACCATAGCATTGCTTTACAATCAGCCTACATTTACATGCTCAATTCATCTGCCTTTTGATGATGTTTGCTCTCCTTCCTCGGCCCTCCAGATGTGATTGAACAATGATATTTGCAAGGTGGCACAGAGGCACTTAGAAGAAGGTCATAACATGTCAGTATCTCAGTGTGACTCTAGCAGATCACAGTTGTATCAATTACCTCAATAAATACCAGCCTGGCCCTGTATCTGGCCAACCTGGCAGTGATAACTGTGTCTGCCTCAGCACATACCTCAAAATCATGCCACTTGGAAAAATTAACATTTCCGAGTCTTGAGTTGACCAAGGTACGGGCAGAAGGAGCTGATTTTCTACAGTAATTCCTTTTCAACATATCTGAAAATACTTTGCATCCAGGCAGTACTTTTGTAGTGTGCTGATGTGTAAGAAACCATATTTTGCAGGCAAAGCCCCCATAAGCAGCAAGATATTAAGGACCTTCTGTTCATTACTAGAAACTCCCCGACTTTGAAGTAGCGCTTTAGACTATTTTTCCTCCAGCCAAGTGGCCCGACAGGGCTTCAGTTTAGGTACAGTAGCCCATCAATATGGCACTGAAATATCAACCTACATTCACATGCTCACATCTCTCGAGAGGAACTTGAAGCCACAACCTTCAATTAGGAAAATGTGTGTTTAGAGGTGGAGACACTGTGTCACTTCAATCCTCACACCCCTCATTTCCCCGCTGCCCCTCAAGAATTGATCAGAGGAGAATTCATGTACGTTTAGAAATTATCAGCTTCTTGACTCGACAGACTTTAAAACCCATCGGTTTTTCAGCTATAGTAACCAAATGGACGCAGGGCTTAGTTAGAGAAGCAATAGGCAGGAAAGGGGTAAACTGCAACATCTATGAAAGGCCAGATCAGTTGGGATGGCCAAAGACGTGCGTGTTTGTAGGTTAATCGACCTCTGTAAATTACCCCTAGTGTGTGGGAAATGGATGCGAAAGTGGAATTATTTTGAACTAGTGCGAACTGGTGATTGATGGTTGGCGTAGACTCAGTGGTTTGATGGGCCTGTTTTTATGCTGAACAGTTTGATTGTAATTTTAAGTCTTGGCCTTTGAGCTTGAATCCCCAACCAGAAGACATAGTTCCTCTGTGCCTACCCTTTTATAATTTTTAGTAGAGTATTCATCAGCAACACTGCATTGACGAGTGCAGCTTAGGTTGACGGACTGCAGTGTAGGTTCACAAGGTTAATTCCCGGGATGGCGGGACTGACGTATAATAAAAGAATGGGTCGACGGGGCTTGTAGTCACTGGAATTTAGAAGGACGAGAGGGGTTCTTATAAAAACATATACACTTCTTAAGGGATTGGACAAGCTAGATGCAGGAGAAATGATCCCGATGTTGGGGGAGTCCAGATCCAGGGGTCATAGTTTAAGAATAAAGGGTAGGCCATTTAGGATTGAGATGAGGAAAAACATTTTCACCCAGAGAGTGGTGAATCTGTGGAACTCTCTACCGCAAAAGGCAGTGGAGGCCAATTCACTGGATGTTTTCAAGATTAGAGTTAGCTCTTAGGGCTAATGGAATCAAGGAGTATAGGGGCAAAGCAGGAACGGGGTGCTGGTTTTCGATGATCAGCTCGGTACTGGGTCGAAGGGCAGAATTGTCTACTCGTGCACCTATTTTCTATGTTTCTATGGTCAATAAGTCAGACAAGGGACAGAATAAACGTCTCACCATAAACACCCTGTTTTCCCCAGATGCTCCGGTTTCCCCCCACATCCCCAAGAGAAGTTGGTGGGTTAAATGGTTCCAGTAAATTGTCCCTGGTGTAAATTGTTGGCAGGAGAATCAAGCAGAGTTAATGAACCTGTGAAAGAGAATATATTACAGGGAATTAAGTGAGGGATTGGACAGATGCAAATGTTGCTCATGACTCATTGGGACAAATGGCCATCTTCTATGGTGTGAATAGTATGAGATGAGTTAATGCTTAGTCAACTTTCAGGCAAAGAGCCAAGTCAATGATCCAGCTAGGCTTGTTTTAAGATGCCCAACATCACAAAAGCTAGCCTATTCCCATTTTGATTTACTTGATGGGGTAGACACACGTGGGAGCACAGGACATAGTATTAGGAATCTGGCAGTACTGGTGTGGAAGACCTGCAAATTAGATGCACCTATAGCCAAACTACATCAGGTCAATTATGATGTGGAAAATTGCCCAGGTACATGTTGTTTACCAAAGGCACAAAATAAATCCCATCTGGCCAATTACCACCCAGCACACTTGCAATCATTAGCAAAATCAGGAAAAGTGTTGTTGACGGTGCTATAAAGCAGCATTCACTCCCTCACAGCCGACTCATCAGTTGCCGGTTTGAGTTCCACTACAAACTACTCTGCATGAGATCTCATTACAGTTTTGGTTCAAACATTCATATTTGGATTATTTTATTGTCATATACTCCAGGATGTAATGAAATTCCTTGTTCACATGAAGCTCACAGAATAAGCAGCATGGACAAGAGCAAAACAACAGAATGGTGCAAGACCGCAGGGCAATGAATTAAAGAGCTGATTTCCAGAGATGTAGTGACAGTAGCAACCTTTGCCATCAAAAGGACCACTTCTCTATCAAGGGCAAGATGCCTTGCTGCCACTCCATTTGTGTAGGTTCTGCAACGGCTGAACGAGGCCAGTGTTAGGCTCACAGACTTGCATGGATAGCGGGTTGGCTGGATGGCAGAGTTGCAATAAAAGTCACTTTTTCAAGTTGGCTGCCAGTGAGTAGTGGAGCTCCGCAAGTAACAGTGCTGGGGGCGCTTCTCTTCACGTTGTTTATTAATGATTTGGATAAGAGGATTGAAGGCTTTGTGACCAAGTTTGCAGATGATGCTAAGATAGGTGGAGGGGCAGGCAGTGTAGAGGAAGCAAGGACTCTGCAGAAGAACTTATAACCATATAACCATATAACAATTACAGCACGGAAACAGGCCATCTCGGCCCTACAAGTCCATGCCGAACAAATTTTTTCCCCTTAGTCCCACCTGCCTGCACTCGTACCATAACCCTCCATTCCTTTCTCATCCATATGCCTATCCAATTTATTTTAAATGATACCAATGAACCTGCCTCCACCACTTCTACTGGGAGCTCATTCCACACCGCCACCACTCTCTGCGTAAAGAAGTTCCCCCTCATATTACCCCTAAACTTCTGTCCCTTAATTCTGAAGTCATGTCCTCTTAACTTGGACAGGTTAAGAGAGTGGGCAGAGAAGTGGCAGATGAAATTCAGTGTAGCAGTGCGGAGTCATGCATTTTGGTAATAAGAATAAAGGCGTAGATTATTTTCTAAATGGAGAATCCAGAAATATGAGGTGCAAAGGGACTTGGGAGTGCTGGTGCAGGACTCCCAAAAAGTTAATTTGCAAGTCAAATTGGTAGTAAGGAAGGCAAATTCGATGCTAGCATTCATATCAAGAGGATTGGGATACAAAACAGAGATGTAATGCTAAGGCTCTATAAGGCGCTGGTCTGGCCGCATTTGAAGTACTGTGAGCAAAATGTGGGCCCCATATCTGAGGAAGGATGTGCTGGCTCTGGAGAGGGTCCAGTGGAGGTTTACAAGAATAATTTCAGGAATGAGTGGGTTAGCATATGATGTGCGTTTGACAGCACTTGGCCTCTACTGGCTTGAGTTTAGAGGGTTGAGCGGGGCCTCATTGAAACTTACAGAATAATGAAAGGCATAGATAGAGTGCATGTGGAAAGGACGTTATCACTGGCGGGAGAGTCTAGGACCAGAGATCATAGCCTCAGAATTAAAGGGTGCTCTTATAAAAAGGTGAGGAGGAACTTCTTTAGTCGGAGGGTAGTTAATCTGTGGAACTCATTATAATAATAATAATCTTATTTATATAGCACATTTTTAGTCAACTTGCATTGACCCCAAAGTGCTTCACATAATTAAACATTAAACAAATAATTATCACAGAGGGTTGTGGAGGCCAAGTTAGTGGATATATTTAAGGCAAAGATAGACAAATTCTTGATTTGAACGGATGTCAATGGTTATGAGGAAAAGACAGGAAAATGGGATTAGGAGGCAGAAATCAGCCATGATTGAATGGTGGAGTACACTCGGTGGGCCAAATGGCCTAATTCTACTCCTATAACTTGCGAACTCTGTCCCAGGTTAGGCTGGAAAGACAGGTGAGTGAGCAGTCTGAGAGATGGTACTTCTAAGATTATGTTGGGCTAGAATGAGCTAGTATTGTAAACAAAATGCCTATCCATCTGAGCTAATGGAGTATGCAGGGAACTGGGAGAGTAGACGCTGATATTAGTTACTATTCTCAATACGAGCCTTTACGGTCAGAGGGTCAAGTTGATCAGCTGGGACAGCTTGGCACAGGACCCATGCTTTACAGTTATTCATGTTCATAAGTTATAGGAGCAGAATTAGGCCATTTGGCCCATCAAGTCTACATTGTAATTCAATCCTGGCTGATCTATTTTTCCCTCTCTCTCATTCCCCTGCTTTCTCCACTTAACCCTTGGTATTTAAGATTGAGCCTTACATTCCATTATGAAGATGGTACAAAATGAAGATGAATTTCTGGAGTCAGCCATATTGGTGACAGATGATTCATGGTCCCTCTTGAATGATTGAATCAGCGGCTTTCAAGTTGTGGTTGATGGTCCTTCTTGCGTTCCCCTTGAAGTTGACATATATAGAAGATCCTGTCCAATGTGCCTCGAGATGGGACGGATCCGCAATGTGAATCAGGGGAGAAGCTCTTTGGCCACTGGGTGGAGGTGGTTAAAGAGGACTCAACCAATTACTTCTCCTGTGGCAGATACTCCTCTGTAGTCATCTCAATGCCACATATATTGGTCGTCAGTGACATAGAAAAAAAATCCATCTTGGTCCCTTTGAACATGAACATTGTCATGTTCTCCAATAAATTAGCTGATTTTCCGTTGGTGCATTAAAGTGGATAACTTCACGTTTTTCCACATTCTATTTCATCTGCTATTCTCATTCCTACCATACCTTTTTGAAACTCTTTACTCCCTCCTCTGTGCTCACAACATCACCTTGTTTAATATCATCAACAAATTTGAAAATATGAGATTTGGCCCTATTAGAGATTGTGAAAATCTAGCCACTAAGCACTGATCCACTGATAATGGAAGCAGGTTCATGGGAAAAGGTTATCTTCTTGTTCCCCTCCAAGACATATAACACCCAGACTGGGAAATACATCTAATTAACTGTCCTCCCTTGTCACTGGGTCCATATCCTGAATCTCCCTGCAGATCAGCATTAAGGGACCACCTTCACCTGTTCAAAGTGGGGGCTCATATCCGCTTTCTTAAGGACAATTAAGAATGAGCAGTAATGATCATGTTTGTGACAACCAAATAAAGAGAAGGATGAGGCTGAAGAAAGTAGAAGCTCCAGGATCCAGATGATGTGTCGCTTCTGAGACCATGCAATATATAAAGCTCTAATTATGTTAAATGCACTAGCCGCCCCCTCACTATCTGAAGGATGTCATTCGGAGCAGTCGTTTGCTTTATTCGCTCTCCCTGAATCACAGGGTTAGTAATTACTCACATCCCACACAGACAGGTAACTACCTAACACTATCTAACATTTTCAGCGCTGGAGTTCTCACAGACAGGCTACCCGCCCACAGCCCATGACAACGGCCAAAGAATAGACAATAAGAGAACACACTGCAGAGTTACATCCACCCCTCACCCACCCTCTAAAATCCTTCCCTTAAATCACTTGGCTCCAGTGGAGGAATCATCAACAGGTGATAGGCGTGTTGAAGGGGAGGGCAGATTCTGGGAAGGAGCTCCAATGGCAAATTTTTTCTCACTTCGTCCAAATGGATATTTAATCCTGATCTTATATTGAGCTCTCCTATGCTCAAAGTTGGGGGACACTAGCACTTTCTCAAGGAATATTAGGACCAAACAGTTCAAGGTCACGTACTGACCACCGAATAGAAAGAGGGATGAGACACTGAAGGAAGAACATGGTTCCTCCATCCAGATGGAAGGATTTCATGAGGAAGAACATTTACTTTCACTTCCACAGAGAATATTGGGGATAGAGTTATTTGGGCCTCATGCAATCCCTGGCAAGAAATAGCATAAGATCTCACTGCACTGAATGGGGGGTATTCACTGTAAGCCATATAAGTCAACATCATTAACTTAGGTCACCTATCAATGTTATACTGCTGTTTGTAGTGTACATATTAACAGGGACAATTCCTGATAGTGACCTACTCGCGTTGTAAAGTACTCTGGGACATCTTGAAAGCTGCAGTAGAAATCCAAATCTTTTCTCTCCCGTTATATATTGCATGTGAACCAGCCAAACCAAAACTGTTATATCAGACAAGGCATTGTATAAAGCAATGGTATCATAGCAAAACATAAAGTGCCGGAGAAACTTCAGCAGTGTTGCAACTGGTAGAGCCTCTGCCTCACAGACCAGGGGTCTGCCGGAGACCAGGGGTTTGATCCTGACCTCGGGCGTTGTCTGCGTTGAGTTTCCACGCTCATCCAGTCACCGTGTGGTTTTCCTCCAGTTTCCTCCCACACCCTAAAGACGTGTAGGGTTGTAGATTAATTGGCCTCTGTAAATTGCCCTTAATGTGCAGGGAGTTGATGAGAAAGTGGAATAACGTCGAACTAGTGTGAGTGGATGATCAATGGACTGGGTGGGCTAATTTTCTGAATGAAACTAAACTAAGCTTGTCAAGCAGAATTTATGGAGGGAATGGGCAGACGATGTTTCAGGTGGGGAACCTTCTTCAGACCGGTTATAGTGCTAGGGAAGCTGAAAAAGCGAGGTGGGACGGGGTAATGCCTAGCAAGTGATTGGTACAGATGAGAGGGCTGGGTTAGCAAGTGGGTGGAGTGACAAAAGGGAATCAGAAAAAGAGAGCAGAGGAGTGAAATGTAAAGCCAGAGGGAGGGACATAGTTGGAAGAGGACAGGGGTGAGGGGGAATAAAAAAGCGAGGATCTCTGGGATGGGAGATGACTGTATGAAGGAAGGGAAAGTAGCAGGTTGACTGGGATTGTGGGAGTGCAGTGGGGTGGATGGAGTAAGGGGGGGCACAGTAAAAAAACAATGGTCTGTCCCAGTTACTGACAGTGATAATTGGAAGGAGGAATAGGCAAATTGCAGCACAGCTTTCCTGAACTCAGGAGGTCCCAAACATCACAGTCCACATCTCTCTATATCACCGTCTATATCTCTTTCCCTTTTCCCTGAATCTCAGTCTGAAGAAGGGTCTTGACCCGAAACGTCACCTATTCTTTTTCTCCAGAAATGCTGTCTGGCCCGCTGAGTTACTCCAGATTTTTGTGTCTATCACCAAACATTGCCTATTACCTGCCCTGCTGAGTAACTCCAGCACTTTGCGCCCTTCTTTGTCAATCAGCATCTGTAGTTCCTTGTTTCTACATAGCTAATCACATGCTATGTGAAGCGTGATTCTGTGGGAAAAGCAGAAGCTTTGTGGACGGATGCAGGAGCAGCAAATGCTAGAAACAGCAAGCAGGAAGAAGTTAAATCTGCCCCCTTCTCCATTCATTCCCTTCAGCAGCCTTGAAAATGAATCATCAATTAACTAAACCCAACAGGTAATTAAAACTGTAAGAAATTCTTTAACAAAGATACATCTGTAATCACAGTTCTTTCCAACAAAGGTCCCAAGTGGATTTCTGGTAATTGAGCTTGCAGTGATTATCAGGATTGGGACTCGCAATGGAATACTTCAAGACATTTAATCCACCCAACTCACAGCCCAGGCACTGCCAACTCTGTGACCCAGCCCCATTCCACAGCACCACCTCACACTGTGCCAAGGCAGCATTCTCCATTGCCAACACCAGAATATTTCACACTAAGTAGGAAAGCCAGGTTCATCTGGAACTCAGATAGCTTCGTGCTCTGAACCCACTGCCATTTGGAAACAGATCACAGCTGCCAAAACGCACTCCAACTGGGGCTGTTACAGATGCATAAGAGAGATGAGACAAAGAGCAAAGAGAGACAAAGACACATTTTGGAAAAAAAGGACTGGAGAAACAGAAAAAAAGCTGAAAAGAAAAATGCAGCAACAACATGAGAGAGATCAAAATGACAAAGCTTAAGAGGCAGAGAGACTAAGAGAAAGTCAGAAAAATAGAGGGCACACACATACAGAGAAAAACGGAAAATGAGATGGAAGGAGAACAAAAATAGAAAAAATAAACAAGGAATAGATAAAGTCTGAAGAAGGGTCCCAACCCAAAACGTCCCCTATCCATTTTCTCCAGAGAAGCAGCCTGATCTACTGAGTTACTCGAACATTTTGTGTCCATCTAAAGAATGAATAAAGGTTGGCGAAGAGGGGCTGGAAGAAAGGAAGGAGGTGGAAATGGGGGAACCTGAAAATTAAAGGTCACACTCACAGATAGGTGTGCAGGAGCGGTTGTAGAAGAGAGGGGTGCATGAAAGAAATCGGGAGCCCATAGAGCTTGCAAACGAGAGAGAGAAAATGTAAGAAAGAGAATGGTGCACAGAAACAAAACAGCGCAGCACTAGACAGAGTGAGGGTGCAAGAGGGAGAGCAGGAAGCAGGAAGAGAAGCCATGAGGGGAGATTCATACAAAAAATACTTAGATCCTTCTGTACATTTTCAGTCTTATCATTTAACTACTGTAAACATAGAAAATAAGTGCAGGAGTAGGCCATTCGGCCCCGAGCCAGCACTGCCATACAATATGATCATGGCTGGTCATCCAAAATCAGTACCCCGTTCGGGGTGGGAGATTGCAACCTTCACGTGGTCCACCCTGTTTCAACGAATGCAATCAACCTGGCGTGCACAAACAGAAGATTAAACAGAACAAGTTGTCTTACAACTTTAGGCTGTGCACGCCATACGCAAGAAGAAGTACCCCGTTCCTGCTTTTTTCCCCATATATCCTTGATTCCATTCGTCCTAAGAGCTATATCCAACTCTCTCTTGAATACATCCAGTGAATTGGCCTCACTGCCTTCTGTGGCAGAGAATTCCACACATTCACAACTCTTTCGGTGAAAACGTTTTTCTTCATCTCAGTCCTAAATGGCCTACCCCTTATTCAGATTCAGATTCAAACTTTATTGTCATTGTGCAGTGTACAGTACAGAGACAATGAAATGCAGGTAGCATCTCCCTAGAAGATCTTAAACAGTAAAGACTGCCTATTGAATCTTCTTGCCAAAATTCATGGTCTCACACTTTTCCACTGTCAAGGATGGTCCAGCTTTGGGTTTAGCCCTCATGTTGGGCCATGTCTAGGTTGAGGATACAAATGTTCTTTAAAATCACCTTTTCTCATAACCAGATTGTACAGGACTGTAGAGCTTTCATCTAATCTGTTTTGGAATGTCTGTCTGTCTATGTTGTTTTCACAGTTTAACTGGCATGTAGTTGGCACCGTGGTAGAGTTGCTGCCTTACAGCTCCACAGACCCGGGTACGATCCTGACTATGGCTGTTGTCTGTACGGAGTATGTACGTTCTCCCTGTGACCGCGTGGGTTTTCTCCGAGATCTTCGGTTTCCTCCCTACATACCTGTACTCCAAAGACGTACAGGTATGAAGGTAAATTGGCTTGGTATAAGTGTAAATTGTCCCTTGTGTGTGTAGGATAGTGTTAATGTGTGATCTGGTCGGTGCGGACTCGGTGAACTGAAGGGCCTATTTCCACGCTGTATTTCTGATCTAAACTAGTCTTGAGTAGCGTTGCCAGATTGCCAATTTTTAGCCATCCTTTCTGCATTCTTCATTGAAACTGGGATTGATCCCCGAGCATTGTAGAATTGCTAAACCATGAGATTACAGATTGTACAACTCCGGTGCTGCTTTTGCTCCACCACTGTAGCCTCCTTTAGGTCCGGTATTTTATTTCATACCCATGTTTAAACTATAATGTTTTATTATTAATGTTTAATGTTTTATGTGACATTCTTAATTGTTACTGTGTGTGATGTTGTTACTTGCGAGCGGAGCACCAAGGCAAATTCCTTGTATGTGCACATACTTGGCCAATAAACTTATTCATTATTATTATCATTTTCGCCTTTTGTCGTATTGAAGTCCACTACACGGAGCACAACTCCCCCCTCCTCCCTTGCTAATTTTAGTTGTTCAAAGTTTTGTTCCGCACGGTGAATCACTAATGCATTTGCTGAGAGCGAATGGTGTGCAGATGACTGGAGGTTTCCGTGACCAAGCTTGATGGAAGTCGTGAAACCGCATAAGGTCTGGAATACACTTTGAGGGGAAGAGAATGGATGCAAGGTAAAGGTTGAAGGCAGCGAAGGGGATTAGGAAGAGAGGTTGCGGGAGATGGACATGGGGGAGCAGAAGGGAGAGAGAAAGTGAGAGAGAGTAGGTCGCAAAAAGAGAGGGTTGAGAATAGAATAAGTGAGAGCGCAATGAGAGGGGCAACAATGGGAGGAATGAGGGAAATGATGGGGTGAGAGATTGTGGAGCTGAGAGGGAGAGCATGAGAGGAGGGGGTCGAGGGCATTTGGTGGGTGAGAGAGTGAGGTCACACCAGGGGCCGGTCAAGAGAGTGGAGTTGGGGGGTGGAGAAGAGAATGAGTGAAAAAGCAGTGGGAAAATAAAGATAGAGACTACGAGGAGCTAAAACAGGAGGAGGGACGAAAAACATGAAAGAGAGGCAAAGAAGAAAGATTTAGAGAGGCAAAGGGGTGGAGAAAGACTGGGAGAGGGAGAGGCAAAGAGCTGGAGAGGCAGAGAGAGAGGAAAAGAGAGGGAGACTTAACCAGTCCCTCTTTCCCAATCTTCATCCGTGCTTCATTTACTCTTTGTTTCACTTGTTCTCCCTTTATCCTTTTTCTGTTTCTCTGTCCATGCCCCTCCCTAATTGTCTGTCTGTTTCTCCTCCTCGTCCTGCCTTGCTCCAAGATATTCTGCTTCAGCCCTCCCAGGATCAGCTTCCGACCACCAAATATCCATGGAACAGCTCCCCTGCGCTTTCCCTGACCAGATCACTAACTAACCAAACTTTACTGGCTGAAGTCTAACGCCAGAGCAGGCCTACATACAGCTGTGCCCACAGCCCCTCCATCTGCCAAGCTGGATTGGAGTGAGGACATTGGGGCCCTGAATGTGAAGTGCAGCCTATGCTGGAGTGATGCGTTTTCTCGCCGGGCTCTCTGAACACCACAGCAGGTCGTGGCTGCTTGTCAAACGGAGGCCAGAGCGAGTAGTGGGGAGCTCTTACGGATGTCCACAGCTTCTGAGGCGGTTAAATGCGCCGTCTGTTCGGACTGTGCTCAAGCTGCTCACCCTAAATCCTGGCCTGGGTTGTCAAACAGTTGTACTAATTAAACAATGCCAGACCAAAGCCAATGTCTTCAGCCCACACCACAAACACCTTTCCGTCCATCTGTTCTTCCTTGGCTGAAGTCCCAGGGTGGACAATACCAACTCACCCCACCCTGCAAGAATTGTGCTGAAGAATCAGGCAACCATCAATAAAAACAGTATAGAGAGACGAGGATGAAAGTGCTGGAATCTTGAGCAAACCACAAAGTGTTGTAAGAACCCAGTGGGTCAGGTAGACATCAGTGGAGGGGGTGCACATTGAATTCTCCAATTTCAAGTGACACCACCACCTCTTCTTCCTTTCCTGTGCCCCCCCTTCCCCCACCCCAGTACACAGCCATTTCTCCCACTATTTCCATGTCGCCAGACACTCTGCTCCTTTCCCCCTCCTCTGCAATCAGTCTGAACAAGGGTCTCGATCTGAAACAGGTCGTCTGTCCATTTCTGTCCACAAATGCTGCCTAACCCGCTGAGTTCCTCCAGCACTTTGAGTTTCAAATAAAAAGCAGACAGCATGTTACTCTGTGTGGGAGCTTACTGTGCAGACATTGCATGCTGCAATTCTGCAACAGGTGCCTGCATTTAAACATAAAAATGTTTCAAAAGCCTGATAATTGGGAAGTCTGGCGATTTGTAGATCAATGGAAGCCAATTAACTCACCGAGTTATTGGCGGAAATCTATTTGTAAAACCTCTGCCCACTCCCTATTTTTCATAGAAAGCTGGATTGGACTTTATTGCACCTAATTCTGTGAACAAACACCCTTCTTGTTGCTGTAATTAATCTTTAGCTGACACATTCTTTTAATCTTTCAGTTGCAATCTTTAATTGCAAGTGTTGGATTGGGAGGTGAGGCACCGTTTAGATTTATTTTTAAGGGCTTGTCCCACTATGGCGACCTTATTGGCGGGTTTAGGTGAGTCTGCGCTCGACCACGTTGATAAATGGTTGCACATTTTTCTGCCAGCAAAAATTGGTCGGCACGGAGAAAATCGATATTTTTGAACTCCTAGTGCAGTGGTAGTGAGGTCGCCATGTCGTAGGTAGTCGTAGGTTATCTCCTTTGCTGACCGGGCTTTTCCCCTTCCCCCCCCCCCCCCTCTTTTAAAGGACTTACCGTTCACTGTGCGAGCCATCTTTAACCTTCCTGTTCATCGCGGCTATCACCTTGGCTTTGTACTGTGTGAATTTCAGACAGCATTCTCCGCTTTCCCTGACCCCGCCTTTGCGATGTGTGTGTGTGTGTTCCGCGCTGACGGTCGATCCAGCTCGCGGTTTTTCAGGCGTGTGCCCCCGAGCTTGAAGATCGCAGACAGTTTGCTGAAAAGTCGTGTAAGTGGGACAGGTCCTTAAGACTCTACATGGTGTAGCATTGGATCCAACAGGTCTCAGTTCTTTCTGGGCAGGTCATCAACCTTCATCACAGGAGGAGGCCATTAGCTCTGGAACTTCTTCGCCAAGCTGCAGAGCCCTCAGCCCCATCTACCCCTTCTTTGACCAACATCCGAGATTTCACACTTCCAAAGACCCAAGCACAATAATCTAAGTTGATACCTGGTATCAAGGGAGTGCTGTGCTGTCGTCCTGATGAACTGTGAAATGAAGGCCTCTCTCTAGTGAAAGTGACAAAAACTCCATAGCAGTTTTCCAGTGCCCTATATTTTTTGACAGCAACTTCCAAATCCATGAGCTTCATCTTCAAGAAGAACAGAGAGGGAGCAGGACCATGGGAAAAGCATTGCTGCCAAGTCATTCACCATCCTAACTTGGAAATGTATCACTATTTATTGTTGCTGTATCTAAATCCTGGAACTAACTTGCCAACAGGGCTGTGGGAGCCTCAATGCATTCTGATGGGCAGTGGTTCACAAAGGGAGTGATTAGGTGTGACCATGCCAGTCTCACCAGGAGTCTGTGAATGAATAAATAGAAACCTCATCCTTCAACCAACCTAACTTGGAGACATTATCTGATCGTTAATACATTGCTGTTTGTGGGAGTTTACTGTACTCAAATAGGTTGCCAATATCTCCCACGTTACCATGGTGATGACTGGTGAAGAGCTCTTCATCGGCCACAAAGGAATGTGGGGCATCCCAATGATTTGAAAGGCACCGTGGGAACAGATGCGTAAAGATTAATCCAACACTTCAGTGGAGCTCTAAATGGTTTTGTGAAAAGACTTGCTCAGTGAAAGTTCCTAGGACAGGACCACAAAGACATTTTAGGAAATGTCATTGTGTTGGAGTTTGAGTAAGCGTCTGGCTCTGACAGGCAGCCTGGTAGGAAGAGATTTGGCTAATTCTCCTGCCAACTGACCTGCGGTCCTTGGCACTTCAGTTACAGCATACAATTATTCAGTGAAAGGGCAGTATTGGCTTTGTTTCTTCAGACATTTTTATGCTGCCACGGACTGCCAAAGAACCCAGTCTGTTCTCCAGAAAATACCAATTGTTCACATGACATTCTTCACATTGATCATCTCCTGGGGGAAGCTGGCTGAAGAAATAGGGTAGAAACAGCAAAGATGCAGAACCACTCCAACCCCAAGTAAACACACACACATGCCCACACTCACGCACACTTACATGGATACACAGCAAGACCCTCAGCAATACTTACACAAATACATGCTCAGACAAATATACACCCCCCAACACACACACACACATACAAATACTCAGATACTAATAAAGACGCAAAATGTGGAGTAGCTCAGAGGGTCATGCAGCATCTGCTTAAAACATGAATGGGTGATGATGCAGGTTTGGACCCTTCTTCAGACTGATTCTGGGGAGGAGAGGAGACAGGACAGGCCTGCCAAGTAATCAGTGCATATAGGTGTGAGGAGATTTTGATAGGCATATTGATGGACAAATGCCAGAAATGAAAAGGCAGAAGGTGCGAGATAAAGTGTTACGAATTGTGACGCTAAAGGAAGGAATGTAAGTGGGAGGGGGAGGGGAGAAATACGTGCGAGTACAGGTGGCGCACAAGGGAGAGATGTGGAGGAAATGACAGTGGGGGTGGGGAAGAAAGGGGAAGAGCGTAGTTACGTAAAATTGGAGAATCCAATGTTCATAACGTTAGGCTATAAATTCATTCAGTTTGTGTGCAGCCTCATGATGGCAATAGAAGAGACCCAGGACAGAAAGATCAGTATGGAAATGGGAAGAGGAATTAAAATTGTACTCACCACACCTTTCAGTGGGTATCCAGGTGTTTTCCACTCCACAGAAATACAGGACCACCCAGCATCCCATCTGTTCTTGCTCTTGCTTAGATGATACTCTTTTTATTTGAGGAACACACAGGCTATCTTTCGGTGGATTTAGTATTGACATTGGTTTAATATTGTCACGTGTGCCAAGATACAGTGAAAAACCTTGTTTGCATGCTATCCAAACTTTGTTAGCAACTGGGAGATCAAGTATTCAGCAAAACGGTTGCCGTGTCTACTCTTGTTATCACCAATGTACAGGAGCCCATATTGAAAACATTGGATGCAGTAGATGAGGTTACAAGAGGTGCACATGAACCTCTACCTCACCTGGAGGACTGCTGATGTACCTGGATTGAGATGAGGGAAAAGGTAAAGGTTCTTGTGTTTCATTTTCTGTGGGTGAAGGGGAAGGTACCTAGGGAGAGGGTGGTTTGGGTGGAAAGGGGAGAGTGAAACCAAGGAGTTGCAGAGAGATAGGTGTCTGCAGCATGTGGTAAGGGGGGGGGGGTGGTGAATGGGAAGATGTGACTGGTGTGGAATGACGTTGGAGGTGATGTAAATGTTGGAGGATGTTTTGGATGCGGAGTTTGGAGAAAGGTGAGGGGCAGGGGATCTCTATCCTTGTGTTGGGAGGGGGGAGGTCGAGCAAGAGCAGAACTACGGGACAAAGAGGAGACATGGGTGTGGGATCCATCTATGTCAGCATTGGGGAACCATGTTTACTAAAGAAACATCTTGGATGTCCTAGAATGGAAAGCCTTACCTTGAAAGCAGATGCAGCAGGGAAAGTTTGGATAGCATGCAAACAAGTGTTTCGCTGTATCTTGGTACACGTGACAATATTAAACCAATGCCAATACTAAATCCACCGAAAGATAGCCTGTGATGTTCCTCAAATAAAAAGAGTTTAATCTAAGCAAGAGCAAGAACAGGTGGGATGCTGGGTAGTCCTGTATTTCTGTGGAGTGAAAAACACCTGGATACCTGCTGAAATGTGTGGTGAGTGCTGACTCTGCCTTTGATGGTATTGGTATTGATTTATTATTGTCACGTGTACTGATACAAAGCTTCAGTTTGTGTTTCAACCAGACAAATCATACCACACATGAATACATCAGGTAGTGCAAAAGAGAAAAAATAAACAGTGTAGAATAGAGTGTTGCAGTTGCAGAGAAGTGCAGATATAAAGGGCCGCAATGAGGTAGATTGGAAGATTAGTAAATTCATCCAGAGCACATGAGAGAACTGTTCAGTAGTCTGATGACAGTGGGAAAGAAACTGTTCCTGAATCTGGTCGTATGTGATTTCAAGCTTTTATATCTTCCATGTGATGGGAGAGGAGAACAGAGAGAATGACCAAGGTATAAATAATCCTTGATTGTGCTGGCTGTTTTCCTGAGTCAATGTGAGATGGAGTGGATGAAGGGGAAGCTGGTCTGTGTGATGCTCTGGGCCACATTCACAACTATCTCCGATTTCTTGTGGTCTTGGGCAGAGCAACTGCCACACCAAGCTGTGATACATCCTGATAGGATACTTCCTGCTGTGATCTGCAGAAATTGTAATGCTAGCCAGTTTGCCAAAACAGCAGGACATGATAGATTTTTGGAATGTTGATGGATAAATATTAGTCCTTTTGAAGATCTCTTCCGCTTCTCTCCAAAGCTAGGTCCAGCGAAAATTACAGAGAGCCTCGATTTGATGTTTCATAGAAAAATCAGTTCCTCAGGCACTTACACAACCCCTCATTGGAAAGTCAGATTAGATTTTTATGCTGGAGACCTGACCAGCAGGTGCTACAGGTCTCTCCGTTGCCTGACCAGCAGGTCCAGGAACAGCTTCTTCCCTGCAGCTGTTACATTACTTAACTCTGTACCTCGGTGATTGCCAGTCACCCCACCCCCCCGGACACTCCTTCCACCAGAAAAAATTGCACTGTATGTACGTAAATATATTTATTGCTCATATTCTATGTTCGCTCTTCGAGGGAGATGCTAACTGCATTTCATTGTCTCTGTACTGTACACTGCACAAAGACAATAAAGTTTCAATCTGAATCTGAATCTGAGCCAAGCTGATATCTTTGAAGAAGGGTCCTGACCCAAAACATCGCCTGCTCATTCCCTTCACAGATGCTGCCTCCAGCACTTCGTGTTTTGTTTGAAATTGCAGCATCTGCAGTTCCATGTATCTCCAGGCTGGCATTTTGACCGGGCACCACCCGTATCGGATCTTTAGGCAGAGCATTTGCACAGAGACCCTGACACTGCACAGCCATTGACTGGTTGAATGTTGTGAGCTTGGAAATTCAGTATTCATTCTGAGGGCTACAGGTCTTCTTAGCTGAGAAGTGGAGATGAAGATATAAGGAAAAGAGGTGCCCTTTCTGACAGGAGCCAAGGAAGGATTTCAGCCTAACACTTTCCTAAAAAGGTTTCATTTCAACTGGGAGGAGAGATTCAAAATGATCTGCTGTTGTGGTTGGAAGCTCCAGAAAACAATGCTAGATATTAAATGTCAAACATTAAATGTTAAATATTAACAACAGGAACAAGAAAAACCTGATGACGACTTTGCATGTACAGCACGGAAACGGTTCAGTTGGTCTCTTTAGGCAAATTACAGGCTCCTATTTGAATCTGTCACTTGGCAAGAGACACAAAACCACGGAGATTTAAAAAAATGCAAGATCTGATCAGGGTCAAGTTAATGTGCATTGGCCGAGGGAAATAACACAAAACCTTCACAAATCTTCTCCCCAAGTAGCCAGGATGTCTGTTGGATATTAGCTCTTCTCCTCTACTCTCCTCCCAAATATAGTGAATGCCAGCAATTAAATTCCCTTCCCTGTCCCTGACCATCCAGTAAATATAAATATACCTTCAGACTAATGGAACCTTGTTTTAAATGAATGTCAATAAAATCCAAACTTTCAAAGTCACCTCCATTATAACTGCATGATGGTTGGAGCTGTTGCCTCACTTTAATGTATATATATATTATGATCTGGCACAAAGCTGGCTGTAACCAATGCCAAGAGTGGATTGTTAGTCCAAACTCGCTGTGTGGAGGTCGTAGAGGTCATCGGCCAAGTTTGTCCAAGATGCCTCATCTGCGCTAGACCCATCTGCCCAAGTTTGGCCCATATAGACAATAGGTGCAGGAGTAGGCCATTCGGCCCTTCGAGCCAGCACTGCCATTCAATGTGATCATGGCTGATCATCCACAATCAGTACCCTGTTCCTGCTTTCTCCCCATATCCCTTGACTCCTCTATCTTTAAGAACTCTGTCTAGTTCTCTCTTGAAAGCATCCAGAGAACCAGCCTCCACCGCCCTCTGAGGATCTCTGTGAATCTTTCCTTTTCATGTACCTGTCCAAGTGCCTTTTAAATGCTGTTATAGTATCTGCTTTATTGACCTCCTCTGACATATACCTACCACCCTCTGAGTGAAAAAGTTGCCCCTCAAGTCTGTGTTAAATCTTGCCCCTCTCGACTTAAACATCGACATAGTCAGCATGGGCAAGTTGGGCTGAAGGCCTGTGTCCATGCTGTATTTCTATATGTGTCTTGGTTGTGATTGCCCTACCTGGGTAATAGACGCTATTTTTACCATATTTATTCTCTTCTTTTATTTTTACACCTCCGCAAAGTTATCCTTCAGCCTCCTGTGCTGCAAAGAATAAAACTCACAGCCTGCCCAATCTCTCCCTATAGCTCAGCACCTCAAGTCCTGGCAACACCCTCGTAAATCTTCTCAATACTCTTTCCATCTTAATGTTAAACTTCCAATATGCAGGGTGACAAAAATTGAACGCTGTGCTCCATGTGTATCCTCATGCCCCAACTTCTATACTCAAAACCCTGGCTGGTGAAGGCCAATGTACCAAAAGCCTTCTTGACTACCTATCCAGCTGTGAAGCCACTTTCAAGGAACTATTAATGTACTCCGAGATCCTTGTGCTCTACAACATTCTCCAGGACCTTTTCTCTTCCAGAGGACACTCTCCACCCCCAATTCTGGAGATTTGGCTCAGAGTCAATCTCCTAACACTCCTCTCACTTACTCTTCATCCCTGCATCACAGACAATATTTTGTAACAATTTAAAGGGCTCTTCAATTAAACCTTAGAAATGGCTTAAATCTTAATAATTTGAAGAACTTTTAGGGGCGTCACAGTGATAGAGCTGCTGCCTTACAGCACCAGAGACCAGGTTTGATTCTGACTCTGGCTGTTGTTGTACGGAGTTTGTACATCCTCTCTGTGACCTTGTGGGTTTTTATGCAAGTGCTCTGGTTTCCTCCCATATTCCAAAGTCGTGCAGGTTTGTAGATTAATTGGCTTCTATAAATTGTCCCTAGTGTGTAGGATAGACCCAGTGTGTGGTCATCATGGTCGGCACGTACCCAGTGCCTGCTTCCACGCTGTATCTCTAAACCTAAAAATAAACTTTAGGAAAACATTCAAAAATAACACCGCTATGTGTGCTTCCACAGCAAATTCACTGTTCCCCCACTGTGATTCTTACAAATGCCTCCCCTAGTAAGTATTAACTCAATTCTCTTGAAACGTGTAAAGAAATTAGATCCTGTGGAGATTCCCATGACATTGCTTAAACAGAGAGGAAATGCAATATATCCCATACTTTTGTGGTGGGAAAACCATACAGCAGTGTTGGTCAAATGTTGGTCAAATTGAGGAAGGGTTTGGATTAAGTCAATCAAGAGAATTTGGTTCCAGTGGCCCGTCGGTGATGAGGGGACACAGCTTTAATGTGACAGCCAGAAGAAGCAGGAGCAGCTAATGTGTGGTTTTAGAATAGAGGCAAGGTGCAATTTCTTCAGCTAAAGGGTGGTGAATGTGAGGTATTCATTGCCACCGACAGCTGTGGAGGGCAAGACATTGGGTATTGTTAAAGCAGAGATTGATAGGTTTTTGATTTGGAAGGGTGTCAAACAATACAGGGAGAAGACAGGAGAATGGGTTTGAGAGGGAAAAATAGATCAGCCATGATTGAATGGTCGAATAGACACAAGCCTAGATCTGCTCCTATGTCTTAAGGACTTATGGTTATGGTTGGGAAGGTACTAATTGATGGATATGGATTCAATCACTGCCTTCATAAGGAAATTGGAATAAAATATGCATAGAGTTTGGGAAGCAGTGGGGGGCATTGGACCAGAGAAAGCCCCCACCTGAAAAGTTGCCATACATTCCTACACAGATGCTGCCTGACCTGCTGAGTTACTGCAGCATTTTGTGTTTTATGCAAGATTCCAGCATCTGCACTTCCTTGTGGCTCCAGCACAGACTTAATGGGCTGAATGTCCTTCTGTGTTACATTATTCTAGGATTCTGACAAAGTGGGAAGTTTCATCATGGGAGACTGCACAAAGAGCCTGCTGATATTTGTCTGACTAAAGCTATATCTGAACCTTCAGATCAGACAATTTAGATTCACTCTAATACATTTCCTCTGAGGCTCTCAGCGTGCGATCTCAGCCGGAATAGCTTTTCAACCTGTGAGCTATAACTGGGAATGAAAATGCCCTTTGAGATCACCCAAGACACAAATGCAGATCTGTGAGCTGTACTGCATTTGTTGTATTTAATTGTAGCAGTTTGGAAACTGCTCCCTATTATCGTGCATGCGGCTTCCAACGCTTGAAATCCTCTCTCAATGTCAGAAACAGGGTCCCTGAGGGCTGCATCCCTCTGATGAAATGCATCCTCCCCTGGGGGGGAAACTCTCGTCTGAGGAAATTACAGCTGCTTCGTACAGTCATCAACAATTTGCACATAAACAGCATCTTTAACAGCGGAAAAATACAAAATGCTAGAGGAACTCAGTGGCGCAGGCAGCATCTGTCGAGGGAATGGATAGATGATGTTTTGGATCGGGATCCTTCAGTCTGAGGAGGAGTCCCGACCCGAATCGCCGTCTGTCCATTCCTTCCACAGATGCTGCCAGCCCCGCTGAGCTCCTCCAGCTTTTTGTATTTTGTTCAAGATTCCAGCATCTGCAGTTCCTTGTATCTCTCTTTAACAATCGAACAGGTCCAAAGGTGCTTCATGCAAGTGATCATTGGTGCATTTTAGAAGAGGTAACCATAAAATGTGTGAAAGGAGAGCGTTTAAAGAGTGTCTTAAAGCAGGAGAAAGAGTCGGAGAGGCTGAAAAGGTTTAGGGGTCCATTCCAAAGTTTAGAACTCGGGAGCCAGATAGACAACAAAAATGTCTTGGGTTGAGTTTGATGGACTGGTAGGGTGGAGGGAGGGGCGTGCAGTTAAAAGCTTCACAGAGATTCGAACACACCCTGATGCCTGCAATGCAAAAGGTACTACTTCCATGCAAGATGTTAAATCAACACCCTGCTTGCATGCTCAGATGGCTTCCAAGTTCCCAGGTCTGCCTGTCAGCAAAGGAAACCGCCCTACATTGATCCACAAAACCAATTCGGCACAGTCTATGGGTTCTTCCTGTGCACCTTCCACCGCATTTTGTCACAACAGCGGTACGATTTAAAAGTACATCACTGGCTTTGGACACCTGACATTTTGGACATTTGGTCATATCTAAAGCGCGGTATAAATGCAAGTTTGCTCTTTCTGACTCCTGCTGATTGAAGGCCAGGAGTCCAAACTCATAATAACTGAAGTAGTTTCTGCGCACAGTAACACCTTCCCAACGAGGGTAATCTGTTTCAACGAGGTTGTCTCAAGGCTGGGCTGGAGGAGGTCAGAAGGGGGTAGAATTCATCTGCTCAGCAGTGGGATCCTCTCAGTCCCCCGATGGTGATGCACTGATCTCTACAGTCATCATCCAAGAGGCAGCAACTCCAACACCACAGCATTACCTCAGTGCTGCCCTGGGGCTCTCACTAGGTAAAAACAAGCACTGAGCTTTGCCAAATTGATGTAATGCTGAGCAATCAAATGTGGTTAAGAGTACTTTACCCATGCCTCCGGCTACCCTGCAGGTTATACACTGGAGAACATACGTGGCTTTGATGAGATCTGTTGATAAGATGCGTATAGAAAATTATGGGAGGCATAGATAGGGTAGACAATCAGAACCTTTATTCCCCCCCCCCCTCACCCTCCAAGCCCCCAAGGTAGAAATGTCCAACACGGCAGGACATAGCTATTAGATGAGAAGGAAAGTTTAATCAAGATGTGCAGGGCATTTATTTTTTTACACAGAGAGTGACGGTGGAATCAGGTACAATAATGGTGATTAAGAGGCTTCTGGATGGAAGGAATAGAGGGATTTGGATCATGTACAGCAAATGAGATCCGTTTAACTTGGCATTATGTTTGACACAAACATTGTGGACTGAAGGACCCGTTCCTGTGCTATGATCTACGTTGGCCCTCGAGCTGTGTATTTACCACACAAATTCTGAGGCAGGTGGAGCCTGAGGCTTGGTGCAATGGAGTGGTAACTGGAATATGACTGGACCTCAGCTACAGCGAGGTTTTCCATGGGCTGTACACATCTACTTGCCACTCCAGGCATGGTCAACACATGAATGTCCAGAAGCCTTTGTTGAACCATGTCGCCCTCTAGTAGGAATAATTGGAAAGTGCAGCAGGGCGCCACAAGCCAAGTACATTGCAGAAGGTTCACTATCACAAAGGTGTACTGTCACAAAGAAACGTACCACAACAGCCTTAGAAGAATATTACTGTTCAATGCATTTGCAGAATCATAGCGAACATCCACATGTAAAAAAGTCAGTCATGACTTTGTCAATACATACCTGGACTAGAAAGATGGGATTATGCCAATAATTAAATGCAACAGAGATGCAGGCCCTTTGGTCCAACTCAGCCTTGCAAACCAAGGTGACTTCCTGTGCTAGTCCCAGTTGCCTGCATTTGCCCCATATCCCCCCTAATCATTTTCTATCCATGTACCTGTCCCTTGCCTTCTAAACATTGTAATTATACCTGCTTCAACAGCTTCCTCTGGCAGCCTATTCCAGATACTGGCCACTCTGTGTGGAAAAACGTATCCCTTAGGTCAGCGTCAAGTCTTTCCCCTCTCACCTTAAACCTGTCTCTTTTAGTTTTAGACCCCTGCCCTGGGAAAAAAACGGTGACAACCCACCTTATCTATGCCGCTAATGGTTTTAGAAACGTCTATAAGGTCACCCCTCAGCCTCCTTTATTCCGGGGAAAACAGTCTATCAGGACTCTCCTTAATACTCTAGCCCATGAGTCCTGGCAAAGTGCTTGTGAGTCTTTTCTGCACCCCCTCTAGTCTAAATCTCATTGTACAGTATGGTGACCAGAACGGCACTCAATATTCCAGATGCAGTCTTGTACATCTGAAACATGGTGTCCCAACCCTTGTACCCAGTGCTGAGACCAATGAAGGCAATTATGCCATATGCCATCTTTACCACCTTGTCTAGCTATATCTCAACTTTCAGGGACCAACTTTTGCTCCCCGGACCCTATCATTCACTGTGTAATGTCTTGCCCTGCCTGGTTTAATCTCCAAATATTCTACACCTTGCACATGTCCAAGTTAAATTCTATTAGCACCCACTTTCCCAAACCCATGGACCCAGGACCCAGCAACCCCCCTTCCAAACTGGATCCTTGACGTCCTGACCCATAGACCAGTCACTAAAGATAGACAAAACATCCTCCATGATAATTCTCAACATTAGGGCCCCACAAGACTGCGTTTCCAGCCCCTTACTATACTCCTATGACCATGTTGTCAACTTCTATTTCCATCTGTAAGTTTGCAGATGATAAACCCATAGTAGGCCAGATCACAAAAAATGACAAGACAGAGTACAGGAAGGGGATAAAGATGTTAGTAACATGGTGTTTAAACAATCACCTCAATCACCCTTCTCTCCTCTCCTGTTGGGAAGGAGATACAAAAGCTTGAAAGCATCTACTACCAGATTGAAAAACAGTTTTTATCCGCTGTTATTAGACTCTCGAATAGACCTCTCATATGCTAAGAATAAATTTCCAATCTTGGATGTTTTTGCACTTTCCCTATAGCAGTAACACCATATTTTGGATTCCATTTATTTTCTTATTTGCACTACCCGATGTATTTTTCTAGATAAATATACAATAATATCAACTATTCTGTAACCTCCACAATGATACTATAACTGGGATGACACTATAACTATTGTTTTCCCTCTTTCTCAGTTCTGATAAATTGTCGTCCCCGAAATGCTAGATATTGCTCCTTCCATAGATGCCGCCTGACCTGCTAAGTGTTTTCTGCTATTACTCTATATTAGATTTTCATCTTTTAAGTCTTTGTTTTTACTTCCTCCACGGACTCTACAACACTTTGTAACAGGGTGACCAGAACAGTTTGAAACAGGTCAGTGCCGACACTCATTAAACAGGATTCTGGCAGACTTTCATTGAGATGGATCATATGTGATCCCACACTCCATAAGACATAGAACACAACAGTGGACAGGTTATGTTGAACCATTATAAGGCATTGGTTAGGCTTTTGTCAAAGCACTGCATCGTCGCCTATTCCTTCTCTCCATAGATGGTGCCTCACCCGCTGAGGTCCTACAGCACTTTTGTCTACCTTCGATTTTTCCAGCATCCAGAAAGAAACTTACAAAATTCTTAAGGGGTTGGACAGGCTAGATGCAGGATGATTGTTTCTGATGTTGGGGAAGTCCAGAACAAGGGGTCACAGTTTAAGGATAAGGGGGAAATCTTTTAGGACCGAGATAAGGAAAACATTTTTCACATAGAGAGTGGTGAAGCTCTGGAATTCTCTGCCACAGGAGGTGGTTGAGGCCAATTCGTTGGCTATATTTAAGAGGGAGTTAGATGTGGCCCTTGTGGCTAAAGGGATCAGGGGGTATGGAGAGAAGGCAGGTGCAGGATACTGAGTTGGATGATCAGCCATGATCATATTGAATGGCGGTGCAGGCTCGAAGGGCCGAATGGCCTACTCCTGCACCTATTTTCTATGTTTCTATCTGCAGTTCTTTCTTAAAACACTGCATCGAAATCTGATCACTTCATTTTAGGAAGGGTGAGAATGCCAGAATGGTGCAGAAGAGATTTACCAGAACAAAATGAAGAATTTCAGCCCACAAAGTAGAGGAACAGCACAGACTGTTACCCGTGAAGCAATGTAGACTAAAAATAATTAATGACAGAAAAGTAGTTTTCAGGATGAATAGAAGGAAGCTGCTCTCAAGGCAAAACAAAATGCTGGAGGAAATCAGTGGGTCATGCAACATCTGTGGAGGGAATGGACAGGTGACTTCTCGGGTGTTTTGCCTAAGATTCCAATATCTGCAGTTGCTTGCATCTGTGCTCTCTGCTGTGGATAGTTTAAGGACCATGCTATATGGATTTAAAGTGACTTGCTAAATACACAAAGCCAATGCAAGGAAAAAAACATTTTTATTCAGCAAACAGCAGGGTGGAGTGAGGGGCCTGTTCCTGTGCCGTTCTTTTTTGATGTTTATTTACAGTCTATTAACAGACACTCACCAACTATAAAGATGATAAATACAAAATAGACCAATGTTTCAAAGCACAATAGACTAGACACTCAAGGGAAAATAACGTGCAAAGCAACAGGGAGATTTGGGGAAATGAGTGCGCAAATTGGTTTACAAAGAGTGGATGTAGAATTATGGATCATATACCTCTTCTTGTTCCATAACAAGTATGGTATAACAGAGCAGTACAGATACCACGCTGATGGGTGTATCTTGCCGGCAAAACTGACATTGTTCCCAAGGGAGAATGCCACGCTGTGCTGGTGTAATACTATTGCTTGCGAGGAAAGCAGGGAATAGCATCGGCAGCATTGCCTTGCCCTTGCACTCCACAAGTGGAAAGAGGATTGTTCCACGACTTGGATCTCCAGGGATATGTTCAACAAAACGCCTTGCTTGAGGGCTTGAACACTCAATGCAAACCAGCCATCCCCGAGCTGGACTGGACACTCCCAGAGATAATGTCACTGCCCAGTACACAGACATTATTTAATGTCTATGCAACATGCACATTCTCTGCTGGAATTAGAGTTACAGGGTGGGTCAGAGAGGGTCAGGGTGAGTGGAGAAAGTGTATGAAAAGGCATCAGTGGGGGGTATGCTCATTGGGGTTAATATTGGTCAGCATCTGGATCAACACACAAGGTGTCTCAAATGCCAAAGTTAAATTTCCACACGAGCAAAAGAAAAAACTGCTGGAGGAACTCAGCAGGTCAGGCAGCACCTGTGGAGCAGAGGTAGAGTTGCTTCTTCACAGCGCCAGAGACCCAGGTTCAATCCTGACTACAGGTGCTTGTCTGTACGGAGTTTGTACGTTCTCCCTCCGACCTGCGGGGGTTTTCTCCGAGATAGAAACATAGAAAATAGGTGCAGGAGTAGGCCATTCGGTCCTTCGAGCCAGCATCGCCATTCAATATGATCATGGCTGATCATCTAAAATCAGTATCCCGTTCTGACTTTTTCCCTATTATCCCTTGATCCCGTTAGCCTTAAGAGCTAAATCTAACTGTCTCTTGAAAACATCCAGTGAATCCCCAACTTCCATCCTGGATCTGTGTCTCGACCCCGAATTGTCACCTATTCCTGTTCTCCAGAGATGCTGTCTGACCTGCTGAGTTACTCCAACTTTTTGTTTCCATCTCAGGATTAAATCACATCTACCTCTGGAGATCTTCGGTTTCCTCCCACACTCCAAAGACGGACAGGTCTGTAGGTTTATTGGTTTGGTATAAATGTAACTTGTCCCTACTGTGTGTAGGACTAGTGTTAGTGTGCGGGGTTTGCTGGTCGGTGCGGACTCGGTGGGCCGAAGGGCCTGTTTCCGCGCTGTATCTCTAAACTAAAAATAAACTAAACAAAATGAACAGTCGACGTTTCAGTTTGTAGGGTCCCAACTCGAAACGTTGCCTATCCACTGCTTCCACACATGCGGGTTTTTTTTAAGTTTAGTTTATTTTCACGTGTACCGAAGTCGAGTGACAAGTTCCTCCAGCACTTTGTCTTTTGCTCCAGATTCCAGCATCTGCAGTTCCTTGCGTCTCCTACTCTCCTCTGATCCCCGCTTCAAATGACCCGACTCCCATTCCCAGCCTCGATAGAAGGAACAGCCTTTAATCTCTGACACTGTGAGTATTTAGTCTCTGACACATTCCAAATAAATTCCCATGCTAAGAATTCAAAGCAGAGAAAAATGCAGTAATTTTGAAATAAATACAAGCGCGTGTGTGTGTGTGGGGGGGGGGGGGGGGGGGGGTGATTAGTGGTTAATCGTGAAGGATCAATTGAGTGGAATAAAAGTAATCTTTACAATGTGAAGACCGAAAATTGTTCTCGTGAGTAAAATATTCCTGCACTTAACTGGTAAGATATTGCTCCGTTTATTTTAAATGGTGATAATATAAACGATACCAATGATCACCACAGGAACGGAGATAAAGTAGCGGGGGCGCGCCTGTCAGTTTCAGACGGCAGAAGGAACACCCTCAACCAGCGAGTAATAGCATCATGTGTCTCCGCCGTGAGAAGAGAGGACTGACTGGGAGAGGAACCCGTCCACTGAAATCCAATCGTCGATGCATTCTGCTTTGAGCAAATGCACAAGGATGTACGGACGAGTTAAAGCCATTGATTTGTCTGCCTGCTCCGAGAGGATTTCCCCAGTTAGTGAAGTGCGAAGCCACGATCTCATTGGAGACAGGCTTCGAGCCAAGTCTGCCCTGACATTTACAAAAAAAACTCGGAATGCAAACATGAAAACAGGAACACATTCGCCATACATGTCTTTAAAAAAAATACATCGTTGTCTCGCCACACTCTTTTGTGGGAAAGTAATAATATGCAGTAATATGTGAGTCTTTAAGGGGCACAAAGCGATCGGTTAACTGGTCATAGGCTGCTCTGTAAAGCATCAGCGTGTACGAGGATATACCACTCGCCTTTTAGAAATACGCACTCCTCCAACTTCACTGGCAACTGTAACTTTTATTCTTTATAAAAACTACTGTTTGCAGTCTGTGTAAATAAATGCGCGTTAAAATATGGGAATCCCTGAAACGTCGGGGCTGCCGGTTTAAAAACTAATAGTAGATTAATCGGTCATTCCCATGGGTCACACTGAGCCTTTCCGAATTAGTGGTTTAGGATAAGCTCGGATAAATACTCACAATGCTATGCGCCTTTTCTTT
Source organism: Leucoraja erinaceus (assembly GCF_028641065.1). NCBI lineage: Eukaryota > Metazoa > Chordata > Chondrichthyes > Rajiformes > Rajidae > Leucoraja > Leucoraja erinaceus. Next base: position 9,573,600 of record NC_073404.1, read on the forward strand.
GTGGTTTTGCAATTGCCTTTGACTGCAAGGAGAGTCAAAAACTGTTTGTATATTTCTCTCCGTCTCCCCGCCAGATAAGCCCCTCTAACCCAGTTCCCCAGGTACAGGTTACCACACCGGAGCTTTCAATGTCATGTTCACACAATGTATGAAAAAGACCGTTCATTTCACAACAAAGATCAGCGCGCTTTAAGCCCCGCTAATCTAACAAATGCTCTCCATTTTTTGTAATCCTCTCCAATTGCATTACATTTTAATGCAATCAGCAGTTGGCCCTCAAGACAAATTTAATTTGCTCTCGGCCCTCCCCCCGGCGACCAGAGCTTTGTAAAGGCTGCATTTTGTTTGACGTCTTGACCTTCAGTTCGCGACGGCTTGCAAAATACTTTAAACCACGCTCCCCCATCCCACTTGTTTTTGTTGCTTGCAATTGTTTCCATTGTTTCCACTGCCCCCCGTTCAATGCAAACGCTGCCTATTGTTGTACATTGTAGTCTGACATCGGTACTTAACTATCTGCAGAGATGCTGGAGGCACAGGTCTAGGCACTCTCCCTCCACCTCGTCTTCCGTGATGTGGTTGGAGACAGGCCGGAGTGGCGGCGGGTCGTCTTCGCCCAAGGGCCCCCGGAATTCCCGCAATAGCAGCTCCAGGAACCTCCGGAAAGCTTTCTCCTCGCTGGCCGACGATGCCATCGCTTCGCATTCCCGGAGCCCGGCGGTGCGCACACGATCTGGGCTCAGTGTGAGTCTGCTTCCCAGTGACAGTGGGCGGTGCGCGCCCCCGCCTCTCACACACAATGCTGCTGCGTGCGCGCCCCCTCCCCGCCCGCTTTGCTACACGTGCGCGCACCCCGGACGTGGGCACGCCATCAGGTGCCAAGACCCAGCGCCCACCTGAGCATCAGTTACCAGCTGCCCCCTGCCACATTCAGCAAGGAGGAAATAACAGCAGAAACATGCTGGAAACACACTGCGGGGCAGTCAGCATCGGCGGAGAGAGGAACGGGGATCGTGCTTCAACTGCGAGACCTTTGTTGTGCGCTTTTCAATGTTTAAAGGCACCGCCTTCTTGGACGACCAGATAATCTGCGCCCACAGCGCCAGTTGTTGAGGAAGTCCAAGGGTTGGAAGAAGGTTACTGTACTGTACTGTCTTAGAATTCATCAGCTGAGGGAGGATAGCGAGTAGTGTTGATGAGGTTACCATTCCCGTTAACTAGATGCTACAAGATTTCATGGGGTCGTAGAGTCATACATCTTGGAAATATGACCACTGGCCCAACGTGCCCAAGATGCCCCATCTACACCAGTCTACCTGCCCATGTGTGGCCGATATCCCTCTAAACCTTGCCTGTACATGTACCTGTCCACATGTCTTTTCAATGTTGATGTAGCATCTGCCTTAAATTCATCTGGCAGCTCGTTCCATATACTCACTACCCTCAGTATGGAAAAAATTGCCTCTCAGATTCCCGTTAAATCTCCCGTCTCACCTTAAACCTATGTCCTTTAGTTCTTGTTTTCTCCAACTCTGTGTCTCCTCACTGTCACCCTGCTGTGTGTCATCTGCAAATTTGCTGATATTACTTTGAATCCCTTCATCTAAATCAGGGGTTGGCATCCTACGGCCCCCGGGCTCTGGCTGTACCACATCCTGCGCAAAACCGCTGGCACGGCTGCACACCTTCTGTGAACACGTTTAAGTAGAGAACTGCAGATGCTGGAAAAATCGAAGGTAGACAAAAATACTGGAGAAACTCAGCGGGTGAGACATGCAAGGACTGCATGAGGCTGCCTCACCCGCTGAGTTTCCTCAGCATTTTTGTCTACCTTCTGTGAAATCGTGATTTGATGCCTGCCATCCTGGACGGGATCCATGTGTACACGTGATAGATGTGGCCCACCATCCGCTCACAGACATGGGACCCAGCCCCTTTGCAGAACAAGGTTGCCGACCCCTGATCTAAATCATTGATGTATATTGTAAATAGCTGCTGTCCCAGCACCGAACCTTGCGGTACCCCACTAGTCATTTCCTACCATTCTGAAAGGGACCCGTTAATCCCTACACTTTGTTTCCCGTCTGCCAACCAATTTTCTATCCATGTCAGTACTCTACCCCAATACTATGTGCTCTATTTTTATCCACTAATCTCCTATGTGGGACCTTATCAAATGCTTTCTGAAAGTCCAGGTACACTACATCCACTGGCACTCCCTTGTCCATTTTTCTAGTTGCATTCTCAAAAAATTCAAGAAGATTAGTTACGCATGATTTCCCTGGTAAATCCATGCTGACTGGGACCGATCCTGTTACTGCTATCCAAATGTGCTGCTACTCAATCTTTTATAATTGACTACAACATCTTCCCCACCACCGATGTCAGGCTAACTGGTCTATAATTCCCTGTTTTCTCTCTCCCGCCTTTCTTAAAAAGTTGGATAACATTAGTTACCCTCCAATCCACAGGAACTGATCCTAGATCTATAGAACATTGGAAAATGATCACCAATGCGTCCACGATTTCTAGAGCGACTTCCTTAAGTACCCTGGGATGCAGACCATCAGGCCCTGTGGATTTATCAGACTTCAGTCCCATCAGTCTACCCAACACCATTTCCTGCCTAATGTGAATTTCCTTCAGTTCCTCCGTCACCCTAGATCCTCTGGCCACTAGTACATCAGGGAAATTGTTTGTGTCTTCCATAGTCCAGAGTACCTGTTCAACGCGTCTGCCATTTCCTTGTTCCCCATAATAAATTCACCTGTTTCAGTCTCCAAGGGTCCAACTTTGGTCTTAACATGTTTCCTCTTCACATACCTAAATAAGCTTTTACTATCCTCCTTTATATCTTTAATCCATCTTCAGGCATGTCTTAAGCCTCTTAATCTCTGCTGCCAACCTCAACCACTCCAGGATGGAAAGTGAGGGAGGGGTAGAGATTTAAGAAGGAAATTTCTGACAGGTGGCCAACATTGAATTCCTAATGAAGGGAAGTGAAAGATTCATGAATTCATACGGCACATTAATATCCCTATGGCCCAGCTTGCCCATGCGATCGAGGTGTCCCATCTACATTGGTCCCACCAGCCTTTGTTTGGTCCATATCCCTCTAAACTATTCCTACCCACGTTACATAGAGAGTTTATGTACAATTTAATTGCAGCTTCAGCACATCCCAACTTTGCTGCTTTAGTTACTTCGGCGCTTTAGTTACTTAACCTTGAACCTCCGACGCAGGAAGTTCGAGGTTAAGTCCACCTCTGCACCATTGCCACCTTGTGCAGAGTGCTGCATCATTAAAGTCAGTCATAGAGCATGGAAACAGGCCATTCTACAAAACGCATCCATGCTAATCAAAATCCCCATTTTGATTCTAATAATAATTGCATGCGTTTAGCCCATATCCCTCTAAACTTTTCTTATCCATGTACCTTTTCACCATTCAAATGAAGCGCAAGCAAATGAGGGGGATGAATTTGTATTGCGCCTCTAATGGCTTGAAGGAATGCCAAAAGCGTTTCAGAGCCATTAAGGCATTTTTAAAGATGCATGCATCGTACTAATGTGGGAAATGTGCCAGGCATTCACCCAGAGCAAGGTCCCCCACACAGCAATCACTTAACGACTATGAAATCTAAATTAGTAAATTGAGAAACAAAAATCAGCAGGGACTGCATAGAAAATGTGAGTCTCTGTACTGTAAGCAAATTTGGGTCCCATATCTGAGGAACAATGTGCTGGCTTTGGAGAGGGTCCAGAGGAGGTTACAAAAATTATTCCAGGAATGAGTGGTTTAGCATATGATGATTCAGATTCAGATTCAGATTCAAATTCAGATTCAATTTTAATTGTCATTGTCAGTGTACAGTACAGAGACAACGAAATGCATTTAGCATCTCCCTTGAAGAGCGACATAGCAAACGATTTGAATAAAAATAAATAAATAATAAGTGTCCGGGGGGGGGGGGGGGGGGATTGGCAGTCACCAAGGTACGTTGTTTAGTAGAGTGACAGCGGCCGGAAAGAAGCTGTTCCTCGACCTGCTGGTTCGGCAACGGAGAGACCTGTAGCGCCTCCCGGATGGTAGGAGGGTAAACAGTCCATGGTTGGGGTGAGAGCAGTCCTTGGCGATGCTGAGCGCCCTCCGCAGACAGCGCTTGCTTTGGACAGACTCAATGGAGGGGAGCGTGGAACCGGTGATGCGTTGGGCAATTTTCACCACCCTCTGCAATGCCTTCCGGCTGAGTGCTTGACGGCGCAGGGTCGCTATACACTGGAGTTCAGAAGGTCGAGGGGGGACCTCATTGAAAATTATGGAATAATGAAAAGCATAGAATGGATATTTCCACCGATGGGAGAGTCTAGAACCAGAGGTCATAGCCTCAGAATTAAAGGGTGCTCTTTTATAAAGGAGGTGAGGAAGAACTTCTTTAGTCACAGGGTGACTTTAGTTAATCTGCGGACCTCATTGCCACAAAGGGCTATGGAGGCCAAGTCAGTGGATATTTTTAAGGCAGAGATAAACAAATTCTTGATTAGAACAAGTGTCAAGGGTTATGGGGAGAAGGCATGAAAACGGGATTAGGAGGCAGCGATCAGCCATGATTGAATGGCAGAGTAGACTTGATGGGCCAAATGGCCAATTCTACTCCTATAACTTGTAAAAATATCTACAGAATAGTGCTCAGATCTTTTATAGTCTCCTGAAAGAAATGACAAGGTCTTTTCATGGAATATTCACAAAGCTGAGGCCATTCATCCCATCAGGTTTGTGTAAACTGAGAGAAAGCCAGACAGCTTTATCGCTGCCAGCATCTGGTCCACAAACTGTACATGGCTCCTTTACTCCACATACAAATAAAGTGTAGCTGGTCCATGTGAAAGGTTAATACCACTGGCAGTACCACATTTCGTCAGTGCTTCACTGATGCACCCGGCCTGCAAAAGCAAGACTGAACCCAGAATGAAACACATGGGATCTTCAAGGCACATTAATTCAGGGCAAGAATTCAGTGCACTCTCTGCTGTTTGTTCCAGTTAAAGATCCCCAGGAGCTTTCAACTTGAAAATATGGAGCGTTCTCAGTCAATCAAGCCAACATTTCTTTACCCCCAAGCATTACCGAGAACAGACCATCTGCCTTTCACGCAGTGGATGCTAACATTTACTCACATAATATCATAAGGAAGGAAACATTTGTCCCATCTAAGTTTGTGCTGACTCACAGCGCAAATCCATTCCCTCATGCTATCCTCTTTCCCTGGCAATGCATCCTCTCGCATATCCACCAAACTGCTCTGAAAAGTCCTGACCCAAAACATTGCCTGTACAGATGCTGTCTGACCCACTGAGTTCTTCCAGCACTTTATGCTTTGCTCTACATTGCAACATTTGCAGTCTCCTTGATTGATTAATTAATTGATTGAAAGATACGGCATGGAAACAGATCCTTTGGCCCTCCGAGTCCAAGCCGATCATCAATCATCTGTTCACACTAGTTCTCTCTTATCCCACTTTCTCATCCACTCTCTACACACTGGGGGTCAATTTAGAGGCCAATTAACCTACAAACCCACGTCTTTGGAATGAGGGGTGGAACAGGAACGGCCAGAGGAAACCCACAGGAAGAATGTGCAAACACCACACAGACAGCACCGGTCAGGATCAAACCCAGGTCTCTGGCACTGTGAGGCATCAGCTCTACCAGTTGTACCACTGTGCCCCATTTTACAGCTCTTGATTATTTTGCAACATACCTACACATAATGGCAATGTACAGTAGCAGCAACTTCTTTGGGAAGTTGGAGAAAACAGCAGCAGAGGGAGAACGCACAAACAGGGAGCACCCAAGGCTCAAACACGGGCAGCTGTACCTGTGGGGTACCAACTGCCGAGCCACTGTGGTGACTAATACATACACAGCAACGGTGCCCACAGTAATGTGACACTCAGGCTTTTCTACCCTGAATCGAGATTCCTGGCATTGAATTCAATCCCACTGTAAATGTCCAGATCAGGAGGTATTTTCCTGTACCTGGGAAAATGAGGTGAAGGTAAACATGTTTTTAATTGATGGGTTGTGGTATATTTATTTGGCGATATTTTCACTGGAAGGTCGGAGATTGAGGGGAGACCTGACAGAAGTACATACAATTATGAGGAATTGATAGGACAGACAATCCAAACTCCTCCCCTCCCATAAGTGGTTAAAATGTCAACGACTAGAGGATACAACTTTAACATGAGAGGGGCTTTATGTTTGTGACTGGTATGAAGTTGTCATTTAGTCATCACTCCCGTTAAACTGTAGTAAAGCTGATGTTACATACCCCACTTATGTTGTCACTGCAGTAACATGCAAAACATCTGAAACACATTGGTTGCAAGGACTTCAGGACATCCTTAGGCACAATAGGAAAACAGGTTTGCTATTTCTTTGAAATACAGTCAGATACTGCTGGAAGCACTCAGTGGGTCAGGAAGGGCCTGTTGAAAGAAACAGAACTAATGCATCAGATCTGTGATCTTTTATCAGCCCTTGGTTGTGCTTTAGGCAACAATTTGCATACATTAAGCACCTTGACAATATGCAAAGTTGTCACAAGGACGATGCCATCACTATTTCTGGTGACCTTGCATGAATAATGTTGAAATGGTGATCTCATCCCTGCTGTCAGCAGCCTTCCACAGCCAGGCTCCTGCTCTGCTCTCCCTTCAGTTTCTGTCAAATCTCCCATTCTAGGAGTGGTCCCAGTGTGTGACCAAGGGTTCGATATCCACAGCTATCCCATCACGGTAGCATATTCACTGACCCACTCACTCGCTCCCGCCCCTTAAAGATGCCAATTAATATCATCCTTCCCTGCTATTCCTTTTGAGTCCCATTTCCATTATTCCCACCGGCCCTTAAATTCTGGACAAAGCCACTCTTCAAGCATAAAAAAGATTGTCACTTTTGTCTGTTGGATGCATCGATTAAATCTCCTCTCATTGCCACAAGGACAACCCATCCACCCTAGTTTAATTTTGTAAATTAAATCCATCATCCATGGCAAACACAAGTTGCTGGAGGAGCTCAGCAGGTCAGGCAGCATCTGTGGAGGGAATGGACAGGCTGACACTTCGGGTTGGAACCCTTGTTCAGACTCCACAGATGCTGCCCGACCTGCTGAGTTCCTCCGGGATTTTGTTTTACTCAAGATTTTTGCATCTTCAGTTCCGTGTGTCAGAAGTTATCATCAGTGGGACGGTTCTAAAAATTCTTTTCTGGGACCTTCATAATCAGGTAACTAGAATTGGACATGCAGCTCCGGTTATGAACTAACCAGAGCTTTATAAAAAATTCAAAACAACTTCCCACTTTTATAATGGCATAGTGATGAAGGGATTAATAGTATTGCACCCCCAGAAACACATATGAACAATGATGGGTTGAATGGTTTATTGTGTCACAGAGCACAGAAATAAACTGTTTAATCTAGCAAATTCATGTAACTGTCAATTTTAGCAAGGAGTGAGAAAATGAGCAATAAAATATGAAAGAGAGATTAAAAAAAATAAAGCAAAGAAAACAAGGGACAGGGAGAGAACCACGAACTGCGACAGTGTGCATGGGTCAAACAGGAGACAAACCATTCTTGTAGGAGGCGGCCACAGAGATACAAGAGGAACTGTGATCATTCGTTTTTAACAGAAGTTACAAATATCAATGGAATAAAATGTTCTCTTTCAGATGTGATGTTAAATGGTGGGGCTTGTCTGATCTGTGGCATTAAAAGCGGTCTCGTTACCCTCAGGAGAGCTCTCCCTTGTGTCTTGGCCAACATGGTCAATGATGGTGGGCAGAGCGGAGGACAGCTGGATGACACAGATCTGCTATCGCCACAGAGCGAGACTGAGAATAAGTGATTTATGATCTGGTCTGTGCGGAATGAAAGGCCCCGGAACCATTTTCAAAAATAACTTTTGTGAAAGGATTGGGCATATTCAGCAAGTGAAACACTTGAAGAGAAAGAACAGACAACGGGCCACTTAGACCACCCAGAATAGACATACTGTAACATGCTGACTGGTCTCCTCTGTGATTTGCACTCAGACAGCTCCAGTCTTCAGGTACATTTATCTCAAACCTTGGGTTTACAGCAGAGCACTGGCGAGTAATGGTTTGTTCTTTTCAGTGCAATTTATTGCAAGATTGAATTTGTTCCAGCCGGACAAAACCTGAAACGGTCCTTGGATCCCAATAAGCAGTTTTCTATTCTTTAGTGTCCAACACAGATTCTGGAAGCAAAGATCGTGCATTCATCCCCAAATCAAAGCAAAGTTGGTCTGAAGAAGAGTCCCAAACCAAGACATCACCTATCCAAGTTCTCCAGAGATGTTGCCTGACCCACTGAATTACTCCAGCACTGTGTTCTACTCAAGATTCAAGCATCTGCAGTTCCTTGTGTCGCCATTATTCAATATTCATTCAGATTTTAATGCCACCCATTTGACCAGCCGACTCTTTGTGATGGTCACTACTCAGGCACGGAGAGAAAGCTCACTCTCAGCTTCCAGAAGGTCATGGGTGTGTGTCCCACTTCCGTTGCTTGAGCACACAGCCAAGGCGTTTGTTCCCTGTGCAGTGTTTAGTGAGTGCGGCAGTGCGGGCAATGTCAACTTTCAGATGAGACAATAGCCACCTGTGAACGATGCCCTGCCAGTGAAAATCTCTTCCTGAGATAACACATCCCCTCACCGCTGCTCGTGGGAGCTTGCTGTGTATATAGGTTTCCGTCAAAAGTACAGCAACCATTTTGAAAGGTGGGAGGAAATCGGAGCAACCAGAAGAAACCCATACAGTCACAGGGAGGGCGCGCAAACTCCGCAGTTAGCACCAGAGATCAGGATCGATCCAGGGTCTCTGTGGTTGAGGCAGCAGCTCCACCAGCTACAATTAATCATATTTATAATCATTAGAGCCAGGATGTTTAGGCGCTAAAAAGCTCTGAAATAGGCAGGCAAAAAGACATAATAAAATTGCAAAAAAGGCATGAAAAAGGCACATTGACAAAAAAAAGGCATTAAAAGGCATGTATTTCCACGCCCAAAATATGGATAAAAATGATAATATAAAGGTATTCTACATTAAATGACCAAAGTTGCCTGGTTGCACATAATTACAAGCAATTTTTTCAAATTATCTGGTGTTAAATTATGCCGCCTCTCAGACAGAATATGCTTCAGTTGTGAAAAACTTATTTCTACCTCAGCTGAGGTCACTGGTGCACACACAAAACAAGCTACAGACTATATTCATGTCAATATCTTGTGCATTACAACTACCTTTGAGAACTTTAGCTATGTTTTTGTATTTCTTCAAGATCTTTGTTAGCTAAAATCACTCTCACATTTTCCTTGTATATCTTTACCTACATCGTCAGGAATTATACGGATATCGTCAGTTACTTTGTTGAAAACCTGCAAGTTATTCACTAATGTTTTGCCACATTTCTCAAGGGAAGTGATAGCTTGTGTGAAGTTTGCAAAATTGAAGCAATAAACACAAGATCGCAGTGGAGGAACGTTTTCTGCATGATTTCACTGACGATCCGGACTGCAGCAGACCCTTCTTCAAAACGGTTGACAAATTATTTTATGTTTTCGAAATTTGCAGCATAGTAGACTACAGCAGAGAGCCATGTACCCCACCTAGTCAAAACAGGCTGAGGAGGTAGCGGAATCTCGGGTGCCATTTCCTTGAACATGCTTTGAGGAAGATTTTCTTGACATTTGGAAACAAACTATGTATGTGCTTGACAATTATATGAAGTCCTTGAGTTAAGCATGTCAAATGCAACATTTTGGGGAAATAAAACTTTAAGAGCACAAGCAGCTTTTTTAATGTTCGGAGCTGCATCAGTCACAAACAGAAAAACATTCTCGTGTTTTATATCTTCTGGCCAAAGATCAGCAAGTGAAGATGTAAACAACTGAGTAATAGTTGAGCTGTTTGACTTCTCCAATACTTCCAATGTCAACACATACTCCTTTGATGGTTGACCTGCCTCCAGTGTACCGATGACCACATTGGCAACATATCTCCTCACAACATCGGTTGTTTCGTCTATTGAGATCCATATTATGTTGCATGCAACTTCAACTCTAATTTTCTGCACAATGTTGAAGTTGATGTCAACATAATTTTTCCATAATTATGACTCGCTCGATACATGTTCCTCTGTGTATTTCTCTAAAAAAACTCAAGAGATTTGTTTTCCAATTTCCAAATGGAATTCTAGCATCAATGAATGCCTTGTACAGACCACTCGAAAACTCAGATTTGCGACTGGAGCCAGCAGTAAATGTAGTGAGGAGACAAGCTTGGGTATTTCGCTTGTGTAGGCTACACCCCAGCGATATCAACATTGATTTCTCTAATTTTAGATAGCTCGTCTTCTCCCTCCTCCCCCTCACCCTTTCCAGCTCTCATTCTAGTCCTACTGTCTCTGCCTCTTCCTTTCTTTTTCCCCACTCCCCCCCCCCCCCCCCCCCCCCATCGCCTATTCCTTCTCTCCATAGATGCTGCCTCACCTGCTGAGTTTCTCCAGCATTTTCTGTCTACCTACGATTTTTCCAGCATCTGCAGTTCTTTCTTAAATAGATCTTGGAGAAAGCTGAACCAGCGGGCAGCGGCATGAACGAATGAATGACCGACAGTGGCGCCCCCGGTTTTGCCCCGGTGGTGGAATTTTTTTTGTAAGTTATACTATGCTAACACGTTAATAATGACATTCATATTAATATGATAACATAGAAAACGTCATTGAAATTGACGGCGGCAGCGACCCGACTTCGGAGGTTCGGCCGCGGGCCCAGTAGACGACATCGTCGGGAGCTCGCAGGTAACAGGTTGGTGACCTGTTTTTCTGGGGCTCCCGCGGCAATAAATTCTTCCGCTGGACTGGAGGGCGGGAGCTTCGACCACCCCGGGCCACGGAGATTGAACCGGCCCTTTTGCGAAGCACGGTTGAGCCGCGGTACTAAAGCACCATCACCCGGTGGGGGTCACAACATCGGAGGCCTGGATCGCCTCAGCGCAGAGGGAGAACAAGGAGGGAAGAGACAAAGACTTAAGATTTTTGCCTTCCATCACAGTGAGGAGGTGTCTGGTGAACTCACTGTAGTGGATGTTAAATTTGTGTTTATTGTGTGTTTTGTTACTTTAACATATATGTATGACTGCGAGGCAACAAAATTTCATTCAGACCGAAAGGTCTGAATGACAATAAAGTTTCCAAGATCTAAGAAATCACGGTACAACTAGAGAAAATAGCACAACCTTTGTGCAAAACGGCAAAAAAAGGCAGATTTAGACACTTGATCGTGAAAAAGGCATTATCCTGGTGAAATCATCAAAAAAGGCATGAAAGGGCACTTATGGCATAATCCTGGCTCTAATAATCATACTAGACCAAATAGGACCCATTAGGTCCCTGTCATTTGGGAGGCCTGGTCCCCCAAGGCAATATTGCACCACTCACACATAGCCCCCAACTTCGCAGGCACCGCTCATTTCCCCTCATCCCCCAGCACTCCCTCCCCCTCTTCTTTCCCCTCACCTCCCCCTCTCCTTTCCCCTACCCTGTCACTCCTCCATCCTCTCCTCTCCCTACCCACCTCCTATCCCTCTATCCCCCCCACTACTCACCTCCACCTATCCCCCACTATCCCTCCTGACCTCCCCCACTGCCCTTCTCTCCCTCTATTCCCCACTCCTTACCCCTCAATCGCCCCACTCTCCATCCTCACCTCCCCAGGATCCTTCCCCTCTCCTCCACCCCCAATCCCTCCCGCACCTCTCCCTCCCTCTCCTTTCCCCTACCCTCAGTCACTCACTCCCTCCATTAAAAGCAGCATCTGCAGTTCCTTCCTCCACAGGTCATTCAATGTTAGCTGTGGTTTAGATCCATTGACTTGACAATTGGACCAGCTTGCAGAGTGTGTGTGGTGTGTGGTGAGGTGTGTGGGTGTGTGTGTCCCAAACTCTGCGCAAACGGCTTGGCCACCCTGCAACCCGACTCTCCCTCCCTCTGCCCACTCCGGCTCAGCCACCGTTTGGTCCATCCCCGCCCACCCACCTACCTGCTTGCTGTTGCCACTGGGCCGCGGGGGGGGTGTGAATGTAGTCGGTGTTCATCACGGTGGGCACTACGAGTTTGGATGAGCTGGTAGAGAAGATCTCCTCCGAGATGGCCGTGAGGGCGAGTTACCGCTAAGGCGGCGGCGGATCCGGGGGACGGGTAGACAGGACCGTCATTGCCAGAGAGAGCGAGCGGGGGAGAGGGGTGAGTGAGTGAGGAAAGAGAGACGGGACCAGGGCCAATGAACCCTCCACACCCCCCGCGACCACCGCCGGTGGTGGGTGAAACGATAGACAAGTTACTGTAAGGAAGGGAGAGAGGAGTTTGTGAGTGAGGTGGGACAGGCTGTCGCCGATGGGGCAGGAAGGGGGGCCGCCATCCCGGTCGTGGCATTGATCGACCAATCTGTGTGGCGCTGACTGAAGGAATCTGCTCACGCGCGTTTTTTAAGATTTTTAAACCTCGACAGCTTTTACAATAGACCACCAATCGGAACAAAACTTGTTGCACTCGCAGCACAGGAAAACGGTGAGTAAAGTGGCGAAAAAATCGTAGCGCTATCGCGTAACATTTTTGCGCAAATAGAAAAACCGCGCAAACCGGAAGAGCACAAGATCAGAGTTTTAGTTATGTATAGATAGATAGATGAAGATAGATGTATAGATAGATGGTTAGAATAGAAGATAGATAGATTTAATTTATTAAAGAAATTGAAATTCCATAACCACCGCCATTGAACACATGAACCAGGTCCCAGGATCACAGGTGTAGCAATAAAATAACAATGTTATCAGACTCCTGTCAGGCAGGTAAGTGCTGCAGCAGTGGGTGACAGACCAATGCCATCCTGAAAGGTGACCACAAAATGTATTTACTTGCAACACATCAGAACAAGAGATAAAATAATAATTATCACCTTGAGGGTTTTAACAAACGTTAAAGGTTGTGCTGATACAGGAACATAAAACTGGCAAAAGATGTGGACTCCTGGAGGAAGGGACTGAGGTTGTTCTAACTCCTTGAACGTGTGAAACCAGGGAGATCCAGCTTCCATCACGGACCATTGTCCAGCGATCCTCAGGTTCAGTGGGCAAGAGAGCAAACCTGGCAAAGGGCAGGGAGAGCCAGTTCCTCCTTACAAGGGGAAACTTACAGTTCTCCGGTCCATTCAGATTCACAGAACCTGCTGCCAATTCGGACCCAACAGTGATCCAAATCCAACCACCCACTTGGATCCATGACTATACACGGGGTCGCCGGGCTTGTTTCTCACGACGCCACTTGGATCAACGTGGAATGAGTCACATCACCGCCCATCCTGGTCATCTGTCCGCGGGCGCTTACGTGGGTTGGCAGAAGAACTTGAAGATGGCTCTGGCGGCTGGACGTCACGAAAACCTTGTGACTGAAAATGGAAAAATAGGGATAGGAGAGAAGCAATTACATTGTCTGTACGGAGTTTGTACGTTTTCCCTGGGACCGCGTGGGGTTTCTCTGGGTGCTCTGGTTTCCCACCACATTCCAAAATCGCGCAGGTTTGTAGGTTAATTAGCTTCTGTAAATTGTTCCTAGTGTGTGGAATAGAAATACACACCAAGGAGGGGGTGATTGTTGGGCGACGTGGACTATGTGGGCCTGTTTCCACACTGGTTCTCTAAACTAAACTAAAAAAATCCCTCTTTCCTCCTCATCCCAGACACTCCCTTTTAACATTTCCATTATCTTTCTTTTCTCCCTGTACAACTCTATTTTTGTCTTCCCTGCCCTTGGGACCTCTCATCACTGCACCTCCTCCCATCTTGTCCCCAACAATCTCTCTCCACATACCATTCCCGAACTGGGAGCATCCTTTAAGGTGGCACCTGGCAAAGCTGCTGCCTCATGGCGCCGGAGACCCAGGTTCAATCCTGACCTCGAGTGCTGCCTGTGTGCAGTTTGCACGTCATGTTTTGACAGCATGAGTTTCCGCTAGATGCTCTGGTTTCCTCCCGCATCCCAAAGACATGGAATTTTAGTTTAATTGGCCACAAAAAATTGCCCCTTGGGGAGTGCATGAGAAAGTGGGAAAACATAGAACTATGTGAATGAGTGATCGATGGTCAGCATGAACTCGATAGGCCGAAGTGCTGTTTCCATGCTGTATCTCTAGAACTAAAACTATTATCTGTTGAAAGGGGTGAACAGTTTCTTGGAACTAGCAAACCTCAAAACTAAATGTAGAATTGAGATACTGGCAGAGGACTCACGGTTATCTGGTATGGTACTGTCGCTTCCTTTTGAGTTGGCGATTTATAGAGGGAAGCAAACCTAATGAGGAAAGAGAGCAAAAGCTGAAAGGACTTTGCACAAACAGCTCAGTTCATGTCTGCCAGTTTCTTGGAAACTATCCTTCCTTATAAACTGGACGCGACATTAAATTACACTGAGCAGTTTCACTTTACAGTTTAATTCAACTTACATTTACAGTATAAACTCTGGCTTTACTGCATTGTCCCACATTTAACTTTAAGGGTAGAGTAATGTATTAGCCACATTCCTGGACCAATGAACCAGCAAAATGATTGTTTGAGCTGTGAACTTAATTTGTACAAAACAGGAATCAGTAATAAGGATGGTCAGTGATTAGAAAATCCAACAGTTCATTAGTACATGCAGAGAAAGGAAACTTTGCCCCCTTACCCAGTCAGGGCCTACATGTGACTCTTCACCACCAACATGGAGAACATGGAACAGTACAGCACAGGCCATTCGGCACACAATGTCTGCGCCAAACATATTGTTAAAGTATGTTCAAGAAGGAACTGCAGATGCTGGAAAATGGAAGGTGGACAAAAATGCTGGAGAAACTCAGCGTGTGAGGCAGCATCTATGGAGCGAAGGAAATAGGCAACGTTTCAGGCCGAAACACTTCAGACTGAGATCTCCTTTGCGTACATGCGATCTAATATCACTCCATTCCCTACACGTGCCTGTCTAATATCCTCGTAAACTCCACTATTGCATCTGCCTCCACCACCATCTCACCTATCGATGTGTGTAAAATAACTTCTCCACCCATCTCCTCTAAACTTTGCTCCTATCACTTTTAAGGTGAGAAAAAGGCAGAAAATCTCCTGGAATGGGAATACATTAAGTAATTAAACACATAAACGGCAGATTAATATCAACCTTGTTGGTGAAGACCACGCTCAGACATGTTAAACAAATTGAAATGCTACAATGGATTTAAAGGCCACTAAGCCCAATTTACCATCTTGTTATTGTCACATGGATAGTGGCTTTGTTCAATGCAACTAATCAAAAGACAAGGCTCAGTGGCGCATGTGCTGCCTCACTGCATCAGAAACCCAGGTTCATTCCTGACCTTGGGCACAGTCCAGGTGCAGTTTGCACGTTCTCCCCGTGACCTTGTGGGTTTCCTCCGGGTGCTTCGGTTACCTCCCACATCCCAAAGATGTGTGGGTTTGTAGGTTAATTGGCCTCTGTAAAATTGCCTCTAGTGTGTAGGGAGTGGATGAGAAAGTGGGACAACATAGAACCAGTGTGAACGGGTGATCGATGGCCAGCATGGACTCGGTTGTAGAAGGGTCCGTTTCATGCTGTATCTCTAAACTAATGGCAGTGCCTGTTCACACAGGGCTGGTTCGCCCCTCCCCACTGGGGGCTGCAAAGCTCAGTGGCAACTATGATCTCACTCAGCCGTCACATGTTCAATACACCTGTTTCATCTCTTACCTGAGTTTGCCTTCCCAGTGTAGAATTAAGCGAGCGGTGGCTGCATGACCCCAGCTTTCACCTGGTCAAAACAAGAAGCCATCTTTAGCAGCGTCAGATTTCTGTTAAACCCAGGACAATAGACTCTGGAGCTTTGGAGAATCCCGTTGAATTTTACTAACTACCAAGGATGATTCTGCTTGACCGAGCACACGGAGTCTGGGGACGCAGGGCCGCTACCTTAGAATAAAACTCTGCTACGTGGGCCTGAAAGAAGAGAAGATTTCTTCAGCCAGGCTACAGATTGTTGGAATTCTCTGCCCCAGAGGGTGGCAGGCATTTTGACATTGATACTAACACAGGATTTAAGGGAATGAATTAGGGAATTGGATGAGGAAAACTGAGGGGGGAAGCAAAGTAGTGATCTCATGGTAAAGTAGGCTTATTAGGCATCCCTCTCCCGCTGTGTTAAAGATATTATGCTGGGAAAATCATCTATATGTCCATTAAGTGAGGCCATTCTTGAGCATGAAGGTGGGAAGAGTTGCTCCGGAGAAGCAGTCCTGGCATTCTCAGTTACTCAGGTGTGAGAGAAAACTAGGTGATGTTTGCAAATCAAGGTGCAGACAAATACTCCACAGAGAAGCCAACAGCGGGGATAGAGTTAAACCTGTACCTCAGAAAGGCAGTACTGCAGAGAAATTAGGTTAAAAAGAAATAGTTAGGTTCTTCTGAATGAAAGATGAAATTGGGACAAGTGAGGGCAAGTGAGAAAACATTATTTGTGAGAATTGTCCATTAGAAATGGATGGAGGAAATGCAAGAAAATATTTAAATCTATTTTTTAGATAACATTCTGTGATGTTGCATTTTGCACAATGTATTTGTTTGATGTGCTGTATTGGTCCAATAATTTTTGGACTAGTTATAGAACATTTACTTAAGATCCAAGGATAGACAAGGTTAGGAAGATGAAGCAAGCAGACACTGGGAGGATTTGAACATAAATTTACCACTGTCTGGGTAACTTTAACCCTGCATAAACTACATTTGATCAACATAGTAGTCCAAGAACTTAAATCCTGGTACGAAGGAAATAATGAACGAATATTAGGCACCAGCTACACCATAGTTTAATATTAATTAAATAACACCACACACACACACACACACACACACTGGAGCCATTTTAACCATACCAAACATGTGACCTTATAAAATATGGTATGACCACAGAACATAGAACAGTACAGCACAGGAAAAGGCCCTGCGACCCTCAATATCCAAGTTAAACGTGATGCCATGGTAAACTAATCTCTGCTTGCACATGATCCATATCCCTCCATTTCCTACATATCCATGTGCCTAAAAGCCTCTTAAATACAGCTGTCATATTTGTCACCACCACCACCATCCCTGGCAGTGCATTACCAGTGCCCACCATCCTCTGTGTAGAAAAACTTGCCCCACACATCTCCTTTAAACTTAGCCCCTTTGACCTTATAGGTATATAAGGTTTGTTGCTGAAATTTATGTCCTGTCCTGTTACTAATGTCATAAGGTCATAAATGATAGGAACTGAATTAGGCCATTAAGCCCATTAAGTCTACTACGCTGTGTTTACTGTTGAGGAGACAAGTTGTCCATGTCCACCAGTTCTGGACGTATGGGTTTGGCAGTGCTTGTGCTATGGTCCACCAGTGGTTATATCATGGTAACAGAGCCCTGGCTGGACTTTAACCTAAAAGTGGACGTCACTCAGATGCTCGAGCTGCCCGAGGTCAGCTGCCCAAGGGTGATGGAGCAGAGCTGCCATCTTTGCATTTCAAAAGGTCATGGGTCATGGCTATTAGCCAATCACGTGGCTACTCCGGGAGAAAGGCTGACATTACCTAGTCATTGGCCAACACAGAGATTACAAAGGACACAGGGCAAGGCAGATCTCGTACCAGTGTTTCGTCAAAGCCCTTGGCACCTTCCTTCTGCCCTGTATATCTCAATCTCCCATGTAGTCCCTATTTCCACTGCTCTACCATTGGACTAAACCCCTACCCAGCCTCGTTCACCTTTAGGATACAATTTGGTAGAGCTATTACCTCACACCTTCGGGGACCAGGTTCAATCCTGACCTCCAGCACCATATCTGTGCAGTTTCCTTGTCCTTTCTCTCACCACTTGGGTCTCCCCCAACATCCCAGAGACATTCAGATTGATAAGTTCAAAATACTCCTTGTTTTATGAATGGCAGAACTGCTGGGCAGAGGGAAAAGGGGTTGCAGAGAAAGCCAGTGAGAGAATAGGATTCCCCAGTGATCATGTATGGACTAGTTGGGCTGAAGGGCAACCTCCTGTGCTGTAAGAAATAATTTGGGAAAAACCCACCTCTTCACCAAGCAATCGATTCACCTGCCCCTTGACCTCACTGCCTGACCCAGTGTCAAATTTTGCCTGCTAATAATCAGTGCTTGGGATTTTATACATTAAGGTGCTACACAAATGCAGGTATTTGTTACGTCTTTGCGTGTTCATACACACGACTGTGTTGACAGGGCGGGGAGAGAACGGGGTAGGGAATGTGGGTGAATAAGCTGGACCCTGTGCCCCGGAGAGTTGCAACGCTTCTTTTAATACAAAGCTAGCCTTAAACTATGGATTCTCACCGAGTGCAGGTACCAGCGTAGACTGGGTTTCCCCAAATCGTGTGGTCATCTGGTTGGTCAGCACCACCTGAAAGAGTAAATGGTCACTATTACAAGGCGAGGAACAAATCTATCACAGCAAGAGAGCGTGCAAGAGCGAGATAGAGCACAGAAACAGGCCCTTCGGCCCAACGTGTCCCAGCATACCAGCCATCACCTTGTTAATGTAATCCTGCATTAATCACATATTATTTTATTCTACCCTCAATTCCATCAACTTCCTTCAGTATCTACCACTAACCTACACACACACACACAATTAACCTGAATGTCTTTTGAAACGTGGGAAGAAACCGGAGCACCCGGAGAATGTGCAAACTACACACTAACAGCAACCGAGGTCAGGATCGAACACAGGTCCCTGGTGCTCTACCAGCTGTGCCACTGTGCCCGTTAATCATTGGGTTAATCAGATGTTATGAACTCATTCATTACATGTCAGTTTCCCATCAGATAACAATTTGGAATAAAATATTTTTTCTCAGAGTCCGGTTCCAAAGCAGTGTTGACGGAAACAAGAGCAAAAAGTAAATTGCTGGAAGTACTCAGCAGGTCAAGCAGCATCTGTGGATGCCAAGGGATGGTCAACACTTTCAGGTCGAGACCCTGCATGAGGATCAGTACTTTGTTTGTGATCTCTCAAAAGTTAAAACTAGATTGCGTTGTATACCCAATAGCACCTTTTGTCTACAAAAGTATTAGGCCCAAAATGTCAACTATTTATTTTGCACCACAAATGCTGCTTTACCAACTGAGTTCTTCCAGCAGTTTATCTATCGTCCCGGATGCCAGCATCTGCAGTCCTTTAATCTTCTTGACTGAAACCAGGTCTGGCCTTGTCTGGGGCAGCACAGTGGTGTGGCTCGCACAGCCACCACTTCACAGGTGCAGTGATGCCAGTACTATCCTGACCTCTGGTGCTGTGTGGAGTTTGCACATTCTCTCTCTAGTTTGCTCTTGCATGACAAAAATATGTGGAGAAGTCTGAAGAAAGCATTCCCAGCCCAAAACGTCTCCTATCCTTTTATGATTGAATGGGATCGCCCCAGGGACCGGGCAGGGCTGGGAACAGTCAAAGAACAAACATAGGCTCAATGGCCAAATGGCTTCCTTCTCTACACAAGGAGGATGCCCCCCCCCAGCCAAGGTGAGGTCATGGAGTGAAGCAGTCGAGCAGATCAGAATGAACTGAAGCTGTGTGCTGTTCCAGCCTGGTTGTTGCCACACTCCAGTCCCGGGAGAGGCGGATGCCAGGTTTTACTCACTGCCACCTTGTGGTCATTGGCCCTGGTGATCAGCTGCTGAGC
Organism: Leucoraja erinaceus; assembly: GCF_028641065.1. Taxonomy (NCBI): domain Eukaryota; kingdom Metazoa; phylum Chordata; class Chondrichthyes; order Rajiformes; family Rajidae; genus Leucoraja; species Leucoraja erinaceus. The sequence continues at coordinate 9,593,451 of NC_073404.1, forward strand.
CAGTCCATTCAGCAGCCGCGTCCGCAGCGACAGATCCTCCAGGTCGTGGCGGAACGGGAAGGCAATACTGTCAATCACCACTAACCGCACCTGAGAAAACATGGAACAGAGTTCAGCCCAACCTCAGGCAGGGAGCGCAGCTTTTGTAGCATTAAAGAAAACAGCTCAACATTTACCATCCCAAGCGCATTTAGGATCTTGAGCAAAACACCAAGTGCTGGAGTAGCTCAGCTGGTCATCTGTGGAGGGACGTTTTGGGTCAGGTCCCTTCTTCTGACCAGAAATGTCAACTGTCTACGGCCCTCCACAGATGCAGCCTGGCCATCGAGTTACTCCAGCACTTTGTGTTTTGAATAAGATTCCGACATCTGCAGTTCCTTGTGGCCCACTTAGGATCTTGAATGTTTGAATCAGGTCACCCCTCATTTTTCTGAAATCCATGGAAATCAGACCCAGCCTGTCTGGCTTTTCTGGATAGAACAGCCCTCAGCTCAAGAATCAGCCCCGTGAATCTCCTTTGGACTCTCTCCCAAGTTACTGACCTCAGGTTTCCCCACTCAGACCAACCCTTGCCCGCTACCCTCTGTCTCCCATCTCTGGACATCCAGGGCTCTGACTTGGACTTCTGCAATATCTTTAGGCAAAGTTGCTCAGTGTTGTCAGGGAGATGCAGCATTTTGATCCGGTGACACTAAAAGAATGGTTATGTATTCCCAAGTCAAGGTGATGTGTTGCTAGGCAGAGAGGAGGGGGCAGGGGGGGAACGGAGAAGAGGAAGATTGTGGGAATCTGGAACTGCTACAGTTCCATGAATTTTGCTCTCCCGTATACCCCAAACATGTTAGTGTACAGCTGGCTGGGCCAGGAGCTCTGGCTAACATTTGGTTTCATTCCTTAGAAGGTGCTCCTTTAAACATAAAACTTTATCCTACAGCTAGGTCAAAGTGACCTAATACCTCCTGAAGTGTTTTGGTGACGTGCCAAGGAACTCTTTTGTTAAAGAAATGCAAGTCTCTGGACCTGAGCCAGTAGCACCTTACCTGGGGCCACAGAGTCAAATTAGAATACAGAACAACACAGCACAAGAACAAGGCTCTTTGGCCCTCAATGTCTCTGCCAAACATGTTGCTAAGACCATCACTTATCAATCTGCACATAACCCATATCCCTCCATTCCTTGCATATCTATATGCCTATCCAAAAGTATTTTAAATGCCACTTCTACTTCCCCAGCAGGGTGTCCGAGATACTCACCATCTGTGTATAATACACTTGCCCTTTAAATTGAAGCCACTGCTCCCCCCAGTGGCCACACTCAGCACACATTGGCCTCTTTGACAAGCTGGAGCTTGAATTCTGACAAGCTTAAAGTACACTCTCATCCCTGTGGTTGCGCCGAAAATGTTTGAGTTATGCGCTATCTTGTGGTCCAAAAGAGATCTGACCCGTTTACCCGTTTTTTCCCTGCAAGATGCAGAAGGAGCTGTGTGCAATTTAATTCACTAAAATGCACTCTTTCAAATTTACATGGCACCACATTAAGATCTTAAAGGGCCAAGGAGGAGAAAACAGGAGATTGGGAATCCATGGATACAAAGCATGAATCAACACATATGAAATCATTGTAGTGGCTGATGAGGCATTGTCTCCATTCCCTGCATATCCATAAACATCTCTGCCGTATCAATCTCCACCAACTCCTGTGTAAAATAAATTGCCCCAGACATCTCCTTTAAACTTTGGACCTCTCAACTTAAAGTTATGCCCTCTAGTCTTTGACATTTCCACCCTGAAAAAAAGTTTCTGACCCAACTATGCCTCTCATAATTTTAGATACTTCTACCAGGTCTCCCCTCAACCTCCAACGTTCCAGAGGAACCAATCCAAGTTTGTCGAACCTCTCCTTATAAAAATATATCCATCACTTCACAATAACTGGGTCTAAATCCTGGAATTCTCTGGTTAATGGCACAACGGAAGGACCTTCACCAGAATGACCGGTGATCCAAAGAGGACATCTCCAGGAAGGAGATGATCCACCAGCCGAATCTTGGAGGAACAGTCTAGGTCTCGACCACGCCTTACCTTGCGATGTTCAGCTAGGAAGTCATCTAGCAGGTGAGCCTGCGCCAGGAGCTCCACATAGTCACGGCAACGGAAGTAGTAGATGCGAGAGAGGATGCTGGAGACGGTGAACTCTTTCACTGCCTCTCGCTGGGCTGCAGGGCAGAAGCCATCAGTCTCACTTCTTGCACTGACATTTGACCTCCCCCCAAATCCCAGAGCTCCAACAATTCATTGGACAAGACCATGTCTGATTATATCCCTCGGACTGGAATGAAGTGCCTCTGGAAATAGTTCTAACGGCTCTAACAAAATATTTTAATCAACAAAACATTTTATATATTGTCTTTTTAATCTTCTAAACTCAAAGAAAATACAGAGCTGGAATCTGCTACCCGTTAACATCAGTTGTTATTCTCATGATTCTCCACAGCATCCTCCGCATGGAGAGATCAGTGTTATGGCGGCAGCATTTGATGTAGAGTCATGCCCATCGGAGGGAGGGGGCAGGGCTCACTATCAGGAGAGAACCAATACTGGACTGTCCTCCAAAATTGCAATCAACAATTTTAAATTTGAGATTCAAGAGCTCCTGGCTTTGTGAGCTCAAGAACGTGAATGCTTGTTTCTTAGCTGTTATAGGATTTAGGCGGCTATGAAGCGCCAGGGAACATACTGTGATTTCAAAAGGCACTTTAGAAAAGCAAAGTTTGTAATAAAGTAATTCAGTGTCAGAAGAAAACCCATTCATACGTGTGCTGGCCGTTTGAGCTGTCCCCTTAGTCCCATTTCTCTATCACCAGAACATTGCAAATTTATATTTTGCTAGAATTTAATCTCTTTTGACATTTGCCATATAAATTGTTTCCATGCTGTTTAAGGAAGCACATTCCATATTAAAACACTGCATCAAACTAAAATTTCTTGCCCACTCTCATTACAGATGGGCAATCAGCAGTCTTGTTTCTCTGTTCTGTGGTGCCGATTTCCCAATATCAGACTCCGTCAATAAACAGATGATAGGATATAGACACACAATGAACTGCAGATGCTGGAATCTTGAGCAAAGCACAAAGTGCTGGAGAAACTCAGTATTTGCCTCACGCCAGGTAGCATGTTCCAGGCACTCAACACCCTCTGTGTAAAAAACATGCCGCACACATCTCTTAACTTTGGCCATCTCAGATTAAAGCTACACCCTCTCGTCTTTGACATTTCCACGCAGTCTAACTTTTCTGACTGTCTACCTGATCTATACACCTATATTAACATGAGGAATATCTAATGATTCAAGAATTTAATTGTCCTATCTCGGACATATGACAATAAAACACTCTTGAAAGTCTGTTAGTTTAGTAATAAAGTCCAAGGGTGCTAGATTATCAGAGTTTTACTGAGCTTCAAACCATTACCTTTCGGTAATTGAACTTTACTTGTTCATGGCATAAAGCTGAGGCACTTTATGGCACTGGTAAGGCCACATTTGGAATATTGAGAGCAATTTTGGGCACCATATCTGAGGAAGGATGTGCTGGCTCTGGAGAGGGTCCAGAAGAGGTTTACAAGAATGATCCCAGGAATGAGTAGGTTAACCTATGTCGGCACTGGGCCTGTACTCACTGGAGTTTAGAAGAATGAGAGGACCTCATTGAAACATACAGACTAGTGCAAGGCTTGGATAAAGTGGATGTGGAGAGGATGTTTCCACTAGTGGGAGTCTAGGACTAGAGGTCAAAGCCTCAGAATTAAAGGACGTTCTTTTAGGAAGATGAGGAGAAATTGCTTTAGTCAGAGGGTGGTGAATCTGTGGAATTCTTTGCCACAGAAGGCTGTCGAGGCCAAGTCAGTGTATTTTTTAAGGCAGAGATAGATAGATTTTTGATTAGTACAGGTGTCAGAGGTTATGGGGAGAATTGTAATTAATTTCATTAGTCAAATATGAAAACAAATCATGTATATAAATTATACGAGGAATTTGATTTGCCATAGTCATACCAAAAAAGCAACAAAACACGCAACCACATAAAAATTTAACATAAACATCCATCACAGCGGCTCCTCCACATTCCTCACTGTGATGGAAAGCAATAAAGCCTCCTTTGCAAGAGAATGGGGTTAGGAGGTAGCTATAGATCAGCCATGATTGAATGTAGTAGATGATGGGCCAAATGGCCTAATTCTACTCCTATCACTTATGACCTTATGCATCATCAGTAGTCTTAATGCCCATATTTGACTTTATTTTAAAGTTCATTCACAGTGCACAGGAAAAGCCCTCATGTAGCATTGAGATGATAAGGTGTGCGACGGGCATTCTCAAAATACCCTTCCTCTTGGAATGGTGCTCTGGGATCTTTGATATGGACTCGAGGGACAGAACTACACTTGTTTAACATTACATGATGATGTTGGCTATGCAGCATTCCCACGGTACTGTGCAGGGAATTCTCCACCTCATATTTCTGCTCAAGCGGCTGGAATGTGATTCTGGTTTGGAAATGCAAGAGCTTCCTGCTGAAGTACAGCACAGCGGGAAGTCCAACAAAGTCTAAGCCACGCCAACTTTAATGGCCCACCTCAAATGACGAGGGAACTCCTACTGCCCCATCCCCACCCCCTTTTGCTGTACCAGTTGGCTGAGCTCAGCTGAGCAGCATACCTTCGTCCTGACCAGACTCGGCAATGAGGTGACAGTGGTGGACAGCAGCTTGGGCAACCTCGGCCACCCGCTCCACGACAAAGCTGCCTTCGGTGTCGATGTACACAGACTCCCCACCAAGACCACCGAAGCACTCAGGGATCTGTGTGTCCACAACTAGTTGGATACTGTGCAAAGTTGAACAAAATTAGAGAGAGGGTCTCAGTAAACCAAGCAATCACAGATACACAGGTGACACAGTAGATTACAGATGCTGCATTCTTGAGCAAAAGAAACAAACCTTCAGAGGAACTCAGGGGATTGAAGGCTTCGGGGGAAAGTTTGCAGATGATGCTAAGATAGGTGGAGGGGCAGGCAGTCGAGAGGAAGCAAGGACTCTGCAGAAGAACTTGGGACAGGTTAGGAGAGTGGGAGATGAAATTCAGTACAGTATAGCATAGTGCAGAGTCATGCATTTTGGTAATAAGAATAAAGGCGTAGATTATTTTCTAAATGGAGAGAGAATCCAGAAATCGGAGGGGCAAAGGGAAGGGAGTGCTGGGCAGGAATTAATTTGCAAGTAAAATCAGTAGCAAGGAAGGCAAATTCAATTTATATCAAGGAGACTGGAACACAAAAACAGAGATGGAATGCTGAGGCTCTAAAGGGCACTGGTCAGGCCGCATTTGGCATATTGAGAGCATTTTTGGCACCTTATCTGAGGAACGACGTGCTGGCTCTGGAGAGGGTCCAGAGGAGGTTTACAAGAATGATTCCAGGAATGAGTGGGTTAGCATATGATGAGCATTTGACAGGACTTGGCCTCTACTTGCTGGAGTTTAGAAGGTTGAGGGGGGACCTCATTGAAACGTACAGAATAATGAAAGGCATAGAGTGGATGTGGAAAGGATGGTTCCACTGGTGGGAGGGACTCGGACCAGAGGTCATAGCCTCGGAATTAAAGGGCGCTCTTTTAAAGAGAGGTGAGAAGGAACTTCTTTAGTCAGAGATTAGTTAATCTGTGAAACTCATTGCCACAGAGGGCTATGGAGGCCAAGTCAGTGGATATTTTTAAGGCAGAGATAGACAAGTTCTTGATTTGAAGATAGACACAAAATGCTAAAGTAACTCAGCAGGGACAGGCAGCATCTCTGGAGAGGAATGGGTGACGTTTCGGGTCGAGACCCTTCAGAATCTGAAGAAGGGTCTCAACCCGAAAAGTCACCCATTGCTTCTTACACAATCCACCCTGACTGCCTCCTGCCAGTCTCTGCCATTGTGTTGGTCCTTGGCTAGAGTGACTTCCAAATAACTTTGTACTCTGGATCAACACAACAGTCTATATAACAGGTACACAAAAATGCTGGAGAAACTCAGCGGGTGCAGCAGCGTCTATGGAGCGAAGGAAAATAGGTGACGTTTCGGGCCGAAACCCTTCTTCAGACTGAACCGAGTCTATATAACAGGGCAACATTTGTTTTTAAATATACAGATTAGCAAACCAGATTCTACACTTTTTTTAACCCACCATCAGTTTGCCAATGCTTTAAATAGCACAATGTTCTTCTGAACCTCAACCAGGCAACTTTCACGCGTCTGACTACAAATGAGTCCACAATTTCTACAGCTACCTCTACTAGGGTGTAGTCCGTCTGGTGCATGTGACTTATCCTTCAGAACTTTCAACTGCCCAAGCACCTTCTTCTCAGTAATAGTGACTGCACTCCACCTCCGCCCCCTCACTCTCGTGAATATATATCTGTGTAGATATCAAAACCATTTACATTACTCCCTGAAAATGGCATCACAGGTAGACTGGATTGTCAAGAAGGCTTTTGGTACATTGGCCTTCATTAATCAGGTTGGTATATTATGCTACAGTTGTACAAGATTTTGGTGAGGCCCTCAACATGGATCCTTCTGCTCCTATCACCATGAGCTGAAGGCCTTCCAGTCGCGGGATAAATCAGAACTTCTAACTGCCCAGAAAGAGGCCACTCTGCCTATGATATCAGCCTCTGCTCTTTCAAATAGCCCTCTAATTGGATCCACCAAACAAACTGCTGGAGGAACTCAGCGGGTCAGGCAGCAACTGAGGAGGGAAATGGACAGATGAAGTTTTGGGTCAGGACCTTTCATCAGACGGATGAGACTACCCACTTTGAAGAAGTTCTTCTCCTCTCGACGGGAGTTCTGCAAGACTCTCTCTCACTGCTCCCCCATCGATTCCTACAACTCTCCTGCTCTTCGGCTACATTCACACGCAGACTCACTACCACAGCCATGCGTCCTTCGTCAGTACTCATCTTCACAAAGAGGGGTCCTGATCCCAAATGTCCATTTCCCTCCACAGATGCTGCCTAACCTGCTCAGTTCTTCCACCACCTTGTTTATTGCTTATGATTCCAGCATCTGCAATCTCTTGTGCGTATGACTGGACCCACTGCCCTTTCCGTTCCCAACATCACCAGAAATTGGTACTTTCAATTAGTTTTCCATTGCTATTGAATTGACTTCCATTGCCCTTTCAGACAGCGCATTAGAAGTCAACCTGTAATTCTCATCTCTTTTTTTGTTAAACCATTTTTGTAATTAACTTAGTTACTGGCCTACCTGTCAACACATAGCCTTCCCAGCAGGAGTCACTAAAGTGCCACATGAAGTTGGAATCCATGCCTATCAAGCGCTGGAGTAACTCATCCGGTTAGGCAACACTCAGAGCTACCTGACCAAAAGCCAATGCAGATGCAAGCCCAGGGATATGAACCTGGGCTGCTCATACACAGCTCCAAGCAGTACATCTACCCATTGAGGCGCTGAAGCCGCCATCCTCTGACTTCAAAGAAGCTGACAAATCAGCTCTCAAAATTGGATTTTGCAGATTTTTAGTACAAAGTTGGTGACATGCTAACAGTACCACACAGAGGCAAGGAGCAGCTTCTAACGATGCATGGGCAAGACTAGCAGACAATGCAGTAGATTAAGTTAAAGGAGATGCACAACACTTCTATCTCACCAGGAAGGATTGCTGGGGTTCCTGGATGGAGGTGGTATAGGGACAGGTGTTTCATCTCTTGTGGTTGAAGGGGAAAGTACCTGGATAGGGGATGGCCTGGGTGGTGTGAGATGAGTCAACCGAGGAAACGCGGAGGGCGTTATCTCTGTGGAAGGTTGAAAAGGGTCGGGTACTTCAAACCAGTGAAAGGCAGAATCCAACAAAACACGGCAGGTAGGCAGGGTTCCGGCGAACATAACAAAAGTAACAAACTCAATTGAAGGAGGCTTTCTGAAAAATAAGGCAAGTGCCAGACATGGAGTAATACTAGTGACAAGTAGATTGCTATAAAATATGGCAATACTGAATTTATGGCAAGGCTGAGTTTCACAGACGAGGCGAAGGATCGTACCTTAGCTGTGTTTTACCAACACCAGGAGCACCACAAATCTCCATAATCTTGGCAACTGGCACCCCTCCCCCTAGAACTTCATCCAGAGCCGAGCTGAAGGTGATTATGGAGCCTTGAGCATGCTCTTCTTCCAGCAGTTCCAGGGCTGTGCATTTCCGAAATGATGGCAACCCATCACTCTGCTGGGATTCCTCACCAGAGCTCCTGCATCTCACGATCTGTAGGACTTCCAAGGCCTCCTCTTTAGAGATGCCTACCTCTATATAGTGACAAGAAGGATCAGGAATTAACAGCTCTGAAAAAAAAGGAAACACTTCCCTCTGCTGCTCAAACACTGGTAAACAATCAGGAGGAGATAAAAAATGTTTTGATGCTGCTGTGTCAGACATAGCTCATAGAAGTGTGAGCAGCAAGGAGGATGCTATGGATAAATTGGTGATGCAGGGTGACTTGGATAGGTTGGGTGAGTGGGCAGAAGCATGGCAGATGGAGTATACTGTGGATAAATGTGAGGTTATCCACCTTGGTGGCAAGAACAGGAAGGCAGATTATTATCTGAATGGTGTCAGATTAGGAGATGGGGAGGTGCAACGAGATCTGGGTTTGCTTGTACATCAGTCACTAAAAGTAAGCACGCAGGTACAGCAGGCAGTGAAGAAAGTTAATGGCATGTTGGCCTTCATTGCGAGAGGATTTGAGTTTAAGAGCAAGGAGGTCCTACTACAGTTGTACAGGGCCTTGGTGAGACCACACCTGGAATATTGTGTGCAATTTTTGTCTCCTAATTTGAGGAAGGACATTATTGCTATTGAGGGAGTGTAGGTTCACGAGGTTAATTCCCGGGATGGCGGGACAGACGTATGATGAAAGAATGGGTCGACAAGCTTGTATTCGCTGCAATTTAGAAGGATGAGAGGGTATCTTATAGAAACAGCAGGAAAAAATGTTCCCGATGTTGGAGAAATCCAGAACCAGGGGTCACTGTTAAAGAATAAGGGGAAGGTCATTTAGGACTACGATGAGGAAAAACCTTTTCACCCAGAGAGTTGTGAATCTGTGGAATTCTCTGCCACAGAAAGCAGTGGAGGCCAATTCACTAGTTTATTTTCAAGGCAGTTAGATTTAGCTCTTACGGCTGAGGAAATCAAGGGCTATGGGGGAAAAAGCCAGAACGGGGTACTGATTTTGGATGATCAGCCATGATCATATTGAATGGTGGTGCTGGCTCAAAGGGCTGAATGACCTACTCCTACACCTATTTTCTATGTTTCTAACAGTATAGTGTAGGAAGGAACTGCAGAACAGTACAGCATAGGAACGGGCCCTTCAACACACAAAGTCTGTGCCGAACATGATGCCAAGTTTAATTAATCTCCTTTGCCTACACATGATACTTATCCCTCCATACTTTGTCTTTTAATGTGTACCCAAAAGCATCTTAAACATAATTATGACATCTGCCTCCACCTCCACCCCTGACCTAAACCCCACACTTCAGAAATGTATCCTGCACATCTCCTTTAAACTTTGCCCCCTCCCTCCCCCTCCTCCTCACCTTAAAACTGAGCACTCTAGTCTTTGACATTTTCACTTGGGGAAAGAGGTTAGGACTGTCAATCTTATTTGGACTAGTAATCCAAAATCTTGGAGCAATGATTTGGAGACAGGGGTTCGAATTACACCATTTGGTAGCGAGAGAATTTTTGGATAAACTTGGGAATTAAAAAAAGTTTGTGTAATGATGACCATATAACTATCAAATCTCATCTGATCTATTTAGAAAATGTAACGGGTCATATTTACCCTACACTCCGGACCCACATGATGTCCTCTGAAATGGCACAATAAACCACTCAGTTAGTAAACCCTGCCCTTGGCGCGTAGTATAAGGAACTGTAGACGCTGCTTTGCCAAAGTGCTGGAGTAACTCAGCGGGTCAGGCATCTCTGGAGAAAATGAATAGGAGACGTTTCGGGTCGAGACTCTTCACTGAGGTACGGTGGCGCGCCTCTGCCCTCGGTGGGTTACGGTAGAATGCCCCTGCCCTCGGTGGGTTACGGTAGCTCACGGCCTGTACCTTTGCTCAGCTCGCTGGCTCTCACCGCGGTAACGTCCTCAGCGCTCTGGAAACCGCAGGCAATAAGTTTGGCTCTCAGAGCGGGTGGTAGCGGGAAGCTGCCCAAGTCCCTCTGCATCTTTAGAACTAGCAGCTTCGCCACTCCTGCAGCCTTCAGTGAGGAGGCCCGTCCGCCCGGCAGCGCCGCCGCTTTCCCGCCCAACCGCCGCAGAGCCACCTCACGACCAAGTGTCGGCACTGCATGTCTTCAAAGGGGCAGCGCAGCCCAGAGGCTGCATCTGAAGCAAAAATACACCTCCATGGAGGTAGAGTAAATGTTTCCAGTCCATGACATGTTTATCAGAAGTTAAGTACATAATCAAACGTAATAAATTGCAGAGAATATCGCCCACCACTCTGGAACGTCTTGCATTCATGTGTGTTAGATTAGAATTAACCGTTACCAAGCCATGATGCGACTCGTCGAGGACAGCACAGTGGCACAGTTGGTAGAGCATAGAAACATAGAAAATAGGTGCAGGAGTAGGCCATTCGGCCCTTCGAGCCTGCACCGCCATTCGATATGATCATGGCTGATCATCCAACTCAGTATCCCAACCCTGCCTTCTCTCCTAACCCCCTGATCCCTTTAGCCACAAGGGCCACATCTAACTCCCTCTTAAATATAGCCAATGAACTGGCCTCAACTATCTTCTGTGGCAGAGAATTCCACAGATTCACCACTCTCTGTGTAAAAAATGATTTTCTCACCTCGGTCCTAAAAGACTTCCCTCTTATCCTTAAACTGTGACCCCTAGTTCTGGACTTCCCCGACATCGGGAATAATCTTCCTGCATCTAGCCTATCCAACCCCTTAAGAATTTTGTAAGTTTCTTTAAGATCCCCCCTCAATCCTCTGAATTCTAGCGTGTACAAGCCGAGTCCACTACAGCATCTGTCATTTAGTACAGTGGTTCCCAATCTTTTTTAGTTCATGGCCCCCTTGGGCTCTTTAATTTTTCTGTGCCCCCCCCCCTGACATTATTAGTGGAAAAAAGTGGCCCCCTAAATCCCAAATTTTTTCTATGCCCCCCCTGAAATTTGCCATGGCCCCTTTATGGCCACAGGTTGGGAATCACTGATTTAGTAGAAACAAGGAACTGTAGATGCTGGTTTACAAAGGAAAGACTCAGAATGTTGGAGTAATTGGAGGTGTGGGTCAAGCAGCTTCCCTAAAGAATATGGATAGGTGATGTTTTCGGTCAGGACCATTCTTCAGACATCTATCATTGATAGCTCTTGCCCACACCCTCCCCTAACCTGTTTCTATCAGCTATCTTCCCTCTATTCCAGTCTTAATGAGGGGTCCCCACCCAAAACCAGTTCATTACCATTTACAGATGCTGCCAGACCCGCTGAGTACCTCCAGCAGTTTCTTTTATCCTCAGAGAATGTTGTTTATCAATCATTCTCTAGTAAGACCATCGCATTCAGTTTATAGTGCTGCAATGTGTATGGAAGTGGTTGATAAGAACAATGTGGGCTCGAAAATTCATTTCATACAGGGAACAGGTGTAGGAATGCTGTAGCTTCAGTGGTTTTTACATTTTTAATTCTCTTTATCTCTTTACTTCCCCTATTCTAGCTTCAACATATGAACAAGCATCTCATGTTATGTGGATACACCAGACAGGACATTCCAATGATGACACTCATTGGGGGTTTTCTAATAAAGTCTTTAAATCCCTTTTTCAGTCCACCGTGATCTTTTACCCTCAGTCTGCTCTCCATAAAGAAGTTGCATGGTATTCTGTTATCAGACTTTCTTATGACATGTTCTGCCCATCTGATCTATGATTCTTTCAACAGTGTGTAGATGCTGGGGTGGTTTGTTTGGTACAGTATCTGTACATCTGGAATCTCTTGTGTTGCCACTTGATGTGAAGTATTCTGCACGGACAGGTCATGGGTAATGTCTTCTGTATACTGCCCATGTCACACAAACATAGAGCAAGATGGACAATAGGCAATAGGTGCAGGAATAGGCCATGGTTTGAGCCAGCACAATGTGATCATGGCTGATCATCCACAATCAATACCCCATTCCTGCTGAGTATGACAACAGCATTATACACCTTCACTTTGATTTAATTTTTAGAAATAAAGTATGGAAACAGGCCCTTCGGCCCACCGAGACCACCCCGACCATCAATCACCCAATCACAGTTGTTCTATGTGTAGTAGCCATTTAGATTAACTCAGTATGTTATAACTATAACCAGTTACCTTTGAATGTTATCTGCCTGAAATTATGTGGGTGGGATTTATTACGTAGTCGGAGGCGTGTTTGCGGCTGGGATTCTTGCGCAGACACCCTAGTAGTTTTTAGTTTAGTTTGAAGAAGCGTGGGGGAGAGGTCACAGCTTTCCACCATGCACGAGTTTGACTACGAGTAAGATCAAAATGTACTTAAACAAGAAGATGTTTGGATGAATATTTTACTGTTTTTACTATGACAATAAAGAAACTATTAACCAAGATACTGTGTTTTGATGATTTATCTTTCGACGTCATTGAATGTCTCATGGAGAGCTCGTGAATGCATATCGATATAATCTAACCCCGGTCTTCAGTCATTGCACTAACTCCAGCTCAACTCTGCCTGTCCCACCGGGTTAACCGACAGCCCTGGACTGATGGGACACCGGCCCGGAGCAGTGGAGTTAGCACTTCTTCTCTGCGCTGGCTGTAAGCCTGGGCCACCAATTCTCCGAGCCGGTGTCCCGTCAGTCCAGGGGTGTCGGTTAACCCGGTGGGACATGCATAGTTGGGCTGGAGTTAATGCTTCTTCTCTGCGCTGGCTGTAAACTGCTCCGAGCTGGTGTCCTATCAGTCCAGGATCACCCCGGACATCTTCGGCCGCCGCCCGACAGGGATGGGACACTCGGGAGTAGATGGGGACGGTCCAGTAGCAATTCAACAGCGCTTGTAGCGCCGGAGACCCGGGTTCAATCCTGACTACGGATGAAATGCAGGTCTGTATTCATGCAGCAGCACAGCTGCCGACAATGTTTATCGCGAGTGACCTTTGACAAATCTCATGATTCCGTGCATTTTTCAGAATACCGAACTCACTTATTCCATCTTCTTTATCACAGAATACATCAGGCAGTATTGCAGAGAACACCATACTCAACAGTGTGGGGCCAAGCATACAGCCTTGCTTCACACCATTGGTGACCGGAGAAGGGTCTGAAGACTCAGTCATCCTTTATTCTGGCAAAATTGCAACAACATAAGAAACCAACCATTTGGCCTTTCAAGCTATTCACTTTAGCAGTTTTTCCTGTACAGTCTTTTGAAGACCTTAATATTCAGAAATCCAGCAAACAAGTTAAATGGAGGGACGTGGAGGCTGAAACTCCACATCCCTCCATAGTCGAGAATTCAAAGGTTTCATTGCCGTCTGAGTGAAGAAAGCTCTCTTTACAGTCCTAAATTGTCTACCTTTTATTCTGATACCGTGGTTCCTAGTTCTAGATAGATAGATAGATATGCCATTTATTGTCACTATACATGTACAGTGAAACTGAAAGCTGCTCGTACTCAGTGCATACATACAATTTAGCAAAAAAAACAAGAAACAGAAAAAAACAAAAAACAGAAGGGAGATGGGGGGGGGGGAATAGGTGCACAAATTCTACGGCGCTACACACATATATACAGATGGAAGTCCGTGTTGTCCGTGTTGGATTCATCATGCTTATGAAACATCTTAATTGCATCCGGTCTATTAATCCTTCCAAAATGTTTGTACGGTACCTGACCCATGCTCTCACTGGGGTTGATGTGGTGACCAGAATGAAGTCACCCGTCTAGACACTGGAAATGCAAAAAGATTTGGGTCCCTTCCCAGAAGGTTTTGGTGAATGGTTGTTTCTCAAACTGGAGATGAATAGACTAAAGATCTAGACCTGAGAGTTCAATCCACACTTGCTGAATTTGTGATTGACTCAAAAGTTGTCGATATTGTGAACCACAAAGAAAACTGATAATTTACAGCAGAATATAAATGGGCTTGAGGAATGGGCAGGTGATATCATCAGTTTAATTTAAAAGCATCATTTTCACATAACCCTTAATCAAATACATAATGGGTATTTTAAAAACACATTCCACTGGTCTTTTCTCGCCCTGATTTGTCCTGGTCTTTTCTCACCCTGATATGTCGTGGTCTTCCTTTCCCTGATATGGCCTGGTCTTTTCTCGCCTCCTGTTCTCTTCCCCCCCTCCCCCCTACTTTTAGTCTGAAGAACCATCACCCGTGTGCTCCACTCAGTTCTTGCAACATTCCCATCTGTCGGTCCAGTTACACGTCGTATAATTTTGTCCCAGAAGGATACATTTTCCGTAGGTTCATTCATACATGGAGGTGCCGCTAACTGAAATTTATTTTCCCAACTCTAGAATAGGAAAATAGTCCAGTAGGAAAATAGTCCAGTACGGCCCACAGACGTAGCAACAATGAAGCAACAATTAAGCCCTCCCTTCACCACCTCCAGTTTAAATTCCATTTGGAATATTTTGGAGGACCAGGGAACCAAGAAACCAAGAACCAAGAATGAGAGCGTCTCACAGCAATGATTGGTCGCACTTACAGAAGACATTCCTCTTGCAGGCTGTAGCAAAGATCTTAGAGGAGCTCCTTGGGCTGAAGAGCTTCGACCCGAAACGTCACCCATTCCATCTTTCCAGAGATGCTGCCTGTCCCGCTGAGTTACTCCAGCTTTTTGTGTCTAACTTCGGTTTAAACCAGCATCTGCAGTTCCTTCCTACACATTCCTCTTGCACTGGTTAATGTGTCTTCTAGTCCTCTTGCACAATGTATCATTTAGTCCAAGTGGGACACGAGGCTGCGCTGCGCTGGGGCCGTCAGGGCACGTGGTCCCGACCCCGAGCGCCTCGAATTGCCGAGGCTCGCGCGGCGCCGTTGCCCGGGGCGGCGGTTGTAGGAAAAGCTTTAGATAATTAAAACAGGACAACGCAGAGGGGCGAGTGGAGAGGTAAAGCAAATAATCAATAAGATAAAAAATAAGATAAAGGTGAAGACCAGTATTAATATCCAATAACTTCACGAACCCACACTTTGTAGCGTTCATGCTACGAACGGGATGGGGCGCAAAATGGCGTTCGACCCCTTGATGGTGGCTAAGGACCAGAGAGTAATTAAAGTGGCTGTAAACGTCGAGCTTTTCCATGCCCCGAGATGACAAGTAACCTTATGCAGTTGTCTCGTGCAGGCCTGGGTAGGGGGGACAATAACATACGGATTATTTGATCCCACAGTAGGGTCAGTAAAACTCAAAGGTAGACAAAGGTGCTGGAGAAACTCAGCGGGTGCAGCAGCATCTAAGGAGCGAAGGAAATAGGCAACGTTTCGGGCCGAAACCCTTCTTCAGACGTCTACCTTCGATTTTCCAGCATCTGCAGTTCCTTCTTAAACACATCAGTAAAACTCAAGCCCTTTTCCGGTGGCTGAGACCTCCACGTTTGTTCAGGCAATGAATGATAGCTGTTTCTCTTGCTTCCCAAATGCTGAGATGGTAATGAAGTGTTTCCCTTTTCTGGCTAGTGTAGAGTTGACCACTGTGCCGCTTGGTAGGTGGAATACACCCTGAAGTATCTAGAAGCATTTTGAACATGTCCACAAGAAGAAGGCAATTGAGAAGTACTTGGCAATGGCTTTCTCTGGGTCAGTTAATAGAGACCCCCTGTAGTTACGGTGGTCGAACTTGTCTCGTTGAAGATGATTACAATCATACAATAAAACTCCTCAAATGTTGCTGTCTACAAAAAAAATAATCTTTAGCCAGAGGTTGGTGAATCGAATTCATTGCCACAGATGGCTGTGGAGTATATGTCATTAAGTATTTTTAAAGCAGAGATTGATAAATTCGTGATTAGTAAAGGTGTCAGATTTCTCCTGCTCCCATGTTTTCTCCTGCTCCCATGTTTTATGGTCTTATCTACTCAACAAAGAGGAAATATATCAGGTTCCCATAACTATTCCTTTACATCTGCACCATCACCCAGTTCCTTATTGAATCTCCTGTATTTTACTTTCCCCTTTTCTCTCTTTTTTTTAACTTCTTAAAATGTATTAGAAACACAGAAAATAGGTGCAGTAGTAGGCCATTGGGCCTTCGAGCCAGCACCACCATTCAATATGATCATGGCAGATCATCCAAAATCAGTGCCCCGTTCCTGCTTTCTCCCCATATCCCTTGATGCTGTTAGTCCTTAGAGCTACGGTATATCTAACTCTCTTGAAAACATCCAGTGAATTGGCCTCCACTGCTTTCTGTGGCATTCACAACTCTGGGTGAAAAATGTTTTCCTCATCTCAGTCCTAAATGGTCGACTACCCCTTATTCTTAAACTGTGACCCCTGGTTCTGGACTCCTCAAACATCTGGAACATTTTTCCTGCATCTAGCCTGTCTAATCCATTAAGAATTTGATATGTTTCTATCAGATATCCTCTCATCCTTCTAAATTCCAATGAATATAAGCAGGGCCGGCTTTAAGCCAATTGCTCCCCAATTGAGCCCCGTGCCTAAGGGGGCCCCAGCGTTAGGCTGGTGGGCAACACACTCTATCCCCTCAGCAGCGACCCCAGTAGGTGAAATTCAGCACTGACAAAAACACAGCCCCGCGGTTAACTCTCATTACTGTCACCACTTTCCGGGATACTATTCCCGTATCCCTTTCTGCACCCACACTTACCGGTATTTTACACCCGGGGCACAGGGACCTGTTACTACAACTTTACTTCAGACAGTCACAGTGAGGCCGCCAGCGGATGTGTACACACGCCTGATGTTACTAGGATAGTCACTGACCGAACAGCTGACTTTTATCTGGAATTAGTCAGTCAAGGTGCATCCGAAGCAAACAGCGCCATCCGCTCCCAAAAGCAGCAGTAACCAAATGGTTTGATTTATGCCACACACTCAAATGCATAAATGTATGGACACAATAGTTCCTTCATTGTCATATCTACCAAGGTACAGTGTAATTATTTTGCATAGAGTGCGATTATTGCCGTACCCAAGTACACTGCCCGATTAGCACATAATACACAGAAACAGGCACTGAGTCTATTTGCAATAGTCGCCATTTCACGGACCCAAAGGCCTGTTGTAGCCGTCATATCAACAGAAACATCACGTCCCCTTCTTCCCCCATTCGTACACAAAACGTGTGTGTGTTTGCACAATACAGGACCCAGTGGCTGCGATTGGTACGTGTAGTAACAAACAAGTGTGTCGGAAAAAAAGTGGTCAATATCAGCTTCACAAGGCTGAAAGTTGAGATGCTGCCGGGAGCAGTCGTGCGGCGAAAGCATGGCGGCAGTGACAGCAGGTCACATTCCCTGCTCCCTCCCATCATCAACCTCGCGGCCTTCCGATTCCCGCCCTTCATTCCCACCCATCGGGAGGGAGCTGTACAGGGACGACATTCTCCCTGACCACAGACTTAAACATTGCAAGGAGCTGGTTGCAACCGCAGAGCCCATACAGAATATTAGTAAAGCTTTGATAAATAACACGTGGAATAATGCAGTTTAATGGTAATTAGCAACTACGGTAAAGGTTGGAAGCCAGCGGAGGTACTGAAAGTCAGACAAGAGCAGGAGCGATTAAGACAGTGTATAATCCATAGCACCTTAGTGTACAATTTCATAATATATACTAAATAACAGGGCTGACAGACCTTGGCTGGGCACCTGTGGCTCACGAAAATTGTTCCCAATTGGGCCCCGCACCTCCTAAGGCCGGCCCTGAATATAAGCCCAGTCAATCCATTCATTCATCATATATCAGTCCCATCATCCTGGGAATTAACCTGGTGAAACTACGTTGCACTCCCTCAATAGCAAGAATTACATCTGATTTTTTTTAGATGTGATGAAAAGTCATTGATCTGAAATGTTAACTATATTTTCCCTCTGATACTTCATTAATCGAGTATATCGTATTTTTATTTTTATTTCAGATTTTCAGCATTTGTGAGATTTGCCTTGCAACATTTTCTTTTCAGAATTGTTAAACAAATTCTAGAAGTCAAGCAATGATTATATATCAACTGTGGGCTAATTCTTACACTATGCTTCACTTATTTTAGGATGTCACATCTAGTACCACTCCCTGTGCCCTGCCCTGTAAACCTTGGAACAATGAAGGTTGATGCCTCAGGGTCAGAGTTGCATCACTTTGTGAGAGAGGGCAGTCACACCAAGGTGAAAAAAATTCTAAAGAAAGGTAGGAATCATATATTTAAGAATTTTGTTTTAGGTTATTTTTGGACTTTGGATTCGCTGCCTACATTTATTTAACTTTACTGTTAAGAAAGACATGGCCTAGAAAAAGTTGTCCTGTAAATCTCTATATCCTTGTAAGTAATAATTCTGAATTATCTCCATGTGATCAAATTATAGAATTGTACTATGCATATGACGATAGAAACATACTGTTTGTAGTTTGTACTCTTGCTATTGTTCCACTAAAAGTAGTGAAGTTGCTTCTGCTTCAATATGCACAGCTTTAACTTTAAATCTTTGTCAAGCATGAAATCCATGTTTTTAAAGTAATTTATAGACTATGGTATATTACTGCTATATAAGCAAAGTTAATGTTGTCACTTGGAAATAAAAATGTGATTGCTAAAGCTCTAAAATTAAAATTGAAAATTATATGAATACCCAGCAGGTTGGGGAGCATTTATGGAGGGCCAGCACGCGGGCAGAGTATCCAATGCTACTGCCTCACAGTTGTAGCTGCCCGTGTAAAGTTTGTGCATTCTCCCTGTTATTGCTTCTCAGTACAGTAAATCCTCGCTTTAATGGACCCTTTCAAAACGATTTTGGTTATAACGGACAGACCTACTGATGCCATCCCAACTCGCACCGCTGCTCCTGCTCGCAGTTGCACCAGCAAGCCCTTCATCCACAACAGAATCCAATTGAGGTGGCTGTTGTTCCAGCTCCCGTTGTAACCCCCGGGGCCATCACTTAATCCAATTGCCCCCCCCCCCAACCCCCCCATTGCCGCCTCCTCCTCTTTTCCCGTCACTTTGTGCACTCCGCCACTCTCTCATCCACTGCCGCCTTTTCCCAATGCTCTGTTCACTCTACCTCCCCCCAGCCTCCCTCCACCACCGCCGCCTCCTCCCGTTGTTCCGTCCACACAGTTATAGTGGACAATCAGCAATATTGGACACCCAAACACCCCCCTCCCCCCATGGTCTGTTATAAAAAGAGTAAGAGGGCTTGTTCAGTTTCCCCCACAAAGTACTGGTTTATAGATTAACTGTAAATTACCCCATATGTATAGGCAAATAGATACAAGGAAATAAGATGGTATAATTTAAAAAATACTGCAGTTGCTGGATATCTAAAATAAAACAGAAAACCCTGAACACATGTTGCTGGTCAGGCTATATCTGTGACAAGACAGTAGCCATTTTGGTTACTTCTCTGAAAACAAGATGCATTTTATAATAATCATTTCCATTGATATTCAAGTTATTGATCAAAATTTGAACAAGATGATTGTTCACCATGTACATACCATAGGAAAATAGAAAAATAGATGCAGGATATGCTATTTTGCGAGCCTGGCCTCTCATTCATGACATCCAATATCAAAATACCATATTCCTGCTGTATCCTCTGTACCTTAATCCCTTTTGTATCTATAAATCTATCTGTCTGCCTCTTGAATGTATGAAGCAACATGGCTTCCACAAACTTCTACAGTGTAAAATCCACAGGTTCACACCTTCTGCATAAAGATGTTTCTCATCATCTCATTGCAAAATATCTTGCATAAAACTGTGAAGCCTACTTTTGGAAATATCTTTCATGCATAATGTATCTAAGGGGTAATTTACTAATTAACCTATTACCAACACTTTGGGATGTGCGTAGTAACTGGAGTACCGAGGAAACCCATGCAGTAACAGGGAGAATGTGCAAACTCCACACAGGCAGCTAGAATTATGAGGCGGCAGCACTGCATGCTATGTCAGAATTGTGGACATTTCAATTCATCCTCCTCTCTTACTTCCAAACTCTAGTGAAAGTTATGATTGTAGTGCAGAACTTTAGACTTTAGAGATACAGCTCGGACAGGCCCTTCTGCCCACCGAGTCCATGCCAACCTGCGATCACCTCGTACAGTAGCACTACCCTATACACTAGGGACAATTTACAGAAGCCAATTAACAAACCGGTATGTCTTTGGAGTGTGGGAGGAAATCGGAGAACCTGGAGAAAACCTATGTGATCACAGGTACTAACTCTGTACAGACAGCACTCGTAGTTAGGAACCTAAGGGCAGCAAATCTATCACTGTACCATCCCTAAAAATTAAGCCCAATGCCGTGTCATTGCTGATCCGCAATGCCGTGACTCGGATTCGAACCGAGGTTGCTGCGGCCACAACGCAGAGTACTAACCACTATACGATCACGGCGAGCTACATGGGCACTTATTTGCTATGAACAAAGCTGCACTAACTATCTCTGATCAGCTCTTGCCTATTCAAATGCTGGTATATCCATTTCCTCAAAATCCCCGTTGGTAACTTAGCACTGATGTCAGACTTACTGGTCTCTTATAGAACAGTACAGCACAGGTACAGGCACTTCAACCCACAATAGCCGAACATGATGTCAAGTTAAAATAATCTCATAGCATTCTCCTCACAGCTCACATTGCCACCCAGCGGTGTGCCATCCGCAAACTTGGAGATGTTGCATTTAATTCACTTGTCTAAATCGTTAATATATATTGTAAATGACGGATCCCAGCACTGAGCCTTGCGGCACCCCAATAGTCACTGCCTGCCATTCTGAAAAGGATCTGTTAATTCCTAATATTGTATCCGCTGCTCTAGATGTCAGTTGCTCTACATCGGTGAGACCAAGCGTAGGCTTGGCAATCGCTTTGCCGAACACCTCCGCTCGGTTCGCAATAACCAACCAGTTCTCCCGTAGGCTCAGCACTTCAAATCCCCCTCCCATTCCGAATCCAACCTTTCTGTCCTGGGCCTCCTCCATGGCCAGAGTGAGGACCACCGTAAATTGGAGGAGCAGCACCTCATATTTCGCTTGGGCAGTTTGCACCCCAGCGGTATGAACCTTCTTTAATTTCAGGTAGTCCTTACTTTCTCCTCCCCTTCTCATCTCTTTCTCAGCCCTCTGGCTCCACTTCTTTTATTCCTCCTCCCCCCCCCCCCCATCAGTCTGAAGAAGGGTTTCGACCCGAAACCTTGCCTATTTCCGCTCCATAGATGCTGCCTCACCCGCTGAGTTTCTCCAGCATTTTTGTCTACCTGTTAATTCCTAATCTTTGAGGTTCCGCTTTTTAACCTCTTCTAGATCCCAAAATTGTGTGTAGTACCTCAACTTTACCTATGTTGTAGATATCAATCTGGACCACAGTTATAGTTGAGATGCTACAATTTTCTTACTGTCTCCATCCTGTGCAGCTGAGCCATATGTGGGGACCTGCTCCATAGCTCATATCAATATCCAATTGAGTAAATCTGTCAGTAAGTAAGGTGGATCCTGAGGATCATCCATTCTGCACACTCATAAACTATGGCGCATTCATCTTATTAAGTGTGCTATCATGAAGCCCTCAGCCTTCCAGATGTGTTGTCGTGACTGCAGCTAGCCACTCTACTCTGAAACCCAGAGTTCAAACTGCTTGAGACCCTTTTTGCAGTTTTTGAGTGTGCTTCTTTCCCCAGGAAATGCCCACTACTGCCCATGTGGCAGAAGATACACATTCTTAAAGGAAGATATATAACAATTGTAATGTAATTTAATAAATCAAATCACGGACAGGGTTGACAGATATGCTGTGAGCATGATTCATTTAGCAAACCACATGTTTTTTGTAATAAAATCAAATGTTAGAAATGAGGATTAGATTTGAAAGACTGCAAAATACTATTTTTCTCATTGCGCAAATGCTGCATGACCTGTTTGGTGTTTCCAGTATTTTATGTTTTTATTTCTGCCTTGTTCTACTTTGTTCTGGCTACAAGCTGGATATTTGGATTATGTATCCATCTTGTGTGCTGTGCTTAGAGGCAATCACACCATTGTAACCAAAGGTCCTATAGCAGTGCTATAGGATCTTTGATTGTAACTTGGTCAAATACACGTTTTTTTTTCAAAGCGTGGTATTTTCCCAACGATAAGCAAGCAAAATCGCAGGGAGTCTGTATGTATTTTTGTCATTTCTATAGGCAGAATAAAAAGCAAAATAAAGTGCTAGAGATACTAATTGAGAAAGGCAGCATCTGTGGAGAGAGAAAAATATGGTTAGCGATTCAGGTTGATGACTCTTAGAACTGTTATGTAAAGAGTTATTTTGCGTGCTTCCTCCTCCTCCTCCCCTCCCCCCCCCCCCCCCCCCCCTCTTTTTTTAAAATTACAAATTTAAATATCAGTCTGAGGAAAAGTCCTGAGTCGCTGAGTTCTCGAGCGCTTTGTGCCTGTTATTACATTTTCAAGCACAGACTTTCCACTCACCAATGAAAAGCGACGCAGCACCGAATGGAAGTCTCATTCATGATCCGAATTATACAAATCAAAAGGATTGTATTTGCAGGGAGAGCCAAGTGCCAAAATATCCTTTCTCTTTTGCAGAGCTACATATAACGCAAGAAGAGAATAAGTTGAAATGTTATTAATTTATTTTTACATATCTTAATGTTGGAGCTTTTAGTTAGAGACTGAGTAACTTCATGTGGTTTTAAGAGGTTGGCGATCCGGGCAATTTTTTAAATAAACAAAATGATCAAGCTTCCAAAGCTGTGGTTGGACAAAATTGTGTTTAAATAATTGCGACGATTTCATTGAAAATCAGTTATTGAGACGTTGCAGAAACCAGTTGCTTTCTTTTATAAATTGTGCAAATAAATCACCTGTGCTGCATGCTTCCTACCACGGATTGTGTGGGGACAAATAATCCCGGTACTTTTATTGGGTGCAATGTTACCGCCCACAATCAGTTGGTTTCGTTTCATTTTCACGCGTTTCTGTAAAAAAAAGATTACGAAAGCGAAAATGAGAGTAAAAAGTTGGATTATGCTGCGTTTAGGGCTAATTTAACGCATTGTTTGTCAGCGCCCATGTAGCTCGCCGTGATCGTATAGTGGTTAGTACTCTGCGTTGTGGCCGCAGCAACCTCGGTTCGAATCCGAGTCACGGCATTGCGGATTAGCAATGACACGGCAATGGGCTTCATTTTTTTAAAATCATCTGATTTTTAATTGTGAAATATTTATTATTAAAAATAAAACATTCTTTAATTTCAACAATAATTAATTCAACATTGATTGGTTTATTTTTGCTGTTACACGTGATTTTAGTTGGTTTCTTAATCCTTGATAAATGAGTACTTGCTGAAATATAATATTTGAGCAAAACTGTCGGTTTAAAATATTTCTAACAAGCCCACATCTAATGAGTCAATTTTCTCATGAGCCATGCATGTCATGATGAATGATGGAATCTTATATGAATATTAGGACCAGAACTCATCCATCTGGCCCTCCTCCATTTATCAAAATCATGGCTGATCTTCCACCAAACTAATTTTCCAGCACTCTACCAATATCCCTTAATTCCCTTCACCCAATGAAACTCCGATAATCTGCTATGTTAATGTTCGAGAATTACTACTACTGTTCAGCATTATTTATTTATTTATTATTATTTGTTTATTTGTTCCGAACAAGTAAAGACATAAATAGGAATAAATAAATTTGTTCACTTAGTTCTGTTTCCCATGGTGCCTTGACTGAAAACTTGGCAGTATTGTGTACAACAACAAAGGTAGTGACAGATTGCACAGGATATAAACAGTGGAGGAATGGGCATAGGCATCGCAGCTGATGTTTAACGCCAATAAATTTGATGTGTAGGAAGAATGAGAACATGCAATATAAGATGAAAGATACCAATGGATGCATGACCAGAGGAATATGCGAATATTAGCAGAGCATGTTGAGAAAGCTGTTAATAAAACACACACAATTCTGGGCTTTCCCAGTCATAGAAAATAAAAAATAGGTGCAGGAGGAGGCCATTTGGTCCCTCGAGCCAGCACTGCGAGACAGAGTTTAAATCAAGAAATACACTGTGAACCTTTTCAATACACTAGCCTGGCCTCAACTGGTTTCCTTCCAAAGATATGATCATTGGTAACTCTTATTTACTATGTTCATATAAGATCCCATGATTCATCAAAGCATGGCTCATTAGAATATTAACGGCTGTAAATTGGCATTGTTGTAGTCAAGTGGTAGAACCTAAGAGAGAGGTTATTTTGAATGTGGGGAGAATACAATGGCATACAACATCCTGAAGTCGTGGTCTCCGGTAGGAAAGCACCGATTCGGGACGTACCTTCCAGACAAGAGGTCCTGTACATCTGGCCGCCCGCAGCAGCGACTGCGGAGGTTTATGGCCCCGATCACAGGGGAACAACGGAGGAGGACTGACTGTACTTTGTGCCTTCCACCACAGTGAAGAATGCTGTGGTGGATGTTTGTGTTACATTTTTATGTCTTTTTGATTGTACCGCTGCTGGCAAGTTCATTTCACTGCACTTTATTGTGTGTGATGAATAAATCTGAGTGATTGATTGAATGTTTGGTGGTCATTGCAGATTTTGTGGGCCAAAGGGTATCTATCCTGTGTAACTAAGACTGTCTAATTATAGTGTTCAATTATAGAAAGGATGTGAGGGCATTAGAGGGGGTCCAGAAAATATTTCCGCAAATGGTGGCAGGGATGAGAATCGGTAATTACAAGGTTAGATTAGAGATTCTGGGACATTTTTAAAAGAGACTGAGGAGAGATCTGATAGAAATTTATAAAAGAATAATGAATGTGAACAGAGTACAGTGGTTGGAGTGGTCGAGGGATCTTGGGTATTAAATAAACAATCAGATATTTAAGAGTGACACAAGGAGTGACTCATTTATACAACATGTGATAGGAATCCTTAATTCGCTATTAAAAGAACTGCTAAAATACATGACAAAGGAAACAAATGTAAATTTATGAAGAAAATATATGGGAAGGGTCAGAGTAGAGTAAGTTGCTCTGATGGAGAGTCAGAGAGTGCTTTTGAGGGGCTGGATGGTTTTCCACTATGCTATAACCTTTCTTTGATATGTGGCAAAGGGTCAATATTTTGTGAAGCCAGTTTCAATATAGAAAGTTTTTTGGTGGCTGGAGAAATAGCTTTTAGGATCCTGAGATATTTTACCGGTGTCCATAATGAACGCATACTCCTATTTAACAAGGTGCTTTTGAGGATTATTTTCAAAGTTTAGGTATTGCACCCATGTAGCTCGCCGTGATCGTATAGTGGTTAGTACTCTGCGTTGTGGCCGCAGCAACCTCGGTTCGAATCCGAGTCACGGCATTGCGGATCAGCAATGACACGGCAATGGGTTTGCTGTTTTTCTTTCCTATGTCGTTTCTCTTTGAACATAAAGAAAAAAATTCTTGCCTATTGAGGCAGTGCAGCATAGGTTAATCCCCGGGATGGCGGGACTGAGGAAAGATTGGAAAGACTGGAAATTAGAAGGATGATAAGATTCCCTCTCATTGAGAGGGGATCTTATAGAAACATATACAATTATAAAAGGACTGGACAAGCTAGATGCAGGAAAAAAATTCCGAATGTTGGGGGAGTCCAGAACCAGGGACCACAGTCTAAGAATAAAGGGGAGGCCATTTAAAACTGAGATGAGAATAAACTGTTTCACCCAGAGAGTTGTGAATTTGTGGAATTCTCTGCCACAAATTCCAGTAGAGGCCAATCAAGGGCTAGCGGAATCAAGGGATATGGGGAGAAGACAGGCACAAGTTACTGATTATGGTTGATCAGCCACGATCACAATGAATGGCGGTGCTGGCTCAAAGGGCCAAATTGCCTCCTCCTGCATCTATTTCCTATGTTTCTATGTTTGCTTTATTCCATGAAAAAACGGAAGGGGGATAAATAATCGTTAATTTATAAAACAACAAGTCAGTTGCTGCGGGCTTACAATTATAAAATATTTTGAATGTCAAAATTTGAATGTCATTTGTTTTAAGTTCAACTTTAAACAAGACACAAAGAACTATAATGCTGGCATCTTCACAAAACACAAAGGGCTAGAGGGAGAAAGTTGGATGGGCGGGACAAGGCCTGGCAAATGATATAGGTGGATATATGAGAGGCGTTTTTTTTTAATCGATTTGAAACGTCAACTATTTTCTCTCGCACGTAGAGCGTAATCTCTCGAGCATTCATTATTTTTAGCATAATATTATAGCGGGTACTGTTTGCGTTGAAGAATTGCCCATTTTCTGAAAAGTACCTCTGTTTGTAGCCAGAGCTGTGGTGATGAGGACATTTGCCTGCCTCGCTGCTTGTATATTATGAATGAATCGCTTTATTGTCATTGCACATGGTACAACAAAATTTAAAAGTCAATCCCACAGTGCGATTCACAAGAGCAATTTTAAATATATAAGAAAAGGTAAAAATATATACATATAAAAAAAAATTACAGATAAATAACAATAGCAGCTGAGGTAGAACCATTCAGTTGAATGTGAGTGTTATTTCTTATTTTGCATTGTTAAGTTCACGTATGGCTATGGGGTAGAAGCTGTCTCTGAGTCTGTTTGTGCGAGTTTTGAAAGACCTGTACCGTCTGCCAGAGGGCAGCAGGTGGAACAGGTTGTGTCCACGGTGGGAAGGGTCCTTCAGGATGTTGGCTGCCCTGCCAAGGCAGCGAGAGCTGAAGATGTCCTTCAGGGAGGGCAGTGGGCAGCCAGTGATTTTTAGTGCGGTGTTGATGATCCTTTGAAGGGCTCTCCTGTCCGCTGCAGAGCAGCTGGCATACCATGTGGTTATACAGTACGCCAGCACACTCTCGATGGAGCAGCGGTAGAAGGACACCAGCAGCTTCTCCTCCAGGTTGTTTTTCCTGAGGATCCTCAGAAAGTAAAGTAGCTGCTGGGCCTTCTTGACTGCTGTGGTGGTGTTTGTAGTCCAGGAGAGATCCTCCGTAATTTGTGTGCCCAGGAATCTGAAGTCTGAGACCCTTTCCACACAGTCCCCATTGATGAATAAGGGTTTGGGGGCTGCACTGTTCTTACGGAAGTCTATGATAATTTCCTTTGTTTTTGTGGTGTTTAGGATGAGGTTGTTGTCTGAACACCACGCTGCCAGTCTTTGGACTTCCTCCCTGTAGGCTGTCTCATCTCCTCCTGAGATACGTCCAACCATAGTCGTGTCGTCCGCAAACTTGACAATGGTGTTGGTGGAGTGGGCGGGGGCACAATCGTGGGTGTAGAGGGCGTAGAGGAGGGGGCTCAACACACAGCCCTGTGGGGAGCCGGTGCTGAGTGTGATGGGGGTGGAGAGGTGATGGCCCAGTCTGACGGTCTGGGGGCGGTTAGACAGAAAGTCCTTGATCCAGAGGCAGATGGGTTGGGAGAGTCCTAAATCCATGAGTTTGGTGACCAGTCTGCTGGGGATGATGGTATTGAAGGTGGAGCTAAAGACAATGAAAAGCATCCTCACATAGCTCCCCTGGTGTTCGAGGTGGGTCAGTGCAGTGTGAAGAGCAGTGGTGATGGCATCCTCAATGGACCTATTTGCTCTGTAGGCAAACTGGTGTGGATCGAAGGTGGGCGGGAGGCTGGCTTTGATGTGCTGCTGGACCAGCCTCTCGAAACACTTCATGATGACTGGTGTGAGAGCGACCGGTCGGTAGTCGTTAAGGCCAATGATAACAGGCTTTTTTGGTAGTGGGATGATTGTGGCAGACTTCAGGCACGGTGGGATGATGGATTTGGACAGGGACAGGTTGAAGATTTTCATGAAGACCTCGGAGAGCTGGTCTGCACATTCCTTCAGAACCCTTCCTGTCACGCCATCCGGGCCGGCAGCCTTCCTCGGGTTCACCGCCCTGAGCACCCGCCTCACTACATGCCCCTGCACAGTGAGGGTGTAATTGTTGTTGTTAGGGGCTGGTGGGAGAATGGTGACGAGCTCTTCTGGTTCTGCCTCGAAGCGAGCAAAGAAGCAGTTCAGCTCCTCTGCCAGTGAGGCGTGGCCGTCGTGCTGTTGCTGGGCTTGTAGTTGGTGATGTGCTGGATGCCCTGCCACACCCGCCGTGGATCGTTGTTGTTAAAGTGGTCCTCTATCTTCTCTATATTATGAAGATTATTTGGTGAGCTCTGAATTTATTCAAATCAGAAATGGTAATATTAATTCAAGGAAACATTCGATATCATTCAGAAAAGATTGTTGCTTTTTCAAAACACTGTTTGGTGCAGGAGTTATGACCTAATTCCAGGAAGTTAGAAAAATAGATTAATTTCCAAAAGCAGTGTTCAAGACATTCATCGTAAAAAGCTAACTGAATCCACATTTGAGAGAGAAGAAAATACATTTCTATGCCATTATTCAATATTATTTCCGAGACGGGTCAGGTGCAAACAATGCCGTTTTCCATGGGGGTCTCCAGAGAGCATAGCAGGAAGCTGCGCATCTCATTAAACTACCTGATTCCTGCGCAGATATGGCTTTATTCGGCCTTCCAGTCACAAACCCTGTCGCGTGGCGGGCTTTTAATTTGTTGAAAAGTACATTTCATTGTCGGTTCTCTGTTGTCTTCGTTGTATCTTTTGAAATCTGCAGAGATATGAAGGTCTGCAATATTCCTCATGTGGAGCCAAGATCGCCTTTGTCCACAGCACTGTAAAAGTTTTGCAGAAAAGGGCCATAGTTGAGGGGCCCTGTCACCAATGAATACTGAGGGACTGAGCCCTGTATAAGGGCCTCTCAAGCGCTTCATAGGTGCATTGCTTCAGGAGGAAATAGATTAGGCATTGATGTATTGTGAAAAAATGTTGCATTGATGGTACAATAAACACAGAGGAAGATGTGAACTGTCATATTTATGAATATTATGAATAATACATAGTTTGAACAGTAAAAATGATAAACAATGTTCTGAATGATGAGTCTCACAAACCAAAAGAAGTAGGCCTTGGGTGTTGGTTTTGGCAGCTGCTTTCTCATTCGAGGGAGCTGGAAAAAGAGGACACATTTTGAGTTGGAAAGAACTGCAGATGTTGGTTTAAATCGAAGGTAGACACAAAATGCTGGAGTAACTCAGCGGGACAGGCAGCATCTCTGGAGAGAAGGAATAGGTGACGTTTCGGGTCCAGACCCTTCTTGAGACTGATCAATGGGTGACGTTTCGGGTCAAGACCCTTCTTCAGACTGATCAATTGGTGACATTTCAGGTGAGACCCTTCTTCAGACTGATTTTGAGTGGTTACTCACATTTCCAACATGGAAATGCAATTGGTCTGGGCAAATTAAAGAACAGAATTCAAAACTCACAATAACAATATTAGCGAAAATCCAAGATAAAGCAGAAAATGTTGGACATACTTAGCAGGTCAGATTTATCCTCACAATGGCTTGTCACTGTATTATCCACTCTGATCTCTACATTTTTCTGCTACATATTTTAGGCAGGCCCTTGGGAGAGAGAATTACTTACTTCCACTCTGGTTCTAGGTTCTGAGGTTACTAATGAAGCCAATGTGAGAACCATAAAACATGCCTGATGTATTCTGAAGAAGGGTTTCGACCCGAAAAGTCACCTATTCCTTCGCTCCATAGATGCTGCATCACCCGCTGATTTTCTCCAGCATTTTTGTCTACCCTGATGTATTAGCAGTCTGTTGATTCATGCCTACCTTCCAACATTTATGCAGAGCTTCTGTGTACATCTGAACTGAAAGTTTTCAATTTCATCCTGAATGCTGCTTCTATGCTTTGAGTTGTTTAGGCCAGAGATTTCCAGGAGTTGCTAGGGATGTTGCAATTCTTCAAGGAGGCTTTGAGCTTATCCTTGAATCTTTTGCCCTGTCTACCTGGTAGACTCTTCCCAGTTCAGAGCTTGGAAAAGAATGCCTGATTTGAGATATTGGTATCGGGCTTATGAACAACATGGACTGCCTGATGCTGCTGATGGAAGATAATTAAGGTCTGAATGCTGACGATGTTGGGACAAGAGGGGAAATCGGTCTGAGTTTTTGATCTTCAAATTCTCTGTTTCTCCGTTGACCAACGGGTGAGATGGCGAGTAGTCCAATGAAGACTAGGGTCGCACTATGAACCTTTATTAATTGAGGTCTGCAGGGGAAGGTTGGTGGAGGCCCTTTGTCCTAAGATGTTGAGTTTAGTTTCTTAAATACTTCAGTGAAGAAGTTGACATTGCTTTGCAGTTAGGACAAATCTGACCTGCTAAGTAAGTCCAACGTTTTCTGCATTTTCTTGAATTATTGCTAACTTTGATTTTGTGTGTTTTGAATTCTATCCTCTCATTGAGAGTATGCAAGTGCCTGAGGTGATGTTTTAGGTAGTTGGCCCTGTGTTCCTTTTCTCCATAGTAAGGAGCTGGAGGAAGTGGACACATTATGAGTGGCTTCCATTATATTGATTGATTAACAGGAAGATATTTTGATGTCAAGATAAGCAATTGGTTCAAACCTCCCAGATTGCACAACACCAGTAAATGTTTTATAGTTTTGCATGCATTGTACCAGGACACATAAAGGACATAAATCAAACAAAACAAAATTACAAATGCTGGAAATCAAAGTAAAATCAGAAAATTCTGGAGGTAAAATGTTTGATTTCTTTTCATCCTCATTTTACTTCTTCCACTTACACCTCTGTTCAGCTTTGCTCAAGATGGTGTTCAGCTGGATAGGGGTGCAGAAAATATTTATCAGGATGTTGCCAGGACTTTAAGGCCTGAGTTATGGGGAGAGGTTGAGCAAGCTTCGTCATTATTTCCTGGAGTGCAGGGAATGGACGTGGATGATGAGGGGTGATCTTATGAGTGTGTAAGATCATGAGGGGAATAGATAGGGTAAAACTTTTACTCAGCATAGTGGAATCAAGAACCAGAGGACATAGGCTTAAGATGACAGGGGAAAGTTTAAAAAGAACCAGGGGGCAGCTTTTTCACACAAATGGTAGTGGGTATATGGAACGAGCTGCCAGAGGAAGTAGTTGAGGCAGGTACTATCACAACATCTAAAAGTCATTTGGATAGGTTCAGGGATAAGAAAAGTTTAGAAGGATATGGGCCAAATGCAGGCAGGTGGGACTAGTGTAGATGAGACATCATGAGGGGGGCAGTTTCCATGTTGTATGACTATGACTCTTCAGAACAGCTATGATTACATAACACTCTTAGATGTCGCCATTGACATTTGTATAACCTACGATAGATTCTTTTGATTTCCACCATGCTATGGAAATTTCTTTGAGATGGAACAATACAGGCCATGAACAGGCCCTTCAGTCCACAATGTGTGGGCCAAACACGATGCCACGTTAAATTAATCTCCTCTGCCTGCATGTGATCCCTCCATTCTTTGCATATCCATGTGCCTATCTAAAAGCCTCTTAAGCATCATAATTGTATCCACTTTCATCGCCACCCCAGGCAGCACATTCCAGACACTAACCACTTTGTCTTTAGAAAGCTTTCTCCACACATCTTTAAATTTCTCCCTCTGACCTTGAAGCTATGTCCTCTAGATATTGGTATTTTTACGCTAGTTCTGACTATACCCTATCTGTGCCTTTCATTTTATACCATTCTACCAGATCACCCATCAACCCCCTATGTTCCAGAGAAAACAATGGAAGTTTGTCCAACCTCTCCTTATAGCTAATATTTTCTAATCCAGGCTGGTAAACTTCTTCTGCTCTCCCTCCACAGCCTCCACTTCCATCTTATAATGGGGTGACAAGAGCTGCATACAATACTCCAAATGAGGCCTAACCTAGTTTTTATAAAGCTGTAAAATATCTTCCTGGCTCTTATACTCAGTGCTCAGACCGACAAAGGCAAGCATACCATATGGCTTTTTTACTACCGTATCTACTTGCGTTTCCACTTTGTACATGAATGTCCCTCTACATGAATGTGATTAATATCTTGCCGATAATTGTAATAGTTTCCTCTAACATTCGACTTTCTGAAGTGCAACACCTCACACTTGCTCGGATTAACTTCCATTTTCATTTGTCTCCCCGTATGTAAATCATCTATATCCAACTGTCTCTTTTAACAGTTGTTCCTGGGTAAGTTGACGCAGAGTCAAACTGAGTAGTGTAGACAGATTGAAATGGAATATTTAAATAATGACAAGAAAGTTTATCTTAGGGTCAGGTCAGAAAAAAATTGGTTTAGTCTCAATACTTCTTCCCAGAGATATGCACCAAAGCACACATATGTTCTGTTGGGTTGCCATCAAAATTTACCCTTTGCCAGAACTATTCCATTCTACAAGAGCTAGCTGGGACTGACCATTATATTGACACAGGTTCTGGATTTTATACGCTGTGTTCCTGAGACGAGTCAGCTGTTTTGAGATGGGTGGCACTGTGGCATAACTAGCAGGGCTAGCACACCAACGCTTCTACTTCATCAGAAGGCTTAGGAAGTTTGGCATGTCCCCAACAATCCTCACCAACTACAACAGATGCTCTGCAGAAAGCATTTTATCGGGATGCATCACAACTTGGTTTGGGACCAGCTCCATCCAAGACTGCAAGAAATTACAGCAAAATGTGGACTCAGCCCAGACTATCACACAAACCAGCCTCTCTTCCATTAACACTTCACGCTGCCTCGGCAAGGCCAGCAGGATAATCAAGGACAAGTCGCACCCTGGCCACTTCCTCTTATCCCCTCTCCCATTGGGCAAAAGGTATAAAAGTGTGAAAACACACACCTCCTGCTTCAGGGACAGCTTTTTCCCAGCAACTGAACCATCCTACCACACTTGAGAGCAATCCTGAACTACTATCAACCTCATTAGGGACCCTCAGACAATCTATGATCAGATTTTACTGGCTTTACCTTGCACTAAACATTATTCCCTTATCGTGTATCTGTATACTGTGAATGGCTCGATTGTAATCATGTGGTGTATTTCCGCTGACTGGTTAGCACGCAACAAAAGTTTTTCACTGTACTTTGGTACAGTGAAATAAACTTGACAATAAACTAAAACTGAACTGAACCGAGAGCCGCTGCCTTGAGCTTAGTTACTGTCTGGGTGGAGTTTGCACATTCTCTCTTTGATTGCATGGGTTTCCTCTGGGTGCTCTTGTTTCGTCCCATATCTGAAAGACGTGGGTTGGTAGGTTAATTGGCCACTGTACATTGTCCTGTGTGTAGGTCAGTGGTTAGAATCTTGATGGGGGGGGGGGGGGGTAATGAAAATATGAGAAGAATAAAAAATGGGGAAAATAGGATGTGTAAATGGTCATGTGGAGTTGGAGGGTCGAAGTGTCTGTTTCCATGCTACATGACTGTGTGTGTGTGGAGCACGAGTCAAAAAATAGTAGTGTCCTTATCCCTTATTTTTCGGTGCTTTAGTTACGGCTTTTCTCAGTAGCATCTAAATAAACCACATACTGAATGGTACCATTCTATTCTACTCGAACAGTCACAACACCAGTGGTTAATTATTGAGTTTAACCTTTGACAGCAGAGATAAGAGGGAGAAAGAACTAAAAAGTGAGACACCAGTTACAATAAATGTATGAGTAAAGCCAAATCAGTGCAGAACTTGAAAAGGATTGTGTAGGAAAGAACTGCAGTTGCTGGTTTAAATCGAAGGTAGGCACAAAATGCTGGAGTAACTCAGCGGGACAGGCAGCATCTCTGGAGAGAAGAAACGGGTGACGAAGGGTCTTGACCCGAAACGTCACCCATTCCTTCTGTGCAGAGATGCTGCCTGTCCCGCTGAGGTACTCCAGTATTTTGTGTCTACTTGATTAGGATTGTCAGTTTGTTCATGTATCATTTGTTCTTTTACCATATGTATATTACACTAATCCTTATGCTTTTGGATTGAATGGGTCACGCAAAGGCTGTTGGTAACGAACATGGATAGCTGGGAGTGCACTACCACACTGAACATTTCATGTGAAATGTCACATTATGTAACCTCACAGACATTGCCACCATGCAGCACAGTGTATGCATTGCTCTAATAGTGACATATATGTTCAATTAAATGTAATTGATATTATAGCATTTGTTTTTGTATAATCAGATGCCAATTTCTTTTTTCTAAGGTGCTGCCGTTGACACTAAAAATAGTCTAGGACAGACACCATTGTTCATTGCTGCTTTACTGGACCTTGTCAAAGTTGTTGATATATTAATGGTGTTTGGAGCAGACCCTAACCAGTGAGTACCTTGACTGAAAACCATAAGATTAAGAAAGCCTATTTAAAATTATATAACACCTTTAATATGGAAGAATGAAGAAAAAAGATAAAGGAAAAGATGTCTAACATTGATAAGAGAGCAAAAGCGTGATTGAGAAGCATTTTAAAGGTGGAGAGAGAATTATGGTAAGTGGAGGAAGCTAGGGAGATAATTTCTAAGAGTATGGTCAAGGTGGTTGATGACCCCCAAAAAGGTAAGAAGTGATTGTATAAAAGGACAGATTCACTGGACTGGAGAATACAGGAGGTTGAAAAAGATTGCAGTGTGAGACTGAAGTGGCATTGAAGTTAAGAATGAAGATTCATAAGTGCATGCTCAGCCAAATGAGAAGCTTTTTTGAGTCAGTATGGATGGGAATAATGGACAAATGGTAGTGTGGGACAGGGTTTCTGTGTAAACTAGGAAGAGTAGAGCGATATGCAATATGGTTTATTGTGATTCACGTTCCTGATGATTCAGTTTGAATAAAGCTAATAAATGGTCGTAGGAAAGATAATTAACACTCTGGCAGTGGCATCAACAATACTTTTATTGATAATAAATGCAATGATTCCTTGTATATTTTTTACATAGTTTTGTAAATCAGAATTTTAATATTTCTGTAATTTATAGAAGTTTTCAATGCCGAGGTCTCCAGGTAGAGCATTTAAATCTTGGAGAATAAATTAATGACTTTGCACAGTTCCCCAAAGTTAACATGAAATTGGGGTGGAAGATTGCAACCTGGTCCGCCCTGTTTCGACGAATGCAATCAACCTGGCGTGCACAATCAAATAAGATCAAATAGAACAAATTGTCCTACAACTTTAGGCTGTGCACGCCATACGCAAGAAGAAGAAGAAGAAGAAGGCATGACATTCAATCTTCAAAACTGATGCATTTCTGTATAAATAATTCGGGAAAAAAATTTGTATCATAGTCAGACATTTAAATGAATGTTTGATTGGTCTTAATGAAAAGTTCATAATTATAAATAAAAGGAATGCAATCATTTAACATTTTATTTTGTGCAAGGAACCACAGCGGACTGATCCTTTTTATAAACATCCATTCTATCTAGTCGGTGTGATGACCTGAGTACTCCTGTGCACGCAGCTGCATTTTCATGCAATCAGTGGATTCTCAGTAAACTACTGGACGCTGGAGGTGATTTGCGTTTGAGTGATAAAGATGGAAGATTACCCCAAGTCTGGGCGAAATCAGCCAGGAAGGAATGCAGTGCCCGGGTATGAAGCAATGGAATTGACCTAACTGATTTGTTTGTTTCTTTATTAGTAAACTCACTGTTATAAATCAACTAGTCTAAGTGGGACCTATTGGGTCCCAGTCACACAGGAGAACTGGTCCCCCAACGCAACCCATTCCCCAACGCAATATTCCACCACTCACCCATTCTCCCAACGCAACCCGTTCCCCCAATGCAATATTCCACCACTCACCCCTAGCCCCTAACTGCGCAGGCGCAGCTCATTTCCCCTCATCCCCGAGCACTCCCTCCCCCTCCTCTTCATGTGTGGGAGGGGAGGGGTGTGGGGCGGGGGGGGGGAAGGGAGGAGGGGTGTGTGTGTGGACGGGGAGGTGTAGGGGGGGGGGAAAGGGTGGTGTGGGGGGAGGGAGAGAAGGGGAGGTGTGGGGTGGGGGGGAGATGTCGCCCATTCCTTCACTCCGGAGATGCTGCCTCAACCGCTGAGTTACTCTAGCATTTTGTGTCTACCTTTGTTATAATCAGGGAATGAATTGGGTGTTGTGGATCTCTTAATGGCAGGTTAAACAGTGACACTAGCTAAGGTATTGTTTCCCAATCTGCTCTTGAAGAAAATGCTGTGTTAATTGGAGAGATTAGAGTTGAGGGATGAAAGTACGTTACCCATGGGTCATGCTGGGTACCATCCAATATTTTGTCTTTTCTAAAGTTCTGCTTGTAGGGTTTGTACAGTTTAGATCATATGGGTTCCAGAAAGAGTTCATAAGTTCATAAGTGATAGGAACAGAATTAGGCCATTCGGCTCATCAAGTCTACTCCGCCATTCAATCATGGTTAATCTATCGGAGGTAGACAAAAATGCTGGAGAAACTTGTGGGTGAGGCAGCATCTATGGAGCGAAGGAAATAGGCACTGTTTTGGGTCAGAACCCTTCTTCAGACTGCTAATCTATTTCCCTCTTAACGACCTTCTCCTGCCTTCTCCCCATAACCCCTGACACCCCTGAGCTAGCTAACTGTATGCAGAATTGGCTTCATGGTAGGAAGCAGAGGATGGTGGTGGAAGATTGTTTATTAGACCCAAGGGTGGGATTTGCAATGTGCCTCAGTAATTGGTTATAGGCCCACTGCTGTTTGTCATCTATATTAATGACTTAGATGAGGATGAACAGAATTCCATGAAAAATATTGTTATTTGCTTGTGGTAAAACATTTAGCTTATTATTTTCCTAAAATTATTTTATATTGCAGATCCTGGAGTTCATGCAGAAGTGCGCTGCACATATGCAGGAAATCACCCAACAAGTTTCCTGCGGTATCTCATATCAAATTGGGTGCTCAGAAACACTGACACGAAATCTTTCCATGTTGAATAAAATAACTTATGGGTAAGTATTTTCTACTATTTCTGATAAAAAATAAAATAGAAATATCCAGGGCACTGATCCACACTTAATAGCCATTATGTTGAAGTTGGTGACCTTTGTTAGTGGGTTTGGTATCAGAATGATTGTTTTAATTAATGTTATGGAATCGTTTGTGTCCAACCAATGAGGGTTGATTTTGTTTAATGTCTCATTGAAGATATGCTACTGCAGCACTTGTTCGGTAAAAATTGAACTACCAAACTAAATTTATATATTTGGGCTAGAAAGTAACTTCACCCATAAAGTGATTAAAATTCTGTACATTTTCAGAAACTCAGCATCAGTTTATTTGTAAGCAACACCAGAGATTTGCAGAAACTATCAGCATTTATTGTCATTACACTGAAAAGAGAACAGATTGAACCCTTTCCATCTGCCTCTAATGGAGTCAAGGGAAATACCAGTACTGCCACAGACCTAAGCCATTTGTAGACTCATCTGGCTTTTAAATATCATGATAATTACATGCTTCATTAAATAAGATTAAAGTGAGATTTTAAAAGTGCATTATATTTTAATTAGAACATGGTAACTATCCCGGACCTTCAGCATGTAAAATATAAATATTTCATAACATAAGGGAATTTAAATGTTAGTGTTCATTGATGATTTTTCAACTTCAATCACATGTAAATATTCTAATGTTTATTTTATGTTCTATGTAACATTGAAAAAGTTCATTCAAATTGTGTCTTTGTTTCTGAGTGTGTTGTCTAAGAGAAGTCATTGAGGTAATTAAAAACTCACTTGGATCTCACTCAACCTGACTGAATCACAGGAATTCCTTAAAACTGATGCCCAGTAGAAGTAGGCGTTAGTAAAGGGAAAGTTTGTTACATCTTTGTTGGAGCTTCCTTCAACGTTCAGGACAACATTTTTTCTTCACAAAGTGCTCAAGGAATCAGTCTGAAGAAGGGTCCCGAACCAAAATATTGTCTGTCAATTTCCTTTCACATATGCTACCTGACCTGCTAAGTTCCTCCAGCACTTATGCTCAACATTCTAGCAGTCTCTTGTGCCCCCATTGTTTCTTACCTACTGACACAAGTTTAGCAGTAACATTTATTTTTAACTAGATTTGTTCAAGTTGATGCATAAAATAAACTTAGATCAGTGGGGAAGAAAGAACGGTGCACATCGAGGCTCTATGTAGCCACTTAAATGAAAGAAGTTCCTTGGCAGTTTTATCATTCTGCTTTTAGCAGAATGTCATTATTTATAACCACCAGCAGTTTTTTTTTTAAATGAACGGCAAGAACAAAGGAAATGAAATGGGCATGAAATAGGATGTATAGAATAACAGCTTCCATCAAACAAGAACCAAACTACCCAAAATATCCTGCATGTTTACCGGTAATTGTTTAAGCAACACCAGAACTGAAGGAATTGGTGGCAAGTGATTAATACTATTTACTTGCAGTGTCTGGGTTTAGCACAGACTATGTAACTAATGAAGATAGACACAAAAAGCTGGAGTAACTCAGCGGGACAGGCAGCATCTCTGGAAAGAAGGAATGGATGACATTTCGGATCACGACGTCTCTTCTAATGAGACAGTGTGCGTATTACTGTCCATCACAATTGTTTCTCCGTTGAAGAAACAAATTTTCTTTGCTTTGAACAAAAAAATCCTTTGTGGAAACCTCATGGAACCTGTGGTAATAAGGTCCACACAGCTGAATGTAATTTCAGACCCCTCTGCTGGACATTTTCCATAGTGTGCACTTTTGTGGTGTTGGCTGGCAAGTGGCATAGTCGCCAGTACTGTTGCATCACAGCTTCGTACCTAGATATGATTCTGGCCTCGGGTGCTACCTTGGGTGTTGAGTTTGCACAATCTCTCCATGATCCCAGGTCTCTCTATAACCCCAGGCTTCCACCAGGTCCTCTGATTTCTGCCGTCAACCCAAAGATAAACTGGTAGGTTACTGTAAATTATCTGGGTGAATATAGGTGGCAGGAGGGTGGGGGGGCAGTTGATGCGGGACAGTGAAAATAATTGGTAGAATGCTACTGATGCAAATGTTTTAAGATCCTGAAGAATAAACTCTTATGTCGAGGGGAAATATGAGTTTACACAGGGAGACTGTGTATTGTTTTTAGCTGTAAAACATTCATTTCTAATTAAATAAAGTGCATAATTTTATATTGATTGTCTAATTGTAAACTGTGGTCTTTTCCACTGTTAAGAATAAAGGATGGGGAGTTTCTCAACAATCCTAAAGCTAGAAGAATTTCATCACAAACTGTTCAATGCTTTGGATTTGGGAAGGTATGGATTCCGATCTTGTGTGTGCTGAGATTTCCAAATCGGAATGCATAAATGTTCATAATATTGTCATTATTGTTATTTTATAAACCACTCTTGTGCTGTGTGTCCTCCAGTCCGCCACTCCCAATTTCTTCTTATATACCGTACTTATGTGCCAATCACAAAAAAAGTTACCTTCTCTCAGGATTCGACCACTACATGACTAAAACTCTGATCGTGTGCTCTTCCGGTTTGCGCAGTCTTTCTATTTGTGCAAAACCGGAACGAGATAGCACTACGATTTTTCGGCAGCTCACTCACCGTTCTCCTGTGCTGCGAATGTACCAAGTTTAGTTCCGACCGGTGGTCTATTGTAAAAGTTATCGAGGTTTTAAAAAACCACGTGTGCGCAGATCGATCTCCTCTCGTGCCAGTCAGCGCCGCACGGATTTATCTCTTCTATTGTCACGCCGCATGACAGTCCGCCCCTTCCTGCGCCATCGCGTCTGTACTGGAGCTGAGGTTGGCCGGCGGAGATCTCCAACCTGACACAATTTTCGGAGGGACTGGAAGCGGCCTGGCCCGGACTGGCGTGGGAGATGTCGCCAAATGGAAATCGGAGAATCTGAGTCCCAAATGCACCTCCATCACAACGCCCCGCAGCTCCAGCCCCTTCCCCTCTGGATCCCCTCACTGGCTCCTGCCCCCCTTCCCCATGATACACCCCTCTCCCCCATGGCTCTTCCCCCGTCTTTTCTCCGAGCTCAGGCCCCCACCCCACAGGCCGGTGTGGCCGTAGCTGCTGGTGCTTCCGAGCTGAGCGGAGGATCCACTCCGACGGCTGATGCTCCTCTGGAGCACGCAAGAAAGGAGAGGATCGGCAACCTCGAGATCCTGGGGAGGGACAGTGGGGATAGACGAGAGGAGGGGATCAAGGCGGGGAGAGGAGTTATGGAGGGGGGGAGGGAGTGACTGTGGGTAGGGGAAAGGAGCTGGGGGATAGGAGGGGGTATGGAGGGGAGAGGGAATAGAAGTGTGGGGGGAGGGGGGAGTAGGGGTGGGGGATGTAGGGAGTGGGGAATAGAGAGAGAGGAGGGCAGTGGGGGGGAATAGGGGGAAGTGAGTCGGGGGGGATGGGGGATAGGAGGGGGTAGGGGGGAGAGAGGGAATAGAAGAGTGGTGGAGGAGGGGGAATAGAGGGAGAGGAGGGGGGAGTAGGGGGGGGATGTAGGGAGTGGGGAATAGAGAGAGGGGTGGGCAGTGGGGGGGAATAGGGGGAAGTGAGGAGTGGGGGGCATGGGGGATAGGAGACGGTAGGGAGGGGAAAGATGGATGGAGGGAGGGAGGGAGTGACCGAGGGTAGGGGAAAGGAAAGGGTGAGAGAGGTGAGGGAGGGATTGGAGAGGGATTGGAGAGGGCAAAGAAGAGGGAGGGTGATAAGGGGGAAGAGAGTGCTAGGGATGAGGGGAAATGATCTGCACCTGTGCAGTCTGGGGGCTATGGATGAGTGGTGGAATATTACGTTGGGGGACCAAGCCTCCTGTGTGACAGGGACCCAACGGGTCTCAGTCTAGTTTTTGTCATAAAACTCAACAATAGACAAATTATTTAGAAAACACTCAGTGCCTTTTTTCAGAGATGCTTTCTAAGATTTACCAGAGCGTGCTTATAAGCTCTAATTAAAATCAA
Source organism: Leucoraja erinaceus (assembly GCF_028641065.1). NCBI lineage: Eukaryota > Metazoa > Chordata > Chondrichthyes > Rajiformes > Rajidae > Leucoraja > Leucoraja erinaceus. Next base: position 9,634,625 of record NC_073404.1, read on the forward strand.
AGTATGAAAAATGTCAATTAATCAAGTTTTATTCGTCACTTGCACATAGGTGCAAGTTTTATTCGTCACTTGCACATGTGCAAATGAAATGAATTTGCCAGCAGCGGTACAATAAAAAAGAACAAGGTAAGTCCAAGTAAGTCCTGAATCGGTGCCTCCCCACCGGAGACCACGGCTTCATGATGGTGTAGGCCGCAGGCCAGCGTTCGAAGATTTAAAGTCCCCGCCGCGCCGCAGCCAGAAGCACCGCAGACTGCAGGGCCGGTGGTCGGAGGTCCTCTCCAGGGATCCCTGGTGAGGGACCCTGCTCCGGCGACCCCCAGCGAAGGCTCGCCCACTCCGCGACAAAAGTCCGCGTTGCGCTCGCTGCTGAAGCCCCAGGCGCTTCTCCGGGAAAGGCCGCACTGATCCTTGCTGTTAGGCCACGGGGAAGGCGACATGGAAAAAGTCGCCCCTCTGCGGAGGAGGCGACCGAAGCGGTTTCCCCCTTACCACCCCACCCCACACACAAGACACACAAAGAAACATTAAAAACATACATTAAGACACACTAAAAAACAAAAAAAGTTGAAAAAACTAACACGCTGCTGGCAGGGCTGCCGGCTTGCAGCGCCCCCACCGACCAATGACAATCAAGTGGCACTGTGACAATCAAGTAATTGACGATGGCTTTTGAAGTAATATCGACAACATTTTAGAATGTGATGAATGTGAATTTTTAATATTGCATAACTAAACAAGGATTCTTATTTGTAAACAAATATCTTGTATTTACAGTTCTGCGTGCATGGACCCACACAGATGGCTTATCTTGCTTCCATTCCACTTGTCAGTGAGAAGGCATTAGTGCAGCCAGATGATGAACCAACTTTTTCCTATGCAAATGGCCCTTACACAACAATGACCAAGTATGACATTTTGGTCAAAATCAGAATGATCAATGTACTGTTACTTTTCACTATGTAGGGTATAAGTAGGCAAAATATTGAGGTCATGCAAAATTAATTTTGAATAACCTGCACCAAGAGTTTTGTGTAAAGAAAAAAAATATTTTTAGTTGCAGTGTGTAATTCATATCCGGACTTGAGTAAAGAACAGTAATGAATCAATTTTGGAATTTCTTCCTACGTCTTCTCTGCTACCGTCCATCTTGTTTGAATGTCAGTACCTTGCTTATGTGACCATTCTTCGTGCATGAATTGAAACAGAATTGTTATTTGTCTGGAGCAAAAAAACAAACTACTGGAGGAACTTGTGGGTCTATTGGCATCTCTGGAGGCAGAGGGATGGTCAATCAGAGGCAGGCTCCTGAGACTTAATGGAGGGTCTTGACCTAAAATTTCAAGCATCTCACTGGCCTCACAGGTAGATGCTGCCTGACCAACTGAGTTTCTACAGCAGTTTTTTTTTTCTCCAGATTACTGGATCTGCAGACTCTTGTGTCTCATTTTTATTTGACTGGATGATCATAAGTTTAATGTTAAATTCATCCTGAGGAATCGTTTAAGCATTTCCATAGTTATCATTGAATGGCAAACAGAGCTGAACGTCTAGTTAACTACCATTTCTTTATTCAAAACTACTGAAGCCAATGATTGCTTTTTGCCCAGGCTCCACTTTTTACTCTGTGTAAATAAGATGAAACTTGAAAATCACACTCACTTAAACTTACTTATGTGAAAGGTACACAAAAATGCTGGAGAAACTCAGCGGGTGCAGCAGCAGCATCTATGGAGCGAAGGAAATGGGCAACGTTTCAGGCTGAAACCCTTCTTAGAACAAAACAACATTTTTTTGAAGTTACAATATTCAAGACAGCTTTTAATTAGCCATAATCTTTTAATTTACATTTGTGATTCAGTTTAACGTGGAATGGAATTCGTGTCACAGTCAAACAGATGAACATTCCCACACATCAAAACTGCAGCAAACGATTGTCAGCTGATTTGCTAATTGCAGAACAAGAGTACAACAGGTCAGCAAAACAGATATTAAATTAATAATGAAAAATGTCTAATTTCTATGCTGGCAAGTATTTTAATATTAATTTACGACTCCAACCTGGTAATGTACTATGGTACAGACTAGAGCATGTAATTTAGTGATAATCTGGAGAATGAAAAGAGACATGCATACATGGGTTTCAATGCATGACACGCAGATAACACAAAAATTAGTTCATGTGAAGTATAAGATAAAACACAGACTGAACCGAGTTTTGAATTTCTGTATTTTAGTTGGATTACACAATTTCTAGGCTGATCAAAACATTCTTGATTCATAAAGGCTCTCTGTACATGGAGAATCAGAGCATTTGAAATCTGCCTGCTATGAAACTTAGTCTGCATGGAATGCAAAATTAGTTACATAGTGAATTAGGGAACAGCAAGACAATAGTTCCAAACTACCATTTTGATTTATTTTTGATCAGAGGAGAAATTTGTCAGATAAATTGCTAGTATTGCCAGTTTGTCAGCAGCTGGGAGAGATTCAAAGACAAGCAAAAGGTGATCATCAAAAAATGAAGAAAGCTACAAGCAAACTAAAATAAATATGTTTTTTGCTATTCTATTAGGGAGAGTGGATGATCTGAATCAATGTGTGCTCCTTAAAATTTTTTAATGGGGTAAATAAAAATAAAGAAATTATAAATATATTGAAGTTACTTTACATCAGTATTCACTAGCATAGAAGTGGATAGATTCAATATCGAAGGCCGGAACTTTCAAAAATTAATTTAAAGAACATAACTTAAAGAAAATGGCACCACAAAATAACAGATCCTGGACCAGATGGTTCCATTCCAAGAAAATTTGAGTAAATTGATGAGAATATGACCAAAGTCCCAACTACAATCTTACAAAGTTTTCTTGATTCAGAAACTATTCCATTAGATTGGGAAATAGTGTCTGTCACTCCACTATTTAAAACAAGTGAAAGAAGAAATTATAGACAAGTTAACAAATTATTAGGCAGATGATTAGCCTGATACCTTCCATCAGGAACAAGAGGCACAAGGGGAGTTTTTCCAGAGTGAAAGATTATTTTTCCACAGAGAGTTATCCAGGCAGAAACTTCTAAAGAGCTTGTTCAAAAAACTTTAACATCCTTCCATGACTTGTTAATTTGGAAATACATTTTTTAAAATCTTTCCTGCTACTTGTTTAACATAAGCATAGATTTAAAAAAATCTTTATAAAACTTATTTTAAATCCTGCAATATCGTACTCATTTGTTGTAGTCACTGAAAATGTTTTTTTGAAGTTTCTGAGGACATTTAAACTTTGCCAACCTTTCTTGGCTGTTCTGAGAATGTGTGTTCTGATGTAGTTTAAAAAAAAAAATTGTGGGTGGTTCAGGCCTAATTGCCTCACTGCATGGAACATTGATGCTGAAGAGAATGCTGCAAATTCTAAGGGTGTTTTGTTCCAAGTTTTCATCAAACGGAATCGCTGAATGTAATGCATATTTTTTAATGAGATTAGAACTGGCCACTGGCAGCTTTTCACCATAACCTGGCAGATTGACAAAACTCAAGTGTGTCAAGGCAGATGAACTTAAACACATTGCTCAACACATGGGAATATGATAATGTTGCAATTACTAGATCATGTTTGAATGAAGGGCGTGACTGCAAACTTGCCATTCCACAGTGTAGAAATTTCAGGAATGACTGGGGGAAGGATGTAAAAGACGAGGGGCTATTGTTTACTGATCACAACAATGCAGAGAGTATGATTTAGAATATTATTTGAATGGTGACAGATGGATAGAGCTGAGAAATAAAAGAAGGATACTTACTTAATTGGGATTATATTATTCCTACTCAATAGTCAGCAGGAGATAAAGAAGCATATATATAGATAAATGGCAGAGGTGTATGAGGAATAGGGTTGTAGTGGAGGGAATTTCAACTTCCTCAATATTAACTGAGACCATTTAGTGTGATAGGATTACCAGATGCAATTATGATATTGTTGCAATAAAAGAAATGTGGTTGAGGGAAGATATGGAAGTACAGCTCATTGTTCCAAGGCATAGGTTTCAAGTGTGACAAGAGAGGGGTGAAAAAGAGAAGTGGTGTTGCACTGATGATGAGGGAGAGCATAATGGCAGTACTCAGGGAGTATACCCTGGAGAGTTCAGCCAATGAGTTTTTACGGTTAGTACTTAGAAATAAGAGCCATTGCAGTCACTGATGCAGTTATGCATATGGGACTCCGGACACTCGTATGAAAACCTTAAACCTGACCCTGGAAAATCTTCCCTTGAATCTGACCTGTTGAATCCTATAAGAATTTTGTAAGTAACAAGCACATCTTTTCTAAGATAAGGAGACCAAATCATAGTACATCTGGTGTGATCTCACAAAGGCTCAAAAACACAATACAACATCCATACTCAAGTATTTACAGTGGTACAGTGGTAGAGTTGCTGCCTTACAGCGCCAGTGACCCGGGTTCAATCCTGACCACGGGTGCTGTCTGTACGGAATTTGTACGATCTCCCCATGACCTGTGTGGGTTTTCACTAAGTGCTCCGGTTTCCTCCCACACTCCAAAGACGTACAGGTTTGTAGGTTAATTGGCTTATGTAAAAATTGTAAATTGTCCCAAGTGTGTGTAGGATAGTGTTGGTGTGCAGGGATCGCTGGTTTTAAGGGCCTGTTTCTGCGCTGTATCTCTAAACTAAATTATTCAAATTCTCTCATAATAAAACACTTAATTATTGCTTGGTACATTTGTTTGGTGACTTTCAGTAACTTCCGTATAATTATAACCTGCTCTCTGAATATCAACAAAGTCCAATCTGTCACCAATTAAAAATAATTCTACTTTCCTGTTTTTGCATAATTGTGGATTTCTCTCCTTTATTCTACATGCTGTCTCAACACCAACTCACTCAGCTTGCCCGTGTTCTCGAAACCCCTTTTATCATTTTGTGCACTCACGATTCTACCTCGTGTGGAATCAGCAAAAGTGGAAATGTGACATTTTGCTCCCGCTCCCCTCAGCCACATCGTTGATATTGATTGTGAATGGATGGGGCTGAAGTACAAATTCTTAGCATAATGCAAAGTCCTACTAGTCAGGACTTGCCAAGCTGAGACAAATCCACTCATTCCTACTCTTTGTATACTACCTGGCAATCAATTTCTAATTCATGTCAGTAAATAACCGTAAATTCAATGAGTTCTAACGTTGATCAACCTCTCAGGAACCCAAGAACCTTCCAAAAGTGGGCGTTGCACTGATGATCAAGGAGAGTATTATGGCGGTATTCAGAGAGGATATCCTGGAGAGATCAGCAGTTAAATGCCAGAGGAAATACTTTCTGGCAGTTTAAGTGCACTTCATAGACTTTGAAAGGCGTTTGAACAGCCTGCAGTCAAGAAACCGCCCCATCAATTAAATAATGATAAATGCCCTAAAGAAACACAGTGTACTCTTAATGTCCTGTGTCTGTTCATTCATGTTCACAGCATGCACAGTAATGCTCCAGTTAATAGTAGTATTGACAGAATTGTGTTGTGTGCAAATAATGTCATTAGGTGCATGTATGTTGGTGAAAAAAAATGTTAGTATTACATGAAGCATGTGGTTCAGTTTCATGACGGGTGCTATTCCATACAGAAATTACGTAATCTATGTTTCATTAACCAGGTTAAATTTACTTTTTCATGATTCACACATGAAAAACAGATGCTAACTGATCCACATCCTAGGTACAAATGATCTCTTACCAGTCTTGCTTTGACAAAAAAGTTGGGCACAAAGGATAATGGTCTAATTGTAGAGGAACAACGCAGCATATTCGGCCTGGATAGTCTAGATTAGATTAGATTAGATCCTTTATTTGTCATTCAGACCTTACGGTCTGAACGAAATGTCGTTACCTGCAGCCATACATACAATAATAAACAACAGAACAGACAGTAAACACAAATTAACATCCACCACAGTGAGTCCACCAAACACCTCCTCACTGTGATGGAGGCAAAAATCTTAGGGCTGCTGTCTCTTCCCTCCTCTTCTCCCTCTGCGCTGAGGCGATACCCCACCGGGCGATGGTAAGTCAGTCCCGCGGCTCACCGAGCTCCGCGAACGGGCCGGTTCAAACTCCGCGGCCCGGGGGTGGTCGAAGCTGCCGCCCTCCAGTCCAGCGGACGCAGCTGTTGACGATGTCGTCCACTGGCCCGCGGCTGAACCCCGGACTCAGGCCGCCGCCGCCAGAACGCCGTCTCAGCCACCGGAGCACCGTTCCAGCCCCGAGCCGGGTCGCCCTCACGTAAGCGCCGTTCCACCCTCGAGCCAGGCCGCCCCCCTCACGGGAGCGTCTCAGCCCCGCGCCAGGTCGCCCTCACGGGAGCGCCGTTACCCTCGAGCCAAGTCGCCTTCACGGGAGTGTCTCAGCCCCTCACGGGAGCGCCGTTACCCTCGAGCCAGGCCGCCCTCACTGGAGCGCCGTTGCCCTCGAGCCAGACCGCCCTCACGGGAGCGCCGTTACCCTCGAGCTGGGCTGCCCTCACGGGAGCGCCGTTACCCTCGAGCCAGGCCGCCCTCACGGGAGCGCCGTTACCCTCGAGCCAGGCCGGCCTCACGGGAGCGCCGTTACCCTCGAGCTGGGCTGCCCTCACGGGAGCGCCGTTACCCTCGAGCTGGGCCGCCCTCACGGGAGCAGCGTTACCCTCGAGCTGGGCCGCCCTCACGGGAGCAGCGTTACCCTCGAGCCAGGCCGCCCTCACGGGAGCGCCGTTACCCTCGAGCCAGGCCGCCCTCACGGGAGCGCCGTTACCCTCGAGCCGGGCCGCCCTCACGGGAGCGAGCCCAGGGAGAGTCCTGACAGGCTGCCTCCGGAGTCTCGAGGTCGCCAGCTCCGCCATTAGGCCTCAGCGCAGACAGAGGCAGAGAAGGGGGATACGACAAAAAAGTCGCATTCCCCCGAAGGGAGAGACAGAAAGCCCTGTTTCAACCCCCCCCCCCCCCCCCCACACATAACACAAACCTAAAAACCAAAAACTTAACTAAACAAGACGTAAAAAACAACACAAAAAAGTAAAAATAAACGGACTGCAGGCGAGCCGCTGCCGTTCACCACTTCCGGTGGTAATGGTGATTGATATTTCCAGTTTCAGTTAACCCTTACCTCCTGTGTTTCAACCCTACCACATAGTTCAGCTTGTTTTTTTTTCCTTTCTGGCTTAAATGCTGGTTTGTCCTCCTGCTCTGCATTTCTCAGCCCCCCAAATTCTTTAATCTATGTTCTCACATTCTAACAGCTTCCATTCATTAATTAACCAGAAAACACTTTACATATTATTCCCATAGTTGCTGTGATTTTATCCTATCAGAGACATCCCCTCCCCTTTGGCCTTGCAACTTTACCAGTTTATTTTGTCTCTTTGTCAGAACTGAAAAAGGGTCTGTGACAATACATTCACTTTATTTATCTTACTATGGGTGCAGCCTAACAATAGACAATAGGTGCAGGAGTAGGCCATTTGGCCCTTCGAGCCAGCACCGCCATTCAATGTGATCATGGCTGATCATCCCCAATCAGTACCCCATTCCTGCCTTCTCCCCTATCCCCTGACTCCCTATTTTTAATAGCCCAGCTCTCTCTTGAAAGCATCCAGAGAACCTGCCTCCACCGCCCTCAGGGGCAGAGAATTCCACAGACTCACCACTCTCTGTGAGAAAAAGTATTTCCTCGTCTCCGTTCTAAATGGCTTACTCCTTATTCTTAAACTGTGGCCCCTGGTTCTGAACTCCCCCAACATCGGGAACATGTTTCTTGCCTCTGGCGTGTCCAAGCCTTTAACAATCCCTAACCAAGCCCTAACCTTCTGAGTATTTGCAACATTTTCTGTTGTTGTTTTTGATTTTCAGCATCTGCAGTTTTTTTTAAATCTTCTGACAACGATTGTCACTTTCTGTTGTGGTTGTGTCTTGCAGTCATCTTCGGCACCCAAACTTCCTGCTGCTGATGGCTGTGTGTCAGCTTTCTGAACTGGACCAAATTCGTTTAGTGTTTGAGAGGATTAATCTTGGTTCCCTTTACGGAGTATTACATGAAAGGGTAAGCTAATATTTAAAATTGTATTCTTATAACCTGAGTTCTTTCAGCGACTCGCATTGTGTCGGATACTATTTGCTGAATAAATAGCTATAAAGTAAATGCTGCTTAATATAGTAATGTGAGAACTTTGATTGTGTAATTCAAGCTACATATTTTATTTATTTATTGATAATAAGGAAGAATTACATAATTGCAATTTCTGTAGAACCTAGAAAACTGAAATAAAAGCTGAAAATGTGTAGAAATCAGCTCATCAGACAGTCGTGGAAAGAAGAAAATGTATTAGGTCGATAATTCATCGGGAATGGAAAATGTTTGGGACAATACTATCATCAGTTATCATTTATAGACGACCCATGAGCAAATAATTCATCTAGTTTTAACAGAGATTTCAATTAATTAAAGTGCAATGGCAGGAAGGTGCTAAACTGTGGCCCTTATAGTGGCTGCACCCAACTTTATTGCATCACTCAACATATGGTCCAGAATATTACAGCATACCAATTTGCAGTATTTGCCCATGGGCAGCATCTTGCTTTAGAATATCAGTGAGTTTTTGTATCCTGCTGCAATCGGCTTCAGCAGTGGTAACACGTGGAACCACGTCTTCAAAGGAGGAAAGGCAAAATTAGAAAACAATTTATTTCATAATCCAGATCTGTATTTTGATTTTGGAAGTTGTTTTGAGGAATAACAAATTAATGTTAGTTTGGATGTATGGAATTTATACGTGCTGTTGATGTGGATTTTTTTATTCAAAATTGTATTTCAGCGCTCAGAGTTTCCAGTCTTGCCTTTAGAGACAATTGTACAGATGATTCTACAGATTACCGATGCTCTTCTTTATATTCACTCTCGGGGATACATCCATCGAACTGTCACCTCTCATGCTGTGCAGCTTGTTTTGCCTGGTATTGCCAAATTGAGCAACTTTGAATTCATGGTCATGAGGTACAAATTAAATGATATTCAGTATCTCTGTTATCTCTGAAGGACAATGTTTTTTTATAATCGTTTATTAACATGCTTGGTCAATGACAGAAGCTTGATATACAATGACATTCTCTATAGCTTTCTCTATGCCTTATCTGAATGGTTCCATCCACACAGATGAAATATATCTGTTGTCCTCTCCCCTGCAGAGCCTATACAGTTTGGTCATGAAAATGAGTTTCCCTCTCTTTTCCCTATTTTGCCACCTCTTCCAAAAAAGTTGCAGTATCCTGTGTTCATGACCTACCAAAGGAATATTATATCTCCCCTTTAAGAGGCATTAATCAGAATTAATTTGTGTAAATTATACCAGCCAGTCTGGAAAATTGGCTGTATAGTGATGCGCTAATGCAATCAAATAATCACTATAATGAGCTGATAGCACGCAGAGAAGCACGGGATTGAATGACACAAATTAATGCTATCTAATTTAATCCCCAATGTTTTATTATTAGGGTGCAGTATAAGGCAGCCTTTGACACTTTTGCCTGCCTTACCATGGATTCATCCAGAACCAACATTCTCTTTCTGACTTTCATACCCCCTGCTGCTCGCACAACAACAGTGTTTTAAATGGTGCAATATATTTTAAAATGCATATAAAGTTTATATTTTAAAGTGCCTTCAGTTTACGGTTTCTCTAATGACCTAATATAGAAAATAACTCAAAATATCATAATCAAATTTATTTCAGGAATGCATTAAAATAATAAGTTTTTTTCATATTTCTTTAGTGGTGATGGAAGCACACAAAGAAATCTTTCTCAATTCCCTATCCCTCCACAGTTTTATAACTGGCTAGCACCAGAGGTAATTCGAAGCAAAACTGCTACAATCAAATCGGATGTCTACAGTCTTTGTACTTTGATCCAGGAGCTGTTCACAGGTATAGTCTGCAATCATAATGTAAATTATGTGAATAGTATTAATAATAATAATAATAAATTTTATTTATGGGCGCCTTTCAAGAGTCTCAAGGACACCTTACAAAAATTTAGCAGGTAGAGGAAAAACATGTAAGGGGAATGAAATAAATAGTAGAGACATGACTAGTACACAAAGTAAAGACAGAATTCAATACAAAACACAATATGAGGCAATTAATGCACAGATGAAAAGGGAGGGGGACGTGGGGCTAAGGATAGGCAGACGTGAAGAGATGGGTCTTGAGGCGGGACTGGAAGATGTTGAGGGACACAGAATTGCGGATCAGTTGGGGGAGGGAGTTCCAGAGCCTGGGAGCTGCCCTGGAGAAGGCTCTGTCCCCAAAACTGCGGAGGTTGGACTTGTGGATGGAGAGGAGACCGGCTGATGTGGATCTGAGGGACCGTGAGGGTTGGTAGGGGGAGAGGAGGTCAGTGAGATATGGGGGGAGCCAGATGGTGGAGGGCTTTGTAGGTGAGGATCAGGATTTTGTAGTTGATCCGGTGGGAGATGGGAAGCCAGTGAAGTTGTTTGAGGACTGGAGTGATGTGATGCCAGGATTTGGTGTGGGTGATGAGTCGGGCGGCTGCATTCTGGACCAGTTGGAGTCGGTTAATGTAGGTGGAGCTGATGCCAAGGAGAAGTGAGTTGCAGTAGTCCAGTCGGGAGGAGATGAAGGCATGGATGAGTCTTTCAGCAGCGGGAGGTGTGAGAGAGGGTCTGAGTTTGGCGATGTTGCGGAGATGAAAGAAGGAGGTTTTAATGACATGGTGGATGTGAGGCTCAAGGGAGAGGGTGGAATCAAAGATCACGCCAAGTTTGCAGGCCTGGGGAGATGGGGAGACTGGTGCCGTCGATGGTGAGAGTGGGGTTATTGATTTTGCTGAGTGTGGCTTTGGAGCCTATGAGGAGGAATTCTGTCTTATCGCTGTTGAGTTTGAGGAAATTATGTTGCATCCAGGTTTTTATAGCTGACAAACAGGAGTTGATATGGGAGAGGGGGGGGGGTTGTGGGGGGATTTGGTGCCGAGGTAGATCTGGGTGTCATCAGCGTAACAGTGGAAGTCCAGGTTGAAGTGGCGGAGTATCTGACCAAGGGGGAGGATGTAGATGATGAAGAGGAGGGGGCCGAGTACGGAGCCTTGGGGAACGCCTTGAGTGACTGTGGCTGTGGCAGAGGTGTGGTTGTGGAGAGTATTCTAAAAGGCTTGTCATTTGCATTAAACACGGGTTTGGATCAACTGTGGTAAATCTGTAAATACTATGCATTATGCATATAAATTATGTATTTACACATAATCGACAAAGTTGGCACAAAGTTACAGTGTATTAGAACTTCACCCAGAAGTATCAAAATTTGAGCTCATTGTACCTTATGTGTGTTTCGTAGTCTTGAACACTTACAAGGAAGCTTTGTTGTCAGGTGCATGTACTCCTTATCATGTTGATGTAAAGCTTAAAATAGACTTAAAATAAATCAAATTGACTTAAAATAGACTGTTTAAGAAAGAACTGCAGATGCTGGAAAAATCGAAGGTACACAAAAATGCTGGAGAAACTCAGCGGGTGAGGCAGCATCTATGGAGCGAAGGAATAAGTGACGTTTCGGGTCGAGACCCTTCTTCAGACTGATGTGGGGGTGGGGGGGGCGGGAAGAAGAAAGGAAGAGGCGGAGACAGTAGGCTGTGGGAGAGCTGGGAAGGGGAGGGGAATGAGAGAGAAAGCAAGGACTACCTGAAATTGGAGAAGTCGATGTTCATACTACTGGGGCATAACTTTTGACAGTCCTTAAAATTAACTGGTAAAATTATGAGTACCACTTCATGAAGTATTTTATGTATTAACTGAATTTCTAATATGCAATCAAACTTAAACTTTGCATACAGATGCAGTTCCCTGGGAAGACCTGGATGGATTTGCAATAAAGGAGTTACTAGCAGCTGGACACTATTTAGCTGTAGATGAACAAGTTCCAAAGCCATACTATGACATCGTGCAAATTGGAATTCAAGTAAAGTCTCAGAATCGGACAATGAACCTTCAGGATATTCGGTTTATCCTCCGGAATGATATCAAGGTAGGTAACCCATATAGTTAGGGGGAAAAGAGTACCTGATAAATATTTCAAGCTTTAGGACAGACTGCATGAAACTTTCCTCCATATCAGAGGTGGATAAAACTAGAGGACATAGAATTAGAATAAGTGTTAAGAGATTTAGATGGATCTGAGGTGGACCTAATTTACCCAGAGAGTTGTGATTACCTGAGTACACTGCCTGAAAGAGTGGTGGAAGCAGAGATGCTCACAACATTTAGGAAGTGGCTGGATGAGTTCTTGAATCACCTAGGCATAGATATCTATGGCTCATATACGAGAAGATGGGATTAGATGGAAAAATGGATTCCCACTGGTCAGCATGGACATTGTGGGCAAAATGGCCTGTTTCCATACTCTATGATTCTATAACCCTTGATTGGAATTGAATGTAACATCAAAAAATTGAATCACTGTAATTCCAAAATCCGTTGAGCGACTGGCACAATTAGGGTGTTAAATAACCTCTTTAGTTTGATATTTAAAGGTATTTTATAAGGATAACTGGCACTACTTTTATACATTAAAAATGTAACGTTAAACTTGTGTATCAAATTGGTGAGTTAAAAAATCGATACATAACTAAAACTCTGATCTTGTGCTCTTCCGGTTTGCGCGGCTTTTCTTTTAGCGTAAAACCGGTGCGCAATAGCGCTACGATTTTTCATCAGCTCACTCACCGTTCTCCTGTGCTGCGAGTGCACCAAGTTTAGTTCCGATCAGTGGTATGTGTAAAAGTTAGCGAGGTTTAAAAATCGTAAAAACCACGCGTGCGCAGATCGATCTCCTCTCCTGCCAGTCAGCGGCGTGCGGATTGGTCGCTTCTCCTGTCGCTCCCCGGGACGGTCCGCCCCTTCCTGCGCCATCGCGTCTTTACTGGAGCTGAGGATGGCCAGTGGAGGTCTCCAACCAGACACAATTTTCCGAGGGACCGGAAACGGCCCAGCCCAATGTCGCCAAACGAAAAGCGTAGAGTCTGATCCCGGCGGAGGAGAACGTCCAGGGCCCGCTGTGAGTCCCAAACGCACCGCCCACACAATGCCCCGCAGCTCCAGCCCCTTCCCTTCTGGTCCCCCTCGCTGGCTCCTGCCCCCCTCCCCCTTCTTCCCCATGGCTCTTCCCCTGTCTTTTCTCCGAGCTCTTCCCCCCCACCCCGCCCACACGGCCGGAACTGCTGGTGCTTCCGGGCCGAGCCGAGGATTCGCGTCGACGGCTGATACTCTCCGGGGCACGCAAGAAGGGAGAGGAACGCAACCTCAAGATCCTGGGGAGGGAGAGTGGGGGAGGAGAGAGAATAGAGGAGAGGAGTAGGAAGGGCAGAGGAGTTATGGAGGGAGGGAGTGACTGAGGGTAGGGGAAAGGGGAGGTAGGGGAGATATTGGGGAGGGTAAGAGGAAAGGGAAAAGAAGAGGGAGGAGGTCAGGAGGGAGCGTGGGGTAGGAGGGGGAATAGAGGTAGAGAAGGGGGGAGTAGAGGAGGGGGGAGTGGGGAGATAGGGACTGGGGAATGGAGGGAGAGGAGGAAAGTGGGGAGGTGAGGAAGGATAGGGGAGGTGAGGAGTGGAAGAGATGGGGGATAGAGAGATAGGAGCGGGGTAGGGAGGGGAGAGGAGTTGTAGGTGGGAGGGAGTGACTGAGGGTAGGGGAAAGGAGAGGGAGAGAGGTGAGGGAGGGATTTGGGACGGGGAGGATGAGGGGGAAAGAGGGTGAAGGAGAGAGTGCTAAGGATGAAGAGAAATGAGCTTTGCCTGTGCAGTTGGGGGCTATGGGTGAGTGGTGGAATATTGCGTTGGGTGACAGTGACCCATTTAGTCTAGTTTACAGTTAAAATTATATTTTGTTAACATGAATCAGTCTATTTTCATTCACCACAGGATCTAATTAGCAATCAGCAGAAACATGCCTTTGAGAAAGATCGGTCTGAAGTGCAGCATTTATATGATTTTGTGACAAACAATGTAGACCACAGGACAGAGCATAAACAACTCCAAAAGGAGAATGCTGACAGAGGAAAACAGCCGAAGTGTTTAGACCAAACTCGAACTACAGCAGCCAATCATGGTATGAAAGTTGTAATAATAAAGAACTGCTGACTTTTTTCAGCGTTCACAAAAGTATGTAATTGTTCTAATCATTTTCCAATCTCTCAAATTATGTTAATGTTTTGAGGATTTTTTTGACAGGCTCATCTTTTCCCTTTGTACCTCTTCTCCAATATTCTTCCTTGCCCTGCAGGAGCACTCTGTTCTATGTCATGACCTGTATAATTTAGGCTGACACCTCCGTATTAAATTGGGGGTATGTGACCTCTTGCCTGCCCTTACCTGTGGTGCAGATAACCATCTGGTTCCTCTCTTCAAAGAAATACTAATATTCTGCCATATTAACAGACAGACAGTCACCAAAGAGGATAATTGATCTCATTGTTGTTTGTAGAAATTATTCTACTGTCACGGCATGGTGGCGTAACGGTAGAGTTGTTGCCTTACAGTGCCAGAGACCCAGGTTCGATCCTGACTATGGGTGTTGTCCGTATTGAGTTTGTAAGTGCTCCCTGTTACCTGCCTGAGTTTTCTCCGGGTGCTCCGGTTTCCTCCCACACTCCAAAGAGCTACATGTTTGTTTGTAGGGTAATTGGCTTGTTAAAATTGTAAATTGTCCCTAGTGTGTGGAGGATAGTGTTAGTGTGCGGGGATCGCTGGTCAGCGCGGACTCAGTGAGCCGAAGGGCCTGTTTCCATGCTATATCTCTAAACTAATGAACTGAAATATTTAACTGCACTGTGCAATTTTAAAGCAAAATCACATTAACATGCCCATATATTTCCCAACTAATGATTCTTATCTAACTATCTAGCTTCACTCTGTTGCAGCATTCCTTTGTGGTGCTGACATCCCCATGATCCTTTGACCTCATCCTTCTTACTCTGCTCCAGTATAACTCCTATGTGATATTCCAGCTTTTCTACTGTGTTGAGATTAAGCCTCATCATGCTGTTGCGTAAATATACTAATATGATTGGATTATTGACCCAGAGACAAGTTCAAATCCCATCTTGAGAGCTGTGCAATTTAATATGAAGTAATTAAATAAATCTGGAATAAAACGTCGATATCAGTAATGATGGCCATCCAACCATGAGATTGCCATCTGATTCACTAATATCCTTCAAAAATGAAAATCTGTTATCTTTATCTAATGTTTCTTATATTTTATCCAGACTACACCAATATGGTTGAACCATAACTGCCACCTCATGTCAGAGGCATATAGGAATAGACAATATCTGCTGGCATTACCAGTGATGTCCACATCACATAAACTAATTTAAAGAAATTACCTCCCTTGACCTTACCATCTTTTCAAAATTCTTCCCTGGTTTCATTTAAGCAGTGACTTCTGTATTATCTGTATTAAGCATATAAAATATTAAATGCATTAGATAAAGTAAATCAAAAAGAAAATAGCAAGACCATCAGATTCCTGTTATATTACCTGTTATTATAAAAATAAATTGTAATGCAACACCAGCGGATTTATTGCAAAGGGAGTGTAATAAATATCCAGGTGAAAAATATCCTCAGATGCCCTCAAAATCCCATGCCCCTTAGCTTATATCTGCACCCACTAGTTGCCTTTTCTTACGTACAGGTTTGTAAGGTCCCATGATGTATACCTGGTGTATGATGAGTTTGTTATCTAGAAAGTAAGTGTAACATAAATGTTAGCAAGCCGTTAAGTTAGATGGCAGGAAGTCTTGAAACTGACAATAGTGGATTATTTACAGACATTCAAAAGAGAAATTGATAGTTCTTGACTGAGGGATTATTTTTTAGTTATGAAAAAAGATTGTAATGTTGCTAAGAATAGTTATATTAAAATGTTAGTGAGGTGTGCTGAGGTTTATTTGATTGCCTTGGATCAGTGGAGAAGAATCTCCCAGTGTTACTCCTGAAGTGCTTTGGTGTTTGTGCCGCTGAAGTGAAGTGGTACAACAAGGGCCGAGGGATACGATAAAAGAAGTGTCCATCTCCTTCCACACCTTAGTAATTTGACTCTATGATCCTCGGCTTGAGAAAGCTGTCATCTAGTGAGCTGTGCCAATAACATTGTGATTTTTTCCCTCCGCTTCACCCTTGGTGATCATCATGCCAGAAAACACACATGAAAGTACGAGAGCAAAACTGACACTCAGCAAGACTTCTGGAGAGGAGGGATGGTGAGAAGAAGGAAAAGAATAAAAGGAATCTCACAATGTTTTTGTTTATTTTATAGAATATTCCTATTACAACATGGGTCGCCGTACTAGCTTCAGTCCAAAGAAGTATGGACCAGAGGACAAAATCAGACATTCAAACAATGAACCATCACAACAAATTATGGTACTGTATGATTGTTGGAAAACAGAACAAAATCAGCCTGAGGTTACAGCAAGGTCCGGAGGCCAGGGTGCTGGTTATATTGAAGATAAACCTAGTCATGATTCCACTCCATGGAAGAAGATTGAGCAGCATCATGATTCTGAGTCACCAGAACCCCAGCCTGAAAATTATTATACAGATGTTCTAGATCATTTACATGAACTAGATCTTGCATTAGAGGAAGAAATGTATGTTGTGTCTGATGAAGAGGGAGGCAGCATTATCTCTTTGAAAACAGCTAGAGAATATACATCAGATGAGGAAGATGAACAGAGTGATGGGACTACAAGTTTGTCTCAAGATTGGTCAAGAATGGAAGGTTTAGAAAGTGACCAAGAAAAACATGATCTGATCTGCCTACACACACGGAACAGCAGCGCCATGGAGGAAGATCAAGATATTGCTACTAGCATTTCGGTCCAACACTCAATCAGCAGTTGTGAGATCAACATTCAGACATCAAAACACCTAGTGCAACAAGCGTTCAGTGCCTTAGATCACGTAAAGAAAAGTTATCACTCTGCAATTGGCACGGAGCAAACGTCTGAGAAAGTGAATCTGACGGGAGATTCACAGCTTTTGGAGAAAACCCCTTGCACTAAATTATTAGGCTATGATGAAGTGGACTATCAAAGGCAAAATGTAAGGGGAAACAAAAGGATTAAGTCAAGCAATGAAGGTCATCTGGTGATCCCTGTGGCTGTGGCTCCTCCAACATGCTATGAACTACCAGTGTATGTTGTGGAGAGGAGACCTTGTGCTAATTCAGCTGAGCATTTCAAATCAGAATTTGAAGTTCTTAGCCATACTCAAGATGAACAGACAGCAATAACAAAAGGTTGCAGTTCTGATGTTTTGAAAACATCAGAGACGTTTGCGGATGGGACACAAACCACATGTTCATTGAGGAAGCAAATGAACGATGAACATGTTGGTTACAAATCTGCATGTGATGAAAGCTTTACATGTGCGCCAGACTACACGGGTAAACTGGCAACCAAGAGTAAGAAGAAAATGAATATTTTAGGACATGTTCACAAGAAAGAGAATTACCCTGTAAGTTTGTAACAACTTCCGATGCATGAAAATTGACATGTAATACTTGTTTTCATCCACTATATTCACTTCTGTAGATTGCTCAGAAAGGGGAGAAATAGCACTCTGCTATATGAATGGAAGTTGAATCACATAATACTGTTTAATAGATGTGTTTTCTTGCTATAGGCACGTAAAGGTCGCATATCTATGAGAATCCCATCACAGGGGAACCAGCAAGGATCTAGAAAGCAGTGCATGTACCTGTCAAGCAAAAAGCAAATCCGCATTACTCAAAGGTGAATTGTCCGTCTTTCATTATGTGTAATTGTGGCAGTTATGTGACAGCGGTATATGTTATTGTGTACTTGTAAGGTAAACACAACGCTTCTTTTGCTGTACACCATCTCTGACGTTTATCCTGAAGTGAATTAATGAATTGCTAGAACGGGAAATGCACTTCAGAGATGGTGTGCAGCAAAAGGAGCATTGCTGGTTAAGGACGATGAACTTCGGCCATGGATAGATATGTGAGACTGGGATATTATAGCCATTACAGAAATCTAGCCAAGGGTGAGGCAGGACTGACAGCTTCATGTTCCAGGATACAGGTGCTACAGGCAATATTGAGGTGAAAGGGAATAGACTCTATTCAGGATGGATGGAAGATTAGCTGACTGACAGAAAGCAACGAGTGGGAATAAAGGGGGCCTTTTCTCGCAGGCTGTTGGTGACTAGTGGTGTTCCGCAGGGGTCGGTGTTGCGTCTGTTATTTTTCATGTTGTATGTTAATGATCTGGATTGTGGAATTGATGGCTTTGTGGCCAGGTTTGGGGATGATATGAAAGTTGGTGGAGGGGCAGGTAGTGCTGAGGAGCAGGAGTCATCAGAAAGGTTTGGACAGTGGGCAAAGAAGTGGCAACTGCAATATAGCGTAGCAGGGTGTACGGCCGTGCACTTTGGTAGAAGGAATAAAAGTGTAGACTACTTTCTAAATCGGGATTCAGAAATCAGAGGTGCAAAGGGACTTGGGAGTGGTGGTGCAAAGTTCTTAAAAGATTTAATTTTCAGGTTGAATCAGCGGTAAAGTGGTCTGATCAGATGTGCATATAAAAATCCATGAAATTATTCAAAAAATGAGCATATTTTAAGGCCTATATTTATTTTTGGACAAATTTACTTAAATATAATTTAAAATAAAGTCACACGAGACTGCAGATGCAAGAATATTGTGCAAAAATATTGCTGAAGGAAATAATTAGTCAGAAGGGCGATCACCCAAAATGCCATATATTTCCTTCCACAGATGCTGCCTTTAGACTTGCAGTGTGGGAACCGGCCCTTCGGCCTACCAAGTCTGCACTGAGCATCGATTACTCCGTACACTAACACTATCCTACACACTAGGGACAATTTACAGTAGCCAGTTAACCTTCAAACCTGTACGTCTTTGAAGTGTGGGAGGAAACCGGAGCACCTGGAGAAAACCCACATGGTCACAGGGAGAACATACAAACTCAGTACAGACAGCACCCGTTGGCAGGATCGAATCCGAATCTCTGGCGCTTTAAGACAGCAACTCTACCTCTGTGCCACTATGCCGTCGTAAAGCCTGAGTCCCTTCAGCTTTTATTTTCCTTAATTAAATATATAGTTGGTAACATAGAGAGAGAGTTTGCAGCGCTTACTTTGACTGCTGCATTCACCTTCCATTCCAAGAAACAACCTGGTCATCAACTGCAGCACAGGTGAGACAATTGTCCATCTCCTGTTGCAGTGAGCATTGGCAAAAGAATCTGGACAGAATGCAGTGGTTTTTGTTGAGATTTGGTTTTGAATAGTTACAAAACACTGAATAATCTGCCAGCTGTTCCCTAGAAGCAAACTTAAATAACCATTCATTCCTGCTGGAAGTTTATCAGCTTGATGAAAGACATGCTTTGCTCTGATGAATCTATGTTTTCTGGTCTTCCGCAGAAAGGAGCAGATTGCAAACAAAGTTGACTGTGTTTCTATTCACTAGAGTTTAAAAGACTTGAGAGAAAATCTAAATGAAGTTACAAAATTCTAACAGGGCTAGGCAGATTGGATCTGGGGTAGATGGTTCCCCGGCTGGTATGTCAGAACAAAAGGCCACATGGATTTTAAGCACATGGGGTATACAATTATTGCTGAGATGAGAAAACTCTTCATTCAGGAGGTGGTAAATTGTGGAATTTGTTCCCACAAAAGACAGTAGTATACAAATTGCTAAATATATTAAAGAGATGGATACATTTTGAAATGTAAATGCATCCAGGAAAGTGGGCAGAAAGGGGGAATATAGGTTTTTGATAGATGATGATCATTGATTATATTGAATTGAGGAGCTTGAAGACCCTACTCCTGCTCCTGTTTTCTACTTCTCTATGAATGTCTGGGAATCTGAAATTAATGTTAAGCTGGCATAATATAAATTTGTAAACAAGTATAGTGATTTGCTTGGTACATTGAATGGAGACAGATGAATGTCCTCTATTATATCATTTCAAATTCTATGAATTAAATGTATTTTGGTAAACAAAACTATATGTTAAACATCACACATTCCTTTTCCATGGATGCTGCCTCACTTGCTGAGTTACTCCAGCATTTTGTGTCTGCTTTGTATGTTAATTGTTGCATATTAATTTCAAATGCAATCTTGTTTCATTTGTTCAGCTGTAACATTGTACCAGAAGGAGTCAAGGTGAGACAGGAAAAAAACACTGAGGTTTCTCGATTGACCAATGCGGAGAAAACTCACAATCAAAATTATGGTAGAGCATTAAAGGGAACATCTGCCATCACCAGTTGGACAAGTAAGCAAATTACACCTAGATCATACAAAAACTGTTAGTTAAGCAATCAGAAATGGCACTCAGCCTTGACCTTTCTATTTCACTGGAGTCATGAACCGTGAATATATCATCCATTAGTATATCATTCTTTACTTTTCCTTTGAGAGATTACATTTTCCATCTGATAATTACTGCACAATGGTAGATGTAATATTATTAATCAATCAGCTTAACTGAGTGTAAGACTGATGTTAACCATTCTGGGGTAAACTATTTGAAAAAGAAAATCTGCCGATGGAAACCTTTTGACAGGTATAAGGGGCAGGGAGTAGGCGGAATTGCGTTAGACACACACCTTTTGATGATCTCTGCTCCTCAACCAGAATTAATCCACATTACTAATCCAGAAAGGTACTCCACCATTATCTCCACAAGCTATTACACTTGCTGGGAAACACTACTGGCTTCATTGTGGGTACTTTGAATGGCACAGTTGTTTTTTCAAACAACATATTGGATAGCAATAAGGAACAGAAATCCAGGTTGATTTTCCTCTTGCTCTGCCGAGGTTCAAAAGCTTGTGCATTGAACACCAAGGTACAGCAGATTGTGGTGCTGATGGAGAACTGCACCATTGGATGTACCATCCTTCAAATGAGACATTACAGCAACAGTGAGAACGTGTAATAATAGAGCACCTTCAACAAAGCTAAATTTCTCAAGGCATTTCACAGAAATCCATTTAAACAAAATTATCTATATAAGAAGATATTGGGGCGGATCTCAGAAGTGGATTTTACAATGCATCTTAAAGCAGCAAGTATCTGTGGAGAAAGAGACACTGATTAACATCAAAATATTAGAACTGCTCTGGATAAAACCCTAAAACTGCATTAACTTGAAACATTAATCCTCTTTTCAGGGATACAGCCTGGCCTGTTGAGTAGTTCCAACATTTTCTGTTTTGGTACCAAGTTGGAATTAAATGATCTTAGTAGTGGCTCAAATATTTGGTCTGAAACACCTAGGAACATAGGTTGAGAGCAAGTTAACTTCCAAGGGGGCTGGAGTCAATGGCTAACATCTAGTTGATGGAACCAGGTGGAGGGAGGGAACAAATCTGTGTATTTCTTACCATTCCCACAATGAACCGTCTGCCCCTAGCCTTCTGCACTGCCATCATTCCTCACTTTTCTGGTTCCAATTGCTTTCCAGCTTCCATCTCCATTTACCCTCCATTTCACCTACCTGGTTCCACAATTGCCTGTTATTTCCTTATCTATTTCTGCCTATTACCCAAAAGCCTCTTTCTCAAAATTCCTTCCTTCCCCCATATGACTTTATCTGCCCATCATCACTTCTTCACTTGGCTCCACTTATCACCTACCAGCCTTTACCATCTCACTCCTCTCTCTCATATACTTATATTGGTTATCTTCTCTCTATAATCTCAATTCTGATGCAGGGTCTCAACCCCAAATACCAACCATCCCTCTGCCTCCACAGATGCTGCTTAACCTGCTGTTCCCCCAGCTGTTTGATTTTGGCCCTAAATATTTGAAGTAAGACATTTATAACTTGTATGTAAATTCTCATGCAATAAAAGCTAACATCCTATTTCCTTTCAAAGACATGCTATACCTGCATGACTTTTGATACATCTTTTCCTGTACTATGATGCCAATTTTTATATTTTTGCTGCTGCAAAGTGCTTGGGGATATTTTAGTATGTTGACGATGCAGTGTAAATAAACAGAGGTTAGAATTGTATTGCTGTTTGTATGGTTGTGCTGTGCCCAATTTGTTGTAATTTCATTACAACAGGAGCAACTCTGGAATGACTGTGAACTTCTGAAGTCTCCTGAAACTGAATACTAGAATGGATTTAATTTTCTCATCCATCACAGGGCGTGCTTGAAAGCCATTTCAGACAAATTGTCATGAGAAAATGTTAGAACACAATAGTGGAATAACATTAGAATAATTGTGTTTGAAATTCATCGTTTAATATCATCTTCATAGGTGACATGACAGACATGATTGAAAAAATGGCATCTGGATGCCTGCCAGTTGGACAAGGAGACCCAAATCTACGAGGACGGCCACATACTGGGCATGTGGATGAAGAGGAATTGTTTCGTTCTTTTGCAAAGCTACCGCGGAAAAGCGAGAAACATCCTCAACCTTCCAAAAGTCATCTTGTAAATAGTATGGAAGGTCATCTGAATCACCGACAAACGAAATGCCACTTACACAAAACTCCAGATAAGAAACTCATTGACAGTGATAGTAGCCTAGAAATTGAGGAATCTTCGCAAAGTGGTACAGGTGAGATATTCAAAGTGGAATCTCATCTGTGTTTTTCAAAGAAACCAGATTTAATTGTTCCAAATGTTTAATTACATCTTGAAAGATGGTGGCTATTTTCTTGATGAAAGTGGTGTGATGGAGAGAACTTGCTGACGAATTAGTCAAAACTTATGATTCTTTTCTCCAAACTTTAAACTTTATTACGTGTAATTACTGAATTAATGTACATAAATTGATCATGAACTTCCAATTGCCATGTCATTTGATATTTATGGTGTTTAGTTTAGTTTAGAGATGCAGCACAGAAAGATGCCCTTTGGCTTACCAGCGATTAACCTCACATTTACACGATTCTACACACACTAGGGACAATTTATAATTTTACCAAGCCGATTAGCCTACAAACCTGTATATCTTTGGAGTGTGAGAGGAAACCAGGGGAAAACCCACGCAGGTCACGGGGAGAACGTACAAACTCCGTACAGACAGCACCCGATGTCAGGATCGAACCCGGTTCTCTGGTGCTGTAAGACAGCAACTATAGTGTGACACGTGGAAGTTACAACTGAAAGATTATGGTATGACAAGTTTAGATCCTTTTTGATATTTTACTAGATCTAAAATTTTATTTCAGTTCTATTTTACTGGAACTGAAATTGGGGAGAAATGAACGACACAACAAAAATAGAAACTACTGTAGCTAAAAGGGGAGAATTCTAATATCTATATTACTAAAAGTTTGTTCTTGACCGGTTTTGGCCATCTCTGCTGCGATTTCCGAGAGAACGCCGCCACCTACGGCCGTCATTTTTGGCCACCTTGCTCAGAGCCCCCCTCCGCCGCATGTGTGTCGAGGATTTTTCCCGTCGATTAAAAATGCCAGATATTAATGTTTTTACAAAAATTCCCCATTCTCTCTGCTGCCCCCGCTGGCGGCAGGGGGGAGGGACTATAAAACCAGGAAGTGGTGTGCCACACAGTCTCTTCAAGACGGAGGAAGGCAGAGGGTCACGTTTCTCTGAGCTGTGGATAACACTGAACACATGTCTACTCAAATGTAAGTGCCCTTAGTGGTTCTAAAATGCTTGCAGAATGTGTCTATTGGTTCTAAAGCTTGCAAAGAAGTGTCTATTGGTTCTAAAGCTTGCAAAAAAAAGTCTATTGGTTCTAAAGCTTGCAAAAAGTGTCTATTGGTTCTAAAGTTTGCAAAAAAATGTCTATTGGTTCTAAAGCTTGCAAAAATATGTCTATTGGTTCTAAAGCTTGCAAAAAATGTCTATTGGTTCTAAAGCTTGCAAAAAAATGTCTATTGGTTCTAAAGCTTGCAAAAAAAGTCTATTGGTTCTAAAGCTTGCAAAAAAAGTCTATTGGTTCTAAAGAATGTCTATTGCTTCTAAAGCTTGCAAAAAGTGTCTCTATTGCTTCTAAAGCTTGCAAAAAAAATGTCTTGCAAAAAGCTTGCAAAAAAATGTCTATTGGTTCTAAAGCTTGCAAAAAAATGTCTATTGGTTCTAAAGCTTGCAAAAAGTGTCTCTATTGGTTCTAAAGCTTGCAAAAAATGTCTATTGGTTCTAAAATGGTTCATACTAGCGCTCCAGAAATCCCCCCTCCCCCTCCCCTGGTTGGCTTGGCTTGGGTGTGTCTTGAAATTGAAAGGCACTACTTACTGCAAATGGTGGATTGGATGCTTTGGCTTGAATTTGAAAGGCACTACTTACTGCAAATGGTGGCTTGGGAGCTTTGACTTGAAGTTGAAATGCACTACTTCCTGCAAATGATGGCGTGGGTGTGGCTTGAAGTTGAAAGGCACTACTTACTGCAAATGGGGGGCGTGGGTGCATTGGCTTGAAATTGAAAGACACTACTTACTGCAAATGGTGGCTTGAAGTTGAAATGCACTACTTACTGCAAATGGTGGCTTGGGTGCTTTGGCTTGCAGTTGAAAGGCAGCACTTACTGCAAATGGTGGCTTGGGTGCAATGACTTGAAGTTGAAAGGCACTATTACTGCGAATGGTGGCTTGGTTGCGTTGGCTTGAAGTTGAAAGGCACTACTTACTGTAAATGATGGCTTGGGTGTGGCTTGAAGTTGAAAGGCACTACTTACTGCAAATGGTGGCTTGGGTGTGGCTTGAAGTTGAAAGGCACTACTTACTGCAAATGGTGGCTTGGGTGTGGCTTGAAGTTGAAAGGCACTACTTACTGCAGATGGTGGCTTGGGTGCAATGGCTTGAAGTTAAAATGCACTACTTACTGAAAATGGGGGCATGGGTGCACTTGCCTTGAAGTTGAAAGGCACTACTTACTGCAAATGGTGGCTTGGGTGCTTTGGCTTTAAGTTGAAAGGCACTACTTACTGCAAATTGTAGCTTGGGTGCTTTGGCATTACGTTGAAAGGCACTGCAAATGGTGGCATGAATTTGAAAGGCACCTCTTACTGCTAATGGTGGCTTGGGTGTGAAGTTGAAAGCCACTACATACTACAAATGGTGGCATGGATGCAATGGCTTGAAGTTAAAAGGCGTTACTTACTGCAAATGGTGGCTTGGATGCATTGGCTTGAAGTTGAAAGGCACCACTTACTGCAAATGGTGGCATGAAGTTGAAATGCACTACTTACTGCAAATGGTGGCTTGGGTGCTTTGGCTTGAAGTTAAAAGGCACTACTGTAAATGCACTTCCTGTTTGCACTGTATATTGATTTTAGATAAAACGCTACCACTTACGGCTGTGATTTTTGGCCATCTTACTCGGTCTCCCTCCGCTGAGCAGGTGCAGAGAATTCTTCCCATCAATGAAAAATAAAAGTGTTATTAGTTTTTTTTTAAATGTTGAGAATCTCTCTCCTGTCAATCACTCCATGAAAGCCACACCTTTTCCGGTGAGGGGGGAGGGGTTAGAAAACCCAGAAATGTGGGTGTGGCTCAGTCCCTGCAAGATGGAGGAGGGAGAGGTCACGACTCGCTGCCTTTAGTGGCTTTGCACCCTACTTCAAATGGTATGAAACTGCACTTGAATTTGGTGGCCTTGCACCCTGGTTAAAATAGAATTTCAAGGATTAGCCGTGAGTCAACTACCAGCCCACGAGCCGTGAGTGAGTGAGTTGCCAGCACAACAGGCTTGATTGAAGGAGACGCCAGCCCAAGAATCCATTTGGCGCACAATTTGCATACTAGCCCTCTGGAAACCAGTCCCTTCAGCCCACAACACCCATACTTGCTCCAGAAAGCCCCCCCCCCTGCCAACTGGCCTTCAATATTAGAATTGGTGGAGAGGTGGAATATTGCGTTGGATGACCAGCCCTCCTGTGTGACGCAGGGACCCAACGGGTCCCACTTAGTCTAGTTTTTACTTAAATTAAATTTGTGTTGTGTTTTAGGACAAAGAGAATCTTTTGATAGCCAGCAATCGGGGTGTGGTGAAGAAGAGTTAAACGTAACAAACCTGGACAGAACGTTCATCACAAGTCCACAAAAGAAAGCTCAAAAGGTGCGTTACAGTCTTGGGCACACTTATAGAATTGCTTCATGTCAATTTTTGTCCTGTATAATTTCAAGTTTTTTGTCTTAATTAATTGAAGATCACAGTAGAAACACCTTGCAATGAGAAAACATTTAGAACTTTTCAAGGTAAAGATTACGATACCATACTATAAGATAGAACTTTATTTATCCCAGAAAGGAAATTGGTCTGTCAACAGTCATAAAACGCAACAAGATACATGAAACATGTAATTAAAGTGATGTGGAAAATCCAGGTTTGGGGATATGCAAAGATGGGGGGGTGGGGTGGGGGGAAGGGGAGTTAGTCTACCACACGACAGAAGTGGGAGGAGTTGAACAGTTTGAAAGTCACAAGGAAAAATAATCTCCTGTGGCATTTTGTGCTGGATCTTGGTGGAACCAGTCTGTTGCTGAAGGTGCCCTTCGGGTTGACCAGTTTGTCATGAAGGGGGTGAGCTGTATTGTCCAAGATACTTCACAGTTTGAGCATCCTCCCCTCCAAGACCATCCAACTCCATCCCCAGGACGGAGCCAGCCTTCCTGATGAGCTTGTTAATTCTGTTGACGTCCGCGGCCTTCGCCCTGCTACCCAGCACACGACAGCAAAGAAGATCGAACTGGTCACCACCGATTGATAGAATATCTGCAGCACCTTACTGCAGATGTTGAAAGAGTGGAGCCTCCTCAGTAAGTACAGAAGGCTCTTTCCCTTCTTATACAATGCCTCAACATTCCTGGACCAGTCCAGTTTACTCTCCAGGTAAACTCTAAGGTAGTTGTACTCCATGATAAACTGCACATCCACACCCTTGATGGAGATAGGGGACAGGGGTGTTCCTCTCCTAAAGTACACCATTAACTCCTTGTCGGTGTTGAGCTGCAGGTGAGTCAGCCCACACCACTCAACAAAGTCGTTGACTACACCTCTGTATTCAGCTTCCCTCCCCTCACTGACGCAGCCCACAAATGCAGAGTCATTCGAAAACATCTGCAGGTAGCAGGAGTCTGCGTTGTATCTGAAGTCCGAGGTATGGATGGTGAACAGGAAGGGAGAAAGGACCATCCCCTGTGTTGCTCACTACCGTGTCTGAGACACAGTTCTGTCGCCTGACATCCTGTGGTTGTCCAGTCAGGTAGTTGGTGATCCAGGACACCAATGGAGCATCCGTCTGCATCTTCGTCAGTTTGCTCCCTAGCAGTGCGGGCCAGATGGTGTTCAAAGCACTGGACAAGTAAAAAAACATGACTCTCACAGTGCTTCCCAGCTTATCCAGGTAAGCATAGGAAGGATGGAGCAGGTGGATGGCGGCGTCCTCAACTCCCATCTTTGTTTGGTAAGCGAACTGTGATTATATTAACTCACTTGAACTTGAACTTGATATTAGCGATTATAACAATTAATTGTTATTTAATGGAGGTGTAAAGAAAAAAAACTTACATGAATACTTCTTCCATACAAGGCAATGTTACAAAAATATTAAGTAATGAAGAAAAGTTAGGAAAATATGTCAGCTTTTAAATTATCAATTACATTCTAATATTTACCCAGTTACTTCTCATCTTGGCTTATCTTAATGAATCGCTAGGTATGAATGGCCAGTCATGGTTATGGTATTTCGTGCTACCTACTCATGTCTGCCTGGTTCTAAACACTGGGAAAATAACATTCCTAACCATTGTTGTCTGATGTAATTTTCTTCAAAATAACCATTCAATTCTTGACCTTACTCGAAATTGACATTACTCAATGTGAAGAGTTCTCTGAAAAACAGCTTCAGCTGCTGGATATCTGAAATAAAAATTAGGGGATGCTGGAAATATTTTGCTGGACAGGTAGTTCATATTTTAAGTTGAGACACTCCATCAGGGTTTGAGAGTTTTCAGTAGCAGAGAAGGTGCGGGAGTGATGAGTAGAAAGAAGAGAATATCTCTGACAGGCCAAGACCAAATGCGTTCATATGACAATTATAATCAGACTATGCTTTTTCTCTGTTGCTTCTAGCAGGCCTGTGGGACGTGCCCAGCAGGCCAGACAATACAAATAAAAAGAAAAGAAAGATCCCAAATCACAGATGGATGCCTGGCATAAATTGCCAAATCTGATACAAACAGAAAGAGTGAGTTACCTAAACCTAGAGAAATTGATATTGAGTCCAAAAGATTGTAATGTGCTATGGTAGAAAATAAAGTGTTTTTCATCACGTTTGAGTTGATTCTCATTGTAGCAGTGCAGGACGCCACAGTGGGAGTGGGATGGGGAATTACAGTAGGAGTGGGATGTAGACTGAATGCAGATGCTCCACAAGCAAACACCCAATCTGTGTTTGTTTTTTTTCCAATATAATAGACACCAGATGTACTGTACTAAATTGTAAAAAGTGCAAGTGAATCGCTGCTTCACCTGGAAGACTGATTGGGGTAACTGAAAGACAGTTTCAAAGGGGACGGTAACTTTAAGGTGCTGAAAGTAAAGTGGAGTAGATGTCTGGTGGAATAATCTTGCTGGAGATGGCAGAAGCTATAAAGTGATTCCTTGGCAACTCCTTGGATGCTCTTCTGTTCTCACCAACAATTCCCCATTTTATGCAACGCCTGACCTATTCCACAATCTGTTGATTTCAGAGGAGCTGTGTTCAGGAGTGACCCTGAGCTTCTGGATGCCTCACAGTTTAACTTCCACTCTGACCTGTCTATCTGAGGTCTCCTGTACTGTAACAATGAGGTCCAACTGAAGCTTGAGGAACAAAATCTCATCTTCTACCAGGGCAGATGTTCCTTCTGGACTCGGTATCGAATTTTCTAACCAAGCAACTTGCTTCTTATTTCTGTCTACATCAGAATTGACCATTTCTGCCAGTGATCCTTTTGTGATTTTGGCTGTGTATTTATCTATTCATTAGCATGGTCTGGCCTGCTGGGTGTGTCGTGCTATTGG
This sequence comes from Leucoraja erinaceus, assembly GCF_028641065.1. Taxonomy (NCBI): domain Eukaryota; kingdom Metazoa; phylum Chordata; class Chondrichthyes; order Rajiformes; family Rajidae; genus Leucoraja; species Leucoraja erinaceus. The sequence continues at coordinate 9,663,737 of NC_073404.1, forward strand.
CAACACAAACAGAAACATAATAAAATTCTGAATGCCACATTTATTCATTTTGTCTCAGTCGATCAGATATATTCCCTTTGTTCCACCCATCCCTCTCCAGCAATTGAAAACTAACTTGTTATATACTATGCAATGAAAACTAACTTGTTTTCTCTCTTTCTCGGTTCTGATGAAGGGTCTCAGACTTGAAATGAGAACTATTACTCTTTCCACTGATGCTGCCTATCTGCTTAGTGTTTCCAGAGTATTCTTTGAACAGCTCAAATTTACTGTGAACAATATGAAGGGAATTTGCAATATATATAATATATATATATATATATATATATATATAGACACACACATATATAGACACATAGACTGAGTGCGCCGCTGGCAGAAAAGCTAAATTGCTTCTTCTCCCGCTTTGAAACATCACAACAGCAGCACTCACCTGCTACAGCCCTGTTCCCACCCTCACCTGGCTCCTGTACTACCCCACTCACTGTCGGGGAACACGATGTCAGACGGGTGCTCCTGGCAGTGAACCCCAAGAAGGCTACCGGCCCAGATGGAGTCCCTGGTAAGGTGCTCAAAGCGTGCGCCCACCAGCTCACTGCCATCTTCACCAGAATTTTCAATCTCTCCCTGGCCCAGGCAGTTATTCCGTCCTGCCTAAAATCAGCCACAATCGTCCCTGTGCCGAAGAAGTCTCCCATCACCAGCCTTAATGACTACCGTCCTGTTGCCCTCACTCCGGTAATCACGAAGTGCTTCGAGAGATTGGTCCTCCAGCACATCAAGGACTATCTACCACCAGACTTCGACCCCCACCAATTCGCTTATCGCCAAAACAGATCTACAGAAGACGCCATCACCGTAGCTCTCCACTCTGTGCTGAGCCATCTGGAGCAGGGGCAGAGCTACGTCCGGATGCTCTTTGTGGATTTTAGTTCAGCCTTTAACACAATCATCCCGGACATTCTCATTGGTAAACTGGTCACTCTCGGCCTCCCCACTGTCACATGTGCCTGGATTAAGGATTTCCTCACAAACCGGCCCCAGACTGTGAGACTTGGCCCCCACCTCTCCTCCACTCGCAGGTTGAGTACCGGTTCCCCACAGGGCTGTGTGCTAAGCCCCCTCTTATACTGTCTCTACACCTACGACTGTAGTCCGGCCCACAACAACAACCGCATCGTCAAATTTGCTGACGACACTACTGTGGTCGGACTTATTTCAAAGGGAGATGAGGCAGCCTACAGAGAGGAAGTCCTGAAGTTGACAACCTGGTGCTCAGAAAACAATCTGGCTCTGAACACCAGGAAAACAAAAGAGCTCATTGTCGACTTCAGGAGGCACAGCACCGACTTAGTCCCCCTACACATTAACGGCGAGTGTGTGGAGAGGGTCAACACCTTCCGGTTTCTCGGCGTCCATATCGCGGCTGACATCTCCTGGACGGACAACACGACAGTGGTCATCAAGAAGGCTCAGCAGCGGCTGCACTTCCTGAGGGTCCTCAGGAAGCACAACCTGGACTCTAACCTGCTGCTGACCTTCTACCGCTCGTCCATCGAGAGCCTGCTGACATACTGCATTACAGCATGGTATGGCAGCTGCACCATGGCAGACAGGGAGAGGCTTCAGAGGGTAACCAGGACAGCGCAGAGGATCATTGGTTGCCCTCTCCCCTCCCTGATGGACATCTACACCTCCCGCTGCCTTAGCAGGGCAAAGAAGATCACCAAAGACAGCTCCCATCCTGCGTTTGGACTGTTCGACCTGCTGCCCTCTGGAAGGCGCTATAGGTGCATCAAATCCAGGACAAACAGACTCAGGAATAGCTGCTTCCCGAGAATTATATCTACCATGAATTCAAATCCACACATGCACTGACTACACCACCCAACACGGACTTCCATCTGTATATATGTATATATGTATGTTGCGCCGTAGAATTTGTGCACCTATTCCCCCCCCCCCATCTCCCTTCTGTTTTGTTTTTCTGTTTCTTGTTTTTTGTGTAAAATTGTATGTATGCACTGAGTACGAGCAGCTTTCAGTTTCACTGTACATGTATAGTGACAATAAATGGCATATCCATATCCATATCCATCCACACACAGAGTGCATTATTTCATTTCAAACTACATTGGAAAAACTCCAAAGGCAGATTTTATGATAAAACCCATTTCCAAAGTGCCAAACTTTGGATATAGTGTGGAGCTATATACAATGCTGTTATAGTGGGGGGTTTGGTCATATAATATGAAACTGCTGAACTAATTGTCACTGAGAATTATAGATTGGTTTGGGGTACAGTTTCAAACCTGGCCACTGAGTGTCGCTCTGAAGCAGCATTCCAACTTAGCGTAACCAAGCAGTTGGATTGATAATTAATGTTTCAATGCTCTGCACCCTTATGGCCCTGATAGACCACCTCATCCAATGTAAGCAGCGGTCCTTCTCTGCAGCATCCAGCTCCAGAAGGCTCTGTGAGTTTAAAATCCACTTCCAGGAACCTATGGTCAAACTTCTCACCCTATGAGGTTGTCGATCCAAAATGTTGACCATTCCTTACTACCCACAGTTCGCTGACTTCTTCTAGCAGATTGTTCCTCCAGATTCCAGTATCGAAAGTCACTCGTGTCTCCTCTCCTTCTCAACCTTGCATCTCTTAGTGTTGTGCCCTATTAATTTACATATTAACTTTATCCATCGTGAAAATTGTCAACAATTGCTGGCGACTGCTGCTTGAGCCAGTGCCACTTTCTCAAAAGAAGCTGTGATTGTTCCTATCAATTATTTGCCTCTAGTTGGTAGATATGAATAGTTTTTAATTTCCGATAGCACAACTCTCACTTCAACATTAGGCGGATTTTCTCAGATGCTGCCCATTGTCCTTCCACCAATGACAACAAGAGTGGTGTGACACACAGACTCAGAATTGCTTCCCTGCATTACATTTTAGCAATTCCCTCTGGTCCCTTCCCTCATAGTAAGATGGTCCAGAATATTAAGATACTTAAGATCTATGATTCAGAACTGGCTAACCCAGAGAACAGAGAGGGTGCCATACTGGCTGGAGATCGGTGACCAGTAGACAAAAATGTAGATGGGTTGTAGTCATAGGGTCCTACTACACAGAAACAGGCTCTATGGCCCAAATTATTCATGCCAACCAAGATCCCCATCCAAGCTAGTCTGATTTTCCAACGGTTGGCCCAGATCAATCTAAACCATGTCTGTCCATGTAGTTGCCCAGGTTTCTTTTAAATGGTGTTATAGTACGTGCCTCAACAACCTCTTCTGGCAGCTTGTTCCATATGCCCCTCACATTCCTACCAAATCTTGCTTCTCTCACTTTAAACCTATATTCCCCTACTCTGGGTAAAAGACTGCATTCCTCTCATGGCTTTATACACCTCTTTAAGATTACCCCTTAGTCTTCTGAGCTCCAAGGAATAGCGTCCTAGCTTGCCTAATCTTTCCCTATAGCCCAGGCGCTCGAGTCCTGGCAACATCCTTATCAATCTTCCCAGCCCTCTTTCTAGGCTTATGACATCCTTCCTATAGCAGGGTGGCTAAAACTGAACACAGTACTCTAAATATGACCTCACCAACGTATTATACATCTGTAAGATAACAGCCCAACTTCTATATTCAATATGTGTAGGAAGGAACTGTAGATGCTTGTTTAAACCAAAGATAGACACAAAATGCTGGGGTAACTGGGGACAGGCAGTATCTCTGGAGAGAAGGAATGGGTGACATTTCGGACAGTCCGAAGAAGGCGTGAGGCATATATAGGGTAGACATCAGAACTTATCCCAGGGTGGAAATGTTAAGGCTATAGGGCATTGTTTTAAGTTTACAAGACGAAGATCTAAAGGAGATGTGCGGGGCAAATCTTTTACACAAATAATTATATTTATTTTAAATGCACTGCTAGTGAAGGTCGTAGAAAGAGTGGCATTTAAGAGGCTTTTAGATAGGCACATGAATGGACAGATGAACATCTGCAGGCAGATGAGATCAGTTTAACTTGGTATTATGTTTGGCACAGACAATGTGGGCTGAAGAACCTGTTTCTGTGCAGTACTGTTCTGTGTTCAATCCTGGAACAAATCTAACTTCACACCCAAGCTAAAGTCTTTAACTTTCTCCATATCCACAGATTAACCATATGCACGAGTCATTATATAGTACTTGCACGGCAACTGTAACAGAGATTAGGTTCTCGATCAGTATAGTTTACCTTCATTCTCAATCAATTTATGAATTATTGAGATGCATTTGTTTTATTTCAACATATTTAACCGAGTCCTTTCAAGCACAAACTTTGAATTTTCATTCTTAACTGTAAATTTTGGTCAGATGAGAATTTGGTGCATTTATGTATTTTCAGGAAAAAGTTCAATCTGTTTCTACATCAGAGTCATCTTTCAATAAATCAGATGAATTTTTTACTCCTAATCCTGAACTGGTCTCACGTTACTCAGAAACTTCGACTAATGGAAACTATACTGAGAATCAATTTACCAAAGAGGTAAAATGTATATACTTTCCAGCTTTTATTGATACAAGAGTCGCTAAACGTGCTTCTTTACTCTTCCTAACCTTTAAGTAGGTTATTTTATTCACATCTTTTTACTTTTTCTTGCACCATTTTGTAATCTGGAATGAGGAACTTAAACTGTTAACACTTAGAAGCAGTTTTCTTCTTCCATTTCTAATGAAAGATCATCATCCAAAAATGCTAATTGTTTATCTATCCATAGATTCTGTGAGCTGAAGATGGGGAGAGTCAATAGATATTCCAAATTATGAGGGATTTTGATTCAAACATGAGAATATTTTTTTACTGGCAAAAGTGAATACTCAGAATAAATGTTTCATATTAGTTGCAAAAGAACCAGAGGGGAGTTGAGCATAAAGCTGTTAATGCAATAAGTTATTATGTTGGGAATAGTAGTGGAAGTAGATTTAACACTACTTTCAGAAGGGAATTATTAGATATAACTGTTCACCAGGAAAATATTGTGCAAAGGAGCTGACTGAAACTGCATATTTTCAGCTTTTATCCTTTTCTAGTGCATATCATCTCTTCTATACTCTGTGGATGCTTAACCATCAAAGTTTAGCGTCACCCGATCGCTACTTCATATACCTACTTTTTCATAATGTAAGGCCCTTGGCTCATCACATAGACTTCTTCAATAAAAACAAATTCCAGCCTTCACTATATGAAAAATAGGTGCTATTTAGCAACAAAACAAATAAACATATTAATCTACAGAACTGTTGGGACATTTACATTGTGAGAGAAACAGCAACTTTTCACTCCAGCTCAGCATGACATTGTGACAGCTATAGTTACAGGTTTTATAGAAAACATGTTAAATCCATATTTTGAAAACGTACTTTTAATTATTCTTGTAGAGCACTAGTTCTGAAGAGGAGTTAGAAATTACTGCAGAGGATTGTCAGAAGAACACAATCTCTTTCAGAAGTTCAAGTGGTTCAGATATTGATGTTGTTGGTAAGCACTGGCATCAGCAATGAGCTAACACTGGGTCCCAAATTGCGATTATTATTTGAGAGAAGCAGCCTTCTCAATTTTAATTCATAAAAATGTGAACAATGTTTAATTTATTGTCACATGTACAATGAAAAGTTTTTGTTGCGTGCTAACTAGCCAGCGGAAAGACAATACATGATTACAATCGAGCCGTCCACAAAATACAAATACATGATGAAGGGATAATATTTAGTGCAAGGTAAAGTCCGATCAAAGATAGTCTGATGGTCTCCAATGTGATAAATAGTTGCTCAGGGCTGCCCTGTAGTTGTTGGTAGGATGGTTCAATTGCCTGATATCGTACATATGCAGATGTGTGTGCTCAAGATTCTTAGAACATTTTATTGGCATCTCAAAGTAATGTGATTACCTTACTAGAAAGCACTTAATATGTGTTTGTATTTTGTAGCAAATACATATCACATAAATGACACATTGTGGATCCTTCCCAGCTTCACTAGGTTTGCTCTGCTTCGTGCAGCATTACTTGCCATGTGTTTGCATGATTTAAAATATTGTTTTGGCATTTGCAAGGATCCAGTGGTACAGTGAATGGGGATAGAGTTGCTCACATGTTCTGGGGTTCTTCATCATCAGCAGCCCTCCAATACCGAAAATGTGAGATATGTTTCACTGTTTGAAGACCTGGGGCATCTTGGCATTTGATGTTGGCATCCCAACAATCTGAAACAGGACTACTAACTGATTTGCACATCCAAGCCCTGTATGGCTTCAGCTAAGTTTAATGCTTCAGGGTAGACTTAGCATCTTCGTGATTTGCAGATCAATATCTGTAGAGTCCACTTACCCAGAAACAAAGTATTTATAAAAGCAGGAACACAAATAATCACCTTTTGCAAGGAGCTTATCAAGAGAGTCTCGTACAATGAACGATATTTTAGTGAATATTTTAAAGTGAAGTTTCCAGCATGCTTGATTTTAAAGATATTATTCAAGGGATTAGTGTTAAGGGGAATAATCAAAGGTTAAGTTTGCTTTTCCTTAGTTATGAAATAAAATCACATGTTTGTTTTTGTTAATCTTAGGAAAAGGTATCATAGGTAAAGCACTGGAGCGAAAGAACAGTAATAGAGACTGGAGTGGAATCAGCAAACTCAGCTTTACATCATCAGCAGGGTAAATCAATATTTGGACACATACTTATGACCAACTTTTTAATGGATCAGAGTTTACTGGCAAGAGGTTCTCTGACCAATTTATTCAGTTTATCCAGGTCATTCTGTGCATTCAGCAGCCAGTAGAATTAAGTTGAGAGATTTCCACGTATTTATCTGGCTATCTGATGTCCCGTTCAATGTGTAAAAACATATTTCATTCCTTATTTATAGACAGTAAAAGTAAAATTTTGAGAGGCATAGATAGGGTAGACAGTCAGACCTTTTTTTTCCTAGGGTGGAAATGTCAAAGGCTAGAGGGCATGGCTTTAAGGTGAAGAGGGAAAAGTTTAAAAGAGATGTGCAGGGTAAAGTTTTTTTTTAAGTAGGTGGTGGGTCCTTGAATGCTCTGCCAAAGGTACTGATGGAGGCAAATATGATAATGATGTTTATGAGGCTTAAGAGGCATATGCATGGAATTGGGAGGGGGGGGGGGGGGGGGGGGGGGGATATGGATAATGTGCAGGCACATGAGATTAGTTCATCTTGGTTTCATGTTTGCCAGACATTGTGGGCCCAAGGGTCAGATTATGTGCTGTACTGTTCTATGTTCTTGGCCAAATATGATGGTAATATTTCTTGCTAATTATGTAAAGCCAAACATTTATTTCCGATTTTTCTTATCGTATTGTATTCAATTTATTGTCATTATCTCATAATAGAGACAACAAAATGAATTTTCCTTACAGTCAAGTACCATAAAAATAAATAAATAATAAATAAGGCATATTGAAATTTTAAAAAAGCACAAACACAGACGTCCACGACACAATATAACCACAACACAACACAGTGGCACCAAAGTTGAGGAAGGTACCATAGTCCAGCCAGCCTTCCCTCCGATCTTCCCAGATGTTCACCCGTGGTCGGGGCCTCCCGAGCACCCGCAATCGCCACCACGGGCGGCCAAATGCTCAGGCCCTCACGCCGGGATGATGGAATCCCGACAGAGAACATCCTCAGCGGTTCAGACCTCCAGATCAGCCACCTCCCACCGGAGTCCACAGCTCCCGAGTCCACAGGCCGCGCCGGGCGGAGTCGCAGGATGTTGATCAGCGCCGCCCGCGGTGGGAGCTCCACGAACCACATCTCCGCGATGTCAGTGCAGCAGGCCCAGCACTCCGGGGCTCAAAACGGCGATCCCCAGTAAGGCATCGCCTGCCCCATGATGTTTCCAACGCTGTGCCGCTGCTGCTGGAGCTCTGGTCGGTCCCGGCAGGAAAGGCCGCGCCAATCCAGTAGGTAGGCCGCTGGGGGGGGGGGGGGGGGGGGGGGAGATGCGACTCGAATAATAGTCGCATCCTCTCCAGGAAGCGGCTGAAGGACGGTATCCCCCTTACTGTACCCCCTTCCCCCACATAAAGACATTAAAAAAAACATTAAAAACGCACTTCAACATAACAAAAAAAGATACCAGTTTGAAGGTGGAGGCAGCTAGCACTAGCGCCACCGGAAATACAATCAAAATATTTAAGGTATTTTCAATGACTGCAGCCACTGTTCTATTATTTTATTTCCTATTTGCAGTCACACTCAGTTTGTGACTATATCCAGGATACCACAAACCCAATTTCTTACAATGATGTGACTTTTTTTTAATATGGAGCTGAGGGGTGACGTTATTGAAATATACGAGAGGTATGGATAGAAACATAAAAAATAAGTGCAGGAGTATTCAGCCCTTCGAGCCAATAGGATCATGGCTGATCGTCCAAAATCAGTACCTCGTTCCGACTTTTTCCCCAAATCCCTTGATTCCCTTAGCCCCAAGAGCTAAATGTTGACAAGTGTTGATAATGTCACAAAGCCATTTTACTGTAGCAGTACTTTAAAAAAAATAATAATAAAGTTGACATTTTTTTAAACAAATTTTGTTCCTCACAATCTAGATCATTTTCTGATATTCGGGATCTTTCCTGCATTCCGCATGACATGCATTTCATGAATAAACTTTCACTCTCAAAAACACCATTATGTACAGGTGGGCCAATCAATAACAGTACTCCATATTCTGTCAACACAGGTAAGTAGGAGGCAAATAGTTGTAAAAATATTGTAACTGTTTTAATGATTAAGAATATAGCAGCCGAGGTGTCCAAAACTCAGCCTGTGCATCAAAGTAGTACAAATGTCAGTTTGCCTGCTGGTCCTCTATGGCATGGGAACATTATTGTAAGCAGATATATAAAAATGATTAGGAAGAGCCTAATGTTTAACGATATATGATATTTGTCCTAATGTAATAAAAAGGAACTGCAGATGCTGATTTGTACCAAAGCTAGACTCAAAATGCTGGAGTAACTCAGGTCAGGCAGCATCTCTGGAGAAAATAGATAGGTGATGTTTTGGGTCAAGATCCTTCTTCATATTTCTTCTTCAGACTTGCCTTCCTGTCTGATTAAGCTAGGCCAGAAAAGCATGTGTGTATGAAGGCAACACTTTATTTTAGTATGAGATACCATTTATACACAAACAGAATTAAAATGCGTCATAAGCAGAATTCCAGTGAGTTTTGTTTGAGTCAGAGTCAAAATGAGCTCTAATTCAGAATACGATTCTGCTGTAAACTTATCCTGCTGATGAATGTTAGCCAGAATGGGCCAAAAAATGCATAACTTTGGATGACACTTCATAAATACCCTTTGAAAATTAAGAAGATTGTCCAATATGTGAACAGAAAGAGGTTTTAAATATTTTGTTCAAAAATAATCTTGCAATTTCTAGGGATAACACAATGAGCATCAAATGCAATGAGAACTGAAGTATTGAGAAGCTGTGAGCCTGTCAGAGGCACATTCAGTTGAAGTGTTAAAATGAGGTCCAATTATATATCAGGTGAATACAACAATTCAGATACAGTGCATTCAGAAAGTATTCAGACCCCTTCACTTTTTCCACAATTTGTTACGTTACAGCCTTATTTTAAAATTGATTAAATTCATTTTTTTAACATCAATCTGCACCCAATACCCCAGAATGAAGAAGCAAAAACAGGTGTTTACAAAATTGTTGCAAATTAAAAAGAAATAACATTTCATCACATAAGAATCCAGACCCTTTGCTATGACACTCAAAATTTAGCTTAGGTGCATCCTGTTTCCATTGATTATACTTGAGATGTTTCTACAACTTCATTGGAGTCTAGCAGTGGTAAATTAAATTGATTGTACATGATTTAGAAAGGCACACACCTGTCAATATAAGGTCCCACAGTTGACAGTGCATGTCAGAGCAAAAACCAAGCCATGAAGACAAAGGGATTGTCCATAGACCTCCGAGACAGGATTGTGTCAAGACACAGATCTGGGGAAGGGTGTAAAATAATTTCTGCAGCATTGCAAGTCTCCGTCATTCGTAAATGGAAGAACCTTGGAACCATCAGGACTCTTCGTAGAACTGGCCGCCTGGCCAAATTGAGCAATCGGGGGAGAACGGCCTTGGTCAGGGAGGTGACCATCAACCCGATAGTCACACTGACAGAGCTCCAGCATTCCTTTGTGGAGATAGGAGAACCTTCCGGAAGGACAACTATATCTGCAGCACTCCATCAATCAGGCCTTTATGATAGAGTGGCCAGATGGAAGCCACTCCTCAGTAAAAGGCACAAGACAGACAGCTTGGAGTTTGCTAAAAGGCACGTAAAGGACTCGGACTATGAGAAACAAGATTCTCTGGTCTGATGAAACCAAGATTGAACTCTTTGGTCTGAATGGCAAGCATCACGTCTGGAGGAAACCAGGCACCGCTCATCACCTGGCCAATACCATACCTATGGTGAAGCATGGCGGTGGCAGCATCATGCTGTGGGGATGTTTTTCAGCGGCAGGAACTGGGAGACTAGTCAGGATCGTGGGAAGGATGAATGGAGCAAAGTACAGAGAGATCCAATGTGAAAACCTGCTCCAGAGCGTTCAGGACCTCAGACTGGGGCGGAGGTTCACCTTCCAACAGCCCTAAGCACACAGCCAAGACAATGCAGGAGTGGCTTTGTGACAAGTCTGTGAATGTCCTTGATTGGCCCAGCCAGAACCCGGACTTGAACCCGATCGAACATCTCTGGAGGGACCTGAAAATAGCTGTGCATCGACGCTCCACATCCAACCTGACAGAGCTTGAGAGGATCTGCAGAAAAGAATGGGAAAAATGACACAAATACAGGTGTGCCAAGCTTGTAGCATCATAACCAAGAAGACTCGAGCCTGTAATCGCGGCCAAAGGTGCCTCAACAACGTACTGAGTAAAGGGTCTGAATACTTATGTAAATGTGATATTTCAGTTATTTATTTTTAATTACTTTGTAAAAATTTCAAAACACCTGTTTTTGCTTTTTTATTATGGGGCATTGTGTGTAGATTAATGATAACAAATTTTTAATCCATTTTAGAATACAGCTGTAACGTAACAAACTGTGAAAAGTGAAGGGGTCTGAATACTTTCTGAATGCACTGTAAGCATGGTTGGAAGAAGAGTGCACTTCTACCTGGTGTGTTGGCCAATTTGCTTCCCAAATACAGTGAAAACGATGATCAGATTATTTGAGTTTCAAAACCTTGTCCAAATTATCTGTTGGAATTTTCTAAGATTAAGCTTAATTTTGATTAAAACTCAGAATATGAACATTTATTTTTTAATGAGTGTTAACATTTGAACAGAGCAGTAAGGTAATGTACACAAATTGTACTTATTTGATTTTTATTAAGTCAATAAATGTGTTACCCCCCAGGGAATGTTCCTTCAGGCTACTGTCCACATCATACTAGGTTTGAATCATTGCTGTCCAAGATTATTGATACCTCCCTGTGGCACAGCCCCGAGTCAAGCATGATATCTCCTGGGACATTTGCAACAGCTTGCGATGAGACCAGCAAAATCCATAACCCAACAAGCCTGCCTGTGAGTAATAATGGTGCACAATCTTCACATTTGTTTCATACTTTCTCTCACCAGGCTATGCCTCTCATCACTCCACCCAGCCAAGCTTCTCATGCATTCTATAACAGTAGCTGTGATTTTTACCTGCAATGTTTCCTCCTACCTCCCTTCTCTTCCGATGTAAAGTTTAGCTCCTTACTGATTCTGAGTGCATCTGGGATGAACTTAATGGAGTGGTTATAGAGCCTATCATTTTGGAGTCAGCACACCTGTGGACCAGGCTCACACTGCTTGAAGAATTTACATTTCCCTATCCCATGTGTTTCCAGAAAACGATTTCTGTAATTTTTAATGCTATCTAACCACAGTTATAGCCTGAGTATTTAGCGTACTACTCTCCAGAAGCAGACATTGTAACTAAAGACTTTTCTGTTTTGGAGAACATTGGTTAACCCTCAAAAACTTTCCTTTTATCTCTTTTGACAGGTAGCTTGATTTTGCTCGATTACATTCAAACTAAATGCCTTGGGAGCATTTGTTTTGTTAAAAGTTAATAAGGATAAAAATGTATTTGTTAACAGTTGATCCCCTTATTTGAAGAAGTGTTCAGGCATTTTCACAGCTGAATGTTAACAAATATAACTTATACTATCCTAGGATGCTACATCTGTGATCAGCATTGCTAAATCCCCAGGGGAAGGAGCCTGTGGACAGCTGAAGGCAACTCCTACCAATCTCACCACGCACTTGACAGGTAATGTAAAGATTCAGTTCACAGATTGGAACAAAATCAAAATATTGTTGATGGAAACCTGCAAAAAAAAAAAGCACTGGAAATACTCAGCAATTCAGGGTACCTGTGGAAAGCTGTTAATATTTCAGGTTGATGACCTTTCAAAGTTAACCTGACAGCCACCAAAAATACACGCAACTCATGTTCAATGGAATATTTTGAACAGAAAGTGGCCCATCAAAGTTTTTAATGTCAATATTAAACTGCAGTGATATTCTATGACAAAATCCAGTTCATATAACAGTAAACATATTTACTTGGTAAAACCTTTAGCAAATCATAATCCCAAAAAGTACTTAGACAAAGCAGGAGTCCAACTAACAGGTTTATCTAAAGGAAGTGCAGATGCTGGTTTACACCAAAGACAGACAAAATACTGGTGCAACTCAACGGGCCAGGCAGCATCTCAGGAGAAAACGAATGTGACACTTCAGGTCTATCTTATCTTAAAGGGAGTTAGGTATAGCTGTGTGAAAGGTGCTTATTAGCCAGCTAATAATTACCCTAAGCACTCTTCCTTCTCAGTTAGAGTCATACAGCAAAGAAAAAGGCCCTTGCGCTCAAATCATGCATGCCAATCAAGATGCCATCTAAGCTAGTCGCATTTCGCCACATTGGACTCATTTCCCCCTCAACCTTTCCTATCGATATACTTATATAATGCCTTTCAAAGTGTTATTGCACCAACCACTTTCTCTGGCAGCTCATTCTATATACATAAGCGCTCTGTGGAAAAGGTTGTCACTCAGGTTTCTATTAAATCATTCTCCACCTCAAATTTATGCCGAGGAACCTGTAGTACTTTTAAAGTATTGTCAGCAATTATTTCAGATCTGATCAGTTGCATCCAATAGAACAAACTCTCAGGAAGTTATTTTTAAGGTATTTCTTTTATTTTAAACAATTAACTACTTGCGTAATAATGTAAACATGTTTTCAGAAGAAAAAGCCCAACAGATGCCAGAGGATATATCCGCAGAAAGCATTGTTCAGAAGTTAGTGGAGGATCAGAATGAAAAGATTGTTCCTGCGAGGCTGCAGGATATAAGCCAAGACACATTGGATTATTCCAGCGACTGTGGAAGGTGCAGATTGCAGAAATCCATGGAAGAGACAGAGAGGTAGACGTTGACTTCTTTTGTATTTCACAGCTGGCTTTACACTTTTAATTACCTTTGCTACTAATAAATCAAGGATTTAACACATTTTACAATTATGCTAATTATTCCTGACCAGTAATTTTATATTGATAAATAAAACTAGTTGTTATACCTTCATTTATCCCAAAATGTGTTATAAAATCAACTTTTTTTTTTAAAACTTATTTGACATGAGAAACAATGTTTATCCTTCCCATGTACAATTTACTTTGCTGCAAAACAGTGATCTTGTAGTGCGTGGGTCTCAAAATGAGGCAAGTAGTCCGCAGTTTGAGAAGCACTTTACTTTATTTCCTCCCGGTTCAGGGGAAGACGAAACCAGGGAAAGATGGCACCCAAACCCTGCCTTTTATACCCTCCGGCTAAGGACCGCCTCCGGACTGCACCACTCCTGTGCCGAGGGGTTCGGCAGTATAATGGGACGACCCTTAGGAGCCGCCACAGGACCCCCCCCCCAGAACCAGAGGCACAAAACGCACCGGCGGGCGCACGACCCGGCCGGCCCGCGTGCAGAAGTCAGCAGATCCCGGGGCTTGCGGGGGCGTAGGTGGAGGGACAGGTCGAGGGGCCGGCGGGAGGACAGGTGGAGTGACAGGTGGAGGGAGTCGTGAGGGGGACGCCCTCGGGGTCGAGGTTGAGCAACCAGCACCGGCTGGTCAATGTCCAGGTGCGCTGGCTTTAAACGGTCAATCGACACGGCCTCCGGCCGGCCCCCCATGTCCAGGACAAAAGTCGACTGCCCGTGTTCCAGCACCCGGAACGGGCCCTCGTACGGCCTCTGAAGTGGCGTCCGGTGGGGCTGCGAGGAAGTCCGATACTTCTTCCACCGAATCTGGTCGAGGGCTCCCACCAGGTAATAGAAGCGGGTGGCATCGACCGTGATGCCCCGCAGGTTGAACTGGGCCTCCGCCTGCTGGAACCAGATGAGCGGCCGTGTGGTCCAGAAGCTGGGCAGTTTTACGGAGACCGCGTCCAGAGACAGGGTCGGGCTGGCATGTGAGGAGGTAGGGCTTTGTTCTGTCTCCATCATGATGCCAATGGAGCGACGGGGGTCACCAATATAGTGCGTGGGTCTCAAAATGAGGCAAGTAGTCCGCAGTTTGAGAAGCACTTTACTTTATTTCCTCCCGGTTCAGGGGAAGACGAAACCAGGGAAAGATGGCACCCAAACCCTGCCTTTTATACCCTCCGGCTAAGGACCGCCTCCGGACTGCACCACTCCTGTGCCGAGGGGTTCGGCAGTATAATGGGACGACCCTTAGGAGTCGCCACAATCTGTTGTTTAAAAAAAATGTTAACTGGTCACTTGTCAAGTATTAAATTGACAATTGTTCATTTGTTTTAACAATCCTGCATGATGTTGAGGCATGAACTATTAGATGTGGGACAACTTGCACAAAGTGTTAGGATCCCCACTATTTTGTAAATCCTAGGGCAAAACTGGACAAACTAACTATTTGCATTATCCAATAATCCATCTTAATCCAAGCGGCAAATCTGCCAAGTGTCAGTCTGAAGAAGGGTCTCGACCCAAAACGACCTAATTCCTTCTCTCCAGAGATGCTGCCTGTCCCGCTGAGTTACATTTTGTGTCTACCGTCAAATATGCCTTAGCCTGCACAGGTATGAATTTACCACTCCCCACATCAAGAAACCTTGTAGAATTCAACAAATTTCCCAATTTCAAATTGTGCAAGATTGCAGCAGGAACTGGAATTTTTTCAGCTTATTCCACACAAAACCTTCAATTGTGGCGATTTAACCCTTTAAATACCTAGATTGGCACTTTGACTCCTTATCTCAACTTTATTTAACAATTAAAATATTTCTCCAAAAATTGATATAAATTTCAGCAATAATATACAAAGTTGCATTAAAATTATGTTTTTCTTTAGAGCTCATTCTACACTGGATAGTGTTCTGGAGATGGTGGAATCAAGAGATCACACAAAGGAAGAAACAATAACAAAACATGCACCAGGTGAAGAGGCCTTATGGTGAGAGCAGACATTTTCACAATATTTTCATTAACACTGCCCCATTCAGAAAATGGGAGTATTTCCTGCACAAAGCAGCAGCTCAGTTTACACTCCATAATTTTCTTCCTCAAACATCTCTTCGAGTCAAGAGACTAATTGGTCCCAAAACTAAGATACGAGCCTAGGTTGCGCAATAATCAAAAACAAATCATTCAAACTCAACATGCAAAGTTTAATTTAGAAGTTTATAACCAAAGTTTTGGTCTGCAAAGTCATTGAAAGACTGGTGCTGCAGCATTTCAAATTTGAATGAATGAATGCTTTGTCACATGTGACAAGTCACAGTGAAATTCTCTGCTTGCATAGCAAGTCGCCACATACGGGTGCTGACAAAGTATACACAGTATCCAGGTCCCCCTTTGTTCTCTCTCTCTTCCCCCTATGCCGGGTCCTCCATTGTTCTCCCCCTCCCACACGGCGGTCCCCACGCCGGGTCCTTTGTTCCTTCCCTCAGCAGCAACATCCTTACTCTATGCGGTAAGCCGGTCGGCGCCCCAATTAACCACCGCACCAGCCTCTGCACTATAGCTGCCGGGCCCTCTCCGTGGCACCAACGCAGCCAACAGCCGCATGGCTCTGTCAACTCCCTGGCTCCAACCTAGGCCGCAGGTTACGCCGACCTGCAGAGGCTCTGGTCTCGCCGGCTCCGACCAGTGGGGGCTCCGACCTCGGCTACTCTGTAGCCTGCTGGGAGGCGTTTGCCGCAACGACCCGTCGGCATGTTCAAGTGCCAAGCATTTGCATGAAGACCCAGCCACTGATGCTGGGGAGATGATCAGTAGAAACAGGATCAAATCGAGAGCACGAAAACACAACAGAAACAGAATGTAGAATTTATTTTAATTAAGCACTAGAGGAATAGGGAGCCAGTGAACAAAAGGAATTGTCTAATTATCTAAAAATGGTCTCCAGCTCATTCGAGCTCATTTATTAATGTTTGCATTGACAGTATGTTACAAAAGAAAGAAAACAACAGCACTACAAACCAAATCAACACTATAAAAACACAGGGAGAAGTGACAGAAGACTCAGGAAGCAAAACATCAGCGACAAGTGTGTCCACTGCCGTTGCAGGTAAGAATAGATTTAAAAAACAAGCGGGATACTCCCTATTCAGATAATTATTCTTTCAAGAATTAAATACTTAAGAGAAAGATCAGGGCTGTTTTAAATTTAAATCGGGCTCAACACTGAAATCAATATCAGTTTCGTAAATAGTAGCAGTTGCAATGAAAAAGTCATTAGAGGTTCCCACTGACCATAACCCTTTTCTTTCTCCGAAGATCAATTTTACTTCCTTACTAATTTTTCATGAATTAATTTGTATCTGCCAAGTAGAATTTTGTTGTCATCTTACTTATTGAGCTCTATTAACAAACTTTCTGCTAATGTGATGCTCACAAAATTTTATTTCAACAAATTATCATTTACTAATTGTTAGAATCCATTAGATTAGATCCAAAATCTACTGTCCCTTTATTTGAACAGTCCATAAGGGAGAGGAGAAAACTTTGGGATACTTCAACAAATTATGCATACAAGAAAAACATGTAGATACAACTACTAGTAAAATGCACTATAGTGCTAGAGCTGTGGATAGATTTAGGCATATTTGTAGTGCTGGGATGTATATAGACAACCCATTTACAAAGGTAATCCCACCATAGGTAAAGTGTGACCCAGTAGGACAGAAATAGATGGCCATCTGGCATAAGGATACGCAGGAATTTCCTGAGGCCATTTCCCTCTGGACATCATTGGGGATGGGGGGGGGGGGGGGGGGGATTGCTCATCAGGAGAAGGCAGCTGTAGCTAAGTTCATGGCACTGCAGATTAGTCCAATGTATGGGAATGGAGAAAAACTGGGAAGAGTACTGTAGTACACGTTGAAAAGATGTGCAGCTTTACAATATCTTTCTATCTATACCTACAGGTTGCACAAGTGAGGAGATTTCCAATAAAAAGCCAATCCAGAGAGCAAACTGGACACAGCCTCACAGGTATCACTCTCATTGAATACCTTTTATTTTCATTTCTTAACTTTTTGGCTTTGTTAGGTGAAAGTGTCTCCAACTCCATGATTGAAAGACTGCAGTAACAGAAAAGTACTCAAGTGCTATAGCTCTTAATGTTAACATTTTAAAAAGGTCTACATGAACAATTTGTACACCAGATGCAGCACCACAAACTTAGTGATTCCATGTGACAATAAGGTGCCAATGTAATAGCTACATGGAATGACTGCAACAAAAAGGCATCAATCAAAAAATAAAATCTTAATTTTAAGGAAAACATTCAGAGCCAGGTCTTTTAGTATTATGTCAAATTAACTGTCACTGGTCCAGTGAACTAAAAGTGAATTGGCAAACTGATCCCCTGTTTTCTTGACACTGTCATACAATGGATGACGACTTTTCTCCAAACAATAAAAAAGGGCAAATTGAAAGGAGGGAACTGGATTGCCAGCATTTTATTTAATTTTCCAATTCATTTTTCTTCTTGGTAGGGTCATCGTCTTGGAATGAGGCAGAACTTGGAAGTCCAATTCCATGGGGAGAAATCTTAGCTTAAGAGGATAAATTCTTCAGAATTCAATGAGTCGACACCCTAAACCTTCGACAGGAACGTTACCCCAAATTGGATTTATTTCCAAATATAATAAATACTGTACTAAATCTTTTGGAGCATCTAGTATCACACCTTTATTCACCACAAAGCATGTTACACATTGTATCACAATAAAGATAATAAAAAATACTGTATGGAAAGCAAGGAGATCAACTAATATTTTTGAGCATTGGAAATGGAGTTGAACTACGTGAATTATTCCAAAGGCAAAACAGTGCATTAACTGAATCATCCTCACCTGCCTGCATGTTTCCTTACTCAGTGATATGTTTTTACTACTAGTATATAGTCTCATTTTAATTGGTTATTGGCACACATAAAAACCTTTTAACAATACGATAAAACTTTACATCCCCAGTGGGAAATTAGTCTGCCAACAGTCACAACAAACAATGTACACAAAAACTTGAAATTAAAAGTGAAAACAAAAAAGAGACAAATGACTGTTGGCTAGCTGTTGTGTGCACAGCATCTTTGCCAGAACAAATGTAGATTTATCCCCATGGCAGAGGATTCTAACCTGGAGTGCCTCCTCCCCCACACCGGTTCCCCTACACTAGTTCCCCATTATCTTCCCCTCCCTTCTCACGCTCATCGACTGCGAGGCCCTACCGCCACCACCTCAGAGGATCCAGCCCAGACAGGCCTCACCGGCCGGCCTTTCTGCAGTCCCCTGGAAAGCCCGTGGAGCATGTCAGACCTACCAGGGTGTCGTTCCGGGCGTCAGCGCCGCGGTTGTTCAGCCGGCACGTGCGGCTCCCCGGGGAACTCCCGCCGCACACATGCGCGGCTACCCAGGACGAGATGAAGGTAACTTCCCTCCTCAAAATATTCAAATTTACTCTGGTTGTGGTAGTTGAAACACGGCAAATTTCACTGGAGCATTCACAATTTGTTTCCTCCAATTTGAGATTAAACCATTCTGTGGAAGGCTAATGCTAGTCTTCCATGCAGCAAACAGAATCTTTTAATAAAAATATTTAAAACCATGATCTTTATTACAGGACGTCCCCAGGATGAATCTTCACCTTATGGACAGACACAAATGTTCTATAATATTACATTCAAGTCTCACATACATACATTCATTCCTATGTACATAGAACTAGATTATCCACTTTTAGTCATTGTTTTTTTTCGTCTTGTGATTTTTATACCTTTCGTTACAAT
Source organism: Leucoraja erinaceus (assembly GCF_028641065.1). Classification (NCBI taxonomy): domain Eukaryota; kingdom Metazoa; phylum Chordata; class Chondrichthyes; order Rajiformes; family Rajidae; genus Leucoraja; species Leucoraja erinaceus. The sequence goes on from NC_073404.1 coordinate 9,683,137, forward strand.
ACTGTGGTTATCTTAAATCAAGTTCGGATTTTCCAGTGTGATAAACTGACACTGTAAAAATGGAAACCTGGGAGTGTACCCAAAATCGACAATAAACATCTCTCCCATTAACTACTACTCTGTATATGAAATAAATGCTTGAAATTAAAGCAGTAGAATGCAATTACCACTCCAAATACAACTGTCAAAGAAGAACAGTATATATGGTAAAACATTAAATAGCAGGGAGTCGGTTAAAGGATACCAAAAACATTAAACCGTATTTACAAAGATACATTTTACTGAAACTTGATGAACCTTTTCATTTTATAAAGTAAATGTCTCCACCCGACAATGCACCCTTCCATCCTCATTTGGCAGAATAATCCTCAAATTCCAAGTCAGGCATTTTATTCCAACTCATTTGGAATAAAGTTATGATCGAAACATTGGGATGATATGCATCACCTGGACAAGCACAGACAGGTTTTCCCCCCTAGGGTTTCCCAATACAAAGAACAGATTCCAGGAAGCATAAGCATTGGAATGCGAACAAATCATGAACACATGATTCCTCTGCCTCACTAAAGTGGACTTTATAAAATCAGTTGTTCCACGTATAGTCTATATCCAACATCAATTCCGACATACTTTGAAGACCAGCTCCCGATGCAGAGGTCACGCACCAGAAACTGCATCCGAGATCCTGATTTTACTTCAAAAGGTAAAAGTATCTCAAGTTCTTGCAGCCAATTTTCAATTGTCTAATCGGAGGATTAAAAATCTGCACCTGAATTTACACAAGTACAAATTCTAGTAGATCTAGGAATGTTGCAGGGAGAGGCGGACACGTCCTTTTTTATCCAGTTGAATGAGCTCCAGAGCTTTAAGTGTTTTTAACTCTGCTTCGATGACTTTTATGTCGAGCTTCATCATCTGCATCACAGTCAGCACCGCACTGAATGGAAGAGAGAATATTACAGTAATAGTCCTATTTTCAAATAGGTTTCAAATTAAAATTTACCATATGATGTCTTCAAAAAAATTAAAAATGACACAATTATTGACTTTCAGGCAAACACTGGTTTTAAATTGTTTAGTATAAAACAATCAAATCACAGGAATGTCACTTAGAGATTTTAAACTTGCATTGCTATCCTTAAGTTATCACATACCTTTCGCTTAGTGCATTACAGACATTTACTTCCAAAAATGACAACCACTAAACATTTTGGAAATGGATTTTCTGAGGTTCTGGATTTTAATTTACTACAACTATTTTAAAAGATCAATATGAGAAACCATTGAAAAATTCAATTGTTCATTCCATTTTGACAGGTTTGGAGGAGTGGAGATTGAGCAGGATTAATACAGACTTGAACCAGTAAATGCAATGGAACCAAATGCTGTAGTAGGAGCAACTACAACTACAGTGTATTCAGACCCCTTCATGTTTTCCACATTTTGTTACGTTACAGCCTTATTCTAAAATGAATTAAATTCATTTTTTTCATCTACACACAATACCCCATAATAAAAAAGCGGAAACAGGGCGTTTAAATTTTTTGCAAAGTAATTAAAAAGAAGAAACTTAAATATAATATTTACACAAATATTCAGACCCTTTACTCAGCACTTTGTTGAGGCGCCTTTGGCTGCGATTACAGCCTCAAGTATTCTTCGGTATGACGCTACAAGCTTGGCACACCTGTATTTGGGTAATTTCCCCCATTCTGCCATGCAGATCCTCGCAAGCTCTGTCAGGTTGGATGGGGAAGCCATGCCTGCATTGTCTTGGCTGTGTACTTAGGGTCGTTGTCCTGTTGGAAGGTGAACATCCGCCCCCAGTCCGAGGTCCAGAACATACTTTGCTCCATTAATCTTTCCCTCGATCCCGATTAGTCTCCCAGTTCATGCCGCTGAAAAACATCGCCATAGCATGATGCTGCCATGTAGGTATGGTATTGCCCATGTGATGAGCGGTGCCTGGTTTCCTCCAGACGGGTCTGAATACTTATGTAAATATAATATTTTGGTTATTTATTTTTAATTACTTCGCAAAAGTTCCTAAACACCTGTTTTCGCTTGGTACACAAAAAAAGCTGGAGAAACTCAGCGGGTGCAGCAGCATTCTTCAGACTGAAGAAGGGTTTCGGCCCAAAACGTTGCCTATTTCCTTCGCTCCATAGATGCTGCTGCACCCGCTGAGTTTCTCCAGCTTTTTTGTGTACCTTCGATTTTCCAGCATCTGCAGTTCCTTCTTAAACACCTGTTTTCGCTTTGTCATTCTGGGGTATTGAGTGTAAATTGATGATAAAAAAATGATTTTAATCCATTTTAAAATAAGGATGTAACGTAACAAAATGTGGAAATCTGTATTCAGATGTCTGTAGGGGTCTGAATACTTTCTGAATGCACTGCATATGTATCCATTTTAGCATTGCAACCAAAAGATAACTTAGAAATTGGGTGACATTGCACATGGTCATGGTCTGATGCTATTCAATTTCTAAGAATAAAACTCAGAAATATTAAGATTCTGAATAAAAATGCTCAATATGATTTTTGTCATGTCTTCTACACCCGACTCATTAAGGCTCACGCAGAAGCATAGTTTCACAGCATGCTGGGTGGGAAAAAAAATCCAAAAAAATTCCCTTAACTTTATTCACTCATTGCTCACAAGGCTCTGCACAACAGCAACACCCCTATCCCCAAGCCCTTAACCCTTGCTCAAATTTATTTCCCCGATTCCTTATCCAATCACTTGCATCATCGAATCTTGAAGCCCTGAATGTAGAATCTCCTTCTCAGGCCAAACCTACCAACAACCTCACATAGTACGTGGCACTAGATCCTTGCTCAAAATCCCCACCCTTCCCAATCTTCACCTCAGTTCTGTAACTTACCCCTATGTACATGCTCTGTAATAGCAAGCACCAACCAAATTCTAAGCTGAATTGAGCTCATTTTTTTGTTTTTGCTTGTTACCTACCAAGAGACTGGCCCAAAGGACATTTAATTTAATTTTAAAGGACAATAAAACTTTACCCTAATGCTGATGAACACAAATTAAACAATGTACCATATTCCATGTCAAAATATTATTACTACAAACTTAATTAGGGAAAAAATAAAACTAATACCAAAGTAGATTGAACAACCACCAGCTACAAATCTACTAAAGTAGTTGATTAATATGGCACAGAAATTGGGATAGATATTACCATTAGATTGAAAGGGAAAGTACACTATAAGCTAATGTCAGATGAATGTTACCAAGATAGAACTAACAGATCATGTGTGTTCAACACCATAAAATCAATTATTTAATTAAGCAAAACCTCATACCAGCACCACATACAAACTTTTAGTTTACAGATACAGCATGGAAATAGGTATTTCGGCCCACTGAGTCCGTGCCAACCAGCAGTCACCTATACACGAGTTCCACCCTGCATATGAGGGGCAATTTACAGAAACCAATGAACCTATAAACCTGCACTTCTTTCTACCGCCTTAGCAATTACAGAAGTCAAAAGTTGGAATGAGGCAGATATCCATTCTATTTTAGCTTTCATGATAACTGTGGCCAAAGCCACTGTATCAATCAACAGATTGGTAAAATTCAACCAATTTCATCGCACTCTCACCTGTTATTATTTTTTATGAAGTGGTCAAAGAGCTTTTTGTATAACGTATTCAAGCTGGCAAGTTTTACAGTCTGTCTTACATTTTTCGGCACAGATGTGAACATCTCTTCAGTGATTGGTTCAAACTCAGCTGAAACACAAGCATTGTACAATGCAGATTCAGAATTGTCTTGAACATTTCATACAAAGATGCAAAACTGGGAACCCTGCTTTTTGCTGTTATTTTCTTGTTACATTATTTCAGAGTACAGTTCATTTTCTAAGTTTTATTTGAAAGAATCTTAGTAAGGTTTTTCTGGTTTCACATTTACCATTTCATCAGCAATAAATTCGGTGGTCACTGATCTGCTGAGTGTGGGGACATACAATGGGCAGCCTACTTCAAGTGGAGTCCATCCCATCAGAACAGTTCCCTCCTTACCTAATACTGGTGCCAATGTCCCACAAATTCAAACCCTGGTCTTCCACACCAGTCTTTGAGCCACACGTTCAACTCTCTAATCTTCTCAACCCTTTGCAATTTTTCACGTGGCTCAGGCAGCAATCCATAGATTAGAAGGATGACAAGGAAAATTTGGGGAGACTACCATTTTATTGTTTGTGCGGTTTGTTCCATCATTTTCTGTTCCAAGTGTTGCCAAGAATATCCAAACTCTAAGCCAATATTCTCTGCAGAGTTTGGCACTCAACCAGATAACATACCATTCTGTGTCAAAAGGAAATCAAAAGTGGCTCCAGAAATGAATGAGTAAAATGTTCAGATATAGGTTGATCCCTCATCTATGTAAAATATGCAGTTTTATCTAGAGGACAAATATTTATCTCCAACATCAAGATTGGGGAGGAGAAATGGGGTAGGATTTGAAGGAAAAGTTTACAGAATTATTTTTTAAATAAATGCTTCTACCCACGTACCTACCTTCCTCCTGCTGTGGCGCTTGAGGCTCTGCACAGGGTTTCTGTTAAATAATTATTTAGGCTTGATTAATAAAGTAATCAAAATACAATTTCTTACCAATCAAATTAATTAATGGTGTAAAGCACCCTTTCTTATAATCTCAGTTTTAGAAAATGTAATATTTATCACATCACATTTTAACTGTTACCTAGTCCAACATAAACAGTCACTTTAAAAAAAAAAAAAAAAGGTGTTTCAGTTGACTGTTCTCAGCTAAATAAACCCCAACTATTAGTTAATTACAAAATGTAAAACAGCCTGGAAGAAACGGTTACACACCAATTCAGCCATCTTTTAACTGAGATGGAGAAATCATGATGCATATAGGACAGCAAGTTCACGGAACGACATAGAGGTGGCGTCGGAATGGTCAAGTTGGCACATTGGACCACTGGAGGCCTTGAAGCAGCCTGCAGCAGCACAGAGTGGTGGAGGACATCAACACATCACCTGACTAGGAAGATCTCTGCAACTCTGCTCGCAGCCACCACAATGGGCCTTTATGGCTAAGACAAACATTTTATTTTTATTTCAGACTTGAAGTGTACAAGTTGGCAGCTAAACATGCAGCTCTGGTGTACTCAGTATGGTCTACTATCTTGCGCTCTTATATTTGTTATAATCTTGCCTAATATCTAGTAGGATTGTCACTGAATTATATAAAAGCAAATTTTCATCAACATGACAATAAAGCGCCATTCAATCACATGCAGAAGCAGTCTATGTCAGTGAACATTAAGATATCTGATATTCAAGTTCCCAAGTCTGGACTGATTAATTACTCGGTTTCTGATCCAAAATACATTAAAGAGAAACAACTTTGCCCTGCTGGAAAGGGAGGTGTGCAGTCAGAAAAAGAGGAAAGATAGACCAAAAATAAAATTAACTCTGTGCTCTCGGAAAGGAGGTCAAGCTGCAGAATACAAACGCCACATTAAAGGAAGTGACATATTTGGAAAAATAGGAAAACATAACATACAAACATCGTTTTCTTAATATACAGGCAGATGATTTTCTCCTTACTTAGGAGGATAATAAACCCAAACATAAATACTATTTAATAAAACAGCGTATGCCAACCCACCTCTGTGCAACATCATATAATTTATTGATATCGGAAATTCCTAGAAGATTGGTTGATTCAACTGTGATGGTACAAATAATGCATTTCGTTGTCTCTGTACTGTACACTGACAATGACAATTAAAATTGAATCTGAATCTGAAACTTTAGATTAAATGGCAGCAGACACTTGATGTAGCAGAGAGAAAAAAAACCCAGCCAAGTGAGCAATTAAATTACCTGCATAAAACAGTATAATTTAAAAGGCTTCCCCGATAATATGAAACTAATCATTAGTCAATTACAATTGAGGATAGAAGTTCCAGCAAATAGTAATAGCACAGCAGGAAACTGGTTTACCTCGCATGGGTCTACTCCAGCCAAAATCTCAGACTTCATAATCTTCTGCACTGCCCATTGCTCATCTTCTGTCAAGGGACAAGACTAACAAAATAAAAGTAAGTCAAATTGCAGTAAAGTCCCTTTGATTTATACACAAACTAAACACCACAGATTTTCGAATAAAACAAATTAATATAATTTGCAATAAAGAGATTTCTGATAACATCATCCAGAGAAAAACACACAAACAGCTCTCAACCCAATACAATTTAAACATTCACAAAATGTCAGCTCAGAGTAAGGAAAGGGCACAAATCAAAGCAGCACAACAGGCCTCTTAGAACAATGCTAATTTAAACTATTCCCATCCCGTACATGATCTGCACCCGTCTATTCCCCAGCTTGTACATATGTCTGAACGCCTTTTAAAAGTTGCTATTGTATTTGTTTCCACCAACTATCCTGGCAGCACATTCCAGGCACCTACCACATTGTAAACATTTGCCTCAATTATTTAAGCTTTATCTCTCTCACCTGAAAACCATGCTCTCTTGTATTTGATATTATCACCCTGGAGAAAAGACTATCAACCTTATCTAGGCGTCTCATAATTTCATGCACATATAACATGTTGTCCTTGGCTTACAACAGTCTAAAGAAAATAATCCAAATTTGGACAAAGTTACGTTTAAGTAATAAAATGCAATCCTGGGAACATCCTGTGAGCATCTTTTGCACCCACCCAAGCTGTCCTGTAATTGGGCAACCAGAACTACGCACAATACTCCAAATGCAGCTAACCAAAGTTCTATAAGCTGTAACATGACTTCCTGACTCGTATTCAATGCCCTGACTGATCAAGCATTATATATGCTTTCTTTACCACTATCTGCTGTATGCTTTAACAGCTTTCTTTGCTATCGGCAATTCGAACAATATTTGTATTCTCTGCAAGCTTACTAACTTTTCCATCTATATTTTAATACAATATTTATATATCACACAGAGGTCCCACCACTGATCCCTGCAGAACACAACTGACTACAGGCATCAGCAAGAATAACTACCTTTCCACCACTGTCTTTTATAGGTAAACAAGCTCAAAATCTAAACTGCCAAGTCACTGTAGATCCCATGCACCTTAATCTTCTTGATCAACCTACCATGTGGGACCTTGTCAAATGCTTTACTTAAGTCCATGTAGATAACATCGACTAGATAAATGTCCTCTATCTTGGAGTGGTCCTACTCTCCCAAGTCACCCTTTAACACATGTACAAAAAGCCTTGGGATTCTCTTGACTATGTTTCCATGTTCTATGATTCCAATTGCCAAATACATTTCATGGTCCCTTCTGGCCCTCCTATTTTCTTGCTCAAGTTTATTTTTCCTGCCTTCTTTATATTCCTCAGAAAGCCTACCTAAACCGACCCTTTATCTTCCCAAACAAGCTTGGGAACAGCTCCTTCCCTCCCCTACTTGGCTCAAACTGCTCGTCATCTTTCACCCCTCTTCAACAATCATCGACTGACCCATCTCACCATTCCACTCTCTACATACAGGCATCTTTCTTCACACTCAGTCCTAACGCAGGATTTTGACTCGAAAATTTCAACAATTTCTTCCTTCCCCCACTGATGCTGCTTGACCCGCTGAGTTCAACGAGCAGATTGTTTGTTGCTTCAGATTCCAGTATTTGCAGTCTTGCACGCATCTATACAACTGTACATTCTTGGTTGTTTAACTAAAAGGAAACAAGGCCAGGTTAATCCAGTTTTGTTTTCCAGCTCCACCATGAACATCTTAGTTTACTTTCGAGATACAGACCCTTCGGCCAACCAAGTCCGCACCGACCAACAATCCCCACACATTAACACTATCCTACACATTAGGATATTTACATAAATATACATTTATACCAAGCTATTTAACCTACAAACCTGTACGTCTGTACCTAGTGTGGGAGGAAACCAAATAACCCAGAGAAAACCCAAGCGGCCACATGGAAAACGTATAAAACTCCGTATGGACAGCAGCCGTAGTCAGGATCGAACCTTGGTCTCCGGTGCTGTAAGCGCTGTAAGGCAGCAACCCTACTGCTGCGCCACCGTGCTGCCCATTCAGAGTTCAGGATCTTGCACTTTGCAAACTAGATTTCTAGAATAAGTGCTGCATGGGAACAAACTGAAGTCTATCCTAAGCAGGCAGTAAGTTTGTCCATGTAAACTGATTATTACATTGAATCACAGCGATGAGTCTGATGCACATCACCCCGATGATCTGGGGGGAACCTACACAAAATTGACACTGGTAACTTGTGCATGACGCTGAACGCCAATGCAATCGATTTTGCGGTGGAACAATGCTGTTCAAGTAAAGTTCAACCTTTTAAAAAAATTCTAAGAAGTCAATCTTAAGAGATTAAGATTACAATTGTTTACCTTTAGGTCACTTTGGTCCTGCAGTTTCTGTACTAACTGCAATGTAGTGGCAAGTTGAGTGCGAATGAAGTCTACTGATTCTTTACGCTCTATGGCAATCTGATCTGCTTCTGCACATAAATCACGATACCGGGATTTTATTACCCTCAGTTGCTCCAGAAGTTTTATTGGATTTTCCTAAAACAGGAGTACAAAATATTGTGAAAGATATAATGCAATGAATGTTATGGTGCTAGCAAAATTACCCATTCTTTAGCTAGATAAAAAAAATCAAATTCAGTTATTTATTATAGTTTGACAACATTTTTTAAAATGTGGAATAACATCAACACATCTAAATCTAGTGCTTCGGGACATTTTACAATTAAGTATAGTTTCCAGAGAGAACATACACTTGAAACTATGCCATGTCAAAACTGCAAGTTATATTAAACAACTGATACACTTTTGTTGGATTCAGGCTTATAATAAATTGTTATTTGCCATGGTAGAGGGTAAGGGCAATATTTTTTTCCGTTGAAAAGGGCAATATTTACAAAATTAAAGCTGTAGAAATGTAGATTCCCCTGTAGAAATAATTATCCTGTAGAAATCAGCAAAATACCAACAATCCCCTATGACCACTATTTGAATTCAACAACTTTCGTACCTGCGGTGCAGTGCATTGTGGAAGATTTTTCAGCATTTCAAACTCTAGTTTGTGTTCGATATAATCCAGATCAGACTGTGCCTTCTGGAACTAGATTGAAGAAAAGTAATAAATCATATTTAAAACAGTTAAACACTTTCTCCCCAACCCTTCATTAAATCATCTCTCTCTACAATCTTAGGAATTACATCCTTTTGTTGCTTGTATCGAAACACCAGTGTGGGGAGAGGATGCAGAGAGCTTTAAACACCGAATGTTCAAACGTACCCACTTTTACAATACAATACAATGAACTTTATTTTTCCGTTAGGAACTTTGGTTTCATTGATGACTTCAGTACATCCCAGGATTTAAGATTCATGACCATTTTAGGGAGGGAAAGCTACTTAAAAAAACAATTAATAAATATTTTTTAAATGCTGCATTAAAGCTGTTTGCAAGGCATGCAGATTTAGCGGGGTTTTTCTGTAAAGATATAAAATGCCTCATTCAACAAATGGCCTTATACTAAACTGTAGTGTTCCTTTAATACTTCATTGGACTTGTAGGCATAATGCCTGGGATGGACTTATGCGCATGAGCTGGTGACAGGAGGATAAAATTAAGCAGCCAAATGAGCTGCAATAATAATTAATCACATTTCCTTGTCATCATGGAAGCCAATCTGATTTACCCATTGAAAAAGAGAGGGCACTAGAACCAAAAACTACACATTCAGACAGTAACCTGGTTATATTGAAGAACTGTGCTAAGAGTACTGTTTTGATCCAATATGCTCTAGTAGTTACAACACTGGCATCAACCTGACAATTTGGAAAATGACTTAACAATGACATAGAAAATACAGTGAATTCAGAAAGTATTCAGACCTTCACTTTTTCCATATTTTGTTATGTTAAAGCCTTATTCTAAAATTGATTAAATTATTATTTTTTTTTTAAATCATCAATCTACACACAATACCCAATAATAAAAGCAAAAACAGGTTTAGAGATTTTTGCAAAGTAATTAACTGAAATATCACATTTACATAAGTATTCAGACCCTTTACTCAGTACTTTGTTGATGCAACTTTGGCAGCGCTTACAGCCGCAAGTCTTCTTAGGTATGACGCTACAAGCTTGGCACACCTGTTTTTGGGAGATTTCTCCCATTCTTCTCTGCATATCCTCTCAAGCTCTGTCAGGTTGGATGGGGAGCGTCGATGCACTGCTATTTTCAGGTCCTCCAGAGATGTTCGATCGGGTTCAAGTCCGAGCGCTGGCTCAGACACTCGAGGACATTCACAGACTTGTCAAGAAGCCACTCCTGTGTTGTCTTGGCTGTGTGCTTAGGGTCGTTGCCCTGTTGGAAGGTGAACCTCCGCCCCAGTCTGAAGTCTAGAACGCTCTGGAGCAGGTTCTCATCAAGGATCTCTCGGTACATTGCTCCGTTCATCTTTCCCTCAATCCTGACTAGTCTCCCAGTTCCTGCCGCTGAAAATATCCCACAGCATAATGCTGCCACCACCGTGCTTCACCGTAAGTATGGTATTGCCCAGATTATGAGAAGTGCCTGGTTTCCTCCAGACGTGACGCTTGGCATTCAGGTCAAAGAGTTCAATCTTGGTTTCATCAGACCAGAAAATCTTGTTTCTCAGGTCGGAGAGTTCCTTAGGTGCCATTTGGCAAACTCCAAGCGGGCTGTCGTGTGCCTTTTACTGATGAGTGGCTTCGGTCTGGCCACTCTACCATGAAGGCCTGATTGGTGGACTGCTGCAGATATTCTTCTGGAAGGTTGTCCCATCTCCACAGAGGAACTCTGGAACTCCGTCAGAGTGACCATTGGGTACTTGGTCACCTCCCTGACCAAGGCCCTTCTCCTTCGATTGCTCAGTTTGGCCGGACAGCTAGCTGTATGAAGAGTCCTGGTGGTTCAAAAGTTCTTCCATTTAAGAATGAGGGAGGCCACCGTGCTCTTCGGGACCTGCAATGCTGCAGAAATTGTTTTATACCCTTCCCCAGATCTGCGTCTCGACACAATCCTGTCTCTGAGGTATACGGACAATTCCTTCATCTTCATGGCTTCGTTTTGCTCTGACATGCACTGTCAATTGCGGGACCTTATATAGACAGATGTGTGCCTTTCCAAATCATGTCCAATCAATTTAATTTATCACTGGTGGACTCCAATCAAGTTGTAGAAGCATTTCAAAGATAATCAATGGAAACAGGATGAACTTGAGCTCAATTTTGAGTGTCATAGCAAAGGGTCTGAATACTTATGTAAATGTGATATTTCAGTTATTTCTTTTTAATTACTTCGCAAAAATTTCTAAAGGCCTGTTTTCTCTTCTTCATTCTGGGATATTGGTTATAAATTGATGATCATTACTGATGATATATATATATATTGTAAATAACTAGGATCCCAGCACCGAGCCTTGTGGTACCCCAGAAGTCGCTCCCTGCCATTCTGAAAAGGACCCGTTAATTCCTACTCTTTGCTTCGTCTGCCAACCAGTTCTCTATCCATATCAACAACCTACCCCCAATATCATGTGCTCTAATTTTGCACAACAATCCCTGTTGTGAGACCTTGTCAAAGGCTTTTTGAAAGTCCAGGTACACTACATCTATTGGCTCTCCCTTATCAATTCTACCTGTTATATCTTCAAAAAATTCCAGAAGATTAGTCAACTATGACTTCCCCTTCATAAATCCATCCTGTCACTGTTTACAAAAAGGAAGGTTATTCCAATCTTTCTAATCCGTAGCAAGACGATAGGTGTCATCAACAGCGCTATCAAGCAGGATCTTGTTACAAAACTAATTCGGATTTTGCCAGAACCACTTGGCCCCAGACTTCATTGGACCCAAATAGGAACACTGGTTAAATTCTGCACACAAACTGGTTTTTGGCAAAATTCCTTTGTTGGCTCATAATGTACACTAAGAGAAGAATTTTCAGACAGAAAATGTGGGGAAAGAAGAGAGAACTGTTCTCTTCAGAACGATTCTGAACAGGTCTGAAGAAGGGTCTCGACCCAAAACATCACCCATTCCTTCTCTCCAGAGATACTGCCTGTCCCGCTAGCATTGTGCGTCTATCTTCGATTTAAACCAGCATCTGCAGTTCTTTTCTACTCGGAGAACTATTCATGTTCTCTGCCTGTATATTCTGCATTTAGTCTGATCCTGAAGCAAGAGCCAAGGGAACTTTACAATGTAAAGGCCCTGTCCCACGTAGGTGTCCTTGGCACGCACATTACGCGACCTCATCGTTACGTTGAGGCACACGGGCATCATGTGGCCGCGCGGGGCCAATCCCACTGAGAAGGGCGGAGGGGTAAGGAGTTGTGCGCGATATCGCGCGGAGCTCTGAAATTTTGTAGTGAACGGCCTGTCGCGTAACTGGCGGCCAAAGTGGGACAAGCCCAAGACCCCGGCGCGACACAACATCTCACCTCCAACAGCAGCAGAAGCAGGCAAACGATCGCCGAGCTCGGCCTGGGGCTCACAGCCGTTGCGGACCCGGATCTGCCCCCACTTCTACTCCCAGAGCGGGACCAAAAAAATTGAAGATAGACACAAGATGCAGGAGTAAATCAGCAGGACCGTCAACATCTCTGAAGAGAAGGAATGGATGACGTTTTGGGTCAAGACCCTTCTTTCAGACTGAAGGGTCTTGACCCGAAACGTCACCCATTGCTTCTCTCCAGAGATGCTGCCGGTCCTGCTGAGTTATTCCTGCATTTTGCGTCCATCTTCAAATGACGTCACGCGCTCCATACAGCTGTGCGGACACATAGTCATGCACGACCTTCGCGGGACCGTCGCGCCTCAATGCGACCACGAGGTCGCGTAATTAGCGTGCCAAGGACACGCAAATGGGACAGGGGCTTAAGTATGTGGGATATCTAAAAAGGAAAAGAATGACTAATTTAAAGATCTCAGCTTAACAAATAAATCCATGTTACACAAATTTGTAGCAAGAAAGATTAAGGTGAAGGACAACTATTTGTTAGAGAAGAGCATGATTACAACGTCAGCTTTTCTTTCTTGACTACGCACTTCCAACAGTTTCTCTGAATTTCAGGCATAGATCATTCAACAGAGTAATCATCTTGTGAAATAAAATCCACTGCCTCCGTCCTCAAATGAACCATGCTACCACCGTCTGCCTCATTTGAGAATACAACAAACTGCCAGAGGCAGACACTTGGCTTCAAAGGTGAATTTCTGACTCGCTCTGAAGAGGGGTCTTGACCCGAAACTTCACCCATTCCTTCTCTCCAGAGATGCTGCCTGTCCCGCCGAGTTACTTCCGCAGTTTTCTTTGTCTTTGACATTCTAGACACCTTTTTTCATTAATGAGATGGAAGTCTTTTTGAAACAGAGGGGCAATTTTATCTGCCATCTGGTCTGACAGTTCCTCCAAATTTCAATCACAAAGTCCTGAGTCAGAGGGAGGTTCAAGATGGGCATCTAGGCAAAGGCTATATTGCATGGTACATTACAACTAAAGGAATACAAGAAATAAATTCAAATCATTCAGTCTTTTCTGCTGAGATTTCCTCCTCTTCCAGAATACAGGAAAGAATTGAGGCCAGAGCTATTTTCATTATTTTCCGTAAAAATGTTTTTGGACTAATGTATGTAAATCTCAGACAGTTTCACATGTTCATAATGGTAACCAAAACTGAAATTTTACTGGATTTATTTTGCCTTCTGGGTCTGCGATTTGCAAGAAATGTCAGAAAAGCTGAATGTTAAATTTGTCCTTTTGGTTTATAAGGACTTCCATCACATGAATGGCAGAAGCCAATAAGGAAAACAAAAAAACCACACCCTTGAACTCAAACTTCAGCCGTGGCTAATTATTGCATTAATAATATGAAAATGATTGTGGAAACATTCTGTTCTAGTACAGAAGCAGGCAATTCAGTTAGATGATTTGGTGCAGTACTGCCAAAGGCAGCACCTCTGGATAACTGAATAAACAATGGCCTGTCTTGACCACTCGGATGGCTACAAAATATCCCTTAATGCCATTAAATAACTCAGGACATCCTTTGGAACAAAGAACACCTATTCCCAGTGAAACTACAACATTTTGTTTCCATGGTTTGCCTAAATCTCGAACTCGTATCTTGCAGTGGAATTAAAACTCAATAGTACGACTGAGTAAATAGCCCAAATAGATCATGACAAGACATTCATTTTTCCTTCATGCCATGTGTCACAAAGTAGACATGTGGACTAATACTAAGAAAGCAATTTTCTTAATTCATTGGCTTGAATATCAGGAAAATATAAAATGGATCAATTTTATAAATTCAAACAAGCAAAAATGTACTGAACGACAAGCATGGTAATGGCAAGACTGGAATGATGAAACGCATCACAATTCTACATTTAGAAATTAAGCTGGCCATTTAGAAAATATACTGTCGCACGATGTTCAATCAAATTGGTTTGTTGATCTGCAGCTAATCAAACAGCTATATCCAAGCCTTTCTTGGAAAAGGACAGCCTAATAATTCTGAACAGCTCACCCATTGCCACACAATAGTAATTAAAAACAATAAATACAAGATAAATTTACCCCATTATTAAACTTAGTCCAATGGCATATACTTATCATTACTGCAAAAACAAAATAACTTGTATTGATACAACACCTCTATGCACATACCATTAAACAAAGGCTTTTAATAAATGAATTATTTCATCCAAATTTTCTAGAACCCCAACACTGAAATTAACTTAGTTATACTGTGACATGCAAGAACGGAAATCTCATCCTTTAATCATAGAACCATTTATATTGCTCTTCTTGGGATCTGCGCAATGCACAGTGTAAATTATTCAGTGGTGATCAATTATTTAAAAAAAGTTAGTGCTTTTTAAGAAGACCACAAATGTTCAGGGCTAATCCAATTATTGTTTGAAATTGAAAACCAGGTCCCTTGAAAGAACGCAGAGAGACAATACTGCCAAAGTTGTGCTCTTTCAACAAATAGAATCACATGGCAACTGTGGTCTCTTGGATCCAATCCTTTCCCCAACCTTCAAGGTCCCAATTAAATTTAGGAAATACCCTAAATGCCCTATCTTGCTCCCCAAAAACATTTACATTTTTCTATTTTTACATTAGTGTTGTTTACCCCGACACAAGATCCCACACAGCATTCACCAAGAGCAAACTTGATCTTCTCTACTCAGATTACAACAGAAAATACTCATCCCTTCTGTATTGATGCATCATTTGAACTAGTTGAGCAGGTTTGTTTCCAATATGCAAGTGGCAAACAACCAAAACGAGACGGGACATGCAGGAACAGCTCGGCATCTGTTCCTGAAATATGCCCTTTGAAGGAATGCTATAATAATTAGGTGAACATGCTTCTGCTCTCCTTAAGTGCCAGGTGTACAAACTTTAAGGAAAATTTGTGCGCACAATACTAGGGATTGGATTTTGAAATCATCTTCCATTAAAGGACAGGCACAGTGTTGCATTGGGTTCCACGCAACCAAAATTCATGCTGTGCCACTTAAAACGTTTAAACAAACCACGAAATAAAGAGCTTCAAAAACTTACAGCACATTCAGAGGATATAATTTAACTGTTCATACTAATATTCTGAAGACCAAATAATAAATCTCAGATCAGTGCTGGCTTTCATTTCAAAAGTCAGAAAAGCTACAGGCTTAATCTCCTTTTCAAAGGTGTAAGCATATAATCTATGACATTGAGCAGTAATGTGGAAAAAATGCTGCATTTTTGTATGATGCTGCCTTTCAGAGACAATGTTAATCAAAAAGATCACCTTTGCCCCATTAAGGGCACAAAAATGATCAAATGCTCAGGTATTATTAATATTTGAACCAATGAAGGCAACTCCATCCACTACTACAATGAGCAATGCATGTGCTGGCTATAAAAATCCTGGCAAACATGACACATAAATTCACATGCAAATAATGCAATTGTCACCACAGCGAAGGAATTAACATTTCAATTTGCCATCAGCAAGCTTGTAAATTCAATTTGAAATATGCACGGTGGCTGCAAATTATAACCAGTCTTGCAAAGGACATGGGTCCTCAAGTCTGAGAAGTTACATATTCACACAGCTGTCCTCTGAAAATGGGACTGGGAAATTTCCCCTTTCATTGTTCAATGCCACATCTGCAAAAGTTCACACAAAGTCATTTGAGAACGTTATCAGCATTTCTTTAGCAAAGTCAAAGGCAGACTAACACCTTTCATCATACCAACTTAACTCATCTAAACCATGTTTTCCAAAGACCAAATATCGTGTCATGGGTATAAACAAATCTAGAATAGAAGTGTTGATTGAAATTTACAGTACTATCACCACATTGTAGACAACTCTCAGTGCAAAGCACATGAATCAACATTTAACCTCTCGATGACAGAACATTACAGCACAAGATCATACATTTTATTTTTAATGATAAATCATTTGGTCAGGTTAGAACTGAAAAAGTTGGAGCTACTCACTGCAGCAGGCAAGTGGGCTGAAAACTGTCCAGTCAGCTCTGTGGTACACATATTCTCAGATTCTCCTTGTGCAGAATTTGCCATCGCAAAACTACACCAATGTGAATGCTCAAGTTTCTACTCACCGATGTTTTGTAAGCGATTTTTGCTGCAATTCCCAAACACTGAAACCCTATAAGCAATATTGCACTACTCACAGCTATCTACAAAGCAGAGGCAATATTGATAGGGTTCCAGTACCTGAGCATCAAACATCATCACTTCCTAAAAGTGCACCCTCACTGCAAGTTTAAAAAACAAAAAATGCTTGTGAAATGGAGTTATGTCAAAAAGAATTGTTCATGCTCAATTTAGATTGCAATCCATCATATGGTAGAATGGCAACATGATGTACATTGTGGATTAACCATTTTTTAAATTAGTGACATGAAAAGAAATTTCTTATCACATGATGGAAACTTTTCTTTAGATAACTTTTGCTATATTTTGTAACATTGCTACATTACAAGTTACTATTCCGATTTCAATTAACAAATTTATAATGCCACCAACTTTAAGTAATCTTAATTCAAATCTATTTTTCATAACACATGCCACACTCCATGCATAAAAATAATTTATTAAAAATATCTTTGGCGGATATTCACCAGCCTCTTCCTAAAACTTGTGTAATTGAAACATTTTATAAAGACGCAACCCGTTTGCAAGTGAAGGAACATTAACAGCAAAATCAGACAAATAACACAAGTCTGCAGTCCCGATATAATACATCCATATTCTAATCTGTAGCATTTGAAGAAAGAGGCAAATTAACACGTTTAAAAAAAATTACAAACACACTTATTCAAAGATCTTGGAAAAAAAAATTACTTATGACACGACAGTAAGAGACATTGGATAAGTTCCAAACAATTCTGCAATCTATTCTACAATGTTAACGATAATTGCTTTATAAAAAGATCAAGTGCAAAGAGACATTAATGTCACTAACAATGCCACTCAAGATTAAGAAACTAAAATAAAAACTTACCTCTGTTAAGTGCAACATAAGCAGGAGATAACGATTCAGTAATATGTTCATCTTATTAGCCAAGACATGGAAACTGGAAATAGGTTTAACTTTACAACCTTATTTCAACTATCTGCAACACCAATTTTTCCATCATCTGCAAACTTACTAAATAACTATAGTGCAAAAACAATGTTTTAAAAATAAGGGATCAGAGGCAAACTATTTTCTTCCAGGCATGCAACAGCAAAACATCAGTGCGTATTGCATATTTGATGAAATAGGACAAGATAAAGACAATCTAATGCTACAAATTAAATGCCCATGCTCAATGTAAATATTGATTGCAAAAAACAAGTACCCCAATTCCTAATAACAAACATGCTTCATCTTGTAGTAATACAAAATATGAAAAAAAACTAAAATTGTTAAAGGGGCACTCTACAGCTAGGTTTATCAGATAGACTATTGAGATTATGATTCTCACTGGAGGTTGGCAAGCATGTCAAGCTGCAGCAGGATTATCTGGAAACAATCCATAAACTGTCAGACAAGTTAAAACAAAACACTAAAAAGGAATCACAGGGCATCTCAAGGTGTCCGAAAGCCATTTAAACTCAATAATAAAATTTTGAATGTTTAATGGTCCTGCCTCTCTGGTGCTTGAATGTATTATGGAATTTTGTTAAAATAGATTATCTTTGATTTCAGCCTGGTTCTCTCCTCCTTTTCAGCCACTCCATTCTAACTCCTAGAACATTACTCCAAACAAAAGTACCGTATTTCCCGGCAATGAAGACGATATTTTTTACCCAAAAATAAGGCACAAAATTTACCTGCGTCTTGGAGGCCGAAGGTCAGGTTGTTAGCCAAGAAAGAGAGACTTGGCTATCCCTCAGTACAGCAACATCAAGAACGATGTTGCTGTACTGAGGGATAGCCAAGTCGATCCCTCATTGCTGGCAGCTGATGGGAAGCGGCTGTAAAAGAACAGCGCCGCTGGGGGGGGAAAGAGTTCCTTTCACAGCGTGTGGGGAGTCTGGCCCAGGTAAGCACGGGCAGGAGCATTGAGAAGGAGGGGGTCGGGGGTCATGCCAGCAACTCACTCCTCACCGCTGCCGCGGCACTCCGGGCGTGGAGCCACCACAATGTGGCCAGGGAGGGAAGTGGCTGCGAGTGGCCACCGGGACCAGACAGCGGAACCGGCTGCCACCCCAGCGCCTTCTGTCGGCCCGCTCATCTCTGGCAGTCCTCTCCGTCTGAACACCTCTCCTGCCACTAGCCGGCCTCGCTCATGTCAGCCGCTTCCCGCAAATCCTTAAATTCCGACTGCCGCCGGAAGCAGGACATGGCCTCACTTGCTATGCTGGGTGACACTGCACAGCATTCACCGTGTCTTTCAAGAGCAAAGATCATAGAGCGGAACGGGTCAGCGGGCGATGGATAACAGGACAACAGACGGTGGAGCTTACTCCTGTGTCAGCGTGAGTAACCTCAAATGGTCCCTTGAACTAGTATTGTCATTCAATAAGATCACAACTGATTTATCTTGTCCTAGTGTGCTCCCGTTTTTGCCACCATCTCTCCACCTGCCATCACCCTCCACCCCCCACCCATTCAGAATAGAGGAGATCTGGAAGCCTTGGGCAAATTGAACTGCTGATTCTTACCGTTTATTTATTTATTTTTGCACGCGCGATTCTATGTCCCGCCTGCCTTTGTTCAAAATTTAGCAACTCAAAATGGGGGTGCGTCTTCATTGCCGGGAAATACAGTACTTTCCTATTAAAATCAGAACCAGCAAAGCTCTCTTCCAAAAATAAAGTGCTTGCATTAGCACCCACCCTTGTTAAAATAGGCCATAATTCTAAAAAAGTTATAGACAAAAGCAATGGATACAAAGAAACATAGTCACATTTAATCACTACTATGAAAATATTGTTGATAAATATGCAGGTCACTCAGATCAATGCTGCTATTATTAATATTTATAACAAAAAGATTTCTTAAAATGCATTACAACCAAATATCTCTAAATAGCTATCACTGTTGTGGCATAAAAACAATGCAGCCAGTTGTAAACAAGCTCTCAACACCAAGAAAATAAATGGCCAACTAGTCTATTTTAAGTTAGTTGAATACTAAATATGTGCCAGCACATTAGGGTGACTTGCTAGTTAAAATGGAACCTTCACTCATTCTAATAGCTTTTACTTATAATATGTAAATGCAACAAAGAAGTAAATCTACATGCTAGAATTTAAACAAAAACAGAGAATGCTGGAAGTACTCAGTCAAACAGCATCCAAAGGAGAGCAAAACAGTCAACATTTCATTCAATGATTTTTAATCAGAAAAGATGGGGTCATCAATCACAAACACTTAATATTTATGAGGCATTGACTGCAATAAAGGACACCAAGATACCGTACAAGTGCCAAGAAAAACTAAACACACTCAGATCAATGCTGCTATTATTAATATTTAGAGAAAATTTCTATGTATGAAAATCCTCATGGACTTTTTTGAAGGCATTATATACAGATATTGCCAAAGATCAGCACAAATGTGCCCAAGCCCATTAGTAAGGAGAATTTACAACCAATAAAAACCCGCTGTTTATGCAAATTAATTTTCACAGGTTTAAACGTCAGACCTCCATTAACTCCAGACTGCATTAAGTGAATAAACTGAGGAAGTGGTTTAAAAATTCGTTTTTTAAAATGTCTTCATACCAATACAATTCCTATATTGGTATCCAAATTTGTCATTTAAACCTGTAACAATATTATTTTGTTGGTGAGCAAAAATGGTACATTGCAATATTTCTCCGTTTTGGAAACATAGAAAATAGGTGCAGGAGTAGGCCATACGGCCCTTCGAGCCTGCACCGCCATTCAATATGATCATGGCAGATCATCCAACTCAGTATCCTGTACCTGAAAGGACCCAAGGAGACTATAGGCGATAAATGTTACGTCCATTTGTGCTGAGGAAAACAAAACATTGCAGAATTCATAAATGACGACTTAAAAATTTGAGCTATGGAGTAAAATTGACTTTCATGACAATTATGAAAAAAAAAAATTCTCAACACATTTCTTAGCGCATGCAGTTGACCCAAAAATAGCAGTGAACTACTGTCTAGGAACACAAACCACCCCCCTCTCCCTCCCAACCGTAAACTCAGAAGTCTCACTATGAAAGGATACAGATAAATTGAATGGCCGAAGATTAGAGATTGTTGGAAAATAAAAGCTTATCCATTCTGGCAAGAACAGCCGAGATAAAAGGTCTTGGATGTATTAATGCATGACGATTCACAAAAGGTTAGTATCATGTTTCGCAAGTAATTTGAAGAGTGTGCGTTAGCCTGTACATACAGTTTCAGTAAACTTGCTTGTATCCACTGCTCAACCGAGAGAGAGCAAATCAGAGTTCTAAAAAGATTCCCCAGATGGGGTTAAATAACTGGCAACAGAATAGCATACTGTACTTTAACTCAAGAGTCTAAACTTTAAATCTAGCCCAGAATTTTCTGAATGGCAGAAATATGATTTTCCTTATAAAAACTTTAAGATGTCCTTAGAAGTCTTAAAGTTCTCTGCAACTCTCACCAACTTCTACAGATGTACCGTAGAAAGCATTTTATTAGGATGCATCACAATTTGGTTTGGGAACAGCCCCATCCAAGACCGCAAGAAGTCAAAGTCAGCATGGATTTATGAAGGAGAAATTATGTTTGACAAATCTTCTGGAATTTTTTGAGGATGTAACATAGAATTAATCAGTGTATGTGGTGTATCTGGACTTTCAAAAAGCCTTTGACATGGTCCCGCACAAGAGATTAGTGGGCAAAATTAGAGCACATGTAATTGGTGGTAGGGTATTGACATGGATAGAAAACTGGTTGGCAGACAGGAAGCAAAGAGTAGGAATTAACGGGTCCTTTTCAGAATGGCAGGGAGTACCTAGTGGGGTGCCACAAGGCTCGGTGCTGACACCTGTTATTTACAATATATATTAACGATTTAGACCAGGGAATTAAATGTAACTCCAAGTTTGCAGATGACATAAAGCTAGGTGGCAGTGTGAGCTGCGAGGAGGATGCTATGAGGCGGCAGGGTGTGTGTGTGTGTGTGTGTGTGTGTGTGTGTGTGTGCGCGCACGCGCGTGTGTGTGTGTGTGTGTGTGAGAGAGAGAGAGAAGAGAAGTAGAGAAAGAAGGGAGGGAAGGAAGGAGAGAAAAGAGAGAGGAGGAAGGTTGGGAAGGAGAGAAGGGAGGCGGGGAAGAAGGGAAGTGAGGGAGGGAGGGAAGAGAAGGAGAGAAGGGAAAGAGCGGGCTGGGGTCTGGGCGGACGGGTGTGAGCCAAGGCCGAGCTTTGTAAGCGATGCTCCAACCCCCGGCTCGGCCCTCCCTGTATTGTTCACCATGGCTCCCCGGGGGGAGAGAGAGGGGTGGAGCCGGGGGTGTATGCATGAAGCACGGCGACTGGAGGGGCGGGAGCGCTTGCCCGGGACTGTAAGGAAACGACCCACCGCCTCCTCCTCTCCTCACACGCCCCTCCCTATCTACCCCTTTCTTCCCCCTCCACTCTTTCCCCCCTCTACTTGGGGTAGATCTACCCGAGCCGAGAGTAGATTACTCTACCCTTAGGCGCGGGGCCCAATTGGGAGCAATTGGCTTAAGGC
Organism: Leucoraja erinaceus; assembly: GCF_028641065.1. Taxonomy (NCBI): domain Eukaryota; kingdom Metazoa; phylum Chordata; class Chondrichthyes; order Rajiformes; family Rajidae; genus Leucoraja; species Leucoraja erinaceus. The sequence continues at coordinate 9,705,430 of NC_073404.1, forward strand.
CGGCCCTGCGTGTATTCACTGGAATTTAGAAGGATGAGAGGGCTCTTATAGAAACATAACATTCTTAAAGGATTGCACATGCTAGATACGGGGGAAAAATGTTCCCGATGTTGGGGGAGTCCAAAACCAGGGTTACAGATTAAGAATAAGGGGAAGTCCATTTAGGACTGAGATGAGGAAACACTTTTACCCAGAGAGCTGTGAATCTGTGGAATTCTCTGCCACAGAAGGCAGTGGAGGCCAATTCACTGAATGTTTTCAAGAGAGTGTTAGATTTTGCTCTTAGGTCTAAAGGAATATTGGAAAAAATAGGAATGGCGTATTAATTTTAGATGATCAGCCATGAGCATATTGAATGGCGGTCGGTGCTGGCTCGAAGGGCCAAATGGCCTACTCCTTTTTTATGTTTCTAAAATGCTTTCTATGTCGCATCTATAGCAGTTGATGAGGGTTGTTGGGGACATGCCGAGCTTCCAAAGCATTCTATGGAAGTAGAGGTAGGTGTTGGTGTGCTTTCTTGGACATTGCTTCAATATGGGTGGTCCAGGAGAAGTTGTTGGTGATATTGACTGCTAGGAATTTGCAGTTTTCAACCATCAGTACTTAGGCATCGTCAATGCAAACTGGGGGATGTGTGGACTTCGTTTCCTGAAGTCGATCACCATCTACTTGGTCTTGGTGAGATTTAGAGAAAGGTTGTTCTCTCGACTGAAGGACACGAGGTTCTCGATCTCTTTCCAGTGCTCCGACTCATCATTATTTGACATCCGGCTCACAATGGTGTCGTTGCGAATTTGTAAATTAAATTAGATTTGTACATGGCTATACAGTCGTGGGTGTACAAGGAGTAAAGAATAGGGCTAAGAATGCATCTGGTGTCAGGCTGAGGGCACAGTAGTCCAAAATCCCACACCGCTAGGTTTAGAAAAAGTTACTTTACTGGAACCATGAGGTTCCTGAAACATATACAAACCCAATTCTACCTCAACAATTGAACACGACGGATCATATATTTCACTACCATGGACTCATTTTCAGATTGTGTCTTTGCACTAATTGTAGAATTTATAATTTATGTTTGCGTGTGTTGTCCGAGTTTATATGCCTGTGAAGCTGCTGTTAGCTAAATTTTATTGTGCCTGTACTTTGCCCGACTTCTGTTAATGACAAACTCGACTTGATTATGACAAAATAACTTAATTTGTTAATTTACCCGTTCCATTGTTGAATTTAATAGAACCAAAATATCCATTTGGATTTTCAAAACCAAAATGAAATGCATTGACAGATTTCATCATACATTTCCCCCAGATAGTGGAAACACAAAAAGCACAAATGTTTTAACTTACGGTCACAATTAGACACCCTAAATAACAGAGGCATCAGAATAATTTGGTTTTTTTTTTTGTTTTGTTTTTTAAATAGAAATTTACCCTATGTTGTTCAGGACTGAAAAGTAACAGATAGACTCCAACTTAAATTTCCTACAAGAAAAATCAGATCATTAAAATAATTATTCCACGACTATTCAGCACAGCATAATATTGTCAATGATCGAGTTAGCATACTTGGTATAAACTCAACTCCAAATCATAATGTGATAGTAACGAACAAAAAAAGTTACAACAGATCTACATTTGTATTGCATTTTCAAGTTCGCCCACTTTTAAGCATATGCCCATTCATTGTTTCACAACAAGGCACAGAACCAAATACTGCAAAACAAAATCCAAAACCATAGACACAGTGGTGCAGCAGTAGAGTTGCCAGAGACCCGGGTCCGACCCTGACTACGGTGCTGTCTGTGCATTCTCTCCGTGATCACGCGGGGTTTCTCCGAGATATTTGGTTTCCTCCCACACTCCAAAGACGTACAGGTTTTTAGGTTAATTGGCTTGGTATAAATGTGAATTGTCGCGCGTGTGTTAATGCTAGTGTGCAGGGATTGCTGATCGGCACGGGCCAAGGGGCATGTTTCTGCGCCGTATCTCTAAACTAAAACAGTTTGAAAAAGATCAGCTGTATCCAAATCACAAACTGGTATAAAGTTTTGTATAAATATTCATAACCAGTCTATCAAAGTTCATACTGAATTATTGCAGTGCAATCAATACATAAATACAGACAATGTTTACGAGAAAATTGGCAATGACTCCTGATGACCAGTTGACGATTTCCAATCCTCTGCTGGTGTAGATCTGATCTACCTTCAGATGCTTTGACAATACTATTGCACTGCTAGCTGTGAAACACAGTAGTGCAATAAAGTCAGAGCACCCGTCAGCAGCAAGTACAGAAAAAATCTGTAGAGCTTATCACTAACCCGAACCCAAAGTATTAACATTCAATAAACAAACGATAAAATTAAAAGTACTATACCAATTCTTAAATTTAGGGATATCCTTCAATAATTGGTTATACAAGTCTAAAGCATATAGAATGCAAACTTTATTTAAAAAGCAATCATTCTTGTCAGAGGCTAAAAGTAATCTGATATTTTATAAATTAAGTTTAAAAGTAAACGGGCTCACTTAAAAAAAGGTTGATTGCAAGCGCATCAAAACCAATTTCAAGTCTCACAGCTTCAATCAGTTAGAATTTCCTTTTCCAACTCTTTTCCCAATTCTCAAACTCATTTCCATATTCTGCACCACACTCCCACACAACAAATGTGTTACAGTGGAAAGCAAACAAGAAATGAACACATGCAACGTATTTTTTTAGAGTTTGTCAATGGCAAATGCCAATTAGACTGTACAAAGAGTCTGGCAGAAATCTTCCATCTATAAAGTCTGAGCATATTTGCTCCATGGCAGCTCCTATTAGTGTTAAAATGGTGTGCACCCCACATCCTTCTACACTATGCACTTTATTTCATACAATTTTATTTTTTAAGTTGTAAAAAGGTGTAAGGCTGGGTTAAGAACTTAATTTATAATTTTTTAAATTACAAATTTTTGTTCCCCAAAACAGCTTCACATTAAGCATGGCAGGTTCAAAGTACTGTACTAAAGAATTAAGAGTGAACCGGCAGCGCCTGGCTGATAATGTCATGTCCAGAAACCAACCAATCTTACGGACATATTCAAATCACCAAATGATGGTTGATACTTCAATCAGTACAACATGAAAAAGGATGGACAGTGCCAATACTGGGGCACAACGCAGCAGGGGCTAAAACTTGTAATTTAACACAATATTTAAAAATTATGTTATTTACTTTCCTCAAACAGTACACTAGCGTTTATGCACTGCAAAGCAACAATTTCAGATTTGATCTTCCAATTTACCTTGAAGTAATTAGCCTGAACCCCAATCCCAGCAAATGGCTACAATTTAAGCTGATGGTTGAAACCACTGCCCACCTTTGGACAACCTTGTATTCATTAACATTTGTTAGAAAAAGATATGGTCACCTACCATGGGCGAACAAGCTAAAAATGACCAACATGGGGAATGTATAAACAATGATCATTTAGCCTGTACATCGAGGACACTGAAATCCAAAAAGAAAATCTGAAGGAAACAGACCCACAAAATGAACAATACCATATCCATGTGGATGCAAAATGCTACGTCAACTCAGCACTCACTTCACGAGAATAAATGCAGTATAATATCACCCCACACATCTCTGGGATGTGGGAAGAAATCGGAGCACCCAAGAAAATCCATGAGGTCACTGAGGAACACATTGTATTTTACACTATACAAAATCAATGGGATCACCCTTTAACCAAAATTACCTCAGATCTGTTCCATTGCAATCTACAGATAAAGATCACAAATTAATACCATTTTTACAGGAAACCCCTGTATAATCACGTGAAAATCTAGTCATATGTTCATCCAGACAGTTTTTAATTCGAAATCGATGACAATTGTGTGTACAATTATGTATAATGTGTTTGTGAAAGTGCTCCCATAATAATTACAACACAAGACGTACTTTTAAATATTAAAAAAAACTCATTTTATACAGATAGAAATCAGTGCCAGGAATGGCCAATAAATCTAATGGAACATTTTAAATGAAATGTCAAAAATCATTTTAAGCACTTAATTTACATCTCCTCCCCCCCCCCCCCCCCCCCCCCCCCCCCACACACACACACACACAATAAACAGTTTACCAACAAGTTATCAATATCCAATTACCTCCAACACACCAAAAAGATTTATCCCGCAAAATCCATTTCCAAAGCAAGTTCTTGCATGGAAGGAGCCAAGGAAAGATTTGAAGGAAATAAAATGTCAAGATCTGCAGGTCCCAAGTGCCAAATTGATCTAGTCGCCAGCCAATGCCCTTTTAATATTGCACTGCTTTCTTTCGGTTATCACTAGTAGTACAACATAAAAAGGGCACTGGACGAACGAACAAAGGGCACAGAGTTCGATGTTGATGGACATCCTCCGACATCACAAACATAACTGCCAAATAAATCAAGTTTAAGTTAATGCGATCTTCAACCATCTGTGGGTTAAGAGAAACATTAGACTAAAGCTATTATCTTGTACAAGGCAGACACCCGAGAACAGAACAAGCATAATTATATTCACACTCGCCATATTTTTGTGTTCACTAGAACAGAAATTACAGTTGAACAGTTAGAAGAGAAAATGTATACAATTTAGAGGAAATTGATTGGATTTTCAATAGCTCTTAAAAATCTGAGCACAAGGTAAATTCACAAGCAACTGAAGCCACTATTAAGACCACTGCAAACCAAAAATTATTCTTTCCGCTTTCAAAATATTTATTGAAAAAAAAAACACCCTTCCTCCCCCACGTGTTTAAATACAATTCATCAAGAACAATTCTTCCAAAGGAATAAAGTTCTTACAGATATACAGCTTCATAAGTATTGCATATCATTGGATCATTTGGACACAAGTCACAACAGCAAGATTGGGTTGATCGATGAAAGCATTCAGAATCAAGGAAACAATTTATTCTAGAATAACATCTTTTATCTCATATGGCTCATGACACCTATTCCTGCCACAGCAGTAGAGTTGCTGCCTTACAGTGCTAGGAACCCAGGTTTGATCCCGATTGTTAGGAAACATCACACAGACAATGAGGTGGGGGAAAAGTCAAGTGCCCCCATAACAAAATGATTTGGAGAGCTGTGGAATTTCACCAGGGAAAACATTTAGCGGGGTTACCTTATGATTTGTAGATTGAGTCCATTTTTCACTCAGGATATTCTGAAAAACAGTTTTGGTCTTGAATACCAAGTTTATTTTCACCACCATAATATAACTGGATTTTATCTCCACCTCAACCTGCGTGTTATTGAAACCCCTTTGTCAATGAGCCATTTCACACGCATCAGCACTCCTTCCATTCTCTATCCTGTTTATCCAAGTCCCCGATACTCAAATTCCATCCATCTCAATCATACCTACTGGACTATAATGTCATGAGTATCTCAACTTAAAATTCTCATCTTTCCCAAATGAGGACCTAATTTCTTCCCTATATACACAACCTTCTCCTGGCTCCGAAATTTCTAAGATAATAACCTTCAATTCTGGCCATGAGCACGCAAGATCTTAAATGCTTTCATCATTAACCCCCATGACTTAAGCTACCAAGGCTCTAAACGTTAGAATCCCCTCCTTAAAATTTGCGTATCTTTCACCTCTTAAGTAGCTCCTTAGAACCCTACAGTTCTTCCACATAATTAGATGTAATTTTTTTTGATAAAATTTCAGGGGACAATGTAGTACCTCAAAGTAACAGGCATATGCAAGCTGATATCCAGGGTAGAGAACAAGGTAGCTTCCAGTTGCAGGGGCAAAATAATAAAACATCTAATGATCATAATTTATACCTCAATTTCACATAAAATCAATAATATGCTAAATCATGGCCCTGTCTTAGCTAATGCCTGCAGTAGTTGAGGATAAATAAACAATTGAAAAGAGGTTTTATCCTTCAAATATTAATTGTCTCATTTATGTCCTTCATCAACCCAAAAATCAAATGCTTAGAATACAAACTTCTCAACACGAGGACTTTTTAAACTGAAACAGAGAAAGAACACAAAACAGTTCTAAATGATAAATGTCCAACTCCAAAAATAATTCTATTGCAACATTTTCCCAGTCTGATCTGCCTTGTTCCTCATGAAATAACAATCTCACCTCAGATGACAGCAGTTGTGATGCAAATCATCAACTGCTCGTTCATGCTGTGTGCATGAATACATCCAAGCCCTATACGTCAATTAACCGGTAATTTTACCCAAAAAGATATTAAATGACACTATCAAATTAAAAAGCCCCAGTAAATAAAATTGGTAAACCTGCTCTTAGGCGTTTTCAAGTAGAATTTTCTCAAATATATTGTTAAAAAAGCAAAAGTGCGTTTTCTTGCAGTTGCCATGGCAACTGAACCATTATTACAGCTAGATCTCTGAACTCTTTCCATTTATTTAATTCATTAAATGAGAATGTAGATTTTCTTTACAATGTTAGGACCCAACAATTTGAATATCTCCACACTGTCATGGCTCAGTCACGTAGATTCAGTTAAAGCGCTTTCCTCCCTGAAATCCATGCTTCAAATGCACAGGAATGTTACACTACAACATTGAAAAAATCAGCTTACAGAAAAAGTGATTCTTTACAAATGAATTAGCCAAAACAAGAGCTTTGTTGACGGGCGGTCACAACTTTGTATTACTCATGCAATGCGAGAGTTGTCAATTCATCCAATAAGAGGAAAGGTAGTTCTACAATAATTCAAGAACAAAAGCGTTTCACTGTACCTCGGCACACGTGTCAATAAACAAAACTGAACTCAATTAAACTCATTCAAGTTATAGAGGATTTAAAAAAAAATACATCCACACCCATGCTCAGTACTCCTTACACACCCAAATGCACCCCAGCTGTACACTGCCAACCAAGGCATCATGCTCCAAGAGTATTTAGCATATTAAGTATGAATCATGAATAAAATATCCACAAAAGTTATCAAAATATTTTCTATAATTTAACTGTGGAACAATTTGTCAGGGGATTGATGTTACCTCAAACACACAGTATGATTCGAGGTCATTTACAACAAAGTAATAATACAAATGACTTTTTTTGAAAACCCAAATACTCTTGACACCCAATGTCTCAACTTCATTAATGCTTCATTAATCTCCAAAATACCGGATTCAACTATACTCTACTCAGCTAATAAACAGTCCATATGAAACAATCCTGTGCGCGAACCAATTCATAGATATGGCAAATGGAAAGATTTTTGACGTGCAGTACATTGTTTTTCCCTGGATAAAGAATTTTAAATAACTTGGGTAAATATTAGGGACATTTAAAACACATCTAGAAAGCTCATGGCATGAACTGTCCATCCACACACTTGCAGATTATCTTGTCTCCTTAAACTGAAGAGCAGAAGCCATGAGAATATTTGAATTTGTGTAAGACTGGACAAGACAAGAGCTCAAATTTCAAATAACCTGGCCCTTTGCTAAATCAACATTTTACAACGCTGAAGCACTGGTACAATTCGCGAAAACTGGCGCTATTAGGAAGAAGCTTTTCATTGAAACATGCTGAAAGCAAGCAGTTAAACCATGCAACCCACTACAATGTCCCATCCCATCGGGAGCGCGCATACAAGCTTGCCGTACTATTGGGAGGGGTAAGGAGAATTGCCAACCGTGAACAATTTGATGATAAATACCGTAACTCATGCCGCCTTTTTTTTGGTTTTGTTACTGGTGCACAAAAACCCCAACGTGGCGTTGTTTTTTTTTGGGGGGGGGGGGGAAAAAAAAAAAGGGGGGGAAATTGTCGACCAATAATCAATTTTAACAACCTGGGACGGCGTTTGCGCGCGTAACCCACCAGCTGGCTGTCAAGCGCCGGGCGGCAGTTAACGTCGTTGCGTTGAGCGTGCGGACGCGGGGCCGCGCACGGCGAGACATCATCCAAACTGTCAATCGGCCGGCTCGAGCGTCCAGCGCGCCGCTCGCGGGCACGCGCGCACTCGTGGAGAGGGGGAGGGGTGGTGGAGAAGAGGAGGGGAGGGGCTCCCAAGACGAATGAAAACAGGCGCGACAACGCCGGAATGCCTCGGCCCTCCCACACACACACTTTACCACAGAATCGCTGTTGTTATTTTATAAACTCCCTCCCTCTCCAAACTCGACACTAAAGATTTCGAGACGATCTCCGTCGTTGGAAAAGAAATCAAATTTGTCATTAACACACACAAGAAATCCCAATCCCGCCATTTTTGCACCCAATTACCCGGATGCAAATCAGGACCGAGCTTTCAAACAAATTAAAGTTTTTGCCGAAAAAATACACCCATCGCGTGCGCGCAGAAATTTTTTTAAGTATTTTTCCCGCGTCCGCGAGGTTTTACTCTACCTATTGCAATATGTTCTTTTTAATTTAAACTGATTTCCAATATTAAATAATTTTTTTTAATTAAAAAACCCGCTTACCATCGCTGCCAGCTTGTTGACCGCGGTCTCCATGTTGAATAGTTTACATTCCGAAGGCGAACCGATAAAGGCCTTTTCAGCGTGATGTAACGCGGACTCTGATTGGACGATTGCTGCATAAAGTCCGCATACTCATTGGTCAGGGTAGAATGCCTCTTTCTGATTGGACGATGGTCAGGCTTCTGCCATATACAATAAGTGCGCTGATAGGATGACAGGTAAACGCATGCCGCCATTTCATTGGACATTCACAAGACGCAGTATATTTCATTGGGCGAAATGAGGCTATCATGGATTGGCCCGAAGCGGGAATGGGCCCAGTTTCCTCATTGGTTAAATCGGTCCGATGACTTTAAGACTCCCCACGCCATTGGCTTTGAGTAGTCCCCAAGTATGGATAATGAAAGACATCATCCTATTGGGTGGGGTTCGTGCGTTTTAATTTAAAACGGCCGCCGTTGTGTTTTTTCTGTGTTGGGTTCGTGAATCAAAGATCTTAGATCGTAGTCGTGAATTTAGTTTGCCTGAGGTGAGCAATTGTGAACGTACCGAGGATTTCCGCTATTCGTTTTAAACTTTTAATGCCTACCTTAGTGTTAATGATTTGAGCTGTTGCGAATTGTCATGTTGTATTTTCCAATTCAAGTAAGCTATTTCACAACCTAGGCTGTTATCCTTCAGCATAAGAACCGCTGATTGAAGTAGTGTTGTTTATTAATGTTTCTGTCTTTGAAATGTCGGTTTCCTTTCTTAACCTTGTCCCCAACTACCTTTGTAATTTCTATCCAGACAAATTCTGCGCACTTCCTATTTTGCCAACACCCCTCACTTCCTTTTGCCCTTGGCTTTCCTATACAGAGGTTTTACAGAGGAGGATGAATATTTGGCAATTCTTAATTCTCCTTAAATGTATGGACCGCAAAAGACTTGCTTTATCTTAATCTTTAGTTTAGTTTATTGTCACATGTATCGAGGTGCAGTGGAGAGCTTTTGTTCCGTGCTAACCAGCCAGCGGAAATACTACACACGATATTCATATAAAACTCATTAACACAGTATTGCCGTGGCTACCCCTTAGAAATAGATTTAAGATGTTGAGGATTTGTTAAAGAGGAAAACAAGGATACGTTTACGGATATCCCACGGAGTGAATCTCACTGCCAAAATCACATTTCTCTTTTGGGCAGCGGTGAGGGAGTTGATTACTTTGGGGTGTGCCGGCAAAGCAGGGTGCGTAGTGCCATGAGTAGGGAGGAAGAAGAGTAACAGAAGCGAATGATGAAAGGGGATTTGGTATATAGTTTAAACTATATCTCTATATAGTTTACAGGGATTATATATCTGGCTTATTACATATGTTGTCACGTAAGACATCACTGGGTGCACAGCATGCTCAATGGGAAAGGTGAACAATGAGGGGCTCTGGTCTACTGTGGAATCAATGACCTGTAGGAAAGCTTTGATTTGGAAGGGGATTAAAATGTTACGTCTCAAAGGTGGAGACAAAAGGAGCTGCAGATGCTAGAATCCTGTGCAAAACAGATGCTGGAATCCAGCGCAAAAAAAGTCAGACAACATCCATGGAGGGAATGGATAGCCAACATTTTGGATCACAACCCTTTCACCCCGATGTGCTGAGATACTCCAGCACTTTTGTTTTGCTCAGGATCTTAACGGTGGTTGGATCAGAAAGGCTCCTGGTGCCATCTGCTAACATAAAGATGAGAATAGGATAAATCTTTAACTTAACTTGACAGGGAGATGGGTCCTTTGGTGGGAATTATGGGAAGGGGGGGGGGAAACAAAGCACGAAGTAATAGAAATGTAATTAAAAATGGGTGGGGAACAAAGGGAAGCATGAACAGCTAAAACACACAGAGCATTCACAATTAATGGCACAAGTAGAAGAAAATTGGGATGTTCCAATTGTCATTATGGAAATATGGATGTGGGTGACCATGTCTGGGTAATGAATGTTAAATGATATTCTGCATTTGGGAAGACCAAGCTAAATTTTAAAGGATGTCATGTAGCCCTATTAATAAGAAATTAGATTGTTGTAACAATGATAAATTATCTTGCCTTAGCTAAGACATAATAAACGGCAGAAAAGATGAGTTGCAGTTACATGTGTGTCACCAAACTGATTGTAATATTGAGCAAAATTAAATGTTGGAGGAATTCAGTAGGTCATGTAGCATCTGTGGAGGGAATGGGTTGACAACACTTCTGGTCAGGGCTCGTCCTCAGACTGATAGGAATATGAATGAATAATGAATTTAAAATATTTATTGGCCAAGTATGTATACATACAAGGAATTTGCCTTGGTGCTTTGCTTGCAAAAGGTTAAAAACATGATATACAGCAGACAATTAAAAATGAAATATTATTATTTAAACATGTGAAAATAGAGTACCAGAGTAAAAAGAGGCTACAGACTTTTGGCTGTTAAGTAGAGCTACTGCTCATGGGGGGAAAAAGCTGTTTTTATGTCTGGCTGTGGCGGGTTTGATAGTCTGGAGTCTTCTCTCAGAGGGAAGTATTTCAAAGAATTTGTGCCGGGGTCAGAGATGACCATACCTGTTCGTTTCCTGGCCCTTGCAGTGTACAGTTCATCAATGAGGTGGGGAGGGGGGGGGGAGAGGAGGAGGGGGGGGGGGGGGGGATTATGCCAACAACTTTCTTGGCCAAATAATAATAATAATACATTTTATTTGCGGGCCCCTTTCAAAGTCTCAAGGACACCTTACAGAGATTAACAAGAGAGAGAAAAAACATTTAGTCGGAGTAAAATAAATAATAAGGACATCACCAATACACAAATTAAAGACAGAAATCGCTCCAAAGACAAAAAACCAAAAACACAATGTGAAGGGAGAGCAGCAGCAGCTAAACCGCGCCAGTGTACACTCTCCCTTCCAACAGCCATCTTGGACACAGACTAACATATTAACTTGCACACAAAATGCCCAGTCCCCATCTCCAGTTCTCCCAAAGTCAGGCCTATTGAGGCCACCACTATTGCCTCTACGGAGGCCCGATGTTTCTGGCCGGGTGGTGTTGCCCCGGCGTCGGGAGAGTCCTTTCTGCGGCTGGGCCACCTGGAACGGCCGCTTCCTAACTGGGGACCGCGGCTTCCGAAGCCGACAAAGCCGCGCCGGTTTGGAGCTCCCAGGCTCCCGATGTTAGAATCGGCGCCACCCGCTCCGCTCCGCAGACCAGCAGCCCGGAGGTGTTGATCTCGGCGGTCACAGCTCACCCGAGCTCCAGCGCGTCGATCCAGCGCGGCGACCCAGGCAAGGCATCGCCCGCTCCGCTCCGCGCTGTGCCGCCACCGAAGCCGAGGTGCTGGGCGGTCCCCACCAGGAAACGGCGCTCCACGCCCGCTGGTAGGCCACGAGGACGGGTTGACGGGGCAGCCTGGAGAAAAAGCTGCATCACCGACCAGGTAGGGACCTAGAAATATTATTACCCCCTACCCCCCACATTAAAAAGTAATTTCTCCCACAGACAAGGCACAAGACTCTAAACTGCAAAAAAAAAAGTGAATTAAACGGACGGCTGCTGGTTAGCAGCCGTTCCCCAAGATGGCTCCTCCTCAAGATGAGGAGGAGCCATTGATTGAACAATGCGCTGCAGCCTCCGGATGTCAAGCTTGGTAGCTGAGCCAAACCAGACCATGATGGAGATGGTGAGGACAGACTAGGATGGTAGTGTAAAACTGGACCATCATTGCCTGCTGTGGCAGGTAGTGTTTCTTCAGCTGCTGCAGGAAGTACATCCTCTCTTGGGACTTTTTGACTGGAGTCGATGGTGGCCTCCCATTTAAGGTCCCTGGAGATATGACTCCACAGATGTGACTAGTGTAGTTGATGATGAGTGGGGGAGGGGGATCTCTCCTAAAGTCTACAATCGATTTCAATGTCTTAAGAGCATTGAGCTCCAGATTGTTGCTATGGCACCAGGATGCCAGCTGTGTCTTTCCTGTCTGTATGCAGATTTCTCCCCATCCTGGATCAGTCCAGTGTTGTGTCGCCTGCAAACTTGAGAAGCTTGATAGAGGAGTCAGTGGAGGTGTAGAGAGAGTAAAGGAGAGGGGAGAATATGCAGCCTTGCAGTGCTCCCGTGCTGAGGGTCAGTGGGTCCGGGATATACTTTCCCAGCCTCGCATGCTGCTTTCTGTATAGGGTGGAGAAGAAAGCTTCTGGTCAGGACTCTCCTTCAGACTAAAAGTAGTATGGGGGAGAAGAGAGGTGAGTGGAACAAAGACTGGTGAGTGAGAGATGGGTGGGGGGGTGGGGGGCTTGACCTGCCCCACCTCTTTTCCAGCTATACTCATCAGTCTGAAGATGGGACCCCACATGAAATCCTATCTGACCATTCATCACCAAGGATGCTGCCTGACCCCACTATTCCACCAGCATTTAGTTTTGCTCAAGATTCCAGCATCTGTAGATTATTGCGCCTGTGCAGCAATATTGAGCCCAACTTGTATCAGAAAATTAGATGTGCATGTAATAGGTAATATAGCAGTTGTGGGGCACTTTAGTCAACATATTTACTGGGCAAATTAATTTGGGAGAGAGAATTCATGAAATGTATACAAGATTAATTTGTTCGGAAACCAATTGGGGGAACAAGGTTATTTTAGATCTTATTTTGTGCAATTGGAAAGAGTTAATTAACAATGAGTTAAAAGTTTGAGTAGTATCGTTTAACACAAAACTAAAATCTTGTATTTAAACTAAATAAATTAAGGTTGTAAGGGGTGAATTGGCTATGGTTGATTGGGAAAACAGCATTAAAGGGTATGACTGTGGACATGAAATGGCTCTCATTTATAGAAATAATACATAATTTCTTTCAAATTCCCTTTAAGGCACAAAACCCAATAGGAGAATGTCATCTGGGCATGGCAGGGGAAACTAAAGATAGTTTCAAATTAAACAAAGTTGCCAGAAATGGCAGTGTTCAAGGAAGAAAACAGATGACCTTTCAGAAATATTATAAACTTAGGATGAAATGAGCCTGAAGAATTGAAGGAAATTAGTATTACTTAAACAAAGATGTGCCAGAAAAAATAGTGAAACTGAATGCTCCAAATTCCAAGGACTTGGATTGACCTGATCCAGAGTTTCCATAGAATTGGCAATAGATATCTTTGAAATTCTAGAATGACTTCTGCAGACCAGAGAGCAGCAGAAAATTACAACCATTTAAGAAAGGAGGAAGAGAGAAATTGGGAACCACTGGCCTATTAGCCTTGCATTAATAGTAAGGAAAACGAAGGAGGTAATAACAGAAAGAAATAACAAAATAACAAAAAAGTAGTAAGCACTGCCCAGTCCATCATCGGCTCTGACCTTCCTTCCATCGAGGGGATTTATCGCAGTCGCTGCCTCAAAAAGGCTGGCAGTATCATCAAAGACCCACACCATCCTGACCACACACTCATCTCCCTGCTACCTTCAGGTAGGAGGTACAGGAGCCTGAAGACTGCAACAAGCAGGTTCAGGAATAGCTACTCCCCCACAGCCATCAGGCTATTAAATCTGGCTCTGACAAAATTCAGATTATTAATAACCCATTATCTGTTATTTGCACTTTATCAGTTTATTTATTCATGTGTGTATATATTTATATTATGGTATATGGACACACTTATCTGTTTTGTAGTAAATGCCTACTATGTTCTGTGTGCTGAAGCAAAACAAGAATTTCATTGTCCTATACAGGGACATATGACAATAAACTCGCTTGAACTTGAAAGACCAGAAGAATAAGACTGAAGAAAAGTGACTTGTATTCTTGTATTCAAATTTTATTGTCGTTGCCTCACTTTGAGACAACGAAATGAATTTCCCGTACAGCAGTATCGTTAAAAAAAATCACAAGAAAAATAATAAAAATAAATAATAAATAAATAATAAAACATATTAAAAAAATAAAATTGAAATTGAATTAAAAATTTAACAAAAGCACAAACACAAAAAGTCCACAACACAACATAACATAAATGGCACCCAGGTGAGGACGGCACCATAGTCCAGCCAGCCTCCCCTCCGTGTCCATCCGTAGTCGGGGCCTTCCGAGCACCTGCAGTCGCCGCCCCGGGTGGCCTGATGTTCAGGCCCTCACTCCGGACTGGTGGAACGCCGACGCCGAGCCCCGACGGTGAGCATCCTCCTCCTCAGCGGCCTGGACCTCCTGATCAGCCGCCTCCCGCTGCCAGAGTCTGCAGCTCCTGAGTCCACAGGCCGAGCTGGGCAGAGTCACAGGACCCCGCGCTGTCCATCAGTGCCGCCCGCGTTGGGAGCTCTGCAAACCACAGCTCCTTGATGTTGGTGCAGCAGGTCCAGCACTCCGGGCTCCAGACGGCGACCCCCGGTAAGGCATCGCCAGCCCCGCGATGTTCCAGCGCTGTCCCGCCGCTGCTGGAGCTCCGGTCGATCCCGGCAGGAAAGGTCGCGCCAATCCAGGTAGGTAGGCCGCTGTGGGGTGGGTGGGGGGGGGAGGACGAGACTCGAATAATAGTCGCGTCCTCACCAGGAAGCGGCTGGCTGAAGGACGGTATCCCCCGCACCGTGCCCTCTTCCCCCACATAAAAACACAAAAAAATACACTTTTAACATAACATAACAGGCTGTAGGTGGAGGCTGCTGGCACCAGCACCACCGGAAGTACAAGAGTAAGGACATCTGCCTGGGTGCTTTATTGGCATTATTGGAATAATAATAATAATATTTATTTATATAGCACTTTTAAACAAAATCACTTTGAACCAAAGTGCTTTACAGAGATTGATTAAACTAATTGAATAGATTAAATGTCAATAAATCCATAAAATAAAAAGAAAAAGAAAAAAAAACAAGAAAAAAGAAGAAAAAAAAATGAAGATGTAACTCGTTGAAAGGGGAGGGGGAACCAGTGGACGGAGTGTATTTTAGATTTTTTTTTGGAAGATGTTCAATAAATTACAAGTGTGGATGAGAATTGATCAGACAGTAAGAAAGGAGAAAAATGGTTGTTTCTTCATAATGAGTGGGGGGTGGGGGTTGCTACAGAGCGTTGTTATTGATAATTGAAATTAACCATATGGCTGAGGAGCCAATGTCAAAATTCCTTGTTTCCCAGAGCAAAGCAAGTAGGAATGGTGAGCAGCTTCACCCGACTGGCTCCTGTGATGGCATGTGAGAAGAAATTAAGCAAACTGAGTCTGTATTCTTTCATTTTGAGGAATGAAAATTTATCGCTCTGAAACGTGTAAGATCTTTACAAAACTTGTTAAGCTGGGTGTAAAGCAGTATTTTTCCTGGCAGTGGAGTCGAGAGGCATGGGGTAGGTCACTTGGGACTGAGGTGAGGAGAATTTTTCTTCATTAGCGTGAATCTTTAGACTTCGAAGGGCTGTGATTCTCTTTGGGTTCATTCAAAACTGTGTCCGATTCCTGATATTAAGGGAATTAAAAGATACAAGGGTAGTTGAGGCTTTGGAAGCTGACTGGTGCCAGAACACGGAGGTTGCTCCTGATCACCCCTCTCTGAGCAGGAGAGCTGTTCTTTGTAATTATATCCCCTCTCTGGATCATGTAAGGGTTTAGAGCATTGCATATAACCTGAGGTTTCCTTAAATGAGATTGCAAAAGTTTGCACTATGAATTTGTGCAGATTTGAGTTAATTTTGGATCTTGGTTGCATCTAGATAATGTATAAATGGCTTTCTCTTGCAACTTACCATCTTGTTTATAGAGATTTATTCAATCTGTGCTGGGGTTATGCTGTCAAAAAGAATGACAAGCAGTGCTGTGTTCTTTTGGAGTAAAGATTGGACAAGAGTTGATAATCGTTAAGATTTTATTAAAACAGAATGAGGAAAAAATGTTCTCAATGGGAGTATTGTTGTTCAGAAAATATCTATTTAAAGTAATTGGTGAAGGAACCAGAGGTGTCCTGAGGGGAGACAAACTGAACCAATATTTCAATTTGAAATATTCTATCAAGGGAAAGCGTGGAAGAAACAGTATAAATGCAACTTTCACAATTCCTCTGTCTACACCGCATCTGCACCCAGGATGAGGTGTTCCATACCAGGGCATCGGAGATGTCCTAATTCTTTAGGGAACGGGGGTTCCCCTCTTCTATTATAGATGAGGCTCTCACCGGGGTCTCCTCTATATCCTGCAGCTCCGCTCTTATTCCCCATCCTCCCCCACTTGTAACAAGGACAGTCCCCCTTGTCCTCGCCTTCCACCCCATCAGCTGTCGCATACAACATATAATTCTCTGACATTTTTGCCACCTCCAACGGGATCCTACCACTGGCCACATCTTCCCATCTTCCCCTTTCTGCTTTCTTCAGAGACCGTTCCCTTTGTAACATCCTGGTCAATTCGACCCTTCCTACCCAAACCACCCCCTCCCCGGGTACTTTCCCTTGCAACCGTAGGAAATGCTACACTTGTTGCTTTGCCTTCCCCCCCCCCCCCTCGACTCCATCCAAGGACCCAATCAATCTTTCCAGGTGAGGCAGAGGTTCACCTGCACCTCCTCCAACCTCATCTACTGCCGCCGCTGTTCCAGATGCCAACTTCTCTACATCGGCAAGACCAAGCGTAGGCTTGGCGATCGATTCGCTCAACACCTCTGCTCAGACCATACTAGCCAATCTGATCTCCCGGTGGCTCTGCACTTCAACTCCCCCTCCCATTCCCAATCTGACCTCTCTGTCCTGGGCTCCTCCATTGCCAGAGTAAGGCCCAGTGCAAATTGGAAGAACAGCACCTCATATTTTGCTTAGGTAATTTACACCATTTACACCCCAGGGGTATGAATATTGACCTCTAATTTTAGATATCCCTTGCCTTCTCTCTCCTTCCCCTCCCCCTTCCCAGCTCTCCCACAAAGTCTTCTGTCTCCGCCTCTTTTTCCCACCCGCCTCCTGACATCAGTCTGAAGAAGGGTCTCGACCCGAAACATTGCCTATTCCTTCTTTCCATCGATGCTGCCTCACCCGCTGATTTTCCAAAGCATTTTTTGTCTACTTTCAAAAGAGACAAATTTTTTTGCTCAAAACTGGTAAACTAATATATTATAGGACATTTGTATGTTGCCATTCCCAGTATTTCTATTTCTTTCCATTTACATTACAACATGGCATCATTTTCCTTTACAAAAATCCCTTTACAAAAATGTACCTTGAATCATAGAGCTTTCACCGCAGATCTTTGCAGTGGCTGCATCTCGCCTTCCTGGACTCTGCAATGTATTCCTTGGAACAGCCTGTGGAACGCAGTCTTTGTCGTGCAGTTGTTCAGGGTGAATCTTTATTGACCATTGAACCTCTTTCCACATCTTGGACAACCACAGATCAAAAGTAGATAACTAAAGATTTACCAGGCTGATTTGAGAGGATGGGGAGGGAGGCGGGTGTTGTCATTATAAGCAGTTAACAATGTTGTATCTGTATTCATTTCTTAGACAAGTTAATATAATTAGTTGGCTCCGATGTATATCCAGCTGCTCACCTTCAGGTCTCCACAGAAGAGAGAAAAATGATTGGTACACTACGCTGACAAAATTCTTAAGTCCAATGACCAAATCAAAAATCTTTTTCTTTTGGGGGGGAGTTTTTAAAAAAAAAAAAAATTTATTTTTATTAGAAGTACAGTAAAGTACAATAATACACATCACATCTTATTACATTTGTTGTACGACTTCGTTTTTCGAGCTTTAAAAAAGGTAGAAATAAAAGAAGTAAGGAAAGTGAGCAAGTCGTGAAGGTGCAGGAAAGTGTTGGGAAAAGAAAGCCCCTTAGGGAAGAAGTTAGAGAAGGAAGTAAAGAATGGAAATAGACCCTAGAAAGAAAAGAAAAAAAAGGAGAAACAATCGCTCTATTATAACACAAAACTCCGCAAAAAAGGATATACCAACCGTGTTGTGTTTTTTTGGGGGGTTTTTTACCCCCCGTTATCAGATCCTGGTACCATTATTATTTTTTTAAATTACTATTGCACCTTATGCTTGTAATAGTTCCATAAATGCAGACCATGTCTTTTGGAAGTGGTCTGCTTTGCCTCTTCCAGGTGTAATGTTTCGAACATGTTTGAAATCCACATTTTTATTGTTGGTATTGGAGCATTTTTCCAAAATATGAGTATAAGCTTTTTTCCCATCATTAGCCCGTAATTAAGTAAGTTCTTTTGAAACGCGTTTAGTTCGGGGTTACCTTCCAATATTCCGAAAACGATCCATTCTGCTTTTGGTACAAGTTTTATTTTAATTAATTTTGTGAAGAGTTCAAATATTTTTGGATTTTTATACAAAAACAAAAGAGTATGATCGCTTCTTGTGACTGACATTTATCACAAATGGGTGAGACATTGGGGAAAAGTTTATTTATTTTAGTTTTTTAATAATATAGTCTATGTAATGTTTTGAAATGAATTGGAGTATGTCGTACGTTGATCGAGCATTTATGCACATATAGTAAGTGTTTATCACAGCTCTTTTGATATTTTTATAGCTAGTTCTTGTTCCCAGTCTCTTCTAATAGGTATTTGTAGGTATTTCTGTATTTAAAATAATGTTGTATAAGTATGATATTAGATTTGCTGATTCAGCCTTTGTCTTCATGGCTTCATCCAATAAGTCTGGGGGCATGTTATGATAGTCTTTTGTGTATTTTTTCAGATAGTCACGGATTTGAAGATTGATATTTTTCAAATTATATTTCCGTTGTAATTGTTGAAATGATAATTTTCCTAATTCATACAAGTCTCCGAGCGTTTTGATTCCCATTCTTTCCCGCTGTGTAAATGATTTATCTATAATTGTAGGTTTAAACGACGGATTATTGACTATTGGCATTAAAAGAGATAGATTTCTTAATTTTAGATTCTGTTTTATTTGTTTCCAAGTTCTAATTGTGCTATGTATCATTGGATTTTTATTATAATTTTTGTTATTCAGATTCATTGGTGAGAGGAGAATCGCTCCTGTATTACACGGAGAGCAGTCCTCTCTCTCCATTACAATCCAGTCCACCTGCTGGGCAGAGTTGTCCAGCAGGTGAATCATATTTTTAATATTTACTGCCCAATTATAGTACATAAAGTTAGGGAGCGCTAGACCACCTATCTCTTTTGGTTTACTAAGGTGTGCTCTTTGTATTCTGTGGGATTTATAATCCCATATAAAATTTGTAATGTCTGAGTAGTTTTTTGAAAAACGTTTTTGGAAGATATATAGGTATTGAAATAAATATAGGATTTGTGGTAAAAAGATCATTTTTATAGCATTTATTCAACCTATTAAAAATATCGGGAGCGTTTTCCAGAATTTGATTAGATTTAGTTTCTTAAGTAAGGGACTATAATTGGCATTAAACATAGCGTGATAGTTCCTAGTAATTTCAATTCCTAAATATTTGAATTTTTCTGTGGCTATTTTAAAGGGGAATTTCAAGAGATGTGTTAAGTCTTTCGGTTTTATCGACATAATTTCACTTTTGTTCCAGTTTATTCTGTATCCTGAGAAAGATCCAAAGTCAATTAGATTTAATATGTTTGGTATACTGATTTGGGGTTTTATGATATACAGTAGTACATTGTCTGCGTATAAAGATATTTTATTAATTGAATATTTTGTATTATAACCGTAAATATTCGGGTGTGTTCTGATTTTTTTTCAATTACCAGAGCAAATAACAGCGGTGATAATGAACATCCCTGTCTATTGCCCCTTGATAATTGGAATTTCGTAGATAGTATATCATTAGTTAATATTCTAGCCGTGGGTTTGTAATATAATAATTTTATCCATGCGATGAAGTTCTCTCCCATTTGAAATTTTTGCAATACTTTAATCATATAATCCCATTCTACTTGATCAAACGCTTTTTCTGCGTCCAATGAAATGATAGGTAACTCTTGTTCTTGAGGTTTGTGAGAGTGCATTATGTTAAGCAGACGTCTCGGGTTATTAAATGAATGTCTCTTGGGTATAAATCCCGTTTGATCCTCATTTATTAATTTACTAACATATTAACTTAGTCTTCTAGCAAGTGTTTTCGCTAATTTTTTGATCCGTATTTAACAAAGCAATAGCTCTATATGAGCCTGGTTCTTCTATATCTTTATCTTTTTTAAGTATTAATGTGATTGTTGATTCTGCTAGTGTTACAGGTACGATTTGTTCTTTAAAAGCGTATGTATACATTTTCTGTAGACGTGGTGTAACTATGTCGTAAAAACATTTATAAAATTCATTACTGAATCGGTCTGGTCCTGGTGTTTTTCCATTCTTAAGTGTGTTTATTGTGTCTTCTATTTCCTTAGATGTAATTTGTGCTCCCAGTTCCTCTTGTTCCTTCAGTTCTAGTTTTGGAAGGTTACAATTGTCCAGAAATTCTGAAACTTTATTATTGTCTATTAGTGTTTTCGATGTGTATAAATTCTTGTAAAATTGAGCAAATCTTTTATTGATATCATTAGGTAGTGTTAATAATTCCCCTCTATCTGATTTAATCTTTAAAATTGCATGATCTTTTTCTCGTTTTTTCAGTTGGCATGCAAAAAGTTTATGGGGTTTATCCCCAAATTCGAAATGTTCTTGTTTTGTATTTTGTAATAGTCTTATAACTTTCTCTGACAATAATTTATTTAGCTTAAATTTCAGTATTAAAATGTTATTATGTTTATCCATAGTTGGATCTTTAGCATTATCTATATCTAGTTGTCTGATTTGTTCTTCTAATTGTCTTTGTTCATTCTTATTCTTTTTGTTTTGAAAAGCTTGCTATGAGATAATGACTCCTCTAATAAATGCTTTGAAGGATTCCCATAGTAAAGTGGGCGCTATATCTGATGTATCGTTTGTCTCAAAAAATAGGTCCATCTTTTTTTAGATGTACTCCCTTGTGGGTCTTTCAGAATTTGCGAGTTAAACCTCCAGAACGATATGTTCGTAGACATTCCTTCTAATTTTAAAACGAAAGTTAGCGGGGAGTGATCTGAAATCGTATTGGTGTGATATTTAGGGTTCATAGTATAAGGGATTAGTTTTGTATCCACTAGGAAGTAGTCTATACGTGAGTATGTTTTGTGTACCATTGAATAAAACGAGTATTCCCTTCCAGTCGGATTCGCGATCCTCCAGACGTCTGCTATATTTGTATTTTTTATATATGTATTTAAGAGTTCATTAGTTTTAGATTTCATATTACCTCTTTGTTTTTACATCGATTTATCTAAGTATGGATCTAAAACACAGTTGAAGTCTCCTCCAATTATAACATTTTGGTAGTTAAATTCTGCGATTGTATTCAGAATTTTATTTAAAAATTGAGGATTATCAAAATTGGGCGCATATATATTTACCAAAGTGATTGGCGTAGCATGGATCTCCTGTAACTATAAGATATCTCCCTTCCTTATCTGATATAATGTTCTTTGATTTGAATGGTATTCCTTTGCGAATAATAATTGCGGTGCCTCTGGATTTCGAAGTATATGAGGAGTGAAATGTTTGGCCTATCCAATTCGCCCTCAATCTCATCTGATCTTGATATTTAAGATGCGTTTCTTGTAGAAAAGTAATGTCCGTGTTATGTGATTTCAACTGAGCTGGTATTTTGCCCCTTGTATTCCAGCTGGAAAAATCGGTTTTAAAATAGAAAATTCCACGCTCTTTCTTGATCAACAATACTTCATGCTCAGTTGAATCTTTTGGGACCATGAGACTTGATGGTGGGATTTCCCCCCTCCCCATTTGCTCTAAATGCCATATCTATTGATCATTTATAATTTCTCTTCTGCAGCCATGTACAAGCTGAATCAGCGTCGCAAAAAGTGGAAAATGGTGAGAAAATGGCATGCAATTGGAAAGTCAAACAGAAATAGTAAGCGACGCATGTTGGCAAAACACAAAGGATATGCCTGCAAGCCAAAGCCAACCACTTGTCAAACACCAGAGTAAGTTGCTCTTTAACTGGTTATTCAACTAGACTCATCTTTCAAAGTGTGTTTGAATTGCACAAGACTATTACCATAAATGAACAATTATTTTATTTTACTGTGTCCTGCACAACCAGCAACAAATATTACTAAAAGGTTATTAGAATTTTTGGAAAATCTTACTAATTAATTTCAGCTGCCTTTTTATAGCTTTTTTGAACAGCTTTTCTGGTCCTTTTCTATAGAGAATTAATCTGGGTTATAAATAATGGCAAATAAGATGTCGGGTGAAATAAACAGATATTTTGCTCCAGATCATTGCAGAGGATAAAATTAACTGCAAAAATAAAATGGGTGTAAGTTGAGAACTTGGAGGAGGAGGGATGGTGGTGGGGGGAGGAGGGAGAAAGAGAGTACAAGCAACCTGACAATGTTGCTGTGCCAGGAACAAGATGTGATCTCCTGCGTCTACTGCCATCAATAACAAGGTTCAATGGTGGTCACGAGGCTTTAAGCTGATTTCTGTCGAAAAATCTCTGGCCTGAGGGAGAGCCATTTCCATCGCATCCACCAGGAAGTTGTGAGATGCTGTAATTGCCAGGCGATCTGTAATTATATAGTGTAATGCCAGTCCCCAACAATGATCTATACATCTTCAAGGCCCACATCCAATGTCAAGCAGCCACTCTCCAATGTCAAGCAGCCACTCTGCTTGCCTGAACCAGCCTAACAGCAGTATTCAAAGGCAACATCTCCACACTGAACCTTGAGCTGATTCTTTGCTGTGATAGTGGCAGTAAACAGAAGGGTCTTGGCGCCTGCATTCCTAAAAGAGCCACACAAAGCACAAGCAGTTGGGACAGGCTCCCAGCGCAACGATTGAAAACCCCCAGTGTCATTTTTGAAATGTATGGTGTACATATCTGAGCATTCAGATTTGAAGACTAAAAGTACTATAACAAATCGATGCTCTGAGGTAGTGCTGCATTGGATACCACTACACTGCAAGTAATTAGAAAATTGGTTATCATTTATTGATAGGGGTGTTAAATACAAAGCTACACAATTAGTGCTTCAGTTACATGGAGCATTTGTTCGACCACATTTGGATTAATTTGTAGAGTATTCGTCATGTTTGAGGAAGGATATTAATGCACTAGAAGCGACTTTTGAGAAGGCTTACTAGACTAATACCTAGAATGAATAGATTTCCCATAAGGATAGGTTGTACAGGCAAGCATGTAAATGCTACAGTAAGATGTGATTGGATTGAAGCGCACAAGATCCTGAGGAGTCTGGACAGTGGATGTGGACAGGATGTTTCCACGTGGGAGAATCTATAAATAGGATCACTGTCCAAAAATTACTTGTTCTTTTAAGACACAATTTTTTTTAAATTTTTTTTTTTTTTCTCTCTGTGGGTCCCGAGTCTTTCCTCCGAAGATAGTGGAGGCAAAGTATTTAAATATTTAGTGTAGAGTAAGATACTCGAAGGGGGTGGGGGGGGGTGCTGTTCTGTTTCTGGCTGCTTTTTGTTGCAGATGAATGTTGCATTTTCTACTACATAGCTGTGTTGGTGTTTTAAAAAATTCCAATGTTGTGGAAAGTACTACATTGTTCACCTCTCCCAATTTAACTAGGTTTGCAAGTGGTAACCTTTGCATGAGTCGCCTGCTACCATTTCATATAAATAAGTTACTTGACATTGGTGTTTGTTCTGTTCATATATCTCACTTGTATTTATTTTTTATTTTAAATCTAGGAAGGAGGATATGGTCACATCCAATAGCAATTCCTTCCTGCATGAATCTGTTCCTGTCGGGCTCATTTCTTTAGTGAATGTGAAGAATTTGTTCAATCCTCTTCAGACTGTGGTTTACTCCATATACTCCTGGTGGCTGAGGAACATTAGGCAGGTATAAATTCAAATCAAATGTTCTCTAATTCAAATTGTGAACTTGCTGTACTTTGGTAATCAATTGGATAATTATCTTGTGCCCTACAAATTGGGTGCATCTGTTCTCCATTTTGAAACTTCTACTGATTCAGACACTAATTGGTCCTATGCTTTTCTTGCCCACAACCTCTGCCTTTTATTGCCCTTGTGATCCAGTGCTGGTTTATAAACCAGTGAACAAAATAATATAACACAAATATAAGTGAACAAAAATGATCCAGGCCTGCTGTGCCTCCTAGGTTAATATCCTCGCCCCATTCATTCCTTGCACACCTCTCCTACCATCATTCACGTGGTAGATCCGAATTGCCAGCATTTCATAGTTTCCTTTCAGATCCCCACTTTGAAGCAGTGAATCTAGTCATTGTGGCTAAATCTGATCCTGTTATCCTTTGGCATAAATGCACATTTTTCTAACCGCGATTCTTGGTTTCAGTTGCATTTTTAAAATGTAAAAAGTTGTTATGCTCTTATTTTATATATTTTCTTTTAAACTGAAACCCCAACTGAACACTGCAATAAAACTAAATGCAAATGCTCTAAAATGACTTCTATTTCTATCCCTGTTACCCCTTAAATGTAATGCATTCTCCTCGCTATACAAGTGGAATTACAGTTTTCAGCCTCTTGGCAAACCCTTTTAAATGTAATGTTATTTAACTCTGGGTTATTTTCGACACGTCTTGCTATAACAACTGCTTGGGGAATCTTACACATGACCTTGCAAGGTGTGCTTTCTTTCTCTCTGAGCCCTCTTTTATAAATCAAAAATGCAAGCTAGTCCCAATTTTCCCCATCCTTTTTGTGAGATGCAGAGATGTATGATGCCCAGCCATTAGGATGATTTGATAAAGAAAGGTTTTGAGTTTATCAGAATAATATTGTTACCAAATATTCCTTCTGATGTATACTTGCAAATTTCTGTTGTGTACAGAAACTGGCTGAATTATGTATTTGTCACTCTAATTATTTTACGAATTACTTGTAATCAATGCACTTTGGTTTCCGACCCTTCTGCTCAGGTAAAATGGTTCTTCCCATTCACTTGATCTAACCCTTTTATAATTTAACATACCTCAATACAATTTGACCCAGAATGTTTTAAAATCTAGGTTCTGCTGTATGTGACCTTTATCAAATAAAAAAGGAGGGACAGAATTAGAAAAATGACAAACCAATCTTTATTTATTTCCTTTGTGTTTACAGGGTTTTGAATTAATCAAAGATGTTCTGTTTCCTTCACGTGTCTACCTGAGGGAACTGAATGTACTCCGGCAACATATTGAATCACTTGAGTTCAAAGTAACACACATGCAAGAATTCTTCAATGAACAACATCAGGTTATCTTTCATTTATCAGTATTATATCCAACAATTGCATGTAATACAACATATTTCCATTTGCTAGGTATCGTGAATCCTCAATGGCAGAATTGCCCAGAAAATGTTAGCAATTCTATGAAAATTTCCACAACTTTAATCAACAAATTCTCTGAATTGTCATTTATTGTAAATATTAGCAAGCTATGAGTAGTAAGAGATTAACATCTACCCAACGAACCAGTTGCTCCTTTCTAGTAAAGTGAAGAAAGTGAAAATAATTAAAACAAGAAATGCTCAGCAGTCAGGCAGCATCTGTGGGAAGAGAAACTAGTGTAACATTTCCTTACGGAATTTGGGAAGAAAACAGATTTTGACATGCAGAACTGGAGGGAGGGATGAACAGGACACGGGAAGTCTTGTCGCTTTGCAGACTTAACAAAAACTTGGAAAAACGTACCTTCCATTATCTAGGCTTAATATCAAAATTCAACTTTAATTGGGCACATGAAGAGCAGCTAATATTTGTTGGGTAATATTGGTACAGATGGTTTTAATGGTCACTAGAAATATTGTTAAACTGACGTTAAGGAGAAAGCAAGGTTCTTATTGCAATGGGAGGCTTTGTCTAATTCAAAAAAAAATGAGAGAAGTTTAAATACATCTTTGAAGTAGAACAACGTGCTTTTAAGTTATTAGTAACATCACTCGTTGTTTGTGATTGTGGCATCTGCAAAAGTAAAATTAGGCATCATCAGGAACAATCTGGAAAAACCAGGATTCAAAAAGGAGAGGATCAGTTGAATCCACTATAATTAGAGGGCAAACATGTAATCTATGATTTCGCAATCTAGATGAGATAAAAATACTAAATCTGGTAAATGTGATCCAGAAAATACCTTATTCTTTACCAGTGATTTCTGACATGGCGTGCCACCTTGTGGAATAAATTCTGAATGATTTGAAAATAGATATGAAATTGTATAATTTATCCATTTAATATGCAACATGGTAAACAATGATAAAAATCATTGGCCTTAATATAAATGATCTATTTTGTTGGTCCATAGATGTGAGATATAATGCTTTGAACTTTCTATAACAAGGACTGCTTGAGCATTTTGAATGTCAGGCCAGATTCAAATCTCTCCATGCCCCCATGTCTATGTAGTTCAGAGCTTATTTGGAGGGTGTTGTGTTTAATAGCCTGATGGCTCCAGGGAAGAAGTTGTTCCAGAACCTGGACAGTAGCTTTCAAGCTCCTGTACCACCTTCGCAATGGCAGAGGTGGAACCAGGGTGGTGTGGATCTCTGATGCTGCCTGCCTTTTTTTTGAGGCAGCGGCTCCTGTAAATCCCTTTGATGGTGGGGAGGTCAGAATCTGTGATGGACTGGGCAATGTTCACCACTTTGTTGTCTTCTTTGCTCCTGGGTATTCAAGTTGCTGAACCAGGCTGAGATTCAACCAGTCAATAAGCTCTCTACGGTACACCTGCAGAAGTTCAAGAGAATCCTCTGACATACAGAATCTGCAAAATCTTCTCTGGAAGTAGAGCCATTGATGGGCTCTCTTTATAATTGCATCAGTATGTTGGGTCCAGGAAAGATCTTCAGTAAAATGCATGCCCAGAAATCTGAAGCTTTTGTCTCTCTCCACCATCATCCCATCGATATAGACAAGTTTGTGGGTCCTTGCCCTTCCTCTTCCAAAGTCTACAATCGGTTCCGTGGTCTTACTGACATTGAGAGCTATGATGTCGTGCTGGCACCTTTTGGTCATTCGATTGATCTCACTTTTGTACTCTGACTCGGCATCATCTGTAATTCATCCAACAACGGTGGTGTCTTCTGCGAACTTGAAGATGGAGTTCGCACAGTGTCCAGCTTTGCCGTCGTGAGTATAGAGTAGAGTAGGCAGCTGAGCACACAGCCTTGAGGTGCTCCTATATTAATGGTTATTTAGGAAGAAGTGTTGCTGCCAATTCAAACAGACTGTTGTCTGTCGATGAGGAAGTCAAGGCTCCAGTTGCAGAGGGATGTGCAGAGATCCAGTTCCATGAGCTTGATAACTAGCTTGGAGGGGATGATGGTATTGAACACTGAGCTGTAGTCTATAAACAACAGCCTGACGTATATGTTTTTATTGTCCAAGTGGTCCAGTGCAGAGTGGAGAGCCAGTGAGATCTCATCCTCCGTTGACCTATTGTGGCAGTGGGCAAATTGTAATGGGTCGAGGTCCTTGCTGAGGTAAGTGTTGATAAGTGCCATAACCAATCTCTCGGAGCACTTAATCACCACATACGTTAGTGCCACCGGTCGATAGTCATTGAGGCACTTTACCTTGCTCTTCTTGGGCACTGGTATTATTGATGCCCTCTTAAAGCAGGTGGGAACCTCTGACCTCGGTAATGAGAGGATGAAGATGTTTGCAAAACCTCCAGCCAGTTGGTCTACACAGGTTTTGAGAACACGACCAGGTATGCGACACGATCAGGTCAGACACATTCCGAGGGTTCATCCCTCCCTGAAGGATCTTCTGGCATCAGCCTCTGTGACTATAATACCATCGGGGGTTATGGGGGTCGGGAAGGTACTGCAGTGTTCTATATGAAGTGGTCTGTATTTCCCTTCTGTTAGTTGCATGGACCATCATTGATACAATACAATGGATTGTGGGATATAGTTACAAGTGACTAAAGTCCTATCTTAGCCTAGTTGGATTTTTTAGGATTATCACAAATATTTGGGTAAGATGCCCAGCCCAAAGGTTTTCAATGGACAGGTCTTATGATAAGGAAATGATTGCAATCCTGTAATGAGTTATTTGTTCTTAATAGCAACGATCCTATGTGGGATCTGGTTACTAGTCTAATCTGGTTCCTCATGGAATAGTGCTGTGGGCAACGTTCTTCACAATTACCTAAATGTAGATCAATGGAACTACCTGTAAATCTGTGTTTGCAAATACATGCTGTGTAATGCAAAGATATGCAGGTGTTAGTATTTTTTTTTCAATGAGAGATGCCAAAGAAATGAAGAAATGTTCCATGTACGTCATCTAATGTAGATTAAGTGTTTGCTATCTGGGCAGAGTTGGTGCCAGCTGTATTCACAATGGACAATTATGAACCTGAATTGGCATTGAAGCTAAAGTGACTTTTCATGTGCATATCAATGAACACGTGGAGTTGTGACTCAACTTGGCAGGAACCTCCAGCTATCAACAAAGGGAGATATAGCTCAACTTGGCAAGAATATCCAGATACACAATGAAAGGAGATGTAGCATATCTCCTAGACAGACTTCCACCCATTTCATATGTTTTCATTTATTTAGGTAAATCTTACATTTACTCTGAACTGATCTGCGCCAGTGTTGACCTGTTAGAAGTGGGTGCCACTGATAAAGCAAATATTTACTCATCCATAGTGGTGGCGTGAACTACTGCATTTCTTGTGATGAAGGTGCTCCCGAACTACTGATAAGTAGAGAGTTCTAGGATTTTGATTCCATTACATGCAAAAGATGTGTTGCAGGAACTAGCAGTTCTGTGCATCACCGCCTTATTGTACGTGGTGGTTGATTGAATAACTTGGTATAGCTTTAATTGGAAGGGTTAAATGTCTACTGTTTCTGAACTTTTTTATTTTTATTTGCAGGAACCTAATACTGCCAAAGCTACTGAAGTATGTTTCTGTCGAAAGCATTTTGATTCCTTACCAGTTCCCAATAAAATTCCAATATGGCCAGTGCAGCCAATTGTCAGTTGCACTCCGCTGAAGTCTCCAAATGAAGCTCCTCCTCCACCTCCACCTCCTCCTCCACCTCCCCCGCCTCCACCTCCACTACCTCCTCACTCCCTGTTTGCAGTGAAGCCTCTGCAGATTCAAACGAAAACTAGAGAAAAACACTTGCAAGTGAGTATGTAGTGAGTCGTGAACATATTCCACTCAGTTTTAACATTAATTAAATTCTGTGTGACCTTGTTGTAAAAAAGCTTTTTAAAATTATCGTAGCATCTGAATGTTTGTTATGGGTGACACGGTGGTGCAGCTACTGGAGCCGCTGTCTCACAGCTCCAGTGTATTGGGTGGGAACCTGACCTTCAGTACAGTCTGTGTGGCGCTTGCATGTTCTCCTTGTGACTGAGTTTCCACCATGTATTCTTCTCTCCTCCCACATCCCAAAAACATGCTTCCTGCATTAGAGGGTATTACATATCGAGGTTGGGCAAACTTGAATTTGTTTTCTCTGCCTTATGAGGGGAGGCCTGACAGGTCTATAAAAGTATAAGAGGCATAGACAGAATACCCAGGGTGGAATTGTCAAAGACTAGAAGGCAAAGCTTTAAGATGAGAGGAACAAAATTATTTTTTTTAAAGCGTCGTGAATATCTGGAATGCGGTGCCAGGGGTGGTGATGGAGGTTGACATAGTAGTGGCATTTTAGAGGCTTTTGGATATTCTTGGAATGGCAGGATAAGAACCACAGTTTAATTTTGTATCATGTTCACCATAGACATTGTGGGCCAAGGGATCTGCCTTGCTGTTCTGGTCTAAGTTAGGAGGTAACTTGGCCACTAAAAATTATCCTATGTGTGAATGGTAGAGTCTGCGGAGAATTGATGATAATGTGCAGATAATTAAAAAATGGAACTAGTGCAGTGTTGGTGTAAATGATTGACCGAGTCAGTGGGTCTGTTTTCGTGCAGTAAATCTCTATCCCAATTGTTTTTCAAAGAATTTTGTGTTATTTGTAAAATTACTATTCAAAAGATCCCGTTTGTTAACTCCAAGTGAAAAACTAAATTCTGGGAGTGTGGTAACATGATGAAAGTATATTTGTTTGTTGAAACCACAGATGCAAGATGAGGAAGCAGTTAAAATAAAGAGAAATCCATAGCTGCAGTGAGTCTGTTTTTTGCTTTGAGATTTAGTATCCAGTTCTGGGTTTAATCCTCTTGAAAGCTCTTGAGTTTAGTAAATGAAAACCTCTATTGACATGCTCTTATGAATCGATGTACGTTCTAATCTATCTATAAATTATTATCCCATGCTAGAATGTATCTTTCCTGGCATTCGAAGTTTTCACTCTGATAGAAAATAAAATTAGTGAAAGTATAATCAAGGTCTAGGTGTTCCCCATCAACGGGGAATTGGGAACGAGAAAAGAGGGACAAATTGGCCATGCATTGTTCTACCTATAATACTGCTGCATAGATGCATGAAATCAATTGCCTCTGAGCATTTTGAACACATTGTTAAAAAACAACTGCTAACTTTGGGGAAGTTTTTATGCTGTTTTTGTTTCATCTTGTGGGACATAATCCACCATATACGTAGTTTATGCTCCCTGACGATGAACAAATCCAAAGTTTATGCAAGCATCTTGTCCAAAACCTCCTGTCAATCTAATACATATCTGATTTCTGAACGCTTCATTGGCAAAGGTATTACTTGGGGGATACTTTTCAGAATAAATCATTTCTAAATATTGTTTATTATTGCATTTGCCATCTTAATGGTGTCCCTTCCTTCACAGGCAACCGGTGAGGAAATCCTTAGACCCCCATCCATAACTATAAAAGACTTGCTTCAAGTAAAACTGAAGAGGACTGTTGACAGATTTGAATTAATAAAGGTTAGTGCTGATTACGTTGCTATAATCTTGAAATACATTATTCTAATCAAAGGCAAAAAAGTTACAGCTTCATTGAGTGTATAATTAAAGTGAGGATCACTTTGGTGCTGATCAAATCAAGCTAGTTGTTTTGTCTTTACACACTGATGTAGGATTGTTTTTTTTTGTGGTTTTTGTAGATGAATCCTGAGAAAAAAGATGGACCACCATCTGTTACAATAAAGGATTTGCTTGATGTGAAGCTGAGAGTGACCCAGAACAAAGTAGAAAAAGCAAAGGTGAGCATAATTGCTTAATGTTCAGACTAACACCAAACTGACCAGGCTAGTTGCCAGGTTAATTATTCCTGATGCTACACAAACCAGCATGCACAAAGTTACTTTGAAGCTTTAATGGTATTTAAAACCACAAATATGAACAAGTGCCTGTTTGACATTTAGTTTAAAGAGACAGCGTGGAAACAGACCCTTCAGCCCACAAAGTCTGTGCCAACCAGCAATCCCCGCACACTAACACTATCCTGCGCACACGCTGAAGACAATTCACAATTTTTACCGAAGCCAATTAAACTACAAACCTGTATATCTTTGGGGTGTGGGAGTGTTTTCTAACTAGAATTGTGTTGGAGATTTTCTTTTTAAATGCTTACTCTAGATGTGTATAATCTTACTAATCATGTTTATGCCTGGAGACAAAGTTGTAAATATTCTCATTTTTAGCTTTTTTGTCTGAAATGCTATGAATTATGTACTTTGTTCTTAGATGGATGCACCAGGAAAACGGAGATCCCCTTTGGTAACAATCCATGATCTACAAAGTTTTAATTTGCAGCGAAAAGTTAATCAGTTGCAGAAACCAACAAAAATGATGTAAGTCTGAAATCTTTTCAATCAATATTCAATACTGTTATGCTATGTAATATGTGTTTAACGACTTAAGTCTACGCATGTGCGAGGGTTTCCACACGTGCAGGAGTTACTTCTTTGAAAACTTGTCTCTGAAACATGGTGGCAGCGGTGGTGCCTTAGTGAATCGTTTTTCTGATGCAACCTGAAGGTCCTGGCTGGAATAACAGTTAAGCAGCTTAGGACTAGCAAAATTGTCACGTGCTGTAGGATGGGTGAATGAGCAGCATTCAAGGCAAAGAAAGTATTAAACCTGCTGCAATAAGACATGACTACGTGAAGGGCGGGATGTCAGTGGTGTTGAATGGGGGATCAGTACGGAATGGATGGGGGGGGGATCAGTACAGGATGAATGGGGGTAGACAAATGCTGGAGAAACTCAGCGTGTGAGGCAGCATCTATGGAGCGAAGGAAATGGGCAACGTTTCGGGTTGAGATCCTTCTTCAGACTGTTTTCCCCCCCCCCCCCCCCCCAATTCTTCTTGAATGGGGGGGGGGAGAATCAGTACAGGATGGATGGGGGGGAACAGCGCAGGATGAATGGGGGGGGTTAGTACAGGATGAATGGGGGTGGTCAGTATAGTGCTGATCGGAGTGTCTGTGCAGGATGAATGAGGGGCTCAGTACAGGATGAATGGTGGGGATCAGTATAGGATGAATGGGGAGATCAGTATAGGATGAATGGGAAGATCAGTAAAATATAAATGGGACGATCACTACAGGACGGATGGGGGGGGATCGGTGCAGGGTAAATGGAGGGTGGGTCAGTCCGGGATGAATGGGAGGATCAGTGCAGGATGGATGGGAAGGGGGGTAAGTACAGGATGAATTGGGGTCCAGTGTAGGATGGATGGGGAGTGGCAGGAGAATTAATGCGAGGTGGATAGGGTGAACAGCGCAGGATGAATAGGTGGGGAGGGGAGCGAGGGATGTTAGTGAGGACTGAATAGAGGCGGGAATGGGGATCAGTGCGGGATGGAGAGGAGGGGTCTCGGGATAAGGAGGGGGGCGTACGAGAGAGAGGAAGGTCAGTGCTCCTCGGACTACATCGCCCTGCTGCCTTGGCCGTCCCTGTCCACCGCAAGTGCTGCTGCCAAAGGGGGAGGCGGTTGGGAACCTCGCCACCTGCCTCTGCCATCCTCCGCCAGCCAGCAGGAAGGTGCGGGGCTGAGCGGTGCAGCTTAAAGATCCTACAGCTATAGGATCTTTGGTCCATCATTTGCTCCGACCCTTAGTCACCACGCACCTAAACTACAGCCGTCGTTGCTGACACGAAACGTCACGTTCCTTTTCTCCAGAGATGCTGCCTGACCCGCTGAGTTACTCCAGTTTTTTGTGTCTATCTTTGGTATAAACTGGTATCTGCAGTGCCAAGCCGGGCAAAATAACTGCATGTTTAGGTTGCCCGGCGGCACTATGGGTGGTCATTGGCACCTGGGCAACCATTAATTTCGAGCCCTGGTACAGTAATGCATCTTGCATTTGAATTTCATCAACATTTTAAATGTTAATATTCTTAGGATTTATGATAAGCAAGGGAAGCACAATAATTGAATGTAAACTCATCCTGTTGTATGTTGAAGGACCCAGGGCTTGTTGTTTTACAAACAATTTGCTATTATTTACAGCAAGTCTGGACATTGATTACTGTGTTTCCAACACTACAACAATTTGTGCCTACTAGGATCCCCAAGCAGTAAACTGATAACGACCAGCTAATCCGTTTTGGTAATTTTAGTTGAAGGCTAGGTATCAGCTCTGATACCCGTGCAAACGCCCCCATGCGGCGATACTTTAATTAACATTCATTCCCACATTGAAAGTAGTGCAGCTGGTAGAACTTTCCTCACAGCACCAGGAACCAGAGTTCGATCTTAACCTCGGATGCTATTTGTGTGGAGTTCGCACGTTCTCCCAGTGATCGTGTGGGTTTTATCCAGATGCTCAACTTTTGTCCCACATCCCAAAGATGTGCGGGTTTGGAAGTCAATTGGCTAGTGTAACATTGCTCTGGATGTGTTGGGAATGGGTGAGAAAGTGGGATAACATAGAACTAGTGTGAAGGGGTGATCAATGGTCAGCATGGACTCGGTGGACCTAAGGCACTGTTTCCATGCTGTACAGCTTGTTTTTTATAAAACCAATGCATTCAAATTATAATTTCAAGTCTTGTTTTCTTTTTTATTTTAATTTAAAGGATTACTCCACATCGACCCGTGCTGGATATTCGGCAGAGGCTAAAGAAAGTAAATATAGAAAGGTAATAGATAATAGGTGCCTTTTTTTTCATTTTTGAGGACGAATACGTATTAATTGGAGTGATGCCATCGATAATTTCAAATAATGATAAGCTGCACATATGACAACAATTTATTCGGACTTGGACTGCTGAGTGACCGTCTCTAACAAAGAGATGTAGCTTAAAGCTCTCTAGCTGACTATCAGTATTACTGCCATCACCCAGTTCTACAGCATCAATATCCTGGGACATGGCTTTCTCCAGCAAATGTAAGACCAAAATCAAATTGAGGGATATGTATTTGATTGCAAGTGACTTCGCTCCCAACTTCCTGAATTTTCCCCCCACTTTCTCGGGTGGGAATTGGGGGGGGGGAGGGGAAGGGAAGAGAGGGTGTGACTGGGTCATAAATGTGTTACTCTTCTAATTATTGTGAGAAACTTGCTTAATTCTCACACTTTACTCACAATCTGCATCTTGCCATTCAGGATTGCGTCTAATAGGCTGTATGTTGAGACACAGTTCCCACCTGAACACAAGAATAAAGGGTACTGGAACAGGTCATCTGGTCTTTCAAGCCTGCCCTGTCATGAAATATTATCATGGTTAATCAATGCAGGTGTCAACACCTCTTCTATGTCATTTTTGCATACCCTTCTATCAAATATAAATCCATGTCCACTTTAAATGCTTCTAATGATCTGACTCTCACTGCCCACTCAGGCAGGGATTTTTCAAAGATTTGCCACCATCTGCAAGAAGAAATTCCCATGTATTTCAGTTTTACATGACTGGCCTCTAGTTGTGTTTCCTTATTTAAGACCGGACCATGAGTGAAGACATTCTAACACCTCCCTCATCTAGCACCCTTTAGAATAATTTTAGTTACCCTTCCTATTCTCATGCCAACTTCCTGTCCCGGGCCATCTCCACTGCCAGAGCAAGGTCACATGCAAACTGCAAGAACAGATCATCAAATTCCGCTTGGTAAGCTTATAAATTCAACAGTATGATCATTGAATTCTTCAATTTTAAGCAACAACCACTCCCCCTTCCACTGCCCCATCCACCTTTATACCTTCCTCTGTATATCTCACCATTCTTTCTTTATCCTTTTCATCTCCAACCTTTGACACTTACTCCACCTTGACGCTTAGCATCTACAGTTTCTTGTCTCTCCTTTTGGATCTTGCACATTTACAATCTCATCTTTCTGAACATTTTTGACAGTTTTTGCTCCTCCCAAACTGGTATAATCCAGCCCTCGGGCTGTCTCCTCCCATCCCTCAGCCTTCAGGCTCCTCCTTTTTTTCTTTCTTCTCCCCGCCACCCCCCCCATCAGTCTGAAGAAGGGTTTCGGCCCGAAACGTTGCCTATTTCCTTCGCTCCATAGATGCTGCTGCACCCGCTGAGTTTCTCCAGCATTTATGTGTACCTGGTATAATCCAAATCCAGTTTGTTAGTTGGTGCTGAAATCAGCCTGAATGTGATTAAATAATCTATGCCCAAAGCATTTTCCAGTGTGAGCCAGTTACGAAAAGCAAAGTCTGTGAACAAGGTTCACCGTTTTACAATGCATTTACTAAAATTGCTGTTCAGCACCTTGTACTAATTGAAACCTTGTTGTGAAAATGATATACCTTGCTGCTGAATAATAGATGCTTGTGCATTTTGAGAAGTTGAGTGTTACTGTATGATTGCTTACCCTAAATGGTGCTTGGTTATAGGAGCCCTGGTGGAACACCCCTCCACAAAGAGAGCAAAGATACTGCGACAGGATTGACACCAGTTATGACCCAAGCATTAAGACGGAAATTTGAGGTAAATTAACTGAAGCATTTGGTTTAAATTGTCTTCCTCCAGCATTTTGGCAACATTAAATATTTTTTAACAAAACAAAATTCCCTGAAGTATTTTAAAGGGATTTTTCATTCTGACTTTTGTCTTGAGGGCATTGAATCTCTGATGGTGTAGTTTTGTGGTTGTTCCAGAGATTGTGATTGCTAGTAGTCTCTACCTGCCAGGATATCCTCCTCATTCGATTGGTCAATGACCAGCCTCTCTCACTTGTCCATCAACCCAGAGTTAAAAACTTGATGGTCTGGAGTGTGCATCATCGGTGCTCATCCCAGGCTTGCTGCTCCTATTTTTGCTGCTTTTCCTTAAACACTTGTTTTGAACAAAATACATGCTAACATTCCTCGTGCAAGGCATTTAATTTTTTTAAGGAAATTGTATCTATGTAATGTAATACCCACAAAATGTACAGTATTACCTCTGACGGCTACTGTTAGCATTTCCTGCACACGTATTTGGTATATTCCTGATTCTGCTCCATCCAAGCTTCCCCATGGCTTGCTGAAATGTCAATACACTTTCATTTTACAATAAAGTAAACTTAAATTTTGATTTCTTGCTGATCTGCATCTGTGCTTCATCAATCACTTTTCAAATGCCTATGAACCCTGGAGTATCCATTGTAGTGAAGAAAGAAATGGTAAACTATTTTTCACTTTCTTACAACAATGGAGACCACTCGGCTCATCTGTTTTATATGACAAACCTATCCATCTCATGTCCATTACTTCATCTGATTCCCCACCTACACTCAATTTACAGTGGTGAATTAACCCACCAACTAACCCCTCCTAATTCCTGTTTCTTTGCCCAATTTTGAGTTATTGTAAAGATCATTTTGTTGTTGATCCTGACATGTGTGCTTGTGAGCCCCCGGATAACCTGATGTCTCTGGAGAGTAGATAAATGGACATTTTTATTGCTTTAGAAAATTGTTCACCCTCAACATAATTTGGCTCTTCATTAGCTGCACTTCACAAGAAAGTTTGAGTTTTCATTTGGCATCCTATATTGAGAAATATATTAATAATATAGTGTCCGTATCAAAGTCCTCTTTTGTATCCTGACCATAACCCACGTGGGTCCATCAAGAGTGGATTGAAATTCTGCTTCTGGAATGTATTTCCAGTTGAAGAGGAACCGCATGTAGTTTTACAATTAGCTTGATTACTTGCCCTTAGATAGACAAAAGTGCTGGAGAAACTCGAAGGTAGACAAAAGTGCTGGAGAAACTCAGCGGGTGCAGCAGCATCTATGGAGCGCAGGAAGTAGGCAACGTTTCGGGCCAAAACCCTTCTTCAGACTCTGGTTTCAGCCCGAAAAGTTGCCCATTTCCTTCGCTCCCTAGATGCTGCTGCACCCGCTGAGTTTTTCCAGCACTTTTGTCTACCTTCGATTTTCCAGCATCTGCAGTTCCTTCTTAAACTACTTGCCCTTGGAACAGATGGGCCTCTGGTTGACCACAAACTTGGTTGTGGAGTTGTATAACATGAACAAAGCCCTTTTGGCCCCAATTGTCCATGCTGCAACCATTCACCTTTTATCTATTCCCCTCATGATTTTGTAATCTTTTTTATACAGTCTTTAGTTTAGGTTTAGTTTAGAGATACAGCGCGGAAACAGGCCCACCGGGTCCGTGCTGACCAGCGATGAACGCATATTAACATTATCCTACACACGGGGTCAATTTTTACATTTACCAAGCCAGTTTACCTACATACCTGCACCCTTGTTTTCCTTTTATCTCCAGGTATACAAAAAAAAATCCCAGCCTCCTGTTGTAACTGAAGCCCTCCAGTCCCAGTGATATCCTTGGTGTCACTTCCACTTTTTTTTTTTTTAAGGAGGCGTTTTTCTCCAAAGCATTGCCTGGGCAAAAGTCTTAATGTAACAATAAAATTCATGTTTATATCTAAACTGAAGTGACAACTTTAGTACTAGTAGTTTAATTATCTGCCTACCCTGGCATTAATTTATTCAAAAATACTGTTTCTTTCTGTGAGAAAGGCACATGAAAAACAGGTTGTTATAAAATTCTGACCTAGACTAACAAAACCTATATTTGTTTGACTTTGTGAACAGTTTAGTTTTGAGGTACATCTCGGAATCAGGTCCTTCAGCTTACAAAGTCTGCACTGACCAGCAATCTCTGCACATAACACTATCCTACTGGGGACAATTTACACATACACCAAACCTACATACCTGTTCGTCTTTGGGGTGTGGGTCTCGGAGAAAACCCAAACGGTCACGGGAAAACGTACAATCTCCGTACAGACAGCGCCCATAGTCAGGATCGAGCCCGGGTCTCCGGCGCTGCAAGTGATGTAAGGCAGCAACTCTACCGCTGTGCCACCCAGAACTGTTAAACCTTGCCGTTTTGTATAATCCATGATGTTGAGGTTACATTTGAATTAACAAGCTTTAACCTCTATTTCAGATGGCTCATCCTAAAAGTCCTCCTCAATGCTGCTCCTCACCAAACACCAGCTTTGATGAGCAACATGCTTGCTAATTTTGCTTGTGCAATGTTTTGTTTTTTTAATCAAATGACAAGCCATGTAAATGTGTATACATTTAAATGTACTTTTTACAATGTTTATACAAATGGATTATAGCTGCTTATTTCATATGTACTTTTAATCATTTTTGATAATTATTCATGGTCAGCCTGCGATGTGTTGTGAATCTTCAACGGTTAACTGATGCTCTTCACATATTTACATGATTTGCACTACTCCAGGGAGTGAATCTGCAGACTGCGAAAGGGGAAAAGGCTGGTCAGTCCCTACAGATCAAAATATTTATTTGGAGGGGGGGGGGGGAAAGAATGGCTCTACTTTTTAGATTGAACCTACAATTTATAAATTTCAACTTTTACAGTTGTTTGACTTTTTAAAATATGTTTTTAAGACTATACATCATACTTTATTCAATTATTCACTGTTGGCTTTAATTCCAATCCCCTTGCATCTTTTTAAATGATGGACGTGAGAAATCATTTGGGGGGAAATTTTTCATGCTTTCTGGGGGGGGGGGGGGGAGTCTAAAATCTGTTTTCTTTGACATGTGTCCCAGTTATTGGGGCTGATTTGAAGTTAATGATCCCTGATCAAGGAACTTGCCCATTTCACGATTCAAGGACATTATAAATAAACCAATAATCAGCAAAACCTTTGAATATCTGAGCTTTGCAGCATTGCAAATGCTACAAGCTTGCACTTGAAATTAGCGCCTTGATAATTAGCAGGAATTAAGTAAACTGGACCTGGAGTAATTACTAACTTGTACGAACTAGAAAGTGTTCAACTTTCTCTAGCACATAAACACAAGTTTGATTTTTTTTTTCCCTCCCTTTAGGAAAATGTCACTAGTATCTCTTTTCACTTCACATTTTAATAAAACTCCAGATGTTCATGGTTCACTATTTTTATACCAACCAGCTTTTGCGTGGTGCTGTGCAAAAATCTCGCTATTCAATTTTATTCTAGCCAGTAGACACCAAACATGTTAAGTATTCTGTATCAGGAACTACTGGGAAGCTCAATTAAGAATTTAAGGACCCCCCCCATAACAGCATTGGTGAGCTCTTTCCCCATCACGTTCCTTGAGGTTTGATGTAATTCCTTGCAACCGAGAAGTAGTGATGGTGATCATTATTCACAAGCTTCAGAATGGATGTTCCAAAACTCTATTTATTACTTAATTTGAGATGAATGACATTTAACGAGTTTTACCAAACAAAAAAAGAACAGTTGGTTGTAATATTTCTGTTATATCCCAATGTTGTGTGTATCGCGCTCATTTTGTGGGAACTCGTATGGAATTACCAAGTGAGAGAGAATTTTAATTTAAATGTTGCTATTTAATCAGTGCCAGTACTGTTTTGGTCGTAAAAGACTGTAAAAACTGTTGATGATAGTCATGTAATGTGATTTCTAACTTGTTTTCAAATTACCATTGAGATTTTAACTGTGTGCAAGAAATAAACTGGCTAATTTCATTCAAACTACTTTATTTGCAATGAAAAAGGCAATATCTTAGAGCTCTTAAAGATAGTGAAGTCTAGGGATATGGGGAGAAGGCAGGAACGGATTACTGATTGTGGATGATCAGCCATAATCACAGTGCTGGCTTGAAAGG
This sequence comes from Leucoraja erinaceus, assembly GCF_028641065.1. Classification (NCBI taxonomy): domain Eukaryota; kingdom Metazoa; phylum Chordata; class Chondrichthyes; order Rajiformes; family Rajidae; genus Leucoraja; species Leucoraja erinaceus. The sequence goes on from NC_073404.1 coordinate 9,745,923, forward strand.
CGGAATGGCCTACTCTTGTGTCTATTGTCTATCATTGAATATCAATATTCCACAAGATGCCTTGCACCATTCTGTCAATAGTTGAGCAAGCCTGTGTTACTGGAATTAATAGCAGTATATCGTATGAACTGTCTTAAAACATTTTTAAAAAAATAAATAAATAAATGTATAGAATTCAGCCAAGACTTAAATTGTCAAAAGGCACAAAGTATTGGGCTCAGGCAACATGGATAGGTGACATTTTGGGTCAGGACCCTTCAGTCTGGAGGGTTCCAACCTGAAATGTTATGTATCCATGTTCTCTCGAGATGTTGCTTGACCCACTGAGTTACTCCAGGACTTTGGTTTTTTGTAAATCAGCATCTGCTGTTCCTTGTGTCTCTGACCTTGTTCAGTTGTCATATGTGCCAGCAATGGCACAATTAAATTCTTATCCACTGCCGCTTAAGGCCCATAAGTGCCATAATGCACATAGATATATATTCATCAATAATGCAATAAATTAATAATCATTAATGTTCAGTAACCAAACAATAATAATGCAAAACCAAAGTCCATTGTGCAAGTGAAAGTACAGTCCATAGTAGGTCATAGTTGCTGAGGTTAATTTTGTCATGTTTGAGAGTCTAATGGTCGCTTGGAAGAAATTGTTCTTGAACCTGGAGATCAGTTTTCAGGCTCGTGTACCACCTTCCCAATGGTAGTAGCAAGTTGAGACCATAGCTAGGGTGGTGTGGGACTTTGGCATTAACTGTCTTTTTGAGGTAGCGCCTCCTGTAAATCCATTTCATGGCGGGGCAGTCAGTCTCCATGATGGACTTGTCAATGTCAACCACCCTCTGCAGCCTCTGTGTTCTTGGGTGTTCAAGCTGCTGAACCAGGCCATGATCCAACTAGTTGATATGTTCTCTACTGTACACTTTTAAGTTTAAAAGCGTATTTGACATACTGAATCTCTTCAATCTTCTAAGAAAATTGAAGGATTGATGTGCGTTCTTCGTGATTGCATCAGTGTGCTGAGCCCAGGACAAATTTTCAGAGATGTGCATGCCCAGGAACTCATGGTGTTGATTCTCTCCATCACCATCCTGTCGAAGAGTTGTTCATGGAGCTGCACCTGGCTATGCCGTCATTGGTAAAGTGAGCAGAGCAGGAGGCTGAGCACATTGCCTTGAGGTGCTCCTGTGTTGATGCTTATTGAGGAAGTGTTGTTGCCAATTTGTACTGATTGTGGTCTGCTGATGAGGAAGTTGTTTCCAAATCAAAATAAAATGCTACAGATTTTTTTAAATTGCATAATGAAGCACTTTGAATCCAGATTTGTCTTGGAAGTCTTTCACAAAACTAGTCTTGTAAATTTGTTCAATAAAAACAACACCTTATCTCTAACTAAATAGTGGTACTTTGACAAAGATATTAACCAAAAAAATCAGCCAGTACCAAAGATTGCACTGTTCCCAATAATTGTAAAGTTGAAATAGTTCTCAAAAGGTTAAGTTTTCAACTTTAAAAACATTTTGTATTGACATTTTTGCATTTGTCTGTAATACATTTTAGCCTCCGGCTCATATTGCAATGAACTGCTTCTATATTTATTTAATAAACATTGAGAAATGAATAAATGTACATTTTATTCAATTTGATTCGGTGATCTACCCAAAAATACAACCATGAATGATGCGGGAATGCCAAATGCTGATGTTTTCTGTTAATCTAAATGACCTGCAGCCAGGAGTGCACATGTGCAAGCTTTGTTGCATTTTGTGTGCAACCTAATTGAACAAAGGGCCTCTATCCAAGCGACAACGGACACTGGTTTACCAGATTATAGGAATGGGGGATTTCATATGCAAGATCAGAATGGAGAACTGCAGATACCCTCCTTCCTGCAGAGAAGATTTAATGTAAGTGTATAAGATCAGGATGAGTTTACTTGTAGAGCAGCTTTACTTACCCTCCAATGGATATGCCCATCCATCCCCGGGCATTTCCCTGCAACCAATGGAGGCGCATCTGCTCTCTCCACCTCCTCCCTTAGGGTCTTAAACAGTCCGTCCAAGTGAGATGGAAGTTTACTGTTCATTCCCATTGTATCTATTGCATTTGATGCTCTGCTATAAATGGGCAAGACCAACCTTAGCTTAGACAGCCGCATTGCAGAACACGCATGTTCTGTCACCCAAGGACAGCTGGAGCGCCTGGTTGCTTGCCTTTCCATTCCCATTTCTGGAATGGGACCTTTCTGCCCTCGGCCTCCTCCACTGCCAGATTGAAGTTGCATGCAAACTGAAGAAACAGTACCTAATACTCTGCTTGGGTATAGCAAAAGCATGAACATCAATTTCTCACTTTAAGTTAAACACCCCCACCAACTCCTCATCTACTCAGCTTCCTGCTCCCCACTACTTTCATTCCACTCCCCCACTACCTTCTTTCCCCCTCATCACCCATGCCAATCTATGCCCCCCCCCCCCCCCACTCTCTACCCACCATCCTTCCCTCTGGTTCTGCATTTCACTCTTCACCTTTTTTTTAAAATCCGGTTCCACTATCTGCAGCCCTTTGTCTTGTCCACATCATCTCCAGCTTTGGTTTCTCTCTCCACTCTTCTCTCCTCTACCTGACTCATCTGCTAATGCAATTCCTCCTTAGCGATTTATAACGCCATTTTGTCCCACCCCTTCCTACCAGATCTATTTCCCTCCACTCCACCAGTCTGAATACGAGTTCCAAACTAAAATGTCATTTATCTGTTTCGCTCCATGGATCATGCCTGATACTACAGCAGTTTGTTAATGCACCCTTTAAAAGTACTTGATTCAACATATAGGTTCTGTCTGAGGAAGGATTTCAAAGAAGCACCTGCAGTTCCTTCCTGTACATTTCCTCAACAGAGTTTACCGTTTGGTTCACCTCCACGCCTTGAGAGAACATTGAAAAACATATTACCTTTCCCTGGTATTATTAACATACGGTATCTTTAACCCATAAATTCTTTGTAGAGCAACCCATTCACACACAGTTATTTTTCCTTCCCTCTCCCTCAATTGCCTGTACAATTCTCCTTTGCAATTTCAAATTAAGGAGTTGGAGAAAGGGATGGGGGAAGGAACAGTGTGACAGGTGGTCAGCTCATGGTGAAGCCGGCAAAAATGCCTGAGAATGGCATGTTGGTTGCAGAGGTGAATGGGATGAGGCGAGGACCAAGGGATCTCTATCCCTGTTCTTTCTGGGGGAGGTGAGAGCAGAACAGTGGGCAAAAGAGGAGACGTGGGTGAGGGCTCCATCTACAATTGAATGAATGCTGCGGTTGAGATACGCATAGTTACTTTATTAGCCAAGTATGTTTTGCAACATGAAGAATTTGATTTGCCATAGTCATCCTAATAAAACGCAACAGAACACAAAATACATTTCACCATAAACATCCACCACACTGACTCCTCCACATTCCTCAGTGATGGAAGGCAAAAAAAAGTTCAATCTCTTGCCTTCTTTGTTCTCACGCGATCAGAGACTTCGGGCCTTCCGTTGACGGGACGTTCTTGACTCCCGTAGCCGGCAGCAGCCCCTCTGCATCAGGGTGATAAAGCTCCTCCATCGGTGGGGGGTGGGGGGGGTCAGTTCCCCACGCTGGGCGATCGGCCCCCAGGTCAGGGCTTGTCGTACGGTTTTGGATGGTAAGTCCACGCCCCCGCAGTGGGACTCAAAGTCAGTCCCGAGCAAGGCCTCCAGCTCCATGATGTTAGGCCGCAGAACGACCAGAGATACGACCCAGAAAACAATCGCATCTTCGGCAAGGTAAGAGATTAAAACATAGTTTCCCTTGGCCCCCTCCCCTTCCAAGGCTGTCATTGAGGATCTATGTTTATTAAGTATATGCATGGAGGGAAAGGTGTTGGGAGAAGCAATAAATAGTGTAGATACCTGATATCCTGGCAGAGATACTTGGAAACTGAACCAGAGCCACATGGGTTTATATTAAAATGGTTACTGCACTTCAAGATTACTTTATTTGCTACAAAGCATTTTGAGATGCCAGATTGAAAAGACCTCTTATAAGACAAATACATTTAAAAGACACACTGCTTCACTCAACCTTCACAATGAAATTAGAAAGCAATTAAAAGAAAGGGAGAATGACAGGCTGAAAAGAAATGCTGGATTTATTTACCACGTATCACACATCTCAGAAATCACCAAATCACTTTTAGCCAATTAAATGGTTTAAGAAAAGAGGTAGCCAGTTTAGAAACAGAAAAAAGGTCCTGGCCCGCTGAGTTACTCCAGCAATTGTGTCTATTTTCACAAAAAGCAAGATTACACTGACGGGTATGGGTTTGATTGAAAGAAAAATATTAACATGGATCTTTTGTTAATTCTTTGAATTTGACTCGGTGAACTGTTTATGACCATCTTGGATTACCATCTGAACATAAAGAAGACAACTCCAACATTGTAGATCTCCATCAGTATGTCCATCATGTGTCTAGGTACCTTGACCAGGTGGTACCCTGCTGTCAGCGCTATAATTGTCTCTATTACATTGCAAGCTTTTGATTTAAAATGTTAAATGATCACAGTATGCAGTAAATTGAAAATATTTTAATTCTGCCTACTATCTGCCTGCCTTCTGCTGGCTTGAAGGGCCTCCTCTGCACTTATTGTCTATTGTCTAATATGCAGGCTGTGAACACCCTGCAATCTGACAGCTTGGGACACCCCAACAGTTTAAAGAATGCTCTGGTCTGGACCTATGAAGAGATTTGCTGTCTTGATGGCAGAAAATGTTAAGTGTTTGCAGAACAGAAGCCACTGGGAGAAAAGCAGCAAAAATAAACTAAGCTCGCAAACCAACCTCCTTTGTCTTTCTATCTGATAAAGGGGATTAAAAATCAGTAATTATCTGTCGAATATTGCAAAATAATTGTTTTTTTTATAAACCCTGATACAGAATTACACTGCTAATTAAGTGGAGCCACAATTCTATGCATAACCTCTTTACAAATGAATAATTCATGATCAAAGTCTATTATAAATATGGTAATTTCCAAATCCTGGAACCATCATTCAGAAACCACGTGACGTTCTAACTGCCCTATTTTCGCACTAATTGTAATCTCTTCCCAACCACCATCTACTGTCGTTTGTCAGAATTTTCTTAATGCTCGATATAAAGTAGAAAACTAACAGTGTCTGTCTGCTGCTAATTAACTCCTTTTTCATAAATGACAAGGTACCCAAAATCCTGACCTGACCAGATTTCGCTCACACTGATCATACCAATCCAAATTTAAAATTTTTGAGGGATATGTCCAAAGTGGTAGCAAATACACATAGAAACAAAAGTTCATTGCACAACCTAGCAAGATAGACAGCAAAGGAAATATTTTGCTTACTTGCCTTTACTAGTCATGTCAGAGACTATAGGATTAAACTACAGTCATAGAGTACTGCAGACAGTTCAGATCACCACACTACAGTAAAGATAATAACCCTACAGAGGGTGGGGAAAATGAGCATGTTGCAAGGTGAATTTTAGTTGGAGAATATTTTTAAATATAATATTGAAGGAGGAGGGAGATCTATTCATGGAGTATTAAAAGGTGATCCAAGTAGACCTCTTTTCCTTGGCGAAAGATCGATAATTAGGAGTAGATTTTAGATAAAGTTGACTCTACATCAATAAGGTCCTGAAGGAGAATAAAGCTACTGTTGGCAGTTTGTAGATTGGGTAAGTTATTTTAGTAACTACCCAGACATTTCTGATCTAAATGTTGATTTCCAAATTTCCAGTATTGAAAATAATGTTTGTTTATGTTTATTTCTCTTAAATTGCAACTTGGGATTCAAATATCAGGCTATCATATGCAAGGCAGATAACATGGTCTGATTAACATATGATTAACCACAGCAATGATTGACGTTTGCAAAGTGTGGGCATCTTTCATGTTTCCATTCACTTATTTAAAATAATAAACAAAGGTAATTTATTCATATAATAAAAAGATCTTGCATTGAATGGTGCTGCATTGATTGGTATGGATTTCACTGCAGAAATAGATACTGTCTCTAGGAAAGCACCTTAGTAACATGGAGTCATACGGCATGGAAACAGGCCCTTTGGTCCAATTTGTCCCTGCCCAGTAAGATATCCCATCTATGCTAGTCCCACCTGCCCACAATTGGCCCATAATTCTTCAACATCATTCCTATCCATGGTCCTGTCCTTTAAATGTTGGAGTACCTGCCTCAACTATCTTCTCTGGCAGCTCGTTCCATGTACCCATAGCCTGTGTGAAATGCAATGCAAATGACCATTGGTCACATGCTACAATTCTTAAAGTGGCATAAACTCATTTTACATTTGTTAGACGCAAATTTTCTCATGTTTAACTTAATCTGTAGTTTTGACCAGGGAGTAATTTGAATATTTGAGTGTTTTCCCCATAGTAATTTAGTCTAGGACCTAGATAGTGGAGGATATTATGAAATGATTTAGCTCACTGCAAAGTGATGAATGTTTTATTAATTCAGAAAAGATGTGCTTAAAATCGTGAAATTGGTAAAATAAATAGAAACTATTTCTGCTGATATATGGAGATGGTAATTAAGGATATTGCTTTGAGATTGTCTAGGAAGATATAGAGAGAGGTTTATGATATTAGAACATAGAATGGTAGAGCACAGAAATAGGCCCTTTGGCCCACAACATCCATGCCGAACATAATGCCCAGTTAAATTAATCTTGAGAGTCAAGAGTGTTTTATTGTCATATGTCCCGGATGGGACAATGAAATTCTTACTTGCTGCAGCACAACAGAATATGTAAACATAGTACATAACGGGGGAAGAGAAAGTTCAATAAATAACAAATATAGTGCAATAATAATATAGTCTTTTGCATTTCAGAGCTCAGAGCTTATTTGTTGTTGTATTTAAGAGTCTGATGGCTGTAGGGAAGAAACTGTTCCTGAACCTGGATGTTACAGTATTCAGGTTCCTGTACCTTCTTCCTGATGGCAATGGTGAGATGAGTGTGTGGCCAGGATGGTGTGGGTCCTTGATGATCCTGGACGTTCAAGTTGCCGAACCAGGCCACGATGCAACCAGTCAGAATGCTCTCTACCGTGCACCGGTAGTTTAGGAGAATCCTCTTCGACATGCCGAATCTCCATAATCTCAGGAAGAAGTACCTTCTTTATATTTGCATCGGTGGGCTTGGTCCAGGAAAGATCTTCTGGAAACTTCACCAGTTCTTCTGGAAACTGGTGAATGCAAATTTAGCCCAGGAATTTGAAGCTATTGACCCTCTCTGCCATTGTCCCATTAATATGAACAGGATTGTGGGTCCTCATCCTTCCCCTACCAAAGTCCACAATCAGTTCCTTGGTCTTACTGATGTTGAGAGTCAGGTTGTGCTGGCACCATTTGGTCAGTTGGTCGTTCTCGCTTATATACTCTGACTCGTCCCCATCTGTGATTCGTCCAACCACAGTGGTGTCGTCGGCGAACTTGATGATGGAGTTCGCATTATGTCTGGCTCCTCTGCCTGCGTGTGATCCATATCCCTTTATTTCCATGTGCTTATCCAAAAGCCTCTTAAATGGTACGATCTATCTACCTCCTCCACCACCCCTAGCAGCATGTTACAGGCACCACCACCCCCCTCAGTAAAAACACTTCACCTGCGCATTTCCTTTAAATATTGCAACTCTCACCTTGAAGCTATGCCCTCTCACTTTTGACATTTCCACTTCGGGAAAATGGTTCTGACAGTCCATTGTATTTGTGCCTCTCATAATTTCATTGCTTTCGCCCCAGAAAATTGGTGAGCGCAAAACCAATAACCATAAATTTCAAATGGATGGATGTCTAACATCAACAATAAAAATGGGTTATTGGAATGGAACTAAGAAAATATCACGTTGCAAGACTTTGGTTGAGAGTTGATATCTTCTTCAGATACACAAGGATATTAACACGTTTTTGAGCAGAGCTATTGGCATTGGAGAAATGTTGAAAGTAAAGTTTGTCGGCAGCTAGTGACGTTTTAAGCTCATTATTATGAGTAATTTTCACGCCTAATGATTGATATCAGCAGGTCTGGCTACTGTCATTTTTTACACGTTAAACATGCTTCAGATGGTACAAGCATTTTGTGGTTTGGTGCTGAACCCGGAGAAACATAAAACCACGACTATTACCGAAATAAAATGTTGGGCTTCGGGGGCGGGGTAGGGATCTCCAATTTGCATTCACCAATTTCTAAAGTGGATCTGAAAGGTGATAATTTAATGCAGGTACTTTTTGTTTCCCGCCGGATGAGATGAACGGCGGGACACGCTGCCAGGAACAATTGTGGGCGCAGTGGTTCTTCCACCGGACAGTATGGAGGGCGGGACGGCGAGGGAGATGGCGGCAGCCAAGACTCTGAGTGCTGCGTTGGCTCCAGACAGCGAGGAGGTTGCCTGGAAGGACGAGGAGATGTGCGTGGTGGGCATATTCGGAAAGACGTCGGAGCTGAGCGCAGAGAAGTACGCCATCGTCAACACGCTGTGCGACAAGCCGGTCTTCCCCTTGTACCCGTCACTTGTCAATGACCATCACCAGGGCAACAACTTGCTGCAGAGCTACTACAACCAGGACAGCAAGGTGCTCTACCTGTTACTTACCGCCGTCTGCGACAACCACCAGCTGCTGCAGGCCTGCAGGGCCTTGGCAGACGATGTCCCCCATGCCGAAGCCCACGAGTACTGGAAAGGAGAGGAGAAGCTCCACTGCATCCACCTGCTCTATCTCTTCTCCATCTCACACATCCTCCTCTTGGTCCACCCCACCTGCTCCTTTGACATCACTTACGACCGTCTCTTCCGAGCTTTGGACAGCCTCAGGCAAAAGGTTCTTCCCTATCTAAAGAGCACGATTAAGGATTGTCCGGTAGGAAAGGAATGGAGATTAAATTGTAGACCCTGCCCTCCAAGGCTGCTCTTTGTTTTCCAGTTGAATGGAGCTTTGAAGGTCGAGCCCAAGTGTCTAGACCCTTCTAATCTGGATAAACCCAAAAAGCACTCTCCCAAAAGGAGACTCCAGCATGCCCTGGAGGATCAGATTTACAGAATTTTCAGAAAGAGCAGAGTGCTGACCAACCAGAGTATTAACTGTCTGTTTACTGTTCCTGCCAACCAAGCGTTTGTTTATGTGGTAGCTGGGCAGGGGGATGATCCCATCAGTATGCTGATTGGGCAACTGAAGAACAACTGTGCCATCAGGGAGCACGAATCCCTCCCAGTTCCTGGGTCACGACGTTATCAGATGATGAAGCACGTCCGCCAGCCATCTTTCATACTAGAAAACAGCCTCAACAGCTCCAGCGGGCAGCTGGTGGATTGCACGTTGAAGGAGTTTCTGTGGCAACACGTGGATCTGGTTCTGACTAAAAAGGGTTTTGAGGATAGTGTCGGGAGGAATCCACAGCCATCACATTTTGAGCTTCCTGCCTACAAAAACTGGCTGGCTGTAGCCTCAAAACTCTACGAGGTGATGATAAACTGGAGGGAGGATGAGCTGGGATTTCTTTCTGGTGATCTTTCCTCCAAGATACAAGTACAGCTAAAAGGACTTGAAGGATTTTTAGATGCAGATAATAAGTTTTCTGAAAACCGCTGCCAAAAGGCCTTACCTCTGGCTCACAGTGCCTATCAGTCTAACCTTCCTCACCATTACACAACGACTATCCACAAGAACCAGTTGGCACAGGCCCTCCGTGTTTATAGTCAGCATGCACGTGGACCGGCCTTCCAGAAATATGCCATGCAGCTGCATGAAGATTGCTACAAGTTCTGGAGTAACGGGCACCAGTTGTGTGAAGAGAGAAGCTTAACGGATCAACATTGTGTTCACAAATTTCATCTACTGCCTAAATCAGGTGAGCCATAAATTACAGAGAGACACGGGGAACTGCAGATGCTGGAATCTTGAGCAAAACACAGTCCTGTAGGAGTTCAGCAGGTCAGGCATCATGTCTGGAGGGAATAGATGTCGATCTTTCAGGTTGGAAGAAGGTTATGACCCCTTCCCTCCACAGATGCTGCCTGACTTGAGTTCATCCAACACTTTGTTTTGAGTCATAGATTAGGAGGTTTTCATCTTGGCTTGGGTTGGAATATTTGGATGGAAAGGGTGAAAATGCTGAAATACATATACAATTGCCCCCTCCCATCATTGTGAGATTGCACTTCCATATTTATACACCTGAGAGTATATAAAATGCACCATCAATTCAACCTCTGCATCAGATTATCATCAAAAAATACAATAGATATAATTGCATCGGGGAGTTTTCAACACTGGAAAACAACAAAGTCTGTGTTCTCATTGGGAGTTGGATCAGATAACTGCAGTGAACACTAATCCTAATTAGACTTCCAGGTCCACTAATTTTCAAACTATTCATGAATAAGGATAGATGAATAACATAATAAGAAATATAATCAGAAATGAGCAACAAGGCACCTCATGCTTGCTGTTGCGTTAAATAAGATCATGCTTGATCCTCAGCACTGAGTTGATTTTCATAAATTCCACAATCTATTGATCGCAGGATTGGACATGTTCAACAATTGAGCATACAGAGCTCTAGCTTATACACAACTCCGTGTAAAGTTTCTCTTAATCTCAATTTGAAATAGATGGCCCCTTCTCCTGAGTGTAGTTCGAGACTCACAGGGCAAAGAAAATAACCCATTATCATCCACCCTATAAATCCTCCTCAGTTTTGTGTTTCAAAGAATTTGGCTCATTTATCTAAACTCCAATTTTACTCATACTCACCTTGAGATAAGAATTACTTCATCACTCAAAGTTAATGCAATAATTCTTCATTGCATTAATTCCAAGGCAAGTATATCTTATTGAGACCAAAGGGAAGTATAAGCAAACATCATTGGATCATATCAGACGTAAGTCGAGGGAGGAAATTTTAAGTTTGTACAGTTCTTGCAAGTATCTTGATGAAAGTTGCCTTCTTTTTCCTTCCCAGAGAAATGTATTAATGTGTTTTCTTTCAGTTGTAATGTTTTATTTTTATTTTTTGATATCTTTATCCTCTAATCCCTTGACCTCCCATTTCTCTTGTTTTTGCTCAGATGCCTATGCCTTGATTAATTAAATCGTTTCTTGATCCTGCCTTCTCATTATCTGTCTCTTTCCTACTCCTTCTGTGCATTGTCTTAGCAGCCTTCTGAGAGATGGGGTTTGCATTTGCTCGTTAAAGTAGAACTGCTCTATAATTGCCGCAGAGTGGCTTCTCTTCTTAAAAACAATGGGTAAGACTGTCTACGTCAGCAAAAATCTGATACCCAATTTGCAATAATGAAGGGATGGATCCGCATTGAAGTATTTTATATATTTCAATATACAGCCTATATATAGGCACAACTTATGATGTGCCTTAATGTAATAAAAAGGAACTGCAATTGCTGGTTTATCACAAAGGTAGACACATGGTGTTGGAGAAAATCAGTGGGTCAGGCAGCATCTCTGGAGAAAAGGGTGACGTTTTGGGTCACAACCCTTCTTCATACTTATGTTGTGCTTTGTTTAATAAAGATGATAAACTAGTAATATAGGATGAGCCCAAGAAAAAAAAAATATTTATTTTAGTGTTATTGCCACACAAGAGAGTCTGTAGTCTAATTGTTCTAATGCTCAACTAGTATATATTGTTTTGAATTCGGTGGGCAGATTGAATTCAATAACTCTTACTTCATGGGCCCATATTCGGAAAATAAAACATGCTGTAACATGTTGGTTAATCTTAAATGCCCATCGGATACACGATAATTCTTCAAGAAGGGGAACCTTCTGTTGCTCTCCCATCCAGGCTAATCCATTTATGACTTCACGACCACGTGATATTTTAGTCTAATTAGCTAGCTTATGAAATAGCCTGGTAAGTAAGCTTATGACATTAACAAAGTGTTGTGGTAATGTGCAAAGTTTAAATAGCTAAACATAGTGTTCCTAATGTTAAAGTTCATACGGTACAAGGAGGCACCAAGTCATGTCTGCATTTAACATTAATTATAGAGTAGAAGGTGTTGCTATATCATCGTCCAAACAAGGGAGACCAAGTCCAGAATCGTGCAAGTTTTGCGGACCCCTGGTGGACTGGAAGTGCAGGCGCTGAAGGCTCAACTAGTTACTAAATCTGAAAAGCAAGCGTAGACGTTGATAATGAAGACAACAGAACGACAGAGACTAAAAGAAGCAGCAAAGCTATATCAAATGGACAATCAACATCGGACCTTTAGAGGGGCTGAGATCACCCATTCCACAAGGGGGCAAATCCCAGAAACTTTCACCTGTATCCTTTGCTCCAGGTATTTCTCACAGAATGTTTTTAATGAGCTTTCAGGACGGTAGATGTGCAGAGTGGCATTTGCATTGCAGTGTTGAGACAGTGATCCTCTCTGTGTGTAATAAAGGGATAGTCATTTTGGACCACGAGTGCAACACGTTAGCTAACTAGAACATTGAACAGTACAGAATAGGCCCTTTGGCCAACGATGTCTATGCCAAACATGATGCCTACTTAAACTAATTCCTTCTGTCTGCACATACTCCATATCCATCCATTCATGGTACATTTGTGTGTCTATATAAAGCCTCTTCAATGCTACTATCATACCTTCTTCTGCCAGGATCACCAATCCTGGCAGCTTGTCCCAGGCACATTCTGCTATCAATGTAAAAAAAAAACATGCCCCACACATCTCCTTTAAACTTTTCCCCTCTCCCCTTAAAGCTGTCCCCTGTAGTCCTTGACATTTCCACCCTGGGATAAAGGTTCTGTCTATTCTTTCTACGTCTCTGATTTATCACCTTTTAATTGGCCACTTTCAGCCATTTGACCAAATTACCCTGACAACTCATCCCCAGCAGGACTGGCCACAGCCTATCATTGATATTGCCTTGGTCCTATCTGCTTACCTCCTGCCACCACCTTTACTTCTTAAAACCACAATTGAAAATCTATTTTCTAGTTCTGATGATAGGTTTTTGCTCTGAAACGTTAACTTTCTTTCTCTCTCCACAGATACTGCTTGATCTGCTGAGTGTTAACATTTTCTGTTTTTTATCACCTTGGCTTTCTCTGCTCGGAAGAAGATACTCCCATCCCTCCACAAATCCTCTATCCTGTTTCCATTCCTGTAACCTCCCGTTGTAGTTTGCGGGGTGTTCCTGAACATTTGCCTGTATTGTTATTCTTGCAGAGCTTAAAAAAACTTAACGAGGTTTCAAACTGATGTGGCGCGATTATATATGTGTGAGGAATGTCATCATTATTCTGGGTAGATTCTACTCCTCGCCTATTTTGCAATCTAATGGAAGACACGTTTATTGTGCATTCTATGTATTTGCCACCCTTTCTTGCAGGAGAGAAACCTGAGCCTGATAGGAATCCACCCGTGCTGTATCACAACAGCCGTGCGCGTTCCACCAGTTCCTGCAACTGTGGTCGCAGGCAAGCCCCTCGTGATGATCCCTTCGACATCAAGTCAGCCAATTATGACTTCTACCAGGTATGGCAAGATTTAAATGCGGGTAATATTTTTGTGGCTAATGTACACGGAACATCTTTCTCCTATTGACTGCATGACTTTCTTTCCAGTTCCAGTAATAGAATGTAGAACACCACAGCACAGGAACAGGCACTTCAGCCCACAATGTCCATGCTGTACATGATGCCAAGATAAACTAATCTCATCTGCCTGCACATGATCCATAACCCTCCGTTCCCTACAATTCCATGCGCCTGTCTAAAAACCTCTTAAACGCAACTATCACTTCTGCCTCCAACACCACCCCTGGCACATTCCAGGCACCCATCACTTGGAGGCTGTAAAAAAAAAACTGTCCCACATCAACAAATGGAAATTTGATTACAAATTTTGGTGAACATTGATATGCCTGGTTTGCATAATTGAGCTGAACTGCCTATTTGGTGTATAGATTTGCATGTTGGTATTGAAGAATAGAAAGCAAGACTTGCATTTTTGCCTAGGATTTCGCAGTGTACTTTTTTTTAAAGTTATTTCACTGTCATAAATGGGAAATGCATCTGGCAGCTTGTGAGCAGCAGAGTTCCACAAATAACAATGCAAAAATAATTAGGTCTGTTTGTTTGAGACATCAGTCGATTATTTATTCCCAGGATAATAGGAAGAACTGCCCTGCTCTCTTTTCAATAGTGCAGTAAAATTGAGTACATCTACTTGAAAGCCTCAGATTATCCTTGTGTTAAGAACATGACTTTGACTGTGTCCTAGGTGCCTGAATGTTGTCATAAACTAATCTAATATCAGGGCGCATGGAACTCCTTGTTCACAGGAAGCTGAAAGAGCACACGGTATATATAATAATAATAATAATAATAGATACAACAATACACACGATTTATGCTAAAACTGCAGAATGGTGCAAAGAATGTAGAGTAATCTGAAATAGTGCAAAAAAAATTGGGCTGAAGTGCAATTACATAATTACTAAATTAAGTAACATTAAGAGTGAGAGTACCTGATAGCATAATTGTGAAGGGAGTGAGAAAGAGGTGATTAATTCAAGAGTGTGATAACAGTGGGCACAAAGTTGTTCTCTATTCTTCCATACATCCCCTTCCTTGCTCTCCCCCTTCCTCAACTCTGTGTGCAGCTTGATATAGTTATTTCCTATCTAAAAGCACTGCTGCGATGCTACAAGGCAATTCTGAGAGGTCTGAGAAGATGACACTGAAATGCAAAGTTTTGTTCAAAAGTTGTAAGATCAAAATTAGACTTATAATTTACATTAAAAATGTCAATGTTTATGTGCTTTTTAACTTTGGAAATAATTTCTGGGGTTTTTCTGTGTCTACGTGGCTTTTCACCAGGTACTCCGGTTTCCTCCCACATCCCAAAGACGTGCGGGTTTGTCAGCTAATTGGCCTATGTAAATTGTCCTGAGTGTGTCGTGAGTAGATGCTAAAGTAGGATAACATAGAACTAATGTGTGCAGGTGATCATTGGTCACCATGGATGGTGGGCTGAAGGACCTGTTTCCATGCAGCATCTCCAAACAAAACAAGGTGCTTTTTTTTTGTCTTTTGTTATATTTAAAACAAAAAAAACGCACAGCTCATTGTATAAGTAGGATGTGCTCAACGATTTGATGCAAACAAATTTGACTTTCTTTTTTCAAACAATTCTCTGCAGCTTCAGGAGGAGAAATGTTGCGGGAAGCTCGAACGCTTCTACTTCCCCATCTTCCAGCCTAGCACCCCCGATCCAGCTCCAGCCAAGAACGATTCAACTGCGTCCACTCTCCCCCCACAGGAGGGCGAAGGAGAGAAAATGAAAGAGAAAGAGGCCCAGACTCAGGGCGAGAGCACCAGTCTCAGTTTGGCACTTAGTCTTGGACAGTCCTCAGACAGTCTGGGTACTTTTCCCCCTGATCCGCATGCAGGAGGTGATAACCCTGATGCTCATGGCCAGGGGGGTGAAGCTAAACCAGAGAAGAGGCCCAGCGTTGTCGATCGGCAGGTCTCAACAGTGGAGTACCTTCCTGGAATGTTAAATTCTAGCTGCCCAAAGGGACTTTTGCCTAAATTTTCCAGTTGGTCCTTCATCAAACTTGGCCCTTCCAAAGCTTACAATTTTCACAGAGGCCTGGACCAGTGCGGCTTCATACCTGGGACAAACTATCTGATGCCATGGGACATAGTCATAAAGACCAGGTCCGATGATGAGGTGGACATGGACAGTAATTCTTGGCCAGCCCCCAACAAGTCTGTACCGGTCAAGCGCGCCAGCACTGTGATCGGCCGAGGTAGACGCAGGGATGACATCGCTCGGGCATTTGTTGGCTTTGAGTACGAGGACTCTCGCGGCCGCAGGTTTATGTGCTCGGGTCCGGAAAAGATCATGAAGGTAATGGGGAGCGGGCCAAAGGAATCCGCCATCAAGGCCCTCTCCTCGGACATGCCCCTGTACATTCTGTCTCCCTCCCAAGGCCGAGGACTTAAACCACATTATGCCCAACTCATGAGGCTGTTTATTGTGGTTCCTGATGCTCCATTACAGATCATGCTCACACCACAGGTAAGATTGCAACTCCTAATATACACACCACAGATTTGTTAGGCAATATATTATCTGAAATTGAGCATAGTAAAAGAGGGGTGGAAATTCAAGTCAAGTCAAATTTATAGTCATATGCACGCATGTTGAGTTAAAGGTACAATGAAAATCTTGCTTGCAGCAGCATCACGGGCATTTAGACTCAGACAACATACAAGACATAAATTATCCAAGACAGTGAAAAAGAAAAAGACTGTTCAAAAACAAGGCGTTTGTGCAAAATCCAATTAGAATAGTCCATGGTAGTACAAGAGCTAGTCTGTGATGTTCCGTTACTGAGGTAGGATTAAAGTTGTACAGGTCAGTTCACAAGAACTTGATGGTTGTTGGAAAGTAGCTGTTCCTCAAGCTGTCGGGGAGAGGATAGAAAAGCTTGAAAGAACATACCGCCAGATTAAAAAAACAGCTTCTTCCTTGCTGTTATCCGCCTACCAATAAGCTCGGGTGTGTACTTGCAACCAATCTCAGTGTGAAACTTTTTCTCTGTGACTAACACTCTAATGCTGTAACGCTTTATTGTGGACTCTGGTATTTTTTTCTTTGCATGCCCTGTGTACTTGTGCATGGCTTGATTGTACAATGATTGTTTATAGTATGATTTGACTGGATAGCAAGCAAACAACTTTTTGCTAAAAATAGACACAAAAAGCTGGAGTAACTCAGCTGGCCAGACAGCATCTCTGGAGAAAAAAAATAGGTGACGTTTTGGAGCGAGGCCCTTTTTCACACCATCTTCAGATACAGCTTTTTGCTGTAACTCTGGACACGTGACAATAATAAACCGATACCAATATTTAAGATGGAATGATAATCTACAAATATAACATTAATATGAAGTTCCAGAGAGATTGTTAAGCTTAATTGTGACATAGTATATCATGAAAATCTAATAAACCTTGTCAGATGGAAAACATTGTAAGGATTTTTTTCCCCCATGGAATCGTTAATTAAGTCCTTAAAGTTTGCACAAGATTGTTGATCTTTGAAGTTTGTGTTTCAGAAGGCTGCAAAGCAGCTTTCTGTTTGGAGGAGGGAAGTAGACTCCAATTTCTGGATTTCCACTTTAAGCTCTGCATGTGTGAGATTAAAGTTTCTATCAATTTCGTGGTTTAGTGTTGTACAAAGCTGACAATTTCATTGTCAGACCCCCCTTAGTGAGTGGCATCTCGGTGGAAAATGTCACCAAGTTGCTGAAATAAATGACTAAAAACTGAAAATGACCTGTATCCTTGTTCCAACCTTGCAAATGGCTTAGAAAATCGACAGTTACGGCAAAATTTGCAAGTGCAGTAGTTATTTTTTTCTATCCACCATATTAAATTTCTATTTGCCTTGCAGGTACAGCCTGGCCCTCCACCGTGCCCTGTGTTTTACCCTGAGAGACAGGAAATACCTGTGCCGCCGGATGGACTCTGGGTGCTCCGCTTTCCTTATGCTTGTGTAACGGACCGTGGACCCTGCTTCCCCCCGAAAGAGAACCAGCCACTGATGAGTTACCGGGTGCAGCGAGGAATCCTTAAAGCTATCCCACAGTGATGATGCCTTAGTCACTATGCAATGCTTATCTCCTTTTACAAAACGTTCTCTTTCCCCTCATCTGCCTTTCAACAGAGTGATACTAACTCGATGGATCAAACAGTGAACTGCTGCAAAAAGTTACGGTTGAATTGGATCTTCTTGTAACCATGAATCATTTTCTCACTAAACTAGCTATGTCGATAGAGTCAATTTGCAAAATCTGAGCATGCATTTTCTGACATTTTCTTTCATTATTAAGGACTCCACTCAAACCAGACCCCAAAACAAGAGTCACTGCAGTACACCCAATGCTGTCTGACCATGCAGATCCTAATAAAGTTTGATGTAATTTACTTTCAGGCAATCTTTCCTGCTGATGTTTTTTCCTTTTGAGAGAAACTCCACTTTGTTTTCCAATTAAAATCCCTTCTCCCATTTATGTGTTTAATTATGACAGCAGTCATGGTTAATGATGTCTATAATATCAATAAAAACTGCAAAAGGGACTTGTTTATTAAAATATCTGTGGCTTTCATCGTGATTTTCATTGTGGGGGGGGGGGGAGATAGGGGGTAGGTGAGGAGGGGTGCGCAGGGGGATAGAGGGAGAGGAGGGGGAGAGAGAGTGGAGAGTTGGGGAGGTGAGGGAGAGTGGGGGAGAGTGGGGGAGGAGGGGGGGATAGATGGCTAGGAGAGAGGGAGAGGAGGGCAGTGGGGGAGGTGAGGAGGGGGAGTGGGATAGGGGAGAGGTGACTGGGGGAGCAGGGGGATAGGGGGAGAGGAGGGGGGGGGGTAGGGAGGGGAGAAAGGTTATGGAGGGAGGTAGTGACTGAGGGTAGGGGAAAGGAGAGGTGAGGGGGAGGGGAGGAGGAGAGGGGAATGAAGAGGTAGTGTGAAGAGAAGGGGGTGGGAGTGCTGGGGGATGAGGGGGAATGGAGGAGGATGGGGGTAGGAAGAGGAATGGCGAGGCGCAGTTGATGGAGGGTTGCCATGATTCACGTCACAACGGGGATCTCTGGCATCACAACGGGAACTCTTCAGCCGCGCCTGTGCAGTTGGGGGCTGTGGGTCAGTGGTGGAATTGGGGGACGGTCGCAACAGATCCACACCTGATCTGGTAACCTCATGTAAATCTCAACTGTTGAGTTTTCAGTGACAGATTCGCATCACTCTTTGGACTTTTTGCTAAGCTTTATCAAACCACATAAAAACAGTCTTTGGTAGCACTGAGTCTTTACTTTGTATCTTCCTTTAAGTCTCTTGTGTTCTGAGATGCTGGAAGCAATTTTTGTCATTCATATTTACTTCATTTCACTTTTTTTAATGTTCCTATAATATTTTTATGATAGTTGAGAATGAAATTTCTAGTCAAAGACTAGTTCATTTGACTGTCACCATAATGCATCCTGTAGAACATCTGATAAAGGTTTAACACCAATACAAGTCTTCATCACAGAATGCGATTTAAGATATTTGAACTAGGAATTTGATTTGTGAAATTAATTGAAACTTTGCTCAGATGGTAAAACTTTGGTGTTTAACCAACCACAGTGGTTTGACGATCTTGCTTTTACAAATGGAAACATAAGGTACTGCAGATGCTGGAATCTTGAGCAAAACACAAAGTGCCAAAGAAATTCAGCTGGTCAGGCAGCATCTGAAGACGGAATGGACAGACGATGTTTCATGTCTTCAGTCTGAAGAAGGGTCCTGACACAAACCATCACTTGTCCCTTCCCTCCACAGATGCTGCCTGACCCGCTGATTTCCTCCAGCACTTTGTATTTTGCTTGTTTTTGCTAGAGGTTATCAAGAATGTCACTGACAAACTTTCAAGGCTAATGAATGAAAATTGGTGGGAGAGAAAGAGTCCCAAATGTAAGTCTTTTGTGAAAGACCAACACCAGAAATCACAAAGCAATCAGCTAGTCTGGTGTTTAGAAATTCTGGTGCTCCAACGAAGGAGGTTGATAACAGTCCAGCCTCTGAGTCGGTAGCTACTTGTTGAGGTCAGGTTTTTGCCTCTTGTTGAAGGGATCTTTTCTGTTTTATGTCGTGGAATGAGTTTTACTCAAGAGATTCAATTGCAGAGTTTGGTTTTGTAACTTGCCTTTGTGATCAAATGAGGAGGTTTGAATCGTGTGGAGGGAGGTTGTTGGGGTCAGAGCATTAGTAAGATGTCTGGTGAAGTTGAGCACAGTCTATGAAGTTCATTTCAACATGTATTGTGTTCCTTCTGTTGCTGAGGAAGATTTGATTTTAAATGTCCTCTTGTTGACTTAAACCAAGGGTCTTCAAACTATGGCCCGCGGGCCACATCCGGCCCACCACGAGATTTTATGCAGCCCGCGGCAAGTTCTTGACACGTTCCGTGCGGCGGCCTATTTAGTGGGTTATGTGGTAGCGCGGGAACTTACATGTCAGTTTGCCGTTGGCCAAGGGCCAGGATCCATGTTGTGAGTGGATGGCGGGCCACATCTTATCCACTCCAGAGCGCTGGAAAGAACTCCGGGGCTGCAGGTGTTATAATAATAATAATACATTTTATTTATGGGTGCTTTTCAAGAGTCTCAAGGACACCTTACAAAAATTTAGCAAGTAGAGGAAAAACATGTAAGCGGAATGAAATAAATAGTAGAGACATGACTAGTACACAAATTAAAGATAGAATTCAATTCAAAACACAATATGAGGCAATTCAAGCACAGATGAAAAGGGAGGGGCACGTGGGGCTAAGGATAGGCAGAGGTGAAGAGATGGGTCTTGAGGCGGGACAGGAAGATGGTGAGGGACACGGAATTGCGGATCAGTTGGGGGAGGGAGTTCCAGAGCCTGGGAGGTGCCCTGGAGAAGGCTCTGTCCCCAAAACTGCAGAGGTTGGACTTGTGGATGGAGAGGAGACCGGCTGATGTGGATCTGAGGGACCATGAGGGTTGGTAGGGGGAGAGGAGATCAGTGAGATATGGGGGGTCCAGATGGTGGAGGGCTTTGTAGGTGAGGACCAGGATTTTGTAGGTGATCCGGTGGGAGATGGGAAGCCAGTGAAGTTGTTTGAGGACTGGAGTGATGTGATGCCAGGATTTGGTGTGGGTGATGAGTCGGGCGGCTGCGTTCTAGACCAGTTGGAGTCGGTTGATGTAGGTGGAGCTGATGCCAAGGAGAAGTGAGTTGCAGTAGTCCAGTCGGGAGGAGATGAAGGCATAGATGAGTCTTTCAGCAGCGGGAGGTGTGAGAGAGGGTCTGATTTTGGATCGGTGGAAGGAGAGATTGTGCGAGACGCTTGCTGGCTTTGCAGTGTGGTGTAGAACCGAGTGGAGCAGGAGCGAGTCGAGTCTGTGCTGGTCCCAAGCCTGTCCTTCCCTGGGCTGGACCTCCAGTGTCCCGCCGGGGGATCGGCGCGGCAGCTGCCAGAAATCCGAGAAGGAGGGAAGGATGAAGATGTTCTTTCAAACAAATTCCCCCCTCCTTCCCCACCTCGCTACGATCCAATGGGAGAAGCCTGGAGAAGCGAGTGATTGATAGCAACCCTCCGGCCACCGTGCGAATCCCGCAACCGCTGTTGCCCTCTGTCTCACACTCGCACCTCAATACACAGACACACTTGCCACACGCACAGGGCTGGCTTCAGCTGCCCGAAGCAGGAGCTCGCCTCCTCCCAGGAAAAGAGCTTGTTGTGATTCCCGAGGCGAACCCCCTCGGGTAGACTGAACTTCGGGAGGGTTATATTTATAGCGAGAACTGGGGGATCTTCCCATCACTCACACAGGGCCCGACCCCAGTCGGCAGCGCAACCACTGTCAAAATCAAAATAGAATAAACTGGAACATAAGCGAAATAATGACGATAAAACCTCAAGAGCCGACACACCTTTTAAAATTCTCCTTTAGAATTGCCACAGAAAAATTTAAATATCTGGGTATTCAAATTACTAGAAAATACATCTCTTTATTTAATGCAAATTATTTGCCCTAACTTACCAAATTACATACTCTGACCCAATTTTGGAAAACACTTCCGATGTCTTTAATAGGCAGAATAAATGCCATGAAAATGATTTTTCTTCCACAAATTCTGTACTTATTTCAATCAATACCAATATACCTACCTAAATTGTTTTTGAAAAAAACTTGATTCACACATTACAAACTTCATCTGGGACTATAAATCCCATAGAATCCAGACGACATCTATGCAAACCCAAAGAATTCAGTGGACTTACACTCCCTAATTTTTTGAATTACTATTGGGCAGTGAATATCAAAAACGTAATTCACTGGTTGGACAATCCAACACAACAGGCAGAATGGATAGTAATGGAGAGAGAGGATTGTTCTCCTTTTAACATAGGAGCAATCCTTCCCTCCCCAATAACACTGAATAACATAATATACAAGATAAATCCGATTATCCATAGCACAATACGAATTTGGAGACAAATAAAATTTACTCTCAAACTAAGAAACCTGTCGCTTCTCTCACCTATAGCTAATAATCCGTCGTTTAAACCATCTATTATCGACAAAACATTTACCCAATGGGAAAGAATTGGAATTAAAACATTTGGAGATATGTATGAAACGGGAAACATTTTATCATTCCAAGAATTACAACTTAAATATAATTTGAAAAGTAATCAATATTTTAGATACCTGTAAATTTGAGATTACCTGAAAAAACATATACAAGAATATCAAACTCTGACACCAGATTTACTAGACGAAGGCATGAATAGAAAGGCGGAAGTAAATCATTTAATATCATACGTGTTTAATATTCTAAATATAGAGATACCTTCGTCAGATATTATAAGAAGAGAGGGGGAACAAGAACTATCTATAAAAATGTCTAAAGACAGATGGGATAAATATTTGCTATATGTACATAAATGCTCGATTAATGTTAGACACATCCTAATCCAATTTAAAATCTTACATAGACTATTATTCGAAAACCAAACTGAATAAAATTTTTCCAAATGTCTCCCCATCTGTGATAAATGTCTATCTCAAGAAGCAACCATAGCACACTCCTTCGTATCTTGTATAAAACTCCATAAATTTTGGAAAGAAATCTTTGAAATTTTCTCAAAACTATTTAAAATAAAACTTGACCCTAACACAGAATTGATTATTTTCGGAACAATGGAAGCCTGCTCTGAGCTAACTTCATTTCAAAAATGTTTCCTTAACTATAGTTTGATAACGGCAAAAAAACTTATACTCAAATTTTGGAAAAATTCACTGACCCCAACGCTTAAAATGTGGATCACAAACATGTCTGAAATGTTACATCTGGAAGACATGAGATTCGTTCTAGCAGGAAAATCAGAACAATTCTTAAAGATATGGTCTCCCTTCATCGATCTATTACAAGTATAATATGGTGCAACATAACTGGTAATTAACCATTTCAGAACTAGGTGTGGGGTATGGAAAGACATGAAGTAGGTATATCCCTTTTCTTTTCTGTTCTGTTTTCTCTCTTCCTTTTTTTCCCCCCTTCTTTTCTCGCTTTCT
Organism: Leucoraja erinaceus; assembly: GCF_028641065.1. Taxonomy (NCBI): domain Eukaryota; kingdom Metazoa; phylum Chordata; class Chondrichthyes; order Rajiformes; family Rajidae; genus Leucoraja; species Leucoraja erinaceus. The sequence goes on from NC_073404.1 coordinate 9,769,134, forward strand.
TTTTATCTTTATATATATATATATATATATATATATATATATATATATATATATTTTGCTCTCCCTTTCTGGGCTTCTCTTTTTTTCTACATCTCTATGGGCTCTTTCTCTCTATCTATCCACAAATTACCAATTGTTAACTTTTGGGGCCTACACGTCACTACTTTCCTTAATCTCTTCTTCTTTCTTATTTTCTTGTGTCTATTAGTTTTATATTGTTAAATTTAAAACCAGAAGTTGTACACGAAATGTATTATGTTACATTCCATTGTTTATACGACTGTACATTGTTTCTAATTAAAAAAAAAAAAAGCGGGGAAAGTTTAGGTTGATATAACTTATGCAATGACAGTTATCATTAGCCTAGTTACAATCAGCAGAAACTCAGCGGGTGAGGCAGCATCTATGGAGCGGAAATAGGCAATGTTTAGGGTCGAAACCCTTCTTCAGAACCAAAGACTGGGTTTGTAGGTTAAGTGGCCTCTGTCAATTGCTCCTCGTGTGTAAGGAATAGATGTGATAGGGGATAACATAAAACTGGTATGAGTAGGTGATCAATGGTTGATATGGATTTAGTGGTTGAAGGGCCTGTTCCCATGCTGTATTTTTCAATCAATCAAGCGCTCCCCATTCACCATTGGACAATCCAACACAACAGGCAGAATGGATAGTAATGGAGAGAGAGGATTGTTCTCCTTTTAACATAGGAGCAATTCTTCCCTCCCCAATAACACTGAATAACATAATATACAAGATAAATCCGATTATCCATAGCACAATACGAATTTGGAGACAAATAAAATTTACTCTCAAACTAAGAAACCTGTCGCTTCTCTCGCCTATAGCTAATTCCTCGTTACCTAATACCTCGCTAATACCTCAATTCCTCGTTACCTTATCTGCATGTCCACTCAGTATTATCTTGTGATAAAATATTTTGGAACTATGTCATTTTTAAAAAAGTTGCTCATAAATACTGCAAGACAACCAACACACTCTTTAATATTCTAGAGTTTTATATAAACAATTTAAAGTGATTCAGTTCAATCTAAAACCAGGATCTTATACGTGAGTAAAATGGACTGTGAGGCATGAAGTTTGAGACAACCATGATACCTTTTAATGTGATTTTTCAGTGTATGACATCAATGAAGCAATGGATATTTTTTTAAGTACATAATTTAACAATATAGAAATAGGAGTATGATTCTTTCAAGGGGTGGCACAATGGCGCAGCTAGTAGAGCCACTGCCTCACAGCACCAGAGATCCTGGTTTGATCCTGTCTTTGGGTGTTGTCTCAGTGGAGTTTGCACATTCTCCCTGTCACTACGGATTTCTTCTGGGTGCTCTGGTTTCCTGTGACATCCCAAAGACTATGGGTTTGTAGGTTAAGTGGCCTCTGTCAATTGCTCCTCGTGTGTAAGGAGTAGATGCGATAGGAGATAACATAAAACTGGTATGAGTGGGTGATCAATGGTTGATATGGATTTAGTGGGTTGAAGGGCCTGTTTCCATGCTGTATTTTTCAATCAATCAAGCGCTCCCCATTCATCAAGATTATAGATGATCTACCTCAGCACCATTAAGCAGCACTATCCCCATATCTATTTCATTAATATAATTATGTGTAGTGAATGAACAGAATGTCTGAGCTTCCACAGATCGCCTGGGTAGACAACTATGATGTTCACCATCTGCTGAGTGACGACATTATTTTTCATTGTCATAAATTGCCTCCCACTTCTCAACGGATGCTTCCTAGATCCTCTGCCATTCTTGAACCAGCCCAGAGAATGTTCCCTACATTCTCGAGAGAGAGTGAATACATCCATTCTTGTGTATGGAGACAAATTGCCCACACTGCTCCAGGAATGGTCTCATCTGTAAAATGTCACTAATGTGTTGGGGATGGATGTGAAAGTAGAATAATATTGAACTTGTGTGAAAAGGTAATCTATGATCTGTGTAGACTTGGTGGGCCAAATGGCTTGAATCTCGAAACTAAACTAATTAGAACAAATATATATCTCCTTAAGAAAAAAAATCCAGTGGATACGATGGGCCCAGTGTGGCTACTAGGAAAGCTAAAGATCTTGAGAAAAGGTTGAGGACTGAGATATATATCCCACTCTTGTCTCACAATTTAAAGATTATTTGTTTTCTCTCTTTGCAAAAAATTAAACTATTGGAAGAACTTAGCAAATTGGACAGCATCTGTGGAAGGGAATACACCGACAATGTTTTTGGTTGGGACCCTTTTCCATTTCCCTCCACAGATGCAACTAGACTGGCTAAATGTAGCACCAGGACCCAATATAGTGACCATCTCCTTGCCTCTTAAGATGCTGTTTACTATGCTGAATTCTCCCACCAGTTTTTTGTTCCCGATTCCAGCATCTGCAGAATATTGTCACTGAAAATATTTATTTTTCCGTAGGTTCTGACTGCCATTTTCTGCTTTTTTTGTTGAAGGGGGGTTGCACGTAAGGTCACTGGGTCATAGGGCTTGACGCACGGAGCCGCTCAATCCATCTGGAGGACATCCGTAACTTCCGGTATATGTTATTAATGCAAGAAACGCGTACTTTCCTACTTGTTAAAAACCGTCAAAATGTTGAATTTTTGCGCTGAAAAAAATTATGGAAGTGGGGATAAGTGTGAGAGACATGTACCCAACTTTAGAATTCCAAAAGTGAAGTGAAATGAAGGTAAAGAGAAGCGAGAGCTGAAGGGAGAACAGCAGCTAAAGTGCTTGGCGAACATATCGGAATTGAAAATATTGGGAATTATCGCGTTTGCTCACTGCATTTCATCAACAGTAAGGCATTATTTGTGTTTTTTCTTTATTCCTTTGGTATCTAAAAAGTCTCAGTGATAAATCTGGCTGTAAATTTTTCTTCAGATGCGTTTTCATTTTGTATGTAAAAACCCACTTGAGAACCATGGGTGATTTAAAAATTTTACAGCCAGATTTATCACTTCTGAAATTTTTTAGATGCCAAAGGAATAAAAAAAAACCACAAATAATGCCTTAGTTGATGAAATGCAGTGAGCAAACGGCCAATGTTCACTAAGCACTCTCTCTGTTGTTGTCCCTTCAGCTCTCACTTCTATCTACTTTCATTTCTCCTCACTTTTGGAATTCTGAAGAAGGCTAAATGTCTCACACGCTTATACCGATTTCCATAATTATTTACAGCGCAAAAATTGACAATTTCGGCGGGTTTTAACGGGCCCGCTACGCTGGAAAAAATGGTAAGTGCCTACCTGTAGTTCATCGCGTGTACTCCATTTGGAGTAGCGTAGCAACAGTACGGGTCATGGGTCGTGACCCGACTGCCGTGAAACCTCCCTATAGACATGATTGGGGAGTGCAGCAAAGATTCGCCATATTACTTCCTGGGCAGTTAGTAAATGTGTTAGTAAAAGGATTTGAATTTTGAAGAATGAAAGGTAGATGTTGGCATAATGTTTATTCTGGGTGAAGGATGTAAAATATATAGTGTATCAGCCATTCAGGACAGATGAAATGAAATTTTTTCTACCAAGGAATAAGAATCACGATCGTTTGGCTACACAGTGTGCTGCAGATAGTAGAACCACTGCCTCATAACTTGAGAAAGCCAGGTTCAAGAGGGTGGTGAATCTGTCAAATTCATTGTCAAATTCATTGCCACAGAAGGCTGTGGAGGCAAAGTCAATATCTTTAAGGCAGAGATATAGATTTTTGATTAGTACGGGTGTCAGGGGTTATTATGGGGCGAAGCCAGGAGAATGGGGTCGAGGGGAAGATAGATCAGCCGTGATTGAATGGCGGGGTGGATTTGATGGGCCGAATGGCCCAATTCTGCTCCTATCACTTATGAACTTATCATTGATGCCGGCAGCCCCATGTGTGTGAGAGACGGGGGGGGGGGGGGGGGGAGGTGGAGTGGACGAGGACGTGGAGGCCACGTGGGGGCAAAGTTCGAGGGCTTGGCTGCGCGGGAATGGGTGGGGGGCGGGGCGTTGTTCAACTGCACGTGCGGGCGGTGGCGGTTGCGCAACAATGGGGGGATCGTCGCGCGGACACGACCAATGGTAGCGCTGCCCTCCGTCCCCACGCGTGCGCAGGCGCGGCGGCGGGCGCCGGCTGCTGCCGCCGGGAGGGGGAGAGGGAGCAGAGTGCGGCAACCGGCGGCTGCCAAACAGCACGACCACCTTCCTCTCCCCCCCCCCCCCCCCTCCCCTCAGCCCGCTACCGGGCGCCTCAAGAAGAAGAAGAAGATGTCGGCTACGTTGTGTCTCCTATCCACCCTGGGCGGCTATGTCCTGTCGGCGGCTCTGCTCTTTAGGTGCCCGACGCTGCTGCACAGCAAGAAGCGTCAGAGCTTCAGATGCCGCCACATCTCGCATCGCGGGGGTGAGTCCAGCCGGGCTCCGAGCCCCCGACCATCGCGCAGCGGCGGCTTCAGGCGGAGGGGGGAGGGTCGATAGGCGAGTCTCTTTTGTTGTTGATGTTGGTCCCCAAGCCAGACGCTGTCAATCCTGCGCTGCTGCACGCCTCAGTGGCGAGCCCTGCATTTAAAGCAGATTATGGTGCTCCAACCTGGATTCCCGCTACAATTCCGAATCGATTACCTCCCTTCCCCTCTCCACTGATTCCCTACCTCCCCTTCCTTCCATACCGATTCCTTATGTTCCCTCTTTCAATTTCCATTTCCCCCTTCCCACTCATTCCCTACCTTCCTTCCCCATTGATTCCTTCCCTTCCTTCCCCATTGATTCCCTATTCCTCTAAAGTCCAATTCTCCCCCCCTCTCCACCGATTCCTTATGACCCCTCTCTCAATTTTCGTTCTCCCATTCCCTACAATTCTCTATCACCCCGCCAATTCATTATCTCCTCTCTTCTCCTCACCAATTGCCTATCTCCCCCTCGCGCCATCTCACCCCCCCCCCCCCCCCCCCCAAACCCACTATCAGCCCCGTGTTTTCTCTCTTTGCCAGTGACTCCGCTGTCTGGATTGCCTGAGACAGGGATGCTCTATGTTGATATTTTCAAAATGATCTCTATTCACGGGCACAGGTCGAATGATTGATTTCCAGGTTTTATTTCCTCCGGTTCTCATCCTACTATGGTAGGCGGTGTTCGGGTGATCTCCCTCCCTCGCCATTCACTTGTTATTTGTGCTCTGCTCACCTGGGATTGATAGTGCAAGCGTAGCAGAGGAACTTGAACCCTCCGCCCGCTCTCACCGTGTACACCTTATAACGTAATGTCTGCATTCATATGTTATGCGGAAGACGTGTCGTATCGACGAGACCTTCCCAAAGATTACACAAACGCTTTGGTGATGTATTTGGGGCCTTTAGTAACACCTGATGTCGCCGTGTACTTCCCTCATTCAAAGAATGATTATTGGTGACAGCGGTAGCGTTGCTGCCTTGCAGCGCCAGAGTGTTCGTTCCTGACTTCAGATGTTGTGCCTGTGTGGCGTTTGCACGTTCTCTCTGTCACCACGTTTCCAAATACGTTTCCTAATTGCTCGGGTTTACCCCCACCCCGAAGACGTGCAGGTTTGGACGTTAATTGGCCTCCATAAATTGCCCCGTGTGAGGGAGTGGATAAGAAAGTGGGACAACGTTGAACTGGTGTGAATGGGCGATCGCGTGGAATCATTGGGCCGAAAGGTGGTTTATATCTCTCGCCTATCTACCAATTCCCCATTCCCCTTCCCCCCCCCCCCCCCCCCCCCCCCCCCCCCCCACACACACACACACACACACATTCTAAGCCCCGGGTCCGTATTTTTAAAACTAAAAACGCCTAAAAAAAATTAGATCAAGCCCTTCTAGGTGAGTGCATCGAATCGGAATGACGGCGGGGCGGGGCGGGGGGGAAGCTGTTGAGAAAAGCAATTTCAGAGATTCCTGCCAATTGTTGCCAAATCCCACCCCATTGATTAGCAAATGTGTCAGGGGTTATGGTGTCATGGCTGGATAATGGGGATGAGAGTGAAAGATAGATCAGCCACGATTGAATGGCGGAGTAAACTTGATGGGTCGAAATGCCTGATTCTGCTCCTTGAACTTATGCCCCCCATTGCTCGGCAAGAATTAAGTTAAACTGAGGTGTCTTTGTGTTTAATGTTCTGACAATCTTACTGAGAGTTCAACAATGAACAAGAGACCAAGAGCGCACAGAATTCGAGCAGAAATGCTGTTTGTAGTTGAAAATTGCAGAGGCGTCACTAGGAATGGAGGCAGCAAATACTACAAAAAAAAATTGATGTTTCAGAAGATGAATTTTAAAGCAAATCTTACTTTAAAGATCTGTAAATGGAAATCTGAACGTGAGGTCAAAGTGGCGGGTGGTGGATACAAAAGGTTGGGCTGTGGGAGTAGCGAATAGAGATTTTGGCAAGGAGTGGGGGCAGGGGGTTTGAGATGAAGTTGACCACTTGGAAACGGCGATGTGGGCCAGGTAGGCTGGAGAATGCAAGCAATTCTCATAAAGTTCTCCTTGGTCTCCTGAAGTTGCTCAACATGCTGCGATAACCGACATGAAACACTGCTGGGTCGCGTAGAATTTCCCTGCTGCAAATTACCACTTCAGCCTAAAATATCACGATGGTAATTTGCATCGGCAGCTAGCCGATGCCCAAAGGATTTAAAGCCTGCCTGGGTCGAAAGGAGATGATCACCAATTGCCCGAGTCATCAGCTGAAGAAGTATGAACTTTACTCCAGTTCCCGCAGGTATATTCAATTCCTGGAACAACCGCCCTCACACTGCCATTGTTTGGCCGCGATATATGAAGATAAACCCGGAACGTTTAATGTTTGTTCTCCGGTTGGGCAGTGGGCAGCATTTTTGTGGCCCTTCTTTTGACTTAGGTCCCCCGACCCTAATCGTCGCTGATCCATGTCCTCCTGGGATGTTACCCACCCCGCTAAGTTACTCAGTGTTCTACGCAAAGATTCCAACAGCTGCAGTTCAATGTGTCTGAATATTTATTTTCTCTCCCTGGATTAGTTTGTATTTCGAAGGAATATTGAAATCGTAGGTAGCGGCACATTGTAATTGTAACCGCTAACCAATAACACAGCCGCATTGTGCGCAGTTAATGAAGTTGTGTGAGTGGAACACGGTCTTTTATCGGTGGGAAGGAACTGCGGATGCTGTTTGCACCGACGTTAGACACAAAATGCTGGTAGGCAGCATCTCACGGAAAAAGAAAATCAATTTTCTCAAAGCATCTGCCGTTCCTTATCGCTGTGTTATCAGTTCATTACTTCGTCACTTTAAAATTACCATTTTGTGCATTGTTACGTAGCAGTTTAACAACATCACAATTGGAGACGTGGAAATATTGTGTTTTTTATATGTGTGGTCTTGAGTGGAATGAAACATTTGGATGATTTCTGCCCATATGGTCCATGCTCTGCAAATAGAAACAATGAGCTGGTTGGGTTGTTATAGGATTATAATGCATGTTCTCACTTCCCATCTCCTGGCCTTAATTTTGCTTCTTATGTGCACCTCTTGGTACACTTTAAACGATATTCTACCCCCTAATCCCTTCAAACCATAACCTCCAAGACTACATTAAGACTAACACTAACCCTCCTTCCATAAGACAGACACCAATCCTCTCTAATAACCATATAACAATTTACAGCACGGAAACAGGCCATCTCGACCCTTCTAGTCCGTGCCGAACACATATTCTCCCCTAGTCCCATATACCTGCGCTCAGACCATAACCTTCCATTCCCTTCTCGTCCATATAACTATCCAATTTATTTTTAAATGATAAAAACGAACCTGCCTCCACCACCTTCACTGGAAGCTCATTCCACACAGCCACCACTCTCTGAGTAAAGAAGTTCCCCCTCGTGTTACCCCTAAACTTCAGTCCCTTAATTCTCAAGTCATGTCCCCTTGTTTGAATCTTCCCTACTCTCAGTGGGAAAAGCTTTTCCACGTCAACTCTATCTATCCCTCTCATCATTTAAAAAACCTCTATCAAGTCCCCCCTTAACCTTCTGCGCTCCAACGAATAAAGCCCTAACTTGTTCAACCTTTCTCTGTAACTCTCTGACTGTTCCAAGCCTCCGCTATTAATTATTCCACTATTAGTGGAAAAAAACCCTCTTCCTCTCACTTTTGTTTCCCTATTTATCAATCTCTGCCAAGTGACAACACAAAATGCTGGACTCCACAAGTCATGTAGCATCAATTGGGAGAGAAAGAGTTCTGTTCTCCAGTTCTCATCAACATTTTGATGAGGAACCTATGTTCTGCCTGATGATGATGCCTGCCCACTAGGTGGTTCCAACAGTTTTTGCTTTTGTTTCAGATTTCCAGCATCTGCAATTAAATGTTGTGTCTGCTCAGAGAAATAGGTCATTCTGTTCACCTTATGCATGTCACTCATAATTTATTCCTACAACTGGTAGACAGGATGAAATAAGTGGATTATTCTAGATAAGGAAGGAAATTTGCTGCACCTTGGTTCAAAGTTACTGGTTCTTGTTTATTCAGCATTCCTCTCTGCCCCTCCCAATGCATCGCTTGATCTTGGTGAGAGTGCTTTTAACCTGAGGGTTTTGCATAGTTTAGTTTGGAGATACTGTATGGAAATGGGCCCTTCTCTCTGTGTCTACACCAATCAGTGATCACCCGTTCACACTAGTTCTACGTTATTCTACTTTCTCATCCACCCCCTACACATTGGGGGCAATTTACTGAGGCCAATTAACTTACAAACCCACTTGTCTTTGGGATGTGGGAGGAAACTGAGGGAAACACAATTATACAGAGAATGTGCAAACTCTACACATATAGCATATGAGGTCAGGATCAAACCCAGGTCTCTGGCATTGTGAGGCAGCAACACCAGCTTTGCATACTCCTTACTTCTGTTATGAATGCAAACTAATCATGAAAATGGTTCAAATTAGCACGGATGCAAATAATAGTCATTATATTAATCTGCCATTGCACAGAGGTCCATGATACCGAATAATGGGCAGGCAGTGGAAATGGTAATATAGTGTCCTCCATAATGCTTGGGACAAAGACCCATCATTTATTTATTAGCCTCTGTACTCCACAATTTGAGATTTGTAATAGAAAAAAAATCACATGTGGTTAAAGTGCACATTGTCAGATTTTATTAAAGGGTATTTTCATACATTTTGATTTCACCATTTAGAAATTACAACTATGTTTATACATAGTCCCCCCCCTTTCAGAGCACCATAATGTTTGAGACACATGGCTTCACATGTGCTTGTAATTGCTCCGGTGTGTTTAATTGCCTCCTTAATGCAGGTATAAGAGAGCTCTCAGCAACTAGTCTTTCCTCCAGTCTTTCCATCACCGTTGGAAACTTTTATTGCTGTTTATCAACATGAGGACCAAAGTTGTGCCAATGAAAGTCAAATAAGCCATTATGAGACTGAGAAACAAGAATAAAACTGTTAGAGACATCAGCCAAACCCTAGGCTTACCAAAATCAACTGTTTGGAACATCATTAAGAAGAAAGAGCATTGGTGAGCTTACTAATCGCAAAGGGACTGGCAGGCCAAAGAAGACCTCCACAGCTGATGACAGAAGAATTCTCTCTGTAATAAAGAAAAATCCCCAAACACCTGTCCGACAGATCAGAAACACTCTTCAGGGGTCGGGTGTGAATATGTCAATGACCACTGTCCGTAGAAGACTTCATGAACAGAAATACAGAGGGTACACTGCAAAGTGCAAACCACTGGTTAACTGCAAAAATATGATGGCCAGGTTACAGTTTGAAAAGAAGTACTTAAAAGAGCAACCACAGTTCTGGAAAAGGTTTCGTGGACAGATGAGATGAAGATTAACTTATATCAGAGTCATGGCAAGAGCAAAGTATGGAGGAGAGAAGGAACTGCACAAGATCCAAAGCATACCACCTCATCTGTGAAACACAGTGGTGGGGTGTTATGGCCTGGGCATGTATGGCTGCAGAAGGCACTGGCTCACTTATCTTCATTGATGATGCAACTGCTGATGGTAGTAGCATAATGAATTCTGAAGTGTATAGACACATCCTATCTGCGCAAGTTCAAACAAATGCCTCAACTCATTGGCCAGCAGTTCATTCTACAGCAAGACAATTATCCCAAACATACTGCGAAAGCAACAAAGGAGTTTTCAAAGTTAAGAAATGGTAAATTCTTGAGTGGCCGTCAATCACTCGATCGGAACACAATTGAGCATGCCTTTTATATGCTGAAGAGAAAGCTGAAGGGGACTAGCCCCCAAAACAAGCATTAGGTAAAGATGGCTGCAATATGACAATGTGCACTTTAACCACATGTGATTTTTTTTCTATTACAAATCTCAAATTGTAGAGTATATAGTAGGCAAATAAATAAATGATGGGTCTTTGTTGCATACATTATGGAGGGCACTGTAAGTGCAATAACATCTGCTCTGAATTCTCAAATTGTTTCACCATTTTTCCAGCCGCCTCACCACTGACCAGTTTTGCGGCATATTGTGAGTCAATTGGTCTCTAATCATTTGGTTTGCTGCTCTTCTCTGAATATGCAATTGTTAATTCCGAGCCAATCAGTCTGAAGAAATGTCCTGACCCGAAACATCACTTATCCGTCCGTTCCCTCCACAGATCCTGAGTTCCTCCACCACTTTTTAATTCTGCTGATATAAAGATGTATTTTCTTTAACGGACCGTGGGTCTGGACACTGGCTCGTGGCTCCACTCTGCAGCCTCCATCTTTTTACTGCTTCCTTTCATAGCCATTAGAACAGAGTATAATATTGAGACTAGACACAAAAAGCTGGAGTAACTCAGCGAGTCGGGCAGCATCTCTGGAGACAAAGAATGGTGAAGAAGTGAAAACTTAAGAAGTGTCTTGACCTGAAACGTCACCTACTCCTTTTCTCCAGAGATGCTGCCTAACCCTCAGAGTTACTCCAGCTTTTTGTCTATCTTCGGTTTAAACCAGGATATGCAGTTCTTTTCTACATAATATTGAGGGTAATCTGGCTCGAGCACCACAGTTTGGTTGTGTCCTCTATTGACAAGTGTGTTCTGGCTGACTAGTAAGGAGCAGTTCAAGTGTAAATCTGAATTGACCGTGGCAATTCCATGCCAAACCTAATTTTCATTCTCTTATCCCCGTAAATATAACAAACACAAAAATGCCATTGATCTGTTTGAAGATGAGGTGCCAACTTTCGATTGAGGGCAGAGGACACATGCTGTATGACCATGCTGAATAAAATGTGGCAAGATCTCATCCCACTATATATTACCTGCTGGATAGCTCAGAATTTGCTGCCTAGAAAGAGGATATTAGCTACAAGGAGAGGTTGGACAAACTTGGATTGTTTTCTCTGAAACCTTGGAGGTTGAGGAAGACCTGAGAGAAAAGTATATACAATTATGAGAGACATAGCTAGTCAGAACCCTTTTCCCAGGGTGTAAATGTCAAAGACTCGAGGCCATAGGTTTAAGGTGAATGTGGCAAAGTTTAAAAGAAACATGCGGGGTATGTTTTTTCTCAGAGTGGGGGTGCCTGGAACCCATTGCCAGGGGTGTGGTGGAAGCAGATATGATAGTGGCAGTTAAGAGGCTTTTAGATAGGCAAGCAAATATACTGGGAGAGGAGATTAGTTTAATTTTGCATCATGTTTGCCATGGACATTGTGGGCTGAAGGGCCTGTGCTTGTGCTATCTGTTCTGTGATTTTCTAGGCAACTTCATTGGGCAGTTGAGACCCAGTTACATCGGCCTGACCATTCAGGGTGCCAGATTGTAACTGAACATCCCAAATTGTTCTCGACAGTGAGACTCTGAAGTCACTTGCAGTGCTGACCCAGTAAAAAGGCAATACATTTCCTTCCCTGAAGGACATTTGTCATCAAGATAGGATATTGGACCATGGTTTTACTACTGATTCATTTGTTTTTGAACTCTAGATTTATTTACATTCCACAATTGTCATGGTGAGACGTGAATTCTGGTCTCTGGGATATTATTTCAGTGGCTTAACTGCTGCCTCAACATCATACTGCATGGGTATTACTTCTTCTACTTACGTGTAACTGCTCATGTGTCTGATGCCTGTTCCATGTCTGAATGTTGGGATAATTACTTCACCACCAAGTTCCTGTGTACATATTGTTATTCCTAAGGTGACGCATTATTGTATCAACCTATTGTTATTGCCAACTATTGTATTAGTTGGTGCCTTCTATCAAATAAGCAAGAGGTCCAGGTTCCATCTGTTGTTTCCTCGACATGGTGCTCCACCTCCGCACTCCACTCCTCCGTCTGACGGGCGAGCAGATGGCCTTCTCATGGCCTTCTTCCAAAAGCCTCCTGAATCAAATGAGATCAACTTGGATTAACTTGTTACTTAGCTACGCAGTGTGAAGATCTTTCTTGTATCCAGCTTGCTTCTGGAAGCCGCTAACCGGCGATGCCACCATTTGGTATCGCATCTGGTGGGTTTTCTTCATATGTGAACTCGGGTACTGGGCCTGGTTATTCAACTTCAGTCTTCACATCCAATGCCAGTAAGGTCAGCACCTGGTCATTCAACTGAGCAGACACTGTAATTGGTTTGTTTTCATTGTCCCTTTTACCATAATTAAGAGATTGTGAAAAGTGGCTTCACTGAATTGGTTCCAGTAGTGATGGGATAACCTTTGGAAGTGGGTTTTGGTTGAATGGTCCCTGGAGCTTTTGATGAATGAGAGGAGATCTGAGAGATACTAGATGCTGGAATCTTGAGCAAAACACAAAGTGCTGGAGGAACTCGGCTGGCCAGGCAACATCAGTGGAGAGAATGGACATGTGAAGATTTTGGTTCGGACTTTTCTTCAGGGAACTGAGATGAATAGTTAGTATTCAGAGAAAGACTTTATCTGGGAAACTGTTGAAAAGTTTGGGACACAGCAGCAGTGTCAGCATAAAGTGTATGGCATCCTTGGCTGAGCGAGAGGCAATTCCTGACTAGCATTTGTGAATCTTTGGAATTCTGTCCTCCAGAGAACCAGGGATTAGTGTTCATTGGGTCCCACCCCCACCTCTCTTATCCTGCTTTCTCCCCCCTACTTTAATCAGTCTGATTAATCACTGATTTCTCCTCATCTCAGACCAAAGCTACCTATCCCCTACGGTCCTTCTGGTTCTCAACAACAACCCCGCAGCATTTCCCTTGCCAAGGCCTTTAAGTATTTTATGTTAAAAATGAGACCTCTTGTACTTCTAGACTTCTGAGTTTAGGCCCAGTCTACTTAATTACTTGCATAGTAAATGTGCAATTTCTGGACACAGTCCAGTTAATCTCTTACTGCAGTCCTGTTGCAAGAACATTTTGTTGGGTAAGAAGACCTTAATTGTATGGAGTGATCAAGTTGCAGCCTCACCTAGGCCTTGTACAATTGCAGTAAGATTTTCCTACTCCAGTACTCAAGCTGATGTATCACTTGTCCACTATAATTTCTTGAATCTGTGGATCGGCCTTCAGAAACATGGTCCCTTTGGCCAACAACATTATCCAATTTCTCGCCATTTAAAAATTCCCCTCTATTCTGTTTTATGCGCCAAAGTGGATAACTTCACTCTTTTCCACGACATAGCATGTTGTTGTCAATTCATTTAGCTTGTCCAAACCCCTCGAAGCACTTGTACATCCTCCTCTGTACTCCCTATTTCTAGTTAAAGATTGTCAGCAAACTTGGCACTGGTCCCCTTACCCTATTTATTGATGTATGCAGTGAAAAGAGTCTCAAGCACTGACTACGGTCGTCATTGCCTGTCAACCTGAGAATGATCTGTTTATTCCCTGACTTTAAATCCAGTCTGATAACCAATCCTCATTCTATGCCACTATGTGCACGAGTTTATTGATTAACCTCCTGTGTGGGACCTCATCAAGTATCTACTAAAAGCCATTCCCCATATCCTTCCAATTGCATCAATAGTCAAGAGTTTAATTGCCAAATATGCCAACAATAGAACAATGAAATCATTATTTATAACAGTATAACAGGCCTGTAAACACAATGGCCATATTATGTAATAAAATTCAAAATAAATGAACAACTGCAGTACTAGTTGAAATTAGTGCAACCAAAGACTGTCCATAGCTCACAGATGAGGCTAGTGTTGCGCCATGTGCAAGAGCCTGATTGTTGGGAAGAAGCTATTCTTGAGCCAGGTAGTCATCAAAAATATACAGCATATTAGTCAATCAGGTTTTTTCCCTTCCAGTTCATGTTGGCTATGCTCAATCCTGTTATTCTTTTCAAGGCACATTTTTTATATGCCTTATAGAAGTATATCAAATCATGAGGGGAATAGGTACAGTCTTTTCCCCAGGCCAAGAGTCTTAAAACAAGAAGGCATAGGTTGAAACTGATGGGGAAAAGATTTAAGGGACCCGAGGGCAAATTTCCCACAACACAAACATGTAACGAGAAGCCGGTGGAAGTGATTGAGGAAGGTACTGGGCCAGTCTTTGAATAGTGAGCCATAATGTCACACACGATACATTAAAAAATTATTGGAAGAGATTAATCTTATTCATTGTTATTTTCCTACCTACAGAGCTATGATGCATGTTTGCTAAAGATATGAACATTCTAGCTTTTTAAAATTCACAGAGTTTGTGAGATAAAACCGAGTTATGAAAAAAATGCTACCGTGTGAGGTCACACACACGAGACCAGTCATATTTGACCTCTGACCCATAACAAACATTGTCAGTATAACAAAAATTTCACTTGATAAACTGAAGAAAAAAAATGAATTATCTATACGGTACAAAACAATATACCTGTAATGCTTTCAGTTAGAAAATGTGTATTCCACGATTTTTCATATTTTTGTTCACGCACGTGACTAAGATTGGGCCTACTAATTATGACATGCAAAATAAACTTGAACAGGTGCATGGATAGAAAGGTTTGGAGGTATATGAGCCAGGCTCAGGCAAATGGGGCTAATTCAGTTAGTTAACTAGTCAGCATGGACGAGTTGGGCCGGAGGGATGTTTCCTTGACTTTATGTTACAACGTCCTTCAATATAGCTCCAGCACTTTGCCTACCACTGATGTCAGTCTAACAAGTTGGTTTATTTCCTGTTTGCTGTCTCCTGAAATAGTGCTGTCACCGTCCAATCCAAAGGTACAAATTCAGAAAGATAATAATCACGTCCACTATCTCTAAAACAACCTCATTTAAAGCTCACCAGCTGACTCGGGTGATTGGACCATCCTGCTGCTCCCTCATCAACCCATGTTAGTTGATGAGTCATTCACTGTGATAGGGATGGGCTATGACTCTGATAGGTGTGATTGCAAATGCTAGTACCGAATTTGGTCAACAGTTCAAGGTCAACCACAGCATCATGTTTGTGAGCAGCTGACAACATCAGAATGTGGTCTGGGACCAGCATCCTTGGGGGGTGGGGAATATCCACAAATAAAACTAGACATGCCCAGGCCATAACACTCCCACCACCATGTTTCACAGATGAGGTGGTGTGCTTTGGATCTTGGGCAGTTCCTTCTCTCCTCCATACTTTGCTCTTGCCATCACGCTGATATAAGTTAATCTTCATCTCACCTGTCCACAAGTCCTTTTTCCAGAACTGTGGTTGCTCTTTTAAGTACTTCTTGGCAAACTGTAACCTGGCCATCCAATTTTTGCGGCTAACCAGTAATTAGCATCTTATGGTGTAGCCTTGGTATTTCTGTTCATGAAGTCTTCTGCGGACAGTGGTCATTGACAAATCCACACGTGACTCCTGAAAAGTGTTTCTGATCTGTCGGACAGGTTTGGGGATTTTTCTTTATTATAGAGAGAAATCTTCTGTCATCAGCAGTGGTGGTCTTCCTTGACCTGCCTGTCCCTTTGAGCTCAGTAAGCTCACCAGTGCTCTCTTTCTTCTTAATGATGTTCCACACAGTTGATTTTGTAAGCCTAGGGTTTGGCTGATGTGTAACAGTTTTATTCTTGTTTCTCAGTCTCATAATGGCTTCTTTGACTTTCATTGGCACAACTTTGGTCCTCATTGATAAACAGCAATAAACGTTTCCAAAGGTGTTGGAAAGACTAGATGCTGAGAGGTCTCTTATACCTGCATTAAGGGGACAATTAAGCACACCTGAACAATTACAAATGCCTGTGAAGCCATGTGTTCCAAACATTATGGTGTCCCGAAATGGGGGGACTATGTATAAACACTGCTATAATTTCCACATGGTGAAACCAAAATGTATACAAATGGCCTTTAATAAAATCTGGCAATGTGCAATTTAACCACATGTGAATTTTTTCCATTCCAAATCTCAAATTGTGGAATACAGAGGCAAATAAATAAATGATGGGTCTTTGTCCCAAACATGGAGGGCACTGGAAGTGTTACGACTTGAAAGGAAGAGTTTGGGGAGTTCTGACTGTGAAGACGTTCAAAGTGAGTGAGAGGTGGGGCTGTCCAGGGATTTTAGGTTGGGACTTTGAAAGTTATTGAAAACAGGTGAAAGTTAATATGCTTTTGTAGTAGTTTTCACTTTCAACTTTTCTTCTCAATTTTCTCTTGCCTGTGCACCGCATGCAAGAACACATCAAATTTGTAAACATTCAGAGGCAAGCTGCAACAAGAAATCACATTCTTGAGAAGGGCTTGTTAAAATTGGCAGAACTGGAGGATTGAGTAGATCGCCACCATGTGGGAATGCTCCATTTCCAGCTTCCTGGTCCGAAGCCCCATGTGTGGAGGAAGAGGATTTAAAGGTAACATGGAACCTAGTGTGAACGGGTGATCATTGATCAGCATGGACTCAGTATATGCTGTCTACTAGTTTAGTTTAATTTAGAGTTACAGTGTGGAAACAGGCTCTTCGGCCCACCAAATCCATGCCAATCATCGATCATCCGAAGACTAGTTATTTGTTATCTCACTTTTAGATGCTACACACTAGGGGCAATTTACAGATGGCAATTAACATACAACCCTGCTCGTCTTTGGGATGTGGGAGGAAACCAGATCACAAGAAGGAAACCCACGTGGTCACAGGGTAAATGTGCAAACTCCATACAGGCAGCATTTAACTTTCAAATGCTTAATCTACCCCGTTTTCGATGACTTTCAATGTCCCAACCTAAAATCCCTGGACAACCCCACCTCTCACTCACTTTGAACCTCTTCACAGTCAGAACCATCTCCCCAAACTCTTCCTTTCAAGTCATAATACTTCCAGTGCTGTCCATAATGTTTGGGACAAAGACCCATACATTTATTTATTTGCCTGTGAGGCAGCAGCTGTGCCACTGTGGCACCGTGCCACCCTAGTTCATGGAACGCAGCTTCAGTTAAGCCCTTCACGTCCCAGTATTTTTGAGATGTAGGGCGCCTGTGCTTTCCATCTCATTTCATTGCTATAGGATGTGCTAGAAGCCCTGGTTGCTCTTTACTCCCGCCCATGGCCCACTTGTTCCTCTGGTCTATTTTCAATGACCCTGAGGCAGAAACAGTGTAGATTCATAGAAACATAGGGTTAGGAGATTGCAACCTTCACGTGGTCCAGCCTGTTTTGACGAATGCAATCAACCTGGCGTGCACAAGCAGAAGATCAAATAGAACAAGTTGCGTTACAAATTTAAGCTGTGCACGCCATAAGCAAGAAGAAGATAGAAACATAGAAAATAGGTGCAGGAGTAGGCTGTTCAGCCCTTTGAGCCAGCACCGCCATTCAATATGATCTTCTACTTCTTCTTGCGTGTGGCGTGCACAGCTTAAAGTTGTAGGTCAACTTGTTCTATTTGATCTATTTGTTTGTGCACGTCGGTTTGATTGCATTAGTCGAAACAGGGTGGACCACCCCTTCAATATGATCATGGCTGATCATCCAAAATCAGTACCCCATTCCTGCTTTCTCCCCATATCCCTTGATTCTGTTAGCCCGAAGAGCTATATCCAACTCTCTCTTGAAAACATCCAGTGAATTGGCCTCCACTGCCTTCAGGTGGCAGAGAATCCCACAGATTCACAACTGTTTGGATGAAAAAGTTATTTCTCATGTCAGTCCTAAATGGCCTACCCCTTATTGTCCTTCCCCAAATTAGGAGACCAAAACTGCACACAATACTCCAGGTGTGGTCTCACCAGGACCCTGTACAACTGCAGTAAGACCTCCTTGCTCCTTTACTCAAATCCTCTTGCTATGAAGACCAACATGTCATTTGTTTCAGTTCAAATGTTGTCTCTGCCCTCTCTCTTTACGTCAAATTGATCAC
Organism: Leucoraja erinaceus; assembly: GCF_028641065.1. Lineage (NCBI taxonomy): Eukaryota > Metazoa > Chordata > Chondrichthyes > Rajiformes > Rajidae > Leucoraja > Leucoraja erinaceus. The sequence continues at coordinate 9,787,440 of NC_073404.1, forward strand.
ACCATCAGTTAAATAGAGTCCCTTGGAAAGCGTAGAGTGTAAATTGCACAGTGACCAGAAATCCGTCGTGACTGTGGCTTCTGATCACAAGAAAACCAGTCTGTCAGCTGCTGTGGGTCTACCATGTAGTCATTCCCATCATCTTGAAACAGCAGTTAGGTCAGAAGCAGTCTCGTGGGAATGTTGCAGAAGTTAAAGTGTTCAGCATTTTAAATCTAACATTGTGATATTAAAACCAAAAATATTCTTTGTTGAAATTCCCTCTTCTGCATCCACTGAGGTATGATTGTGAGGTTGTAATTAAAAGGAACTGCAGATGCTGATTTAAACCAAAGATAGACACTAAATGCTGCAGTCACCTTGGGCGCTGTCTAATTGGAAGGTTCTTTGAATAATATAATGCATGAAAACAGACCCTTCTGGATCATCGAGTCCTCACTGACCATCAACCACCTGTTTACACTAATCTAATCCAACTTTATTCTCTCCATATTGTATCAATACCCGCCCCCTGCCCAGATACCACAACTCGCCAACACACAAGGGGCTACCAACCCACGCATGGAGCACAGATCAGTACAATACAGGAACAGGCCCTTTGGTTCACAATGTCTGTGCTGAACATGATACCAAGTAAAATTTATCTCAGCAGCCTGCACATGATCCATATCTCTCCATTCCCTGCACATCCATATACGTATCTAAAAGGCCTCTTAAATCCCACTATTGTATCTCCCTCCATCACCCTGGTAGTGAACTCCAGGTATCCACCACCCTCTGTGGGGGCTAGTCCTGCAAAGACCTACGTAAACTCACAACAATCAAATGTACTTTTGAGGACTCATCACATTGTGACAAGGGAAATGCAGCAGCCAATTATGCATAGCAAGATAGCACAGTGCTGTGCTCCTTTCTTATCACCCCTCCCGCATGGCATTCTCTCAGCACTGCTCCTCCTGTGGGTTGAAGGACCTGTTCCTGTGCCATACTGTGCTATGAGTGTGATCAAGTTGAAAGGATTCCCATTAGTTCTGAAGAATACCGCCACAGCGTCATATATGACAGCAGTGAACAGGGAAAGCGAGAGAAGAGCAACACAGTGGCGAGCTGGTGGAGCAGGTGCCTCAGTGCCAGAGCCCCAGGTTTGATCCTGACCTTGGGTGCTGTCTGTATGGAGTTTGCATGTTCTCCCTGTGACCGTGTGGCTTTCCTCCAGGTGCTCTGGTTTCTTCCCACCTAGCAAAGACACGGACGTTTGTAGGTTAAGTGATCCCTAAAATCGCCCTTAGTGTGTATGGATTGGATGAGAAAGTGGGATAACATAGAACTAATGTGAACAGGTGATCGATGGTCAATGTGGACTAAGTGGGCCGAAGTGTTTCTACGCTGTATCTCCAATCTTAAACTAAAAAACTTAAACTCCCATTCCTGGTTTCTGTCAATGATGAAAATATTGAATCAAGATTATTTATGGTGGCGAGAATTACTGATGCCAAATGTCCAGCAGGAGGTGCAGGCAGCGTCAGGCACCAGATGAAGGAAGTACCGTTTTCAGATCTGCCCAGTTCATCATCGCTTGTTGGGAAAACATGACTGGAATCTATTTCCCTTTTTTCTTCCCTTTCCCCTCCCCCTAACCACTTCCACCTGTATCCTTCGCTCCAGATATACATTTCACCTCTTTTCTCATATTACACTCCTTGTCTCCTTTCCATCTCTAGCCTTTGACAGGTGGGTGGATTAAGTGACAATCAATCCCCCCCCCCCCCTCACCTATATCCACCTAACGCCCCCCCCCCATTCCCCCACCCCCCCCCCCCCCCCCCCTACTGCTCTCAGTCTGAAGAAGGGTCCCAACCCAATATGTAGTCCATCCTTTTCTTCCACGGATGCTGCCTGACTTGTGAGATCCTCCAGCACTTTGTGTTTTGTTCATGATTCCAACTTCTGCAGTTTTGTGTGTTTCCATTGGATCTTGATCTATTTCTTTATTACCTGGCCAATGTGTAGTTTGAAAGATATTTTGCTGGCTAAATTCTGTCATTTATTGGGTTAACCTTTGAGCCGTTCTTTGCGCTTGGAGAGGTAGTAACTATGGCTGCAAAGGGCAATTCTGTGAGTCTATTGAAATTGACTAGGGAAAACGAGAAAATGGAGGGTGGGGCAGGAAGAAAGCAAACACCCGTGGAAACCTGTGCAAATCATGCCCTTGGCAACAGCTGACTTTTTCTTTCACTTTTATCTTTCAGTTTCTTTGTCCAAAGAGTGAGTGTGAACTGCTGGGAAATATTGCCGCTGCTAAATTCCTGATCCTTCTTAGTTCTGAGTTGCTCCTTAGAACATGTGTAGGAAGAAACTGCAGATGCTGGTTTAAACTGAAGATAGACACAAAAAGCTGGAGTAACTCAGTGGGACAAGCAGCATCTCTGGAGAGAAGGAATGGGTGATGTTTCGGGTCGAGTCCTTACTTCAGACTGGTTAGGGATAAGGGAAACGAGAGATATAGATGATGATGTGGAGAGATAAAGAACAATGAATAAAATATATGCAAAAAAGTAACAATCATAAAGGAAGTGGGCCATTGTTAGCTATTTGTAGGGTGAAAACGAGAAGATAGTTCGATTGGGTGGTGGAGGGATAGAGAGAGAGGGAATGCTGGGGCTACCTGAAGTGAGAGAAATCAATATTCATACCACTGGGCTGTAAGCGGCCCAAGCGAAATATGAGATGCAGTTCCTCCAATTTGCGTTTGGTCTCACTCTGACAACGGAGGAGACATAGGACAGAAAGGTGGGGGGGGGGGGGGGGGGGGGGGGGGGGGGGGATGGTGTTAAAAGCACTGCAGAAGTCAAAAAACATGACTCACAGTGCTTACCGGATTATCCAGGCGAGCATAGGAACGATGGAGCAGGTGGATGATGGCGTCCTCCACCCCCACCTTTGTTTGGTAAGCAAACTGCAGGGGGTCCAAGTAGGGTTTAACCAGGGTTGGTGAGTTCATGATGTGTGAGGTCAGCGCCACCGGTCTGTAGTAATTGGAGGAGCTGGGACGCGTCCTCTTTGGTACAGGAACCATGGAGGATGTCGCCCGCATCACAGGAACCCTCTCCATGCTCAGGTTGAAGATATGCTGGAGTACTCCGCACATCTGGCTGGTACACGCCTTGAGTACCCTCGGGCTGACACCATCGGGACCCGTGGTTTTACCTGGGCAGAATCTGCTCAGCTCTTTCCTTACCTGCTTAGCCTTGATGGTCAGGTGCAACAAAGAAAGGGCAGATTAAGTGGACCAGGGATGGAGGGGGAGAGTCAGTCAGGGAGCAGGGGGGAGGCCAAACAATACGGCATTGGCTAGTGATTGTAGAATCAGCATCAGAGGATATCCCAGGGCTGTGGTATGGGCATCTCAATGGGGGAGGAAGAACGCCAGCTGGATATTTCCGTACAGCTACACAAAGTGCTGCTAATCCTGAGCTCAGCCCCAGGAAGGCTGAAAGCAGGTTAATTCGTATGACAGACCCACCCGTCTCCTCCCTTCAGAGAATCCTCATTGCTCGCTGCAGCTGGTACTTTCTGCCTGTTGCTGGAACTCTGCAGATGTTCAGTGCCTTCTGCTGCAGTTGACAACCAGCAGTTTGGCTGATATTTTGCTCTCACTTCTGCAAAACCTGCTCTTGCACTCGAGAGCACGGTGACTTTCCCCGTTTCTGTATGACGTAGAAGGAGACCACTTGTTTCATCAAGTCTGTGCCGGCTTGCACACGATCTAAGTCGCAGCGATCCCATTCTCATTAAAGTCCCCCCTCACCCCAGACACTACCTCTCTCTCATACACTAGGGACAATTACAGTGGATAATTAATCAACCAACCTGACTTAATCAGAGGGCCTGTGGGAAACCCCTCCAGAAATAATGTGCCGACTCACCACAATTGGCACCAGAGATCAGGATCGAATCTTGGATGCTGACACTGTGAGGCAGCAGCTCTACCAGCAACACCACTCTCCTAATACACTGCAACCCAGTAAAACCTAGGGACCCAGTGGACCTGGTGGGGATTTGAGGGGATACGGAGCGGGGTGGTGTACGGTATGCTAGTTAAGAGGCACCCTTGACTTCCAGATCCACGGCCTGGCCGACGATTGCCATTCACAAGCCCAGACATTAAAACACTTTTGAATCTTGACTTTTGGTTTGTTCAAAGTTCCACGGGTGCCATGTGAACCTGGAGAAGGGGCAAGAGGTATCTGCTGGCTTGCTGGCAGTCCTCTGGAATGAGTGAGCATTAAAGGAGCGACGCCTGCTACTCCATGAGGACCCCTTTGCTGAGAACAGGGCCCTTATTGGCTGTGACTGGGATGCTTTACATCAGGCTCTTTTCTGATTGTATCTAGAGGGGCTTACAACAACCAGCTGTTGCCACTTTAGGTATCGGAACATCGCCTAGGTATAGGATGGCACTCTCTATCCCCAGGAACCCAATTGCACTTTGGCCACTTTAACTAGATACCTGCAATTGGTTTGCAGGCTTGTCCATGGACCATGGACATACGATACAAATACAACCCCGGTAGGCGGCGCGGCTCTGGCCAGCAGCGGCCTCTGCAGCCTGTCCGCGTTTTTGTTATTTTTTGTCTGTGTTTCTGTGTAGTTTTTGTTATTTTATGTTGGGGTGTGTGTGTGGGGGGGGGAAACTTTTGAATCTCTCCCTGCACTGGAGACCCGACCTTTTCTCGTCGGGTCTCAGGTGTCGTTGAGGCCGCAACGAGGAGCGGCCTCCAACGGGAAGAAGCCGGGGACTCTGGTGCCGACTCACCGTTGCCGTCGCGGAGCTGGCCGAGACCGGAGCGGGTGGAGCGGTGGAGGAGGGCTGCCGCTGCTGCTGAGTCGGAGGCTGCTACTGCGGGTCTGCGGACGGCTCGGACGACCCCGCGCAGCTCCCTGGAGGGAGACCGCTTTTCAGGCTGCTGCAACGGCGAATTCTCCCGCCCGTGTTGCGGGGTCGAAGAGCTCCTGGAGCGGGGCCTTACACCATTGCCCCGCGCGGCTGGAACGGCTGCGGGACTTTGCGAGCGCACACCGGGGGCTCCAACACCAAGACCCGGTGTGCGACCTCGCACCACCCGGCGTGGCTTTAATGGCCGCGGGACAATCGCCATCGCCAGCCGGGGGCTTTGACTTTGACTGTGACATCGGGGGGGGGGGGAGAGTGCAGTGGAGAGATAAGTTTTTAAGTTTTTTTGGCCTTCCATCACAGTTATGTGATGGATGTTTATGTTAAATGTAATTATGTTGTGTCTGGGGTCTATTTGTGTGTAATGTATGGCTGCAGAAACGGCATTTCGTTTGGACCCCCAGGGGTCCAAATGACAATTAAATTGACTCTTGACTCTTGAGAGTGGCACAGGCTGCATTCCGACTATTAATTGAGTGGCCAAAGCCCAATAAGATGGCTGCAGAGAGCTGCCCCCCATTGGGCGGCAGTATATTGTGCCAATTGTAGCTGAGCTTCCATGGCAAACCATTGAGGGGCTTTTGGGTTCTGGATGACGATGTGACAACATAAGAGTCCAGTGAAGAGCCTAAGTCCCCGTGGACAGCATGGATGCACTGAAAGCCTGTTACCTACCACACAGTGTGATGGAGCAGACCATTAGCAAGCTGAAGCAAATATTCTGGGTCACTGGAACAGTTCGCTGGTGGAGGAGCAGTGGGTACCATGATTTGTGTCGCCAATCTGTATTCCTTGCAGTTCAGAAGAATGAGAGGCAGCTTTATTCAAGCATATATGCATATAAAAATTGGCTTGATTTATTATTGTTATTTGTACTGAGATACAGTAAAAAAAATTGTTTTGCATGTATCTAGGCAAATCATTGCCATACACAAGTACCGGGTTTAAGGGGGTTGGGGTGTAATGGGAATCTCTAGGCAATATTGCACTCAAGACCAATGCAAGTGAAAAATAATTCTAGCCCTGAAACATTGACAGTGTCTGTTCTTCCTCATAACAGGTGCGGGAGAGAACCTGGAAAATACAATGGCAGCCTTCAGGCAGTAAGTAAAGCCAAGCTCCACAGCAGCCTTTCAATTCTTTGAATACAATGTGTAACAGAACCCTGAAGTGATTTCAGCCACAGGTTTGACCCCATGTGAGAGGCAGGGAAATGCATTCAACCCGAGCCAGTGTGCAATCGACATTGTCCGTCTTAATGCTTGAATTTTGTACCGTATTGCTTCTGATCTAGTTTCACATGTTTTTCCTTTAATTTGTGATCTGGAAAAATTAGTTGTACTTTCTTTCTCTTTACTCTCCGATCCCCATTACTGGACACTTGGAACAATCAAGTGAGGAGAAGGGCAGGGTAGCAGTGGTGATTATACCATGGAGAAGGGTTGATGAGAACATTGTTCCTGTGCATAGAGCAGATGTGGTATGACGTAATCCATCAATTGAACATATTCCACAAGGTCCCCTAAAAATCTGAGATACATTCTGATGTCTTTTGCAGGTTTACTTCAATTTGCTGTTATCTGAAAATGTCTTGGTTATATTTACCTAACTTTGAAAATCCAGCCCTGATGCTCAGAAGGCAGGTGAATGGGGTTGAGAGGGAAAGATAGATTAGCCATGATTGAATGGCAGAGCAGACTCAATGGGCCGAATTGTCTAATTCTGCTCCTATGAACTTATGAACTCCATTTTTTTTTCTACATCATAGCCATCGTTTTCTTGTGGAACTTTTTAGTTTTTTGAGCAACTAAAGGTTGCTAAAGTTGAGCAACTAAAGGTCAGAGGTAATCTCCTAAAATAGCCGTTAATCTATTTTTCTTTACTGTCTTGTCAAATGTGCACGCCCCAGCTGCTTGCTTTGTTCAGATTGGAGATCCTTGTTTATGATTCAACTAAATCACTTTCAAACCCAACATAAAATTCTAATTGTTTTATGATCACTCTTCTAAGAATGCTTTTTTGACAACATAGAATTATTAAATTGTGTTGTAAGCAAAAGATAATTTTAAATCTAATGTTCTTCCCTGAGTAAAGAAGCCTTGGATAAGAACAATAAATTGATAAACAACAGGATCTAATAAAAAGTAAGCAAGCAATACACAAACTACAAGAGACAACACTGGACTATATTCAGTTTTGTTGATGATACAAATGCAGGCAAAATAGGCAAGGCCGCAAATAAATGTAGGCGGGTTGAATCAGTGGACAGGTAACAGCAAGTTGAATATCCTACAAAAAAAAGTGATGTTCTCCATGGCTAGGTAAAATACTGCAGACAAGCATAATACTCTCCAAAACACTTTTCTACAATTTCTTTAATACTGATTGCCAACCCCAAGCTCTGTGCCACTTGTGTGATCTACATCTCCTCATAATTAAACCAAACCTGCCTCCCAAATTCTCCATTGTACCCTCTGCCCTTTCCACATGGGAGGTAAGAGAAAGTAGTAAGGCCCTTCATGTCAGCGCCCAGGAGTGAAGGAGTTAACTTGCGGCACCCCTGATTTCCCTTGTTATTCCAGTAAAAAATGTTAGCCATGGGGCTTTGCATCTGAATAGCATCCTCACAAAACGGCAAGATTCTAATCTTTAAAGTGAACCATAAATTATGAAAGTAAGTGAAATTGGAGTATGAGAACATCCTGGCTTCAGGTGTACTGAATGAAGCTCGAATTATCCTTCGCTCTACATCCCTCCTACCCATGGGGGTTGATTGAAGAGCAGAATTGTTTGGTGTCGGGTTTAGATTGACTGGATTGTGACAGTTCTTAAATCCATGTCCTCTCATTACTAGTCCCATGGCACTTGTAATTTGGAGAGAGAGGGGGATATACCAAGGAAGCAGGCTTTTCAGCCCTTCAAATCGATGCTGAACATCAACCACCCATTTACACAATCCAATATTAATCTAATCTAATTGTTTTCTCTTCACTTTGTCATCAATTTCCCCCATATTCTATCATTCATCTACACACAAGGGGCAATTTAAGCAGGCAATTAATCTACCAATTTGCATGTCTTTGGAATGTGGGGGGGAGGGGGAGAGGAGACTGGAGCACCTGGAGGAAACCCACCCAGTCACTGAGAAAACGTGCAAACTCCACACAGGCAGCACAGGTCAGGATTAAACCCAGGTTCTAGTACTATGAGGAAGCAGCTGTGCAAGCTGCGTCACTGTGCTAAGCATGCTTTTTTATTGTCCGTATCCTTCATAATTTTCAACAGACTTGATAATTATCACCTGACACTTCCTTTCTCCAACCCAGTTCTTAACTTTTACTGATAGATGGAGAGCAGCCCCAGTTTGTTTTGCCACATTGGGCTGATTTTTTCTTTTTAAATAGTGAAAAACAGCAGAAGATGAAAATTTGAAATAAAAACAAAAAGTATTTGAAGTAACAACACAAGAAAATGCAGACGTGGAATCTTGAGTGAAAACACAAAGTGCTGGAAGAACTCAGTGGGTCAGACTGCATCAGGAAAGGGAATTGACCAATGTCGTTTCGGGTTAGGGGCCTTCAGACTCTGAGTAGACACGAGGAACTGCAGATGCTGGTTTACCTCCAAAAAATGCTGGATGAACTCAGCAGGTCAGGCACTATCTCTGGAGAATATGAATAGGTGAGGTTTCAGGATAGGATAGGATGGGTCTCAAGAAGGGTCCCAACACAAAACGTTGCCTATCCATGTCCTCCAGAGATGTCTCCTGACCTGCTGAGTTACTCCAGCACTTTGTGTCTTTTTAATACTCTGGGTGTTTCCTGCACTTTCTGTCTTAAGTTCCCTTTGGCTTGTGTATGTGTTTGCTCTGTTTTTACTTGTAAGTGGGAACATTTAGTATTTTACGCTAATAAAACACTTCAGTCTAAAAACGCATGAGCTATTTGCTTTTATAATTTTATATATGTATGTATGTATGTATATATATATATATATGTGTATATGTATATATATATATATATGTGTATGTATATATATATATATATATATGTATATGTATATATATATATATATATATGTGTATGTATATACTGTAGCGACAACATTTAAATTGTTAATGCATGAGTACATTGACATATTAAAATTTACTTTTCTCGACCACATCACTTTGATCATTTCACTAATCGTATACAGCTACAAACAGATACGATAGCTCAGTAGTCAGTGTAAAATGAATGCGAATGTAAATTTGGCCTGGTTGACCTTTATTGCTGCAATAGACTCTTGCCATTGGGGGAAGAAAGGACATTCTCCAGACATTCTCTAGGCCCTCGATATTATTTTGGTTGTCATTCCAAATATGCAAACCTTACAAGTGAAAGACATTCTTCATTCTTGGTGCCATCTTGGTTGATATCCTTTGCAAGCTCTTGTTGTCCCAGCTAAAACATGTCCAGAATCTTTGGCACTGCACCTGAAGCCAATCTGGTTATATTATAAAGAAGTTTAGCAGAGGTCTTTGCCTTGTGCTTTACACATCTATGACATTCCGTGTACTCTATACTATGAAATAGAATATCCTACATATATATATATGTGTTAAATAATTTTGTCAACTTCAACCACTGCTATGTTTGTGAGAAAGCCTTTGTCAGACTCTTGTTCCTGGGTTCCCCTTCATGAGTTGTGGTCCTAAACAAATTCCTGCTTCCCTATTTTGTCAGCCCCTTAAAGGAACCACAGATGAAAACTAGAAGTGTTGGTTCACACGTTGTATCACAAGCCAACATAATGAGTCAGGCAGATTGTCCACACGTGATCTCTGACCAGCTTCAGAAATGTGCGCCCTCGAACAAACTTAGAGATCTGTTGTCACTTCACTTGTCCTTTCACCTGCCAAACAATAAAACCTTTAAACCCAAAGGTGAATCCTTTGTGTGGCTGAGACCCTAGGCTTGTTTTTCTTACACAGCCTTAACTTGAAAAACTAATTTGCTTATTCACTTACTCGTCGAATTTGCGAATCAGTATTTTTAGAAAAGAAACCCATCAAAATTTAAGTTTACTAAAATTCAAAATTAATTACAAAGAACTTAAATTGTAAAAAAATTGCCTACACTCATTGTTTTGAAGTACTTCCAATTCTTTAAGTGCAGTGAAACTCTGATAATCAGCTATTTGATTGTTGTGAAATCCCAGGCTGCACAGTACTGCAACTGGTAAAGCTACTGCCGCACAGCACCAGAGGTCTGGGTTCGATCCTGGTCCCTGGTATTATCTGTGTGGAGTTTATACATTCTCCCTGTGAATACGTGGGTCTCCTTCAGGTGCTCTGGTGTCCTCCCACATCCCAAAGATCTGCAGGCTAGTAGGTTAATTGGCCTCTGGAAATTGCCCCTAATGTGTAGGAAGTGGGATAACATAGGACTAGTGTGAACAGGTGATTGATGGTCAGTGTGGACTCGGTGGGCCAAATGGCATGTTTCCATGCTGTATCTCTAATCTAAACTAAACAATGCTTTGGCATCAGGACCCATTGGGATCCCGTTTCCTGGTCTCCCTTTCAACTCACTGGGATCACCTTATCTGCTCTGCCTTTCAACTCGTCTGGTTCACTGGAAGATGTATGATACCACTGTAGAACAGTAGAAAAAGTGATTTAATTGTGGTGAAGTATTGATGGGAGTAATATCATACAGTCTAGAAACACCATGACGTAGAAGGCGTCATGCCTTCTCCCCATAACTCCTGACACCCGTACTAATCATGAATCTATCTATCTCTGACATAAAAAATATCAATTGACGGCCTAAACACCCTTCTATGGCAAGGAATTCCACAGATTCGCCACCCTCTGACTAAAGACGTTCCTCCTCATCTCCTTCCTAAAGGAACATCCTTTAATTCTGTGGCTAGGACCTCTAGTCCTAGACTCTCCCACTGGTGGAAACATCCTCTCCACATCCATTCTATCCAAGCCTTTCACTATTCGGTAAGTTTCAATGAGGTCCCCACCCCCCCCTCATCTTTCTAAACTCCAGCGAGTACAGGCCCAGTGCCTTCAAAATATGCTAACCCACTCATTCCTAGGATCATTCTTGTAAACCTCCTCTGGACGCTCTTCAGAGCCAGCATACCCTTCCTCAGATATGGTGCGCAAAATTGCTCACAATACTCCTAATGTGGCCTGACCAGCGCCTTATAGAGCCTCAGCATTACATCCCTGTGTTTGTATTTTAGTCTGAAAATAAATGCTAGCATTGCGTTTGCCTTCCTTACTACCGATTTGACTTACAAATTAACTTTTTGGGAATCCTGCACCTGCACTCCCAAGTCTCTTTGCACCTCTGATTTCTCTTCTCTCCCCATTTAGAAAATAATCTACGCTTTATTCCTACTACCAAATAGCATGACTCCACACTTTGAGGCACTATATTCCATCTGCCACTTTTCTGCTCACTCTCCCAACCTGTCCAAGTCCTTCTGCAGAGAGTTCCTACTTCCTCTACACTACCTGACCCTGCACCTATCTTCGTATCATCTGCAAACTTGGCCACAAAGCCTTCAATCCCCTCATCCAAATCATTAATATACAACGTGAAGAGTCGCGACCCCAGCACTGACCCCTGCGGAACTCCGTTTGTCCTGATAATAGTACTCCAAGAGTTACCCAAACTGTGTCGCTAGGGTTTTTGAAAAATTGATTGAAAGTTACAGAATTAAAAAAGACCCCTCAGCCCACCAAGTCCATGCCAATTATTGGTCACAAATTCACACTGGTTCTAAGTACTCACTAGGGGGAATTTTTCAGAGGCCAATTAATCTGCAAATCTATAAACCTGCATGTTTTTGTAATGTGGGGGGTATCCAGTGCACATGAAAGATCAGACAACGTGCAAACTCCATACCGTCAGCACCCGATATCATGGTCGAAACCGGGCTTCTGGCGCTGTGAGGCAGCAGCTCTACCAGCTGTGCTACTGCACTTCCCCATGGGTTCGGGCACCACTGGTCAAGGTCTTGGTGTAATATAAAAGAAGCGTGGTGTCTTATTGTATGGAGCCTTCAGGTTACACTCCCGATGCGTAACTACAGGCCCGGCACCGACACCTACCACTGAGTGAGTGCTGCACTGGCTAGGTACCGTCTTTGGTGTTAGATGTTCAACAAAGCCCCCTATCTCTCGTTTCTGTGGGATGTCCAAAGTTCCATGTTACCGAGTGCAGAGGGACTTTTGGACACACTGTGTCTTTTGGCAGATGATTATCTGATCATCAACATGGTGCTGGCCACAGTGTTATGTTGCTCAGCTGCTGCTTGCTGCTTACCTCTGTCAACAACCTTTGGTCGGTCTCTGGAGCACACATTCCTCTTTACTGATTAGTTGTTGCTGGGTTCAAAAGGTACTTAGTAACAATTATGTCATTCAATTGTCTGCACAGCCAATCACATTGAAGAATTCTCACTAATAGCAAACAGGAAGGAACAGCACAGTTTTTGTACTGTAAACAGTTTATGGAGAAACCTGCACACAATTACGGTGGAAGTTGGCGCAGCGGTATAGCTGCTGCCTCACAGAGCCAGGGACCTGGGTTTGATCCTGACGACGTGCTATCTGTGCGGAATTTGTACGTTCTCCCTGTGACTGTGGGTTTTCTCCGGGTGCTCCGATTTCCTCCCACATCCCAAAGATGCCGGTTATTTGGCCTCTGTAAAATAAGGATGCAAAAGTGGAATGACATAGAACTAGTATGAACGGGTGATCGATAGTTGGTGTGGGTTGACTTGATGGGCCAAAGGGTCTGTTTCCACGCTGCATCTCTAAGTGTAACTAATAAGTTTTCTTAGGTAAACCAGACCATAATAGTATAACTGATGTTATACTATGTAAACCAATCTGAAGAGAATCTTGACCTGAAATGTCATCTATCCATGTCCAGAGATGCTGCCTGATCCGCTGAGTCACCCCAGTACTTTGTGTCCTTTTTGGTAAACCAGCATCTAATTCCTTGTGTCCACACAACTGAAAAGTTATTGTATATTCATTTGCTGTTGCATTTTATGTGTCTCTAAGGCTGCAGCAAGTGAGAATTTAATTGTTCTGGTCTCAGTGCACATGATGATTAAACACTCCTGACTCTTGATGTTAATTTAGATTAAAATAAAAGCTTGCATTTGTTGCACTTGGTGGAAAATGGTCTTCCGCTGTTTAACCGTTTCAGTGCTGTGCAGCTGGGAACAGACATGCTGGAGCTCGACTGTCACCTGACCAAAGATGAGCAAGTAGTTGTGTCACATGACACCAACCTGAGGCGAACTACTGGTTTCAATGTGAACATCGAAACCATCAACTTTTCAGTAAGTGGTACCTTTCTGCCTTGAATTAGCCTTGTACAGCAGTGCCATGTTGCACAGAATGTTGGTATCTTTTGGTGCTACAATCTAGTCCGCAAACATGACAGCTGCCTCATGCAAGCCCACAAAACAACACAAGTAAGGTAGAAGATGAGACTGATACCAGAAAGGTTATTTGAACAGTCTCACCAGACGGTCACATTTGTACAGTCCAGTTGCTGCACATAAATATCAGGAATTCTCAGCATTGCCCTCCCAGCAGTGCGGCTCTCCTTCAGTACTTCACCCGACCCAGCAGTGCAGCACTCCCGCAGTACTAAACTCGCCCGTGGTGCAGTGCTCCCTCGGCGCTACCTTCCCTTCAGCAATGCAGACCCCCTCCTTGCTGCTGTCCTGTATCCACGGTGTGATACTCCCTCTGTACTGCCCCTCCCCAGCACTGCAGCACTCCCTCAACAATGGTGCGGTAAGGTGCCCCCAAGGCAGCACTTTCTACTACTTCACTCCACTCTGCACTTGGATTGTGTTGTAAAGTATGACCTGAAGCCCCCAAACATCAGGTTCAAACATAAACACTAAGCACAATTAAATAAGAGCAGGAATCTGTGCCTTGGCCCCTCATGCCAGGCACTATTCAGTATGATCACAGGTGATTTGCCCCATGCCTCATCTATACCAGTTCCACATGGTCCTCAATTCCCCAATCTTTCAAACTCCTCTTAAATTACCCCAACGATCTAGTCTCCTGAACCCTCCGACAAAGAGAATTCTGGAGACATAGTCTGGTTCTAGAAATAAATAAACAGAGGAGGCTATCGAATATGTAAACTCTAATCCAAACACTAAAGATTGACTCACTGATTCTGAGAATTTGGGATATATTGGGGATAAAGCTTCAGAAATACAAATTTATTTTGTAACTTGTTGACCAGCACAGTCTGACTATTCTCCAGAAATGTTCTATTAAAGGCAGCCCTGAAGTTGTTTATCTCTGCTTTTTATGTACAAAGTTGTCAAGCTGCAGTTCACGAGTACAGACTTCGATCGTATACTCGATATCTAGGCAGGCCTCGGAAATGGGAAGATTAGATGTAGGTCAGATGTTAACGAGAGGGCCATCAGCTGGGGCGAGTGCCAGGAAGGGGGTGGTTGTGGTCAGGTGAAGAGTCTCAGTTCAGGAATAGCTTTGTGATCTAACAGGAAGTGATAGTGTCCATGTTCTCAAGAATGAGGCCCGATTAGATGTGCCAATGGGCTGCGTTTCCCTCAACATATCCCGTGAAGATAATTAAACAGCAGCTGACGGCTCAACGTTTCTATAACAACAGTGAACTTTGAGCTGCATGTTATCTGTCCTGCTCCTATAACTTAACTTCGAATACATGGCTGGGGCTGATGACTACTGAAGATGTAAAGACACAAAGTGCTGGATGTGGCAGCATCTCAGGGGGAAAAGGATGGCTGACATTTCGGGTCGGGTTGTTCTTCACCCTTCATCGTTCTTCTACGTCACCCATCCTTTTTTTCCTGTGATGCTGCCTGACCCGCTGAGTTACTCTTTGTCTATCTTTGGTATAAACCAGTGCCCGCAGTTCTTTGTTTCTACATTCCGACTACTATTGAATCAGCCCTGCAGCAATGTACCACATTATTGGAGATGGATGCAGACTAGAAGTCAAACAAAGTTCCCCATCTATGTGTGTGAATTAAAAAAAAACTTCAAGCTGTAATAGCCCTGTCCCACTGTACGAGTTCATTCAAGTGCTCTCCCGAGTTTAAAAAAAAACAAACTCGTGGTAAGCACCGAGAATAATAATAATAATAATAATGATAATAAATTTTATTTTCGGGCGCCTTTCAAATCTCAAGGTCACCTTACAAAGATTAAACAGAAGAGAGAAAAAACATATAGTCGGAGAAAAATAAATAATAAGGACATCATCAATACACAAATTAAAGATAGAAATCGCTACAAAGACACAAAATCAAAAAATAAAAAAAAACACAATGTGAAGAGAGAGCAGCGGCAGCTAAAGCGCGCCAGCGTCCACTCTCTCTTCCGACAGCCATCTTGGACACAGACTAACAAAGTACCTTACACACAGAAAAATCATCCCCCCACAGAAGGCACAAAAGTCCAGTCCCCAACCCCAGTTCTCCCAAAAGTCAGGCCTATTAAGGCCACCGCTGTTGCCTCAACGGAGGCCCGATGTTCCTGGCCGTTCTAGCCGGTCTTGCCCCGATGTCGGGAGAGTCCACACAGCGGCTGGGCCACCTGGAACGGCCGCTTCCTAGCAGGGGATTGTCGGCTTCCGAAGCCGACAAGGACGCACCGAGTTGGAGCTCCCAGGCTCCCGATGTTAATGCCTGCGCCGCCCGCTCCGCTCCGCAGACCCGCAGCCCGGAGGTGTTGCTCTCGGCGGTCCAGCTCACCGGAGCCCCAGCGCGGAGACCCAGGCAAGGCATCGCCCGCTCCACTCCGCGAGAATAAACGTAGCGGGTACGTCGGAGCTCGGGGACGTCTCTTAGCGGCTCGTAACGCTAACGGAAGGTACTTGGGAAACCCCGAGTACCGACGAGCGGCCATTACAGTAAATCTCCGAGTTTGAATCAGGGCAAACTCGGGAGAACTCTTAGAATGAACTCATACAGTGGGACAGGGCTTATAGCAGCGTTTACAACTGGAGGATGTGTCAAGATTCTTAACAACCACAGACAGTTATACTGCGAGCGAGCGTGGGTTAGAGTTTTATCACCTGATTATACACAAGACATCTGCCAGTGGTTCACATTGATTCAGTTCCCTTCTGTTCCAGGAACCACTCCTGCTGTGAAAGCTATTTTACAATTACACAACTTTTTATTTGAAACAGAAACATAGAAAAATAGGTGCAGGAGTAAAGCATTCAGCCCTATGATCCAGAACTGCCATTCAATATGAACATGGCTGATCATCTCAAATCAGTACCCCGTTCCTGCTTTTTCCCCATATCCCTTGATTCCTTTAGCCCGAAGAGCTATATCCAACTCTCTCTTGAAAACATCCAGTGAATTGGCCTCCACTGCCTTCTGTGGCAGAGAATTCCACAGATTCACAACTAGGGTGAAAACGTTTTTCCTCATCTCAGTCCTTAACGGACTACCCCTTATTCTTAAACTGACCCCTGGTTCTGACCACCACCAACATCGGGAACATTTTTCCTGCATCTACCCTGTCCAATCCTTTAAGAATGTTATATGTTTCTATAAGATACCCTCTCATCCTTCTAAATTCCAATGAATACAAGCACATTCTTTCATCATATTATATGTCAGTCCCACCATCCTGGGAATTAACCTGGTGAACCTATGCTACACTCCCTCAATAGCAAAAATGTCCTTCCTCAAATTAGGAGACCAAAACTGCACACAATACTCCAGGTGCAGTCTCACCAGGGACCTGTACAACTACAGTAGGACCTCCTTGCTCCTAAACTCAAATCCTCTCCCAATGAAGGCCAACCATTAGCTTTCTTCACTGCCTGCTGTACCAGTATGCTTACGTTATTCATACCTTCAGAAGAGGAGGCAGGTGAATTTTACTGAATTCATCTCTGATGTAGTATGGATTTGACTCTCTATTGCAGTCAGCCCTACCCTGTTTTTACACATTCATGTTTGAAGCCTGAGTGTTTCTGGAATATCCTGTACTTGTTGCCCAACCCTAAATGCCTTACAGATGATGGTGGTGAACACTTCCTTGTAAAACGAGAGAACAGCAAGAATACTATAGAAATGATACAACTCAAAATTGTTCATCATTGTGGGTGAATCAGCAGTATGGCTGCTGTTTGAGTCATCAGTCATAAGGTGCAAAACAGGCCATTCAGCCCATCGTATCTGCGCCAGCCAGCAAGTACATTAATGTTTAAGTTAATCCTATACCAAACCAGTTTGATTCCTTCTTGCTCCCATCCACTTCCCAGATTCAACCACACATACATACTACAGGTAATTTACTTTGTCTTTTACACATAAATTTACAATGTCTTTGGGAAGTTGGAGGAAACCGAATTGCCTGGAGAAAACCCAGGTGGTTACAGGGGGAAAGGTATAAACTCTACACAGAGATCGCTGAGAGCTGTGAGGCAGCAGCTCTACCAACTGCACCACTGCGTCGTCTGTGGGTGGGACTAGAAACCGGGCCTAAACCCCAGC
This sequence comes from Leucoraja erinaceus, assembly GCF_028641065.1. NCBI lineage: Eukaryota > Metazoa > Chordata > Chondrichthyes > Rajiformes > Rajidae > Leucoraja > Leucoraja erinaceus. Next base: position 9,804,946 of record NC_073404.1, read on the forward strand.
TCCTGGGTCTCCTTTATGTCTTTTAATATATGTCTATGCCAGGAATTATGTCCACAAGAGATGTCAACAGCCAATTAGCTCATTTGATCTAAATTCATTAATTGAGAACATTCAGATTATTTTTAAAGCACCAAACTATATTGGCTCAATGTGCAGGCTACATTGTCATCCAGGTTGCAGGGTATCTCATAGGTTTACGGGAGAATCTTCCAGAATTCTAGGGGTTCCAGGAAGCCTGGGAAATGGCAGGTTTGTGAAGAAGCAGGTCAAGTGAGTCAGTGAGCCTCTCTCATCTGAAACGTTCGATCTAACCCGCTGTGATCTTGTCCAAAGCCAACCAAGGCTATGGACTCAAGGAAGATCATGTAAAGTGCACTTTAAATATATCGCCAGCATCTCAGATTTATAAGGTGCAGCAGAACAAAAGAATGTCTCCTGTTCTAGGGGTGTGGTCTGTGAGGATATAGTCATACAGCACAGAAACAGGCCCTTTAGCCCAACTTGCCCATGCTGAACAAGATGCCACATCTACGCTAGGCTCATCTGCCCTTGTTTGGCCCAATATTTAATTCTCTGTTTTACTTTACCGCTGCTGATTGATCTGATGAATACACGTACAGCAAGGTGGAGCGATCAGTGTACTAATGCCATCCCTTTTCATTTTACCCCAACCCTCTCAGGATCTTCCACTCTACAACTGCAGGCTACACGTGTCCTTCAAGAGAGGTAAGACCTGGTTTGCACAATTCTCACTGATCCACAGGTCACTTGATTTACTGGGTCATCTTTAAGTTGCACAGTGACCCACAGACATTTCATGTGATATATGAAAAGAAAAAGAAAATGCTGGAAATACTCAGTAGGTTAAAATAAGTAGGTTTGTCATTTCAGGGCCACAACTCTTTGTATGAATTGGAACCCTCCCTAGTTCTGATGAGCAATCTTTCACTTCTAGTAGAACTCTACTTTCTCAGTTGAATTTTAATTTCAGATTTAGCGCGTCTGATATTTTTTCTTTCATTGAAGCAGATTCTCAGGTTTTTTTTCACACAAGCCACATAATGAGGTATTAGGACTGATGACCAAATACTTGACAAATTGCTGTAGCATCTGAAGAGAAACAGAGAGATGCCCCATAGAAAGCATCCTATCCCAGTGCATCACAGCTTGATATGGTAACTGCTCCGACAAGAAATTGCATAGAGTTGTGAATGAAACCTAATCTATCAAGCAAACTATCCCCTCACCCATCACTTCTACACTTCACATTACCTCAGGAAAGCAGTTAGTATAATCAAGAACCACTCAGACGTCTGTTATTCTCCCTTCTCCCCTTTTCTGTTGCGCAGAAGAAACAAAAACCTTAAAAACACATCACACTTGATTCATGAACAACTGCTTCCCCACTGTTATCAGGCTCTTGAACAAACCTCGTATGCCAGGGATGAATTTACAGATCTTCCAAATACCTCATTGCAGCTCTTGCATTTTTAAAATCTGCACTTTCTCTGTAGATGTAACACCACCATTCTGCACTCTATGTTCTCTTTTGCACCACTCCTTGTACTCATGCACGGTATGATTTCCCAGGACTGCATGCAAAGTAGAAATTTTCACTGTGTCTCGTACACGTATTAATAATAAACCGTACCAATACCGGAGAGGTTATAGGAGAAAATTCAGGTCAATTGAGAAAAGCTACTCCCAGAACAGATTCACAGATCAAGATACAGATTTAGAAGATACAAATGTGATGTGAAGATTTTTTTATATGCATTGGTTTAACCTGGAACGATGGAAAGAAAGTTAATGTGCATTGAATAGACACAATGCAAAATGACGGACAGTATTATAAGGAAAGTGTGGGAAAACGGGACTGACAGGAGTCGGCAGAGAGTCGGCAGACTGAATGATCGGCTTCTGGGCCATTGTGATTCCTGTAGGCACATGATGCACTTGATGAGACCAGAGAATTGGCCCAGCCCCCAGCTGCTGGCTGACCTCCACTGTCAACTGTTTGTGCCCTGTGCCTATGGACATTTGTGTGTGTACATATTTTTGTGGCAGAGCATTTGCATGTGGCTACATAGTCAAACGTGCCCGTGTGTGTGTGTGTGGCACGCATAAGTGAGAGTGCCTATCTGCCCATCCTTCTGTCAAATCCAATGACTGATTTCTCGCCTCTTTAGATGGTTTCTGTGATGGAGGTGACGACAAGCGAATTCCACTCTTGAAAGAAGTGTTTGATGCTTTCCCCACTACGCCCATCAACATTGATATTAAAGTCGACAATGACCTCCTCATCGAGAAGGTATCAGACAGGGAAAAATAAACCTTCGATCTGAAATAGGAACGCACTGGACATCAATTGGTCAGTGTGTGTGGAGAGAGAACGAGTTAATGTTGCTCAGACTTATTCTTGATACAAAGCATCCCACCCTTATGCTAATTCATCAACTCTGGGGCATGAGTATGCCGCCCGAGTGTTTAAAACTGCAACAGCCCAGGAAAAGGCAACTTGGCTCTTGAAGCCACAGCTGACCCTCCAACTTTGTTTGTTTTGGTTTATTCATGTACTGTCTGCACCGGGTCTGATGTGTCTGTTTTCCCCCAGGTATGTGATTTGGTGATGGAGTATAATCGTCAGGACTTCACTGTCTGGGGCAACGGCAGTGAAGCTATTGTGAAGAAGTGTTACAGAATGGTGAGCCTTCCACAGCTTTGGGCATGTTCGTTTGAAGAGCTAGCAATGGGATATTCCTGGGTAAAGATTTTAGTATTTTGCAGCTGTAATCCCCCCCATTTGGATTACGAATGCACAACTTGGAGGGCAGCACAGTGACGCAGCTGGTGGAACTGTTGCCTCATAGATTCGGAGATTGAACCTAACCTTGGGTCCACTCAACCTCTGATGCTACAGAGAGACCAATCCCAAGTTTGTCTGATCTCTCTTGATAGCTAATCCCCTCTGAAGGCTAAAGTGCAAGGATCATAGCTCAGAGAATTGAGAATCGGTTTGGGTGGAGCTAAGTGTGCTATTGGAAGAGCAGGGAATTACCCTGTGACTTGGTTAACATCTCCTCATCTAAGTACCACAAAGGGCCTCCAGTAAACTGGTTGTAAAATCTTTGCTATTTTTGTAATGGGGAATAAGTTGGTGGTGGGGGGGAATCTTCCTGACCCGTGGGTGTGCATGTGTGCGTGCGGCCCCCACGTAAACTCTCTGCTCTTGTTTCGTTGACAGAATCCCAACATCCCGCTTCTATTTAGCCTGCAGAAGGTGCTGCTGCTGGTGGGTCTCTTCTACACGGGGCTCCTGCCGTTCGTCCCCTTCCGAGAGCAGTTCCTCGAGATCCCCATGCCCACCATCATGCTGAAGTAAGTGAAAGGCTTCCGTGGAGGACAATCTATGGTCTTCACTCTGCATGTTTCTCATTGTTTCACCTTTTGTACCTGCATTTGGCTTGATAGTATTCAACTATAGTATTATCTGATTTGATTGGATAGCGCGCAAACAAAAGCATTTCACTGCACCTCTGTACACGTGACAATAATAAACCTGAAACCGAAACTCTTGGCATGTTGTTCCCCTAACATTGACATCTCTCCCCCAGATACTGCAGGGGCTGGATGGTGAGTCCGTTTTGTGCCACATTATGAGATTCATTTCCACGCACTGGTCCTTGGTGATGGGAAGGTGGCAGTGGGAGTGCTGCTGTGATTGAGAGTTGCCCCATGTCCCTGGTTCCTTGCTCTCCTCCCTCACTGAAATAACTTGTCCTGCCTGGTGCTCCATCTGTGGCAGTGACACAATGTCAACGGTAGTGTTGATTATGTCCCATTTCTCTGGGATGCTGCCTGACCTGCTGAGTTAGTCCGCAGGAAATGTAACACTTGTCGCTTTACCTCCCCCCTTGACTCCATTCAAGGATCCAAGCAGTCATTCCAGGTGCGGCAGAGGTTCACCTGCACCACCTCCAACCTCATCTATTGCATCCGCTGCTCTAGGTGTCAGCTGCTCTACATTGGTGAGACCAAGCGTAGGCTTGGTGATCGCTTTGCCCAACACCTCCGCTCGGTTCGCAATAACCAACCTGATCTCCCGGCGGCTCAGCACTTCAACTACCCCTCTCATTCTTTCTGTCCTGGGCCTCCTCCATGGCCAGAGTGAGGCCCACCGTATATTGGTGGAACAACACCTCATATTTCACTTGGGCAGTTTACATCCCAGCGGTATGAACATTGACTTCTTCAATTTCAGATAGTCCCTGCTTTCTCCTCTCCTTCCCAGCTCTCCCTAAGCCCACTGTCTCCACTTCTTCCTTTCTTCTTATCCCCCACCCCCCCCCCCCACCCTCACATCAGTCTGAAGAAGGGTCTCGACCCGAATAGTCGCCTATTTCCTTCGATCCATAGATGCTGCCTCACCTGCTGAGTTTCTCCAGCATTTTTGTCTACCTTCGATTTTCCAGCATCTGTAGTTCTTTCTGAAACATGCTGGGTTAGTCCAGCACTTTTGATCATGGCCCTGTTCCTGCACTTCCAGTCAATGCCACTAGATGGTGGGCTGGAGCAGATCTCAGATGCTATCTTCTCCCCAACCACCAGAACAGAGGGAGAGTTTTGGATGGATCAAAAGTGAACGGCTTCTGGGAAAGGGAAACGAGGGGAGTGTAAGATCAGAACGATCAGTCACCAAGGATTAGATGGGTTAAATGATCTCACATGGTGTTGTCAGTAGTGTTCCCTGTGGATTCAGACATCACCCTAGGAGTGGCAATGGTGCCATGTATAAGGACAAGGGAGTTGCTAACATCACTGGGTATAACACTAGTTAGTATTGAATATACAGACACTGAGAATGTATCAAGAGTTTTGCACAGTATTTCATTTTGTATATATTTAGTATTATAAATATAGTTAATTTTTGAAATTTAAAAAAGACTGGTGGAAAGGGAGACATTGATTTTGCTTCCAATGCCCGAATTGTAGTTAGAGGAGTGAAAAAGTTAAGAGTTGCAGACACATAGGCCTTGTAAGTGGAGCCACAACACTAACCTAGTAGTGGCAACGTCTGAATGTAGTGGGAAGCCCAGGAAAATAGTAGGGCATTGGTTAATTCCTCCTATCTGCCCCCCCCCCCCCCCCCCTCCCCATACGACCTCTACTCCGGCCAGACCATGCACAAGGGATTGGTGAGACTGCAGATGGAGTACTGCGTGCAGTTCTGGTCACTCTGCTACAGAAAAAATGTGATAAAGCTGGAGAGAGTGGAGAGAGAGAGATGTGGCCAGGACTGGAGGATTTGAGTTATGAGGTGAAACTGGATTGACTGGGACTGTTTTCCCTGGAGCGAAGGAGGCTGAGGGGTGACCTTATCGAGGTTTAGAAAATTATGAGGAGCACAGCTAAGCAGGATAGTCTCAGTCTTTTTCCCTGGTGGGGGAGTCTAAAACTAGAGGGCACAGATTTTAGGGGAGAGGAGAAAGATTTAAAAGAGACCTGAGGGATGGGTTTTTGTTGCAGAGGGTGAAATGGGTTACCAGAGGAGGAAAAGTGCAATAGATTTGCACAGGTAAAAGAGGGGAGCTTAGGAAAAGTCCATCCAAGATCATGTACCTGTGTCGATGGGGAGTGTCCTTGTGCACAGTCTGTGTGGCATGACCCAATCTCAAGTTGTCTTGATGCTCCTCACCATTGGACTTGGACCACCCTTTGTCAAGACTGGGTAGCAACTTGTGAGCAACAGCTATCCCATGTGAAAATAACTGGTTTACAGCAAAGAGAGACACAAAGTGCTGGAGTAACTCAGCGGGTCAGGCAGCATCTCGGGAGAAAAAGGATTGATGACGTTTCGGGTCGGGGCCCTTCTTCAAACTGTGTCTGAAGAAGGGTCACGTCCTGAAACGTCACATATACACGTTCTCCAGAGATGCTGCCTGACCCGCTATATGGGCTTCGTTTTGCTATTTAGTTTAGTTTATTGTTATTGTCACGTGCCGAGGTACAGTGAAAAGCCTTTTACTTACGTTCTATACAGTCAAATACTTGCACCCAACCAAACCCACCCCGCTCAGCTTGGGAACCATCCCGTCACCTCCACCACCTTTTTGTGCAGAGGCTTCCAAATTGTCGTTGGCTTTCTGTGAGAAATGTTGTTTGCCGATAATTCCCACAAATAGCCTGACTCGTTCAAATTGATTATTTCGCCTTCCGAACCCTGGGATTGTTCTGGTGAATGTCATGACGTTTCCCCCTCCTGTACCCCCTCTTCGAGCAAAGTCCGCTCTCCATCTGCCTACAAGTGTGACCCAGTGGGCAGGACTCTCCTCCCATCCACTCCCCGGTCGTGGGAGGCAAAGCCTGAAGTGTCTTCCAGGCTGTGTCCATGGTTCCTCTGTGCACTGTGTGACTAGGTTGAGACAAGCTCTACCTGTGGTGGAAGAGAGTAGATGCAGCCGCCTGGTGCCTCCCCCTCACACAGTGTGCGATTCTCATTCACCTCCAGGTTGAAGGGGCCGTGCAAGATATCCTGGACACAGCGGCTGGGGATCTGGCTCGCTGACACGTGAGTGCCTGAGACTACCCTGAAATGCCGTTTCCATCCACCCTCAGCTCCCCCCTCTTGTTCCCCCTACCACACCCCCACCCCTTATCATCCGATATCTCCATCTCCCACCCTCACCCCACCAACAATACTCTGATATCATCCTCTCCCCATGCCCACAAATCTATCACCTCCCTGTCACCCGCCCAACCCTCTATCAACCCCACCTTCGATATTCTGGTTTCGCTCAACCCACTAGTCCTTTGATACTTCCTCCCAATCCTCTGGAATTCTCTCCCCCAACCCCCAGTGAACCTCTTCTATCTCCCATCTTCCCCCTCCCCCTCCACACCAATCATCTGGTATCTCTTTTTCACCACCTTCCTAATCCTAATCCTCTGTCTCCTTCCTCCCACCGCCACTGTCCTCTGGTATCTTGGCCGCACACCCCATATAATCTTTAGGTTCAACCCCCCCCCCCCCCCCCCCCCCCCCCCCCACCCTGCCTCATCACTTGTCTCAACCCCCCCCCCCCCCCTCATCACTTGTCTCAACCCCCCCCCCCCCCCCCCCAGAGCTCCCATGCCCTGCCATCCCTCCTCCCGCACTCCTCCTACCCGCCAAACCACCTCCCTGGGTGCCCCAGTCTGACCGTGTGAGATGTTGAATGCCCTGATACCAGTGGGAGAATTCATAGAAACATAGAAAATTGGTGCAGGAGCAGGCCAAAATCGTGGCCATGCATCAACCCAAAATCCCAAGCACCCCATTCCTGCTTTCGCAGCTCACACTGCCATTCTTTGTGTCATCTGCAAACTCTAGATGAGCTATATCTAACGCTTGTCAAATGATTATATACATCCAAAATAATTGGGGTTCCAGCACTGATCAACCTTCAGTACCAGATAATTGCTTTCTCCTTCACAACTCTCTGGTTAAAGATATGAGCTATTCTAACGCTCTCTCATACATCCAGTGAATTGGCCTCCACTGCCTTCTGTGGCAGAGAATTCCACAGATTCACAACTCTCTGGGTGAAAGAGTTTTTCCTCATCTCAATCCTAAATGGCCTATTTTCTTATTCTTAAACTGTGACTCCTGGTTCTGGACTCCCCCAACATCGGAAACATTTTTCCTGCATCTAGCCTGTCCAATCCCTTTTATATGTTTCTATAAAATCCCCTCTAATCCTTCTAAATTCAAGTGAATATAAGCCCAGTCAATCCATTCTTTCATCATATGTCAGTCCTGCCATCCCGGGAATTAACCTGGTGAACCTACGCTGCACTCAATCAATAGCAGGAATGTCCTTCCTCAAATTAGGAGACCAAAACTGCACACAATATTCCAGGTGTGGTCTCACCAGGACCCTGTACAACTGCAGTAGAACCTACTTGCTCCTATACTCAAATCCTCTCGCTATGAAGGCCAACATGCCATTTGCCTTCTTCACTGCCTGCCGTAACTGCATGCTTACTTTCAATGACTGATGTACATGGACACCCAGGTCTCGTTGCACCTCCCCTTTTCCTAATCTGACACCATTCCTAGAAAATCTGCCTTCTTCTTGCCACCAAAGTGGATAACCTCACATTTATTCACATTATATTACATCTGCCATGCATCTGCCCAAGGCCCCCCAGCAGCCTCATAGCATCTTCCTCGCAGCTCACACTGCCACCCAGCTTTGTGTCATCTGCAAACTTGGAGATGTCACATTCAATTCCTTTGTCTAAATCATTAATATATATTGAAAATAACTAGGGTTCCAGCACTGAGCCTTGCGGTGCCCCATTAGTCACTGCCTGCCATTCTGAAAAGGATCCGTTAATTCCGACTTTTTGCTTCTTGTCTGCCAACCAGTTCTCTATCCATGTCAATACCCTACCCCCAATACCATGTGCTCTAATTTTGCACATTAATCTCTTGTGTGGTACCTTGCCACAAATTCAGTGGTTGTTGTGATATTCTCCACTGTTTTTCTGCAGGTTACTCATGAGGAAATGTCTATTCGAGCATCTCAGAGCGAGAGGAATTCAGGTGAGCCTGGCATCAGTGATGACCTCCCCAGAACGAGCCCTTTTCAATTTGCCCTTAATGAAGGTCACATCCACTGGAGGAAGTATCTACGAGTGGCGACACAGGGCAGACGGGTGAATAAGGCATTTGGCACGCTTGCCTTCATCAGTCAGGGTATTGAGTACAGGATGTATAGGAAGGATGTGTAGATACTGGTTTATACTGAAGATAGACACAAAGTGCTGCAGTAACTCTGCGGGTCAGGCAACATCTGGAGAAAATGGATGGTTGACGTTTTGGGTCTGAAGAAAGGTTCCAACCCGAAACGCCACCTATCCTTTTTCTCCAGAGATTGTGCCTGACCCACTGAGTTACTCCAGCACTTTGTGCCTATACTGAGTACTGGAGTTGGGACGTCATGTTACAGCTATACAATATGTGGGTAAGGCCACATTTAGAGAACTGTTATAATTCCAATCGCCCTGCCACGGGAAGGATATAATTAAACGATAATGGGTGCCAAAAAAATTCATGGCGATATTACCTTGTCAGGAGTGTTTGTTATGTGGATAGGCTGTGTCTTTTTCCCCTGGATTGCAGGAGGCTGAGGGGTGACCTTATAGAGGTTTATGAAACCATCATAGACAGTTGCTGCACTTTTCCACAGGGTAGTGTAGTCTAATACTAGAGGGCATAGGTTTGGGGTGAGAGGGAAAAATTTAAAAGGGACGCAAGGGATAACTTTTTCACACAGAGAGTGATTTGCATAAGGAACGAGCTGCCAGAGGAAATGATAAAGGCAGGTACAATTATGTCATTTTAAACATATGTACATGGACTGGTACGTGGATAGAAAAGGTATGGAGAGCCAGGCACAGACAAATGGGACCAATTCAGTTAGGCACAGAGTTGAGCTGCAGGGCCTGTTCCATTCCATACATCTTTGACTGTAAGTCTGTAAACAGGTTCCCTACCTGAGTGCTTAACTGCTGAAGCTGAAACTCCAAGCCGTCACCACCATTTGACTGCGCATTAAACAGGGGTCCTTTTCCCTGCTCTCTGGGATCAACTCAACATCCTCCAGCTCTATCTGTGAGATAGAGCAAGAGAGAACCCACTTTTACTCCTGAGCCAGCATCACCACCCGGTCCAATTCACGTTGCTGTTAGTGGAGCTTCCGTGCACATATTGGCTGCCTCATCACCCAGGTTATAGCAGTGACCGTGCCTTGTAATCAAAGCAGGACAAGCTCAGCACATCAGACAGCATCTATGGAAAGCTTATCAATCTGATAGGTCAACTCTGCTCCTCTCTTCATAGATGCTGCCTGACCTGCCGAGTGTTTCCAGTATTCTCTGTTCTTCAGCTTTGCGGCATCTGAAGTATCTTTCTCCCGTCGCTCACAGTTTTGTTACTCTCCACTCACTCTTTGGCAGTCGTTTTCTTTAACATTGAATCTCTTGTCGTCTTTGATCTGCCAGAGACATTGGCTTTTGTTCCCTGTTCCCCTTATTCTGCATCTTAAAACCTGCTTGGCCCATGTTGATGAAGGGGCAGTTGTTTCGTTCCCTGTTGCTACCGACTGACCAGTTCAGTGTCAACAATATTTTCTATTTTTTCTTTCTTTATTTTAAAAAAGATCCGCAATATTATTTTTGTTGAAGCATCAGCTGCTCCTTCCACTGATCTAGTGTTGGCTCTTTGAGCTGCATGCTCCCATCATCATTCTCAGATCTCCACAAGTGCTTCCACAGTGTATCAGGTGACTGCAACAAAGACATTCTCCCCATTTTTCCTCCATCTCAATTCCTTTCTTGTCAAGTCTTGAATGGCCACAAAACCTCTGACCGTTAAAATGTTCCCCTTCATTATTTTTTAGAAACAACATATATCATTTTGATTGCCTCCATTAAATTTGCCCTTGGCCTTCTATGCTCTGAGGAAGAGCCCCTTTCATATTTCCTCAGGACATGGGAGGCAATTTGGCCCATTGATTCGATCCCAGCTCTCAAGAGTTATTCCATGCCTCCCTGTCAACCTCCCAATATTCCCATCAATAGTCCCCAGGATCCCACCACTCACCTACACTCCAGCGGGCAATGTACGGTGGCCAGTTAACTTACCAACCTGCGCGTGGGAGGAAACCAGAGCACCTGGAGATAACCCACGCGGTCACAGAAAGATTGTGCAAACTCCAAACAGACGGTACCCAAGGTCGGGCTCTAAATAGGGTCTCTGGCGCTGTGAAGCAGCGACTCCACCGGCTATGCCCGAGATGTTTTCTTCACTCTGCCGTTCTTGTGTTTGCATGGTGGCGGGGCGGGGTGGGAGGTGTCGGAGGCTGGGGTGGGGAGGACACTAACTTCTCCCAAGTACTCACTCACTTCCTCTTCCTTCCAACCCACACCTTCAGGTTTACATCTGGGTTTTGAATGACGAGGAAGACTTCAAGAGAGCCTTTGATTTGGGGGCGACTGGAGTCATGACCGACTACCCAACGCGACTGAAGACTTTCCTGGAAAGTTATAGCTTCAAGGAGCAGTAGGAGGAGAGATGGTAGAAGGGTGGATGGGGAGGGGAGGGGAGGAGGCACGGAGCTCGTCATTGTGGGCGGATAGCTTGTGTTTGTACACAGAACACTCTCCCAGCTGATGTAAACCTTCACTACAGCAACAGAATGGCTTGAAGTGCTGTGTCTTGTTCTCTTCTGGCTACCTTTAAGTTGTACCGGCAGGCAGTGTTCCCTTTGAAAGCCGATGGTTTGTTTGAAACGTTACTATATAAATATTTAAAGTACTTTGAGATATTTCAAGCCAAGTGTTTGTTGGGAAGCAGCTCCCCTGTCTAGATGTCCACATAAATTTATATTTAAAAATAAGTTTATTTTGGACACTCGTGAAAACTCGTGAGGCCATTTGTCCCATCGTGCCCGCACTGGCATTTAGAGAGAGCACTCCAATTAAGCCCCCACCCCAACCCCCCCGGTAATTCATTCCCTTCCTTTTTTCAACTATTTATTCACTTCGCTTAGAAGATGGGATGGAATCGTCCTTCAAGTGACGTGGACTGGATCTCAGCAGTGAAAATAATGACCACGTTGGAATAAAAAACTGGGACCTTCCGGAAATGCCTGGATCAGAGAGAAATGAAACTTGAGTTTCAAGACATAAACTTTGCAGGCTGTGATGTGATGGGGTTTTTTGGGGGGGGAGGGGGAAGTCCCCTACCCGAAGCGTCACCTATCCATGTTCTTCAGAGATGCTGTCTGATCTGCTGAGTTACTCCAGTATTTTGTGTATTTTTCTCTTAATCCTATTCTGATGCTGATTACAGTAATAAGGGAAGGCCAATTCAGTGTGAAGGCCCTTCAGCCCTCCAAACCTGTTCTGTCATTCAATATGATCGTGAGGGTTTTGTTTGTTGGTTTATGGTCCATCTTGGATTCTGCCACTGATCATTAACCCTGTCTGGCAAAGGAGCTTTGAGTGGTTTAAACTGATGAATCTAGCCGTGGTCTGCTCCAGGCAGGGGCCCTGCACCCTTTACTAGAAGAAGCACCTCTACCCCTCCCTCAATGGTTATTCAATGGTTCTTTATTATCACGTGTACCAAGGTACAGTGAAATTCATTTTTTTACATACAGATCAGTAACTTTATTGCCATACATAAATACAATTCCCGATCAAGTACTGAATGCATAAAACATCCCACTGAGTTCATATGCAAGAGTCGCCAGGTTTTGGCACCATTTTCAAAGACCCGGCTGCAGGTGGCCATGAAGGCTCATTGCAGCCATCGCCTCCATCTGATTCGTCCGGCAAGCTAATGTCCCTTTCCTCGCCCGGCCACCTTCAGCCTTGTGACCTGCCCTTGATGTCACCTTCTGCTGGAGGCTCACATTGGACTAGAAGGGGTCTCGCTGATTTGAGTCCGATTGTGCGGCAGAACTGAGGCCTTGTGCGGTTGGAGATGACAAGAGATAAAAAAACGACTTCTCTTCACCCCCGTGCATCGAATTAGTTGCTGCAGTCCTGTTCCTGCCTCCGATGCCACCTTCTGCCCCTTGTGCTGGACATTTCCCTTTGCCAAACCCCATTGATTTCTTCCAGAATGCCTTCCCAAAACTCCCCCCATCCCAACTTGTCTGAGCCTTCGGTATTCTGGGATGAAGAATCTGGTTTAGTCCGGGTTGTCTCCCTTGACAGAGGCTGAATAACTTTACCCAGATCAGTCGGCAACCAAACCTGGATACATGTCTTGGTAACTCATTGGGTGCGTGGCAGGTCTAACGGTTCGTGGAAGAGCCACTGGTTGCAGCAGTTCCCAAACCTAATGCCAATGACTGCACCGGGTACCAGAGGTGTTTGGAACAGCTGGAGGCTGTGTCACCACTAATGACATCTGCGGCAGACTGTTATCCCACCAATTACATTTCTTGTGTCCTAACCCTCCACCCCGCTCTGATGCTGTAATCCATAGGAACAAGAGTTCACAGAGGATATACAAGGAATTGCAGATCTGGAATCTTAACCTAAACACAAGATGCTGGAGGATATCAGTGGGTCAGGCAGCATCTATGGATGGAAATGGACAGATGACATGTCGTGTTGAGACTGATTGAGAAGGGTTCCAACCTGAGATGTCAACTGCCCATTCACTCGAAGATTCAGAGTGAATGGACAGTAACATTTTGGGTTGGGACCCTTCTCAATCACTCAACACAAAATGTTGCCTGTCCATCTCCACCCATAGATGCTGCCTGACCCGCTGAGCTCTTCCAGCACTTTGCTCACAGTGGTGGTTGACAGTGGGTTGGTAGCCAATATTTGAGCAGTAAGTGGGGTAACTGGGTGAATCTGTGGAGGGAATGGCTCACTAACTTGACCCCAAATTGTGTGGCTGAATGGAACCCACGAGTGATGGAGAAAACAGGACAGATAACGAACCGACTCCTCTTCACCCATGCCAGTAGAATTGGTTACCACTGTCCTGTTTCATTCCAGCCCTTCGTATAATCTTTTAACCTTTGCTGGTCCTCGAATATGTTCTCTTTCTGCCGAGCCTATCTGCTGCTAAAATCAATTTCCGGAGAAAACAGGGTTTTTTGTTGCACCATTTAAAAATATTTTGTGTCCGGTCCTAATGCAGAGGATGGGTGACCCCTCACTCACAGACACCAGCAGGGGAAATGAGATGGAGCCGGGTCTGCTACCACTCACGACTTGAACAGAAGAGCAGATAACTAATGTATCATGTTGTAGAAACTGGTAAATACTGTCCTACTAAAGTTTGTGATTAAAACAGTGTGATTTGTGAGTGTTTAAATGTTTTTTTTAATGGGAAAAAAAAAACTTCGTAATTATACCCACTGTTTGGTGTGATGATTTCTTCCTGGAGCACCTGCTTTTCCGCCCTCCAGAATCTCGTATAATCCCTTTCCCCTCTGCTCCTATACCCTTAGTCTGACACTTAAGGCTGTGGAGTGGCAGTGGGGTGTTTAGATTGTAGAGTGGGGGTTTGGTGGGGAAGGTGTTCAAAATTGGAGGGGGGGGGGGAGTGGCAGTAGGGTTGTTAGAGTAGAAACAGGCCATATTAATTCCATCTACCATCTCTTGGCCTGTAGCCACCTGTACCTGGGTGATTCCAGTCACTTCTGAAACGCTGTTGTCAACTCTGCTTCACCACTCTCTGGCAGTGAGTCCCAGGTACTCGCCACTGTCTGGGTGCAAAAGGCCCCCCTCAGATACATCTAAATTTCTTAACGATTAGTCTAAATCTAGGCGGTCTGGTATCAGATGCTGGAAATCTGAAACATCAGCATCTGTAGAAGGTTTGAGATGTGGGACCCTTCGTCATATCTTGGCTGAGATGATGGATCTGCCAAGACAGTCCTGTGGAGTCTAGACAGGAGGTAGGGATGAACAGCAGAATACAAGGCAGGAAGTTCATAAGTGATAGGAGCGGAATTAGGCCACTTGGCTCATCTAGTGTACTCCACCATTCAATCATAGCTGATCTATCTTCCCCTCTTAACCCCATTCTCCTGCCTTCTGCCCATAACCCCAGACACCCGTACTGATCAACAATCTTATCTATCTATGCCTTAAAAATATTCATTGACTTGGCCTCCACAGCCGTCTGTGGCAATGAATTCCACAGATTCACCACCCTCTGAATAAATAAATTCCTCATCTCCTTCCTATTCTGAGGCTATGACCTCTGGTCCTAGACTCTCTCTCCAGTTGAAACGCCCTCTCCTCATCCACTCTGTGGCCCATCACTATTTGGTAAAGTTCAATGAAGCTGCTGGGGAAAGATCTGAGGGAAAAATGAGGAAGGTGGTGACCTGAAGTTCGACGGTGCAGAAGAGAGGAGGAGGATAAGTCCTCTGGCCAACGTAGAGGGCAGTTCACCAGGGCCACCACTCCATGCCGTGATCAGCAGGTTCAGCGACAGCCTCGGAATTGGTCCTCGGTGAGTGGAGGCTGCAGGTTCTGAGGGTGGTAAGTTAGCAAGGGGAGCATAAAACATCGAGGTGGTCAATGTCCCACCGGCTGTTAGCAATGACCAGGAGGAGGTAGGAGGGAAGGGTCTGGGTGAATTGGGAATTCTGAGGGAAAGGGTCTGGGTGGATTGGGAATTCTGCAGAAAAGATCCAGGTCGTTGGGAATTCTGGAGAAACAGACATGGTGGATTTGGGAATTATGGAGAAACGGTCCAGGTGCATTGGGAATTCTGGGAGGAAGTTCTTGGTGGATTGGGAATTCTGGAGAAAGGTTCTGGCTGAATTGCGAATTCTGGAGAAAGGGTCTGGGATGGATTGGGAATACTGGAGAAAGGGTCAGCGGTCTGGAATGAGGACTTCTTGTCCAAGGAAATTAGCACCACAGACATGGGAAGAAAAATTCAACGTTATATTGGGCTCAGATTTCACAAAGAGGGGGATCTAGGATTCACTTATGAAGAAGGATCCCTAGACCAGAAATGTTAACTGTTTCTCTTTCCACAGATACTTCCTGAGTTCATCCAATCTCTTCTGTCTTTTTCCTCATGTAGACCAAAGATCATAGGCCAAAGTTTATGATCTTTAATGTAGACTGCCCTGTGCTAGACAGTGTGTCTAACGTCGCCACCCTGTGCCGAATGCAGGAAGTGCCACTGCCAATCGACTCACCGATTCCCTTGCAAAAGACAAAGACAGACTAACTTGTCAGGTCATGCGGCATCTGTGGAGGGAAAAGGGCAGTCGATATTTTGGGACGAGACCCTCCCCTTGGCTTGACGCTGCCTGACCCACTGAGTTCCTCCAGTGGTTTGTTTTTTTTGCTCCAGGTTCCAGCATTTGCAGTCTCATGCCTCCCTCAGATTGCTAACTTGAACAGGCTGGTGTGAATTTAAATCTGATTTGTTCTCCTGCTCTGGTTCTAATTTACTACTCTTTAACTAACCCAGTGTGGCAAAACAGGGCTTGATATGATTGTATACTCCACAGTACAGCCCCAAGCTTATGTTTCCTGGTCTTATTCAGTGGTGGTTGAACTGTGTAGTCCATTCCAGACTCACAAATAGTGTTGCAGCTGGTAGAGTTGTTGCATCACAGCGCCAGAGACCCTGGTTGGATCCAGATCTCGGGTGCTGTCTGTGTGGAGTTTGCACATTCACCCTGTGATCATGTTGGTTTCCTCCGGTTGCTCCAGTTTCCTCCCACATCCCAAAGAAGTAGGTTCAATGGCCTCTGTAAATTGTTCCAAGTATGTCATGGATGCAAAAGTGGGATAACATAGAATTGGTGTGATTGGGTGATCAATGGTCAGCGTGCACTCAGTGTTAAAGGGCCTGTTTCTATGCTGTATCTAAACTAAACGGTGTCACTACCATCAGCAAGTCCAGCAGCTCACTGCTGATTATGACAGTGAACCCTCACGAGACGAGCCACATATCTGCTGCAGCCACAAGACGAGGTCAGATAGGAGCATAGAAAATAGGTGCAGGAGTAGGCCTTTTGGCCCTTCGAGCCAGCAATATGATCATGGCTAATCATCCAACATCAGTACCCTGTTCCTGCTTTCTCCCCATCTCCCTTGATTCCATATTGCTGTTTTTCAGGGGTTCCCGCAATAAGTGACTCCCACCTGACATTGCATGAAAACAACTTAAGGCACAAATGGGGGGTGGGGGAGGAGTGGAGGAGGTGAAGTACTCTCCACTTCACCTGCATCACTTCACCCCACATGATGTGTAATTAAAAACCTGAAGTGCTGGAAATACTCAATGGTTAGGCTGCATCTGTAGAAAGAAAACAGAGTTAAGGTAATTGAAGGTCTGAACTCTGATGAAAGATCTTTGACCTGAAACCTTCGACCTTCGACTTCCCCACAAATGCAGCCTGACCTGCTGAGTATTTCCAGCATTTTATATTTTTATTTTAAATTTCCAGCAATTGAAGATTTTATTTCACTTTCACTTTGACAATGTCCTTCTTCATCACTGATTCTAAATCCTGGAACTCCCCCACCCACCCCCAGTGGAAGTGCCTTCACCATAAGGACTGCAGTGGATTAAGGAGATTCACCACCTCCTTCTCAAGAGCAATTGGGAATCAGTATTTAATGCCAGACTTGCTAAGTCCTGTAATTGCTTAAAAACCTTTTTCAAACCGCATGGATGGTGCCAGGACAGAGGTGCCCCACATCCTCAGCAGGATACTTTCAACCCACATGCGGTGAGGAACAAACAAACAAACCGCTTTAAAAAAAATCGGGTTTGGTCTCCCTGTGCAAAGCCTGAACATTTGAAAGTATCCACGGCTGTGTGTGTGTGTGGCAGCCTTTGTGAGCTGTGTGTGTGAGAATGTGCTCACCTCTGCCTTAAGCGTGTTTAAGTGTGATCTGTGCATGAACATTCACCATGAAATCGTAATGTAACACTCCACCATGTTTCATTCTTGGAATGGAGCAGCTTGTAGAGCTGCCTCACAGCGCCAGAGATCCAGGTTCAATCCTGATCTTGGGTGCTGTCTATGTGGAGTTTGCATGTTCTCCCTGTCACCACGTGGAATTCCTCCGAGAGCCCTGGTTTTCTCCCACATCCCAAAGATGTGCAGGTTTGTTGCTTAATTAGCCTCTGTAAAATTGTCCTGAATGTGTATGGAGTGGATGCAAAAGTAGGATAATATTGAACTGGTGATTGATGGTTGATATGGAGTTGGGCCGAAGGGCCTGTTTCCACGCAATATTTTGCAATTTCCTAACCATTTTTCATAATTTCAGAATATATTGATCATCTTTGTGCATTTGAACCACAGAACATTCAAATCGATATTTCCGTCACAAGTCAGTTAATATTAGTGCGACATCAGTTATTATTTCGAGGCAACCTCTGGGCAAACAGTAAGTGGGGTTTTAGCACAGTCAGCATGCGACAGTGGCTGGCGCAGAACATGCAGCCCTGCAGCAGGTGCATCCAGCTTTAGCTCGTTGCTCCACACAATGCCCTGCACAGGGAGCTGCTTGTTTGTTAGCGCCTGGTCATAGCCAACGTCTTATCTGTCTCACTGGAGGAACTCAGCGGGTCAGGCAGCATCTGTGGAGAGGGTCAGAAATTGTTGACATTATGGGTCGGGACAGGGTGGAGAGGGATGATAAGAGGAGGGGGGGGGGAGGTGTGCTGATGAGACAGCAGGTGATTGGTGCACTGTTTAGGGGCGGGGGATAATGGGGAGGAGGAGGCTGATGTGGGGACGGCAAGAGGAATGAGAATTTGATCACTTAGGAGGGTGATAAAGGGCACCATTCGGAGAAGAGGTCCCATGAACATTTGCCCATCAATCCTCATCCACTTAAATCCTGACGAAGATGGCTTATCCTTACGGTAACCTCCCTGAAAGTAGCAACATAAGTAGATAGATTGGCAATGGAGACATATGGTATGCCTGCCTTCATCAGCTGGGACATTGAGTATAAGAATCAAGAAATCATGTTCGAGCTTTATAGAACTTTTGGTTAGGAAGCATTTGCATCACTGTGTGTAGTTCTGGTTATCCCGTTACAGGAGGGATGTGGAGAGGGTGCAGAAGAGGTTCACTGGAATATTACCTGAATTGGAGCTACAAGGAGATGTTGGACAAACTTGGATTATTTGCCCTCAAGTGTTGGATGTTGAGGGGAGACCTGTTAGAAGTATATAAAATTATGAGAGGCATAGATAGGGTAGACAGTCAGAACCTTTCTCTAGTTTTTTTTTACACAGAGTGGTGGGTGCCTGGAACATATTGCCAGGGGTGTGGTAGGCTATGGATCAAATGCAGGCAAGCAAACCCAATATGTCATAAGTTCATAAGTGATAGGAGTAGAATTAGGCCATTCAGTCCATCAAGTCAACTCCACCATTCAATCATGGCTCTCCCTCCGAACTCCTTCTCCTGCCTTCTCCCCATAACTCCTGACACCTGTACTGGCCAAGAATCTATCTATCTTTTTCGGTTGACATGGACAAGATGGGCCGTAAGGCTGTTTCCATTTGATAGCTCTATGACTCTGTGGCAGGAGTCAGTGGGATGTCACATTTCCTCAAGGAGGCTGTGAACACATCTTGCATCGTTTGGAACCTGTGCTCCTGCAGTGTGACGGCACCGCCACCAGATGGCAGCAATGGCTGCTCTCTGATCTCATCTCGACTATCTGTAGGAAGGAACTGCAGATGCTGGTTTAAACCAAACATAGGCACAAAAAGCTGGAGCCTTCAGTCTGAAGAAGGGTTTCGACCCGAAGCGTCACCCATTCCTTCTCTCCAGAGATGCTGCCTGTCCCGCTGAATTACTCCAGCTTTTTGTATCTATCCTTGAATATCTGTAATGTGTTTTTTTAACAGACAATAAGTTATTTTGAGATATTTATTTTAAATGGCTTCACTTATCGTGCAGTAATTTGTAGAGTTCTCACTTTCACTTTTATTTTATCGAAGGTCCTGTCCTGTCACTCAATTTTCAGAAACTGCCCTATTTTAATTCCATTACATAAAACAGTACAGCACAGGAACAATGTCTGTGGCGAATATGATGCCAAGTTCAACTAATCTTCTCTGCCTGCATGTGATCCATATCCCTCCATTCCAGGCATATCCCTGTGTCTATCACAAGTATTTAAAATGCCGCCATCATATCTGCCCCCACCACTACTCCTGGCAGCGCGCTCCAGGCACCCACCCCGCTTGAGAAGTCCAAGCCAACACTCCCAAGGGTCAAGGGTGTTGCACTGTCACAGGCAACAGCTTTTGCATGAGGCATTAATGTAAGGCCCCTCAGTCCCTCCCTTCAGGTGGGTGTAACAGACCACACAGTCACTATCAGAGGAGTTCTTCCCAGTCTCAGGGCCATGTGTTTATCTCCCAGTCAACGACAGTAACAGGCTTTGATCTTTCCACATCTATTTGTGTGACAATTGGCAGCACCACACAGAGCAGGCAAGCGTTAGATGGCAAATGGCAATTGGGTCTTTATTGTGTGGGGATTGGAGTAGGAAGTCATAGAGACAAGGGGAGAGGCAACAGGGAAACAGGCCCTTCAGCCCATTGAGTCCAAACCAACCTTAAACCACCCTTTTACACTGACCATACATTCAACCTATTTTTAGTCTCCCACATTCTTATCAACTCTTCCCAGATTCCACCTCTCGTCTACACAAAAGGGGTCATTTGCAGAGACAATTTACCCTTCCGCACAACTTTGGGATGTTAGTCAGTCACGGAGAGAACATGCAAACTCCACACAGACAGCTTCCTGAGGCCAGGGTCAAACTCGTGTATCTGGTGCTGTGAGGTAGCAGCTCCACCAGCTGCACCACTCTGAGTGTGGACGTCATGCTGCAGTTACACTAGAATATTACACATGTAATGTGCCATTTTGTTATTTTTATCTCAGAAACAAAATACTTGCAATACAGGTTCATCAGACCCATTGCTAGGATGAAGGACTCTCCAATGTGGGAGATTGGGAAGGTTGACCCTGAATTCCTTTCTGAACTCTGTCAAACCTGAGTAATGAAGCGGTGGCTGAGAAGAGACAGGTAGCCTTTGACCTCGAGGTAGCATTTGACCTTAGGGGCAGGGTAAAATTAAAGCAAGTGAGCCTCAAGGTGAAAATACTTCATTGCTGTCCTGGGTCTCCTCCATTGTCAGAGTGAGGCTGCACCCAAAATGGAGCAACAACACCTCATATACCGCTTGAGTAACTCACAACTGAAACTAGACTCGCACCTATTTCTCCCTTCCACCTTCATTCTTTCCTCTGGCTTCACATTTCAGAACTCTTCACACATTTTTTCATCTCTAGCCTTTGGTCCATCTGACTATCCCCCTCCCCCCTCTCATTTGCGTTCACCTATTACCTGCCACACTTTGTCCTGCCTCTCCTCTCTCCCCCTCTACATTCAATCTGAAGAAGGGCCCTGACCCAAAATGTCATCTATCCATGTTCTCCAGAGATGCAGCCTGGCCTGCTGATAATTGAGTTCCAAGAATCACAACCCTCGCCCTTTGAGAAGCCAACCATTGGAGTTTTTTCCCCCTTGAGGCTCACTTGCTTAGTTTTACCTGGCCTCCAAGGTCAAATGCTAACTTGGGGTCAACGCCTATCGCCTCTAACCCCTGTAATTCTGCTGTTTGGTCAACTTTGGCAGAGTGGATGTGATCAGGCTGCGTGCTGAATTAAATTGAAAGATGCAGCTTGGAAGCAGGCCCTTCGGCCCATCAGTGAGCATGTTATCGGTGAGTAAGTACTCCGTGAAGACGAGTTCAATTACGCTTTCCATCACTTTGCTGATGATGAGGGAAGACTGATTGGGCTGCAATTGATGGATTGGATGTGTCCGGTTTCATGGCCTCCAGAGGGAACTGTTGTGCTCGCTCTGAGGTGCAATCTGTTTGGCTTCAGGAACAACGGAGGCTCAACTGCAAAGGTTTGCCGACCTGAAACGGATATCAGTGGAACCTGCTGGGGAAACTTAAGGAGATGAATCAGCGAATTATACTTGATCGCTCCATAACAGAGACGAAGTGGAGGCTTTAGAGGGGATGCAGAAGAGGTTTATCAGAATGCTGCCTGGAATAAAGGGTATTAACTATAAAGCAAGGTTGGCCCCGCTCCCTACCCCTCCATTCCGCCTCTAGCTTCACAATGCGCAACTTTTCATTCCTTTTGTCTCACTCCTATCTTTTAATCTTTGGCCAACCATCTGCCTATCAAGAATCTCTCTCGCCTGTGTTCACCTATTACTTGTCATACTTTGTTCTGCCCCTTGTCTCTTCCAGCTTCTTACACCCTCACACCCTCATACCCCCACACCCTCACACCCCATACCCCATGCCCCACTCCCACACACCCACACACCCTCACACCCCCACACCCTTACACCCCACGCCCCACATCCCCATGCCCCATACCTCATAAAATGATGCGAGACACAGATAGGGTAGACAACCTTTTTTGCTGGGTGGAATTGTCAAAGACTAGAAGGCAGAACTTAAAAATAAGAGAGGCAAAGTTTAATGGAGATGTGCAGAGTAAAAGTATTTTGCACAGAGGGTGGTGCGTTGCCAGGGTTAGTGTTAGAAGCAAAAAAGTGGTGTTTAAGAGGTTTTTAGGTAGGCACTTGGTTATGGAGGGATGTGGATCATGTGCAGGCAGAGGGTGATTAGTTTAACTTGGCATCGTGTATGGCACAGGTATTGTGGGCCAAAGGGCCTGACCCTGTACTGCACTGTTCTATGAGTGTGTGCAATGTAGATTAAAATAAATTGACCAAATCAGCTGTCGATTAGACAAACAATGCATGATTGAAACAGTGTGGAATCGAGTGAAGATGAAGTTGTTTGCTGCTACAGTTTCAGTAACAAAGAAGTCCAACAGAGCATCACAATGGACCAGAGGGAGTTTCCATCGTGAAGGGTCTCCATGCAGCCTGAGGGTTGAGCTGGTGTCAGGAGGGGGGAGGCTATGGGTTCATCGCCATCAATTGGGCCTCGAGTAGCCAGGGAAGGCGGGGTGTTGAGTTTTGGAGCAGATTATAGGTTGGTTAAAAAATGATTGACAGGGTCCTCACTGCTGCACAGACCGAGGGAGGAGAGTGTTCTGTTGACACCAAAGTCATCAGGAAGTTAATCATTGCCTTAGAGGGAACCAGCTTCACTTTATTGCCATACACTTCAGATCTCAGAGGCTCTCAAATGGGTTTACAGTCAACTACATACATTTTATTGGTGTAAGGGAAGGCCATTCAGCCCCTCAGCCCTGTTCTGCTATCCACTGAGATCACTTCTGATCCTTAGACCATTCCCCCACTCACCACCCTGTCCCCAGATCCCTGATTTTCTGAGAATGGAAGAAATTCTCGATCTCAGTCCAGAAGCAACAGCTCGGGTGGCGCTGCAGTAGAGTTGCTGCCTTACAGCGCCAGAGACCCGGGTTCGATCCTGACTACGGGTGCTGTCTGTACGGAGTTTGTGCATTCTCCTGGTGACCGCGTGGAGTTTCTCCGGGTGCTCCGGTTTATCCCACACTCCAAAGACGTACAGGTTTGTAGGTTAATTGGCCTCTGTAAATTGTCCCTAGTGTGCAGGATAGAACTAGTGTTCGGGGTGATCCACGCCTTGTCACACCAAGAAAGGCGATTGTTCACCCCATTAACAGCGGAGAATGTGGTTCTGACCCCTCCACCTCGTGGCAGACCTCTCATGCCAGGAATCAATCCAGTGAACTTCAATATGTATGTAGGAAGGAACTGCAGATGCTGGTTTACACCAAAGAGAGACACAAAAAGCTGCAGTAACTCAACGGGACAGGTAGCATCTCTGGAGAAAAGGAATAGATGACGTTTCAGAAGAAGGGTGTCGACCCAAAACGTCACCTACCCACATTCACCAGAGACGCTGTCAAACCCGCTGAGTTACTCCAGCATTTTGTGTCGAACTTCAATACATTCCTCAACACACGGTGCCCCTGTTTTCCTATGCTCCCTCCACACACAGCACTCCGGATCCTACTTTCCCTTTAAAGTTAACTGTTTCACTGGAACTTGTATTGCAATACTAAATTATAATAGATTTAGTAACATCTAAAACTGTGCATTAAAATTGCATAAGGGTGTGAGTGGATGGAACATTCACTGTCTGGAAGATGAGCCAGTCCAGCACTGGAACCGAGAGAATGCCCGGTTAAAGGAACCCTCCCATATCGAC